>NC_044572.1:135227028-135948278 GCF_901933205.1 Camarhynchus parvulus
GAGAGAGCATGAGTGACAGGAGGTAGCTTGCTCAACCATGAGGGGGCTGGCGGGGCTGAACCAACTTTGAAACAGTATTAACAACAGGGGGGAAGAGAGAGGGGGGGAAGGGGAGTGGCACAGACCATTGAATAATACATAAAACTGAACCCGTACAACAATCAAAACTAAGAAAAACGCACGCACCGCAACAGTTATATTTTCATTTTATATTTGGTTTGCTTTCCCTGCCCCAATTTGTTTATTCTCCTTCTCACAGTTCCTTATTACTGTTATTAAAGTTATTAAAATTGAATAAACCTGACAAGTGCTGCTGATGTTTTTATGTGCCGCGTCCGTGATCACAGATTAACTATGACTCCAAACTGCAAATCCCAAGTTTAGTACATATACAGATGAAATTTATGAAATTTCAAATTATAAACTTTGGATGGCAAATTACAATATGTTTCAGTCATCCTAAGGATATTTTTTGTACCTCTTGGATCATTAATTTGTATGGTTTAAAGAAAAAATTAACTGGATCCTATTAAAAGGTTACATTTCACAAACTCACATCTCTCCATGAATTCTTGTGATTCTGATATTGCAGAGCAAAGAATTGAGATCACAATCACAATAGATTTTGGATAATGCAATTTTTATGCTAGCCCTTATATATAAAATCCATAAAAAAGGAATATGTTTCAATCAAATTATAAGGTTGCTGGTATTTCCATATCAGGAAAATTATATATTTTTCTTTTGATAAGAGCTGTCTCTGTTATGCTTTTTTTTATTGTTGCACTTACCTCAACCATGATCTGTAGGTCTGAATGGATACTGCCATGTGGATACTGCACTTGAGGACATGGTTTAATGGTGAACAGTGGTGGTGCTAACTTGATGGTTTGACTTGGTGATCTTAGAAGTGTTTTCCAACATTAATGATTCTATGCTTCTATGCTTCTATAGATAGATAGATATTCTGTACTTCTATGATTCCTTTGCAGTTTTTTAAATTTGAGTTCTTAACTTGATCACTGTCATATTATGAATGAAAAATTTCTCATCTTCCTTCCTTCCTTCCTTCCTTCCTTCCTTCCTTCCTTCCTTCCTTCCTTCCTTCCTTCCTTCCTTCCTTCCTTCCTTCCTTCCTTCCTTCCTTCCTTCCTTTCTTCTAAGTGCATGAGTGGGAAAATGAGAAAGGGTGAATATCCTGCTTTAAGATGAGGAGTAAAAACCCAACTAAAACCAGTTGCTACCACCTTATTAATTTATCTTGTGTTAATAGTGAGAACTGGTTAATAAGGATGGGCTTCTGTATCTGTTCTGAATTTTACATTAAGGTAAATATCAACATTCTCTACAAAAACTGTTCTCGTTTTGCTTCTTGTATTTCACAGTTTTAAAAACATGGACAAAATTTCCTTGTTTATATTCTTATAACAATTAGAAAGTGAATTTTAAATTTTTCCTTCCAGAAGCATAGTGTATGATAAAGTTTTCTAGATTCTTCTAAAATATTGGTATCACACTTACTCAAATTTGATTTTGTTATCTATTAAATGTTTTACTTCCCTATTACCACAGTTGCTTCTATTTTCATATTAGTCTCTGGTATAGTAACAGCAGTACTAAATTTAGCAGTTTATATCTTCTTATCACAGAGAGAAAGAAAAAAAAAACTTTGAATGTTAAACATGTAATTATTTCCATTTTAGCCATAGTAAACCTGACTTTATTATGGTTGGGTTTTTTAGTGGGTAAACAGCCAAGGGAATTGTGTTAAAACAGAGAGGGCAGCTACGGAAATTTATTTTATGACTGAGACATTTTAGTAATTATGCAATTTATTTTTAATGGAATAAGCACACATGAATTAAACTTCATAATGCTTTTTGTCTGGACCTATGCCATTAAATGAGACATATACAAAAAAAAGCAAAATATTTATGTGCTGCTTGAAAGCAATCGAAATATTCAAATTTATGATACTTAAAATAGATAAAACACTTAATAGAAATAATGCCCCCACTGAAATGCCTGAAGGCATCTGCTAACTTAATTGTAAAATTTCATTATATAAGACAAAAGAACTGTACCTAGCCATGATACATTTGAAACGTTGGTTTATTTCTTTCCTTAGGTCCCAAGATAATGATTTTCCAGTTATGGAGAATGCTTCTGTGTAAATAGACTCTTCCTTCAGGAAAATAAGAAATGGCTAATAAACAAGCTTGGCATTTTCAAAGGCAATTAGTACAGCTTGAAATTAGTTATGCAAATTAGCAATGCTCCAATAAATTGGTGGTTGGTACACAGATTTCTCTCTTTATATCTACAAAAATGCACAATCCAAACCACAAAAGGAATGAATTTATGCTTCATTTTACTTTAAACCAGTGTAGAGATTTTAGCATTCTACTCATGGTAAGTAGCAGAGTTGATTATGGTAATTTGAGGGGTTTTTCTTGTTTATGAGGCAATAACCATAGTCCTGAACATAAATTTTTAGGCCAAATGTGTTTATTAGTCTCTATACAACTTTTAATGTACTAAGTATTACTCTCAAATTACAGTCACACTATAATGCTGGTTAGTATATATGTTATTTTTTCTGTTGCTGTTATCATTGTTAATGGTTTTAGTGTTATTAAGATGTATAGCACTTTTTTAGACATGCTAGTAACTTAATTAAGAATCAGAACATTTCCAAATAGGAAGGAAAGTTGAGGGACTCTTTTCTGTTACATTATTCTGGAAAAGAATTGGGCTGATCAGGCCTCCAACCAGATTCAGGCTTTTGTTCGCTGGTCAGAGAACAAGAATTTTAAGTAAGAATATTACTGAAAATTAGGCTTGACAAAATGTCTTGGAATTGTGCATTTTTCTCCTCCCCTATAACTTAAAATACTATTATAAAAGTTAGGTTATGAACTGAGTTATTAAAGACTTCACTGGAAAACTCTGACCCACACAATTTTAGTCTAAAAGTTGTATCTAAATTCTACACTGACTGATTCATTTTAGAAAGGAACTATTAAAGTTCCTTATTAAAGATTTATAGATGATCCTGAAACTTCAAATATCTTACCTATGTTTGCTGAAAAAAACTTGGAAATAAAAAGATCATACAGAGATGTAGTGATACAAATATAGCAAATATTGCATGGTTACCAGCTCTCACAAAACCAGAGGGAATTTTCTGATAAACCCTCTTACTCATAGATAAAAGATAGTGTTGAAAATTTTTGAAAACTGCATTTTTTTTCAGCCATAGAATCATATTTTCTGGCAGTGATACTACTGAATGTCTCTCAACAGGATACCAACTAGGTGTCCTATTTGGTAACTTTAGTTCCCCACCCATTACAGAAGCATGTACATCTCTTCATCCCTTTCAGCTTATTCCATAGTTTTCTTTCTTTCCTTGTTATTTTTTTTTCTTTAAGATTCTTCTACCTCCTACACTTTCTTTGCTTTGCTTCTTTTGATGTCATTTAAGTTTGATAGTGTTCAAGTTCTGGTTCTCATATTCATGCAAATTTTGAAAAATTGCAAGTAGACTTTAACTAACAACTCTGTAGAATGCATAAAATTATGATTTGTCTTCTTGTCCAGAAACTCTGTTGATATTCTTACAGATTTTTTCTTTATAAAGTCCATTTTTACTAGATCTCATCAAGCTCACTGGAGAGTTTTATCATTCTCTAAACACAAGGAAGCTTCAATCAGTGTTATGTCTTGTAAAACCCTTGAGTATAGTTCTCAGTTGATATTTCTCTCCCATATCTATGAATTGGTATTTGTCACTTATGTGGATGTTTCAATTATGAAAAATACTTTGTGCTTAATTAATCACAAAGATCTTGTCATTTATTGTGCACTGTGCACAATAACTGTCCAGCTTAAAAATATCAAAGGTAAATGACATGGATATCATTATTAGATTATATCATTATTATGACCAAGGGGGAATCAAATCTCAGAACTGAAGATCATTTTAAAAACAAGTAATGATTCCTGAGTGAAATTCTGCCACTTCTAGCATTAGAGAAAAAATCATTCAGATTGACTTGAAAAAGTTTGTTTGTGACCATTTCTATAAAATTCAGGTAGAAGATGGGTGTCACTATACAGAGTAGCTGTACATACATTAGAAAACATTAGATTGTCTAAATGCCCTGTAGTCTTCAACCGAAACAAGAATTTACAAACTCAGTAGTTGATACACTAAAGAAAACTAAACTGCTTTCCTATTTTTCCAGAAAGTTTTCCCCTCTTCAGGTGACTAATATAAAAATTTCACTCTAGTGTAAGCATGTGCTCTAGCATAAGATATATAAGTACTTAGTGATTTTGTAAGTTAGAAAATTATTTTTTTAGACTGCAGCAAATGTTTATCTTTGTGCAGTAAATTCAAAGTCTCTTTCTGGGAAACAAATAAGATAAATCTCTTAACAGATTGTTAGCCTATGAGATTTTTCTGTATGATTTTCACTGTCTGCGGTCCTTTCTTTCTTGTACAATTACCAACAAGGACAAGATGCCCAAAACCTCCTGGTGAAACTTATATTTTAATTATTTTGTGATGCTTTTAAATTGGATCTCTTGCAATCAGATGTTGAGGAGGTTTACTTTTTTTAAAACAAGTCATGACTTTAGCCAAACCTCAGACATACAGAAAATTATCCTCTCTAGTAGCCATTTAGATTCCAAGTTTCTGTTTCTACCTTTTTTATTCAGCAGATAAAACCTTGTCACTGCATCCTGAGTGTTTTATGTAGCATTGCTCTCTAAAGTCATCCTGAAACTTATTTCATTATGATGAGGACTTTCAAGACAAAATATGTACCCATCAATATATCTGTAAGGGTAGGGTTTATAAGGATATCTTATTCACAGTAAAGGTAAACTCAATAAACTTAAAAAGCCCTGATATATAAACCATGATGTAAAGTGCATTTTAAAGAAAGTAGCAAACCCTAGAGCTTAGGTCACCAACAGTTGAGACTTTAAAGAAATGGTGCAGCGCTGACATGAAAAGTTCAACAAGCTCTGTTCTGTGTGAGTGTATGTATTTGCATATGTGGATTCTGTTTGTGTATTGGATTCTCTTTTTTCCTGAACTGCACAGCAAGTCAATGCTATCCAGAATCTGAAAGAGCTAGTGTCAGAAGTGAAGGCTGGACAAACAGAGCCCAAGACATGGGCTGGGACTCTGGGAAGATATGATTGGCAAAGGCTTTTCAGGCTTTGAGAGACATCAGCAGATGTGCATGTAGCGGTTGCTCAAGGGAGAGCTGGGAATGGGGGAAGTGATAAAGGAGGAACTCTTGTATTGATAAAGTGAAGAAAAGAAAGAGCTGCCTGAGTTGTTCACACCTGGGAGTGCTGATGGGGTTTAAGTGAGTGCTAGGAGGATCATTGCTCTATGTCCATCCATACAGATGTACCTCTGCACTGTGTGCATGTGAATCTGTATTTTTGGACCTGTTTAGTCTTGTTGCAATGAGGTCACCTAAAGAGGAACAACAGCAAACAGACTGGGGATAAGAGCTCCCCTAAGTCCCAGATTTGGCCTGAGGTTAGCAACATTAATAAGCACATTATTTATAAAAAAAATAATTCTTTAACTGAAATGTAGTCTGCAATTTAAAAAATGGCAAAAAAATAAGTAAAATATTAATGGAATGAGACTTTCCATTCCTGAAAACATAAAGAAATTTAATCCCATTTTTAGGAGTTATTGAAAATTTTAAGTCAGTGCTATACCACTAATTAGACAGTAATGTCTAGTGAAAAAATTTACTCGTAACCACTGACTGCCCTTGGTTTTGATTTTGGTCTGGCTAGCTTTAGAAAAGCTTTATTTCATCCCATGTCTTTTAAACAATGAACAATGAAACTTTAAAGCTTCAAATGTAGAAGATTTGCACCTGAATAACTAATTTTGATGTGTCAAAGCAGATAAGACTTTTAACCATGTTTATTTTCTCATAATGCTGGTCTTAGACCATCAGTTACAGCAAATCATAAATAATATCCTCAAGCTTGGATTCAGATAATTTTACCTCTTTGTATTTTACAAACAAGATTGTAAAAATGGCTTATGAGACAGAAAATATATAGATACAATATATTTTAGCAACATTACTATCACATATGGCATTATAGTCAGCTATGCAGAATAGAAAAGTAAGTGTAGAATATGTAAGCTATGATCACAGGCAGACAATGTTTGAAATAGAGGATTTTGTAAATCACTCCCTAAGAATTCTAATATGGATTTTAAGCTATAAAATTTGTTCCTACCTTAACTGGGTAATGACTGATTATATATAATATATATTCTGTGCCTTTTTAGACTATTTTTGGCAGTGTAATCTCATAATGAATGGGTTTTTCTTTTTCCAAGTCATCCTGCCTGTCTTTCTCCTCACTTGTTCCAGTTCAGCTCATCTTCATTACAACAAAGAACCAGAGCCTTATACAGAATTTCAAATGAATTCTCAGAGGTGCCATTTACAAGAAAGGTAGCACTTGTCAGTTCCTGATGTATCTGTCTTGGAGTATTCTGGCTGGGTAACTCCCTTTCATCACAAAGCTTACCCACAATTCAGTTATTTCCAAATAATGAACACAATAGCTTATAGCATTTTTAATAGAACCTAGGACTATAAATTTTCATTTCTAATACAATTTTTTCCTGTTCCTATCCTCTCATTTTCCAGTTTTTCCTCTTCTGTGATATCCTGTTTCTCTGTATTGATAATGTCTCAACTTAGTGCTGTCAGCAGACTTCATTACTCACTACGAGCTTTTGTGCCATGGTGACTAATTGGACAACAATAAAAACAACCTTAGCAACACCTTTATCTAAAATACAAATGGCTATTTATATTACAATAACAAAATTCAGAATAAAACAGCAACATGTGGAAGGGTGTTAAATGTTGATTATTCCTATAGAACTGATAGTAACTATATCTTAGATGGTTTTCTTGAATTAATATTAATTAAACAAGTATAAATTTCAAGTAAATACACCTGGATTTTAAACTAAATAGATTACTTAAAATTAAAATATAAACATGAGATTGACCTTATTTCTTGCCTTTATGCTTAAAAAAGCCTACAACAAACCTTAAAATTAATAAAGCTTCAGGATAATTCCGTGAGAAGACTGAGACTACAGATAGCTCCTTTAGATGGTAGTGGAAGCTAACCAGATCCTATCTGATGCATCTTTCACAGAAGATGGCAGGTTTTTTTTTGTTAGTTAAAAATTTATGCTGAAGATTATCCTAAACCAGAAAATACTAAAAGCATATTTCAATTTTCAAAATAAAGCTGCTTAAAATTTAGTTAAGCAAGCTGGAATTATGTAAAAAAAATAACAAAGTCTTGAAAAAATATTCAACAGAGAACAGACCTGCTAACAGAAATGGAAATAAAAAATCAAATTCATCAAGACTGTAATTTTTGTATTGTACATCAGTTACATGACTGATCAGAACTGAATGTTTATTTCATTTTCATAATCTTCATTATTGTTTCAAAAAATGTAACTGTACTTTTTACAACTAATTGCAATGCACACAACTCTTGGGAGAAATGCATTTTAGGAAGGAAACAGTAATAGGAATAAGCTGTATAAATAGAGTTCTAATTCTAAACTACGTCATTGCTGAAGTGTTATCTTGCCAGTGTCCAGATTATTAATGGTTGTAAATTGTCTTAACATCCAGTGCTGACAAACAATGTGCATGTATTGAAACAGTATTTTATAAAATACAAATAGTATTTGTACCTTCTTCCCTCCTCACACAGTTAGATGCTAAGGGCGTGCTCTATCTACACAAAGGTTTTATAAATGGGCAGAGAAAAATCTAGAAATAGGCTCTTTTCAAACTTGCATGCTTGTTTCTTCTTCCCCACAGCTCCACCAAGGAGCAGCAGAGCAATGTGGCTCTGCAAACCCAGGAGACTGAGGAGTGGGATTCACTGCAGGACAGAGGGAAGGCTCGAGGCCAGCCAGGCACTGTCCTGGGCAGGTGAACCAGTTGAGCAGGGCAGCCCTGGAGGCAGCAGCTGGGGCAGACAAGACTCCAGTTTCACCTACACAGCCTCTGTTCATGGCAGGGTCAGCCTCAAGACAGAAAGGAATGTCTGGTGGGCAGATTAGAGATATCAAACCACTCTCAAGGCAAGGCTGCCAAGTTGGTTAGAGATCCTGAATTTTAAAGTAAGTCCCAAGCAGAAGAGGTGCTGAACTCTGCTGAGCATCACAAAGATGCTTCTTGCAGTCCCGATGTGGCCATCAGCCCAGACCACCAAAGTCTCTCCTGAGGAGAAACACAGACCAAAAAATTATTAGTTTTCCAAAGGAAAAGTCTTCAAAACTTGTGAACCATATTTTAACAACTTAAATCCTTTTGTAAAGTTAATCCTTTATTCTAATATCATAAGAAATCTCGATACATTTAAATGCATTTCTAAGTAAAATACATTAATTTTAAATAAATTAAGACCTCCTAATATACATCACTACAAAAACACAATATACCAAAAATTAGGAAAGAATATATCTATATCTTTCTAGAGATTTATTCTGAGTTCCTTTGTGGCTTCAACATTTATATAGGTATTGAGAGAAATGACTAGTTTTTATTTTTGGTGGCATTATCAAAAGAAAAAACATGAAAGTTTACACAGAAGCTGTTACACAGGCTTTAAAAGGGCTCTGAATCTCCTCTATTTCTTTGAGAAAACCTAAACACTACATTGCTGTAGGAAAGTGATTAAATAAGTAACAAGAAATTTGGTGTTTCTTCTGTTACAAAGGAAAAGGCCATTCCTGTTCCACATCATTCTGCATCAATGCTTAGTATGCTTCTGTAAGATAATTAGCATCCATACACAAATCAGTAGCATGAAGCAGAAAATAAAGATTTTTTTAAAATGTTACTTTCCCCATAAACAACTTCATCACTGATATGTCATACTGTAATGGCTTCTGGACTATTTCTTGTTATCTTATTTTCTGGATGCAAAAAAAGAAACCTGGAAAACTCAAGGATGGAAAAAGTCTCATTAGTAAAAATAAAAAGGAAAACTTTTATAAGATTTCAAAATAGATGTAAGAAAGGTGTGACAAAACATGAATAAGAATCTACAGTATAATCTAAACTAGAAAAAGACTCTCTGCTTACAAAGTGTGTACAGTACTCACAAAGAAAGCAACATGAAAAAAGAAGCCTTTAGTTTACAGAACTTTTGTTATTGTATTTAATATATCAGTCTAGTCTTCTTTAAGAAGCCAATTCAACTTCATTGAAACTTCAAAATTAAAGACAATGAAGGATGTTAAGTGAATGCTATCATGCTCAATATACTGACTCCTAGAAAATAATTACTTGTCTTACAGAGAAGACAGATGCAGGCAATGCAGCACTTCAGTGTTTAAAGAGACTGTCTTTCACAGACTACATAAAAATGTAAATGCCAGTTTCTTGCTCTATAGTTGACAATACCCAGTTCTACATCATAGCTTCTTGCTTCAAATTATAAACTAGTGTCAGTGAAAATAGCATGTACAACATCATACTGCATAGATACTATTCATTGTCCCATGCATTCAGTGGTACTGGAAAGAAAAATGATATAATGTGCAGGCAAACTGACAGCCAGATTCCTATCTAACCTCGCTGCAAAGCACTTATTGTGTTTGTATGAATGTAAAGCATATCACAGAGTATTATAATAAAGGAATGTTATATCTGACTTTCTAGCAATATAGATTTTTATTCAATTACTGTTGAATAGACTGTGATTGTGGTTTCTAGATATATTAGCAAAATGTATTTCAAAATTTGTTGAACTATCTAAATCCAAAGTTATTTGAGTACCTACTTGAAGTCACAAAAAAATGTATCAACAAATTAAAAAATACAGGAAAATAATATGTGATAGTACTCATTTTTTATTATTTATTTTCTTGTTGTTTTTGTTCTAAGTATTAATTACCAAAAGAAACAGAATAAATAATAATAATTTATACAAAGATTTTGCAAAGTCAATAATTCCAGGGAATGATATGCAATGTACATATTCAACTGTATCACACTCAGGGAGGAGGCTGGGGGTACACAATGAATTGGGAGGAGGCACAGCCAGGACAGCTGACCCCAACTGACCTAAGGGGCAATCCAGACTATATGATGCTGTGCTTAGCATATAAAGCTGGAAGAAGAAGGAGAGGGGAGACAGAGTGATGGTGTTTGTCTTCTCAAGTCATCATTCGGCATGATGGAACCTTGCTTTCCTGGGGGTGGATGAGCACCTGCTTACCCATGGGAAGTGGTGAATTAATTATTGGTTTCCTTGGCTTGTATGCTCGTATTTTCCTTTACCTATTAGCTGTCTTTATCTTAACCACCCATCCAGTGACTAAACCACTGCAGCCACTTGCCCACTTCCCCCCCTACATCCCTGGTGAGACAGAGAGGAGAATTAGATAGAGGTAAAAAACTATGAACATTAAGAAAAGTTTAGGAAGAAGAGGAAGAACAAGCAGGATAAAAATAATACCTTATTTGTAATGGAAAAAAAAAAAAGAAAGAAAAAGAGAGTGAGAGAAACAAAACACAAAACGCAGGAAAAACATGTGATACACATACATAATACAATTGCTCACCACCTGCTGGCCAATCCCAGCCTTTCCCCAAACACTGATAAGGTCCTCCTGGCCAGGGCCTACTAATTTATAGATTGAGCATGGTGTTATGGTATGGAATGTCATTTTGCCCAGTTTGGGTCAGCAGTTCTGGCCATACTCTACCCCAGCTTCTGGTGCAACTCCCCACTGGTGAAGAACGGGAGACTGAAAATTCTTGGACTCAGTGCAAGCGCTGCCCAGCAACAACTAAAACATTGGTGTATTATCAGCATCATTCTTTTACTAAACCCAAAATACAGCGCTGTAGCTGCTACTAGAAAAAAACACAGTTATTGCAGAGAAAACCAGAACATCAACCCGCAAGTTTTTTCACATTTATTCTTCCAATTTTTTCCCCTATCCTGTCCAGAGAAAAGTGAATGAGTAGCTGTTTTGTGCTTAGATACTAACGGGAGTTAATCCGCAGCACTGCCCTCCAATAGTGGTATATGACTAAGGTTATTAGACTAAATTTATCACTGGATTTATTCAGAATTTTTATGAGGCATTACATCGTGTTCCTTAAGTTAAAAGACATCAGAAATAAATACAATTATTTTTCAAAATATTTATCTCTACATTCTTGTCTAAAATGTCATTTGCAGTAAGGAGAAAAAAATCCATTTGCTATGATCCAATTAGTGAGAGGTGCTTCTGACTGAATTAAGCTAAAATTTAAGTGTTCCTTAGTGAAGTTGCCTGTGAATAATATTGTTATATGTTCAGTCACTTTTGCAGGCTTTTTTTACACTTAAAATACTAAAAGGCAATCAGCATTTTCCTCAAACTACATGATTTGAATGCTTCCAAGATGACCTGCAAAAGGATACTCGAGTGGCACAACTTAGATTGCTAAGGATTATGAAAGACCTTTTATCATAAGATGAAGTCAATAGTGTGGATTCTATTTAAAAGTAAATGTGAGGCAGAAAGATAAAAGAAATGGAAAAGAGAGGGGTCAAGAATATGTGAGAGAGAATGAGAGATAGAGAGAGAGACAAGCAGATGATAATCAGCACCCAGGGATCCAATGGCATCCCTCTGGTCTTCCTTCACGTTGGGCTTCTAGGTGGTGAGGGTCCCAGAGTTCTTCTTCTGAGGGTACCACTTTTATACAGTCCAAGTTCCAGGCATCCATAGAGGCTGTTCCCAGGCTATTCCAGTTACCAATAGAGGCTGTGCCCATAACTTGGGATGATCTCTGTGTGACTGGTGATATATGTATAAGCAGTCACCTGCTTTCTCACAGTTTGCCAAGTGGGAATTTTTGCCTGGATTCTTTAACTATGATGTTCTAACCAGATATGCCTTACCAGGCTTGAAATTAGTACCTTCCTGTTGTAAATTTCTCCTGTCTGTGTTTATCTCAAGTTCCTGCTGTGGTGGTTTATCTCATGCAATTTCCTTCTGTGGCCTTGACAGTGTTCTGAGAGAGGCAACAATATTCTTTAAGTACTTACAGCTGTAAAAATTTCCAAATATCATGTTGTCATGTCAAGAGTTACCATTGAGAAAGGAGGGAGAGAATGATTGTGAGTCACAGGAAATGGATTAACATCTTGGACAATTAGATAATTTATTAAAATACAGTCAGAGCTATGAAATTGGTGGAGGTCCCAAAGTTCTGAGTTATAGTCTCCTAGGCAGAATATCAGTAATCAATCAACTTCTCTATGGTCATTTTATTTAAAATTTAAAATCTATTTAAGATTTTTCAGACATTTGCTCATTTGAGTGAGTATATTTACATGTGGGTAACACCCTGAAGACTTTTAAACAAAAATCTAGTTTAGAATGTAAATTTCACTTTTCAATAGGCTAAAAATATATAATTCAAGTGGTTTTTTTTAATTTGAATTCCTTCATATTCAGTTCAGTCTTGCTTGTTTGGAAGAGATAAAATTATGTTAAAACTAATACACATTTTTCCAGCAATTAATTTTATGCTCTTAGTTTATGATGAGTCCAGACTACTGACTCCAGGCAAGGAGAAATAAATGTGTATAGTGTGAGAGTGGCTATGAAATAAGTATTTATTCAGATCCTTGACCATATTGCAGGACTATAAAATACTGCAGTTACTAAATGTGACAGTGGTCACTAGGGTTGTCAGGTGAGGGAAGAGACAAGAATGTTGACTCCATGTTTCAGAAGGCTTGATTTATTATTTTATGATATATATATATATTACAATTTCCTCAGAAGGCTAAGCTAAGAATAGAATAGGAAAGAATGATAACAACAGCAGCTGGCTCGGACAGAGACCGAGAGCCTGCTCTGCTGTGACTGGTCACTGAATCAAAACGTCCACACGAGACCAATCACAGATCCACCTGTTGCATTCCACAGCAGCAGATAACCATTGTTTACATTCTGTTTCTGAGGCCTCAGCTTCTCAGAAGGGAAAATCCTAAAGAAAAGGATTTTCACAAAAAGATGTCTGCGACAATCCTTAACAATCAAAGTTATGTCACTTGAGTGTCCTTTGCAGATCATTCTGAATAGCATTCAAATCATGTAATTTCAGGAAAATAATGCTGAATGTCTTTTCGCACCTTGAAGGCACATGCTCACATCTTCACCTAGTGAAATTACCTGTAAAATTTCAGTTTTCCTAAAGAAGTTGTCTGTGAAAGTGATTGTTTTATGATCAGTCACTTTTTCATTTTTTTAAAATGCCAAAAGACATTCAGCATTATTTTCCTGAAAAATATCAAAAGCAGTGTGGAGGAGCCTACATGCAATATGCGATACAAAAGGACTATTAGTCCTCAACAATTTTATGATGTACATTGTTAAAAAAAAAATTTAATATTGTGCTATGAGAAAATTTGGATGATAGTATCTATTATATAAACATCAGTTCACCTATAGACAAAAAAAAAATTATTATAAACTAATTTTTAGCAGACATACTACACAAAAAAAAAAAAAAATTATGTACATTTTAACTACCTTATTGTGCTATGAAATGTGATAATCTTTAAACAACCTAAAAAAAGAGAAAAAGAATTAAAAAAAAAAAAAAAAAAAAAACCTGGGAATCTATTGCCTTTCAATGGCTCAGTTTCTTTTTGTTGAGCAACTTCAGCTTAATAACAAGCAAGTTATCAACAGAAAAACAAGATAGGGAGAAATGTCTGCAATGAGCTCAAGAGGCCAAGGTCCTGGAAAGCAACAGCATAAAAATACAAGTAAATAAATTACTTCATAAGCTTCAAGGGAGATACTACTTGTTAACTAGATATTCACTGAGACAAAGTTAGACTAAAGCTATGTCTTTTGGGGAATTCTGGCTGAATCATTGTTAGCTGGAAACTGGTAAGGCCATTCTAATATGGCCTTTAGGCAAATGCTTTATCTGTCGAGATATTTATGATCAAAGAAGTCTACAGTCTAGATTTCAGAGTATGATTGCAGGGCACAGACAATACCTGTGTAGTTTAACAGATATAAATTTTCCATACTAGATGATGACTGGGAAGGTTGTTATGTGTTTATATTTTCCATATTGTGTAGAAAGAAACAGATACTGAAGTGAATAATAGGAACACTAAAATTACTGTCAGAAAAAAAATGGACTAATGATTTTACAGAGGGCTTAGTCTTTGGGTTATAATATAGCTAGAGAATAAAAGAGCAACAAAATCCAGAGACCCACTGGCATCCACTAATTCATCTTGTAAAAGGGCACTGGGGTTAAACCATCTAGAAGCTGTCTCTTCAATTACTTTAAAAGGCTAAAAGAATGATGATCTTTTTCTAAGTCCTTGTTACACTGGATAGTCCCTGCAGGTAAAAAAAGATAATCAGACAGACAAAATTCAGTGAATGGACAGTTAGTGCTTTCTACTGCACAAGCCAACAGCCTGGAGACAGGAGAGGAATGTCAAGTCCCAGTTTATTATTGCTTCACTGGGCCTGTTAACTGTTGCTTTTTCCAGTTGCATGACATAGATATTTTGGATGTCACTTGAATATTTTCCTGCATGATCAGCTCCTCTTGAATGTTTGTTTCAAGCAATGGAGCAAATTGTAATCACAGTTACCACAGTGTAACTCAAGAGTAACTCCAGTCCAGGCACTGGTGCGTCATATTATGAGGCTAAACTCAGTTCAGAAAGAAACTCACTGAATAAATGCTGTGAACCCATTAAAGAGTCTTTTTCTGGCACAGAGATGTGTGTCAAATTATCCCTTATATAGCTATCCAAGATCTCTGCAACATGTGTGTTTGTTTTTTCCTCTGTAAACAACAAAGCTAATCTTTCCTGTCTTCCTGACTCATTCAGTCATTCTCCCACCTCTGGAGTTTCTGCTATGTCTGTGTGTCTTTTAAGGAATAGGCATGACAAAAAAGTTCTCTAAAAATATCCCCAAGAATTTTAACACCAGGATGAGAAATGCACAGGTTATTAAAATTGTTTCACGGTCAAAGAAAAAGATCACTTTTTGTTCATTTAACAAATATTTTTGTTATAACTTAAATCTAGTAATTGTTGGCCAGATAATTCTTGCAGAATGAGAAAAACGTTAATCCACGTAAAGCTGTTAAATACATATTTCTCAGCTATTAGTACTTCTGCTGGTGTTATGTTTGCCCTCCCCCTGCTCCTATGTCCTAAATTTCTTTCTAGTGTTGGTGTGTGTGATGGAGTGTTATTGGGAATTTTTAATATCTGAGCTACATTGCCCAGACAGAAAGATATGATATTCATGCTGATAGCTTCTTCTACACAGTTTATCTCTACATTTCTCAAGGAGTCATTTTCATGTTTAGTGACATGATCTTTCTCCAGTGATTTTGCACCTCCAAATTGACTATATGTGATGGTATGCTAGTAAATGTTGCCTGTTTTCTTTTTTGCACTCAGAATCAGTTTCTGTTACTGCTCATGGACAAGTTGGTTTTAGCCAAGGGGTGTCTAGTGAAAAGCCTATGTCCTATGCCTATACTCCTCTATGCTGCATCCCATTTCCACACTTTTCAAGGACTCTGCTTTCCTATCAGACCTGCATTACTCCACCCTACTTCACTTCTACAATGGAATGAACAGAATCAGAAGACAAGGGAAGAGCAACTGGTGTCTTCTGTCTTGATAATGCTGGTCCACAACATTCTTACACCTACAGTGGAGAGATATATATTCGAAAAACAAATTATTTGATGAAGGAGTTGGCTGTATGGATGCATTCAAAGTTGCAGTCAATGGCTCAATGCCTAAATAGAAAACTACTGGTGTTCCGTAAGTGTCCACATTGGGTTTAATACTAGTTAATATCTTAGTTCATTACACACATGATGGGATGGAGTGTGTACGAACAAGTTTGCAGACAACAGCAAGCTGAGTGGTTCTGTCAGCATTCTTGAGCAAATGGATAGTATCCAGATGGACCTGAACAAGCTTGAGGAGTGGGAAATGTGGACTTCATGAAGTTCAACAAGGTCAAGTACAAGATCATACACCTGGGTCAGGGAAACCAATCCCCACTATCAATATAGACTGGGCAGTAAATATGTAGAGAGTAGCCCTGTGAAGCCCTTTGTAGATACTGGTGGCTTCGCTTAGAGCAAGCCTGGCCAACCACAGTCTTTATTCTTGTAATCTTGGTATACAGTTCATAGACTGCTTCTAGCAATACTGTACTGTATGATTAGGCTATAGACTAACACAGAACTTGCAGTTATTCCAGTGGCTTATATTTTGTTTTATTGGAATGACATCAGCAGCTGATATATTATGTAATTTGATGTGTTTGTATCACCTTACAAAAGAAGCTACTCATCTTTTTATTCTATTGTTTGCTTTTTGTTAAAGCTTACCTTTTTAATATTTATTTTTAAGTTGGAAGAGTATAGTTTCACTGCTTCTCAGACAGAGAAATAGAGAATCCATATGTTATTGTCTACATTCACCCTCATGTAAAGAACACAAAAACATTACACAGAAGAAAGATTATTTGCCTTAGCCCAAAACACAGGAGAGGAACTGTAAATAACAAATTGAAAGAAATACAGCTTCTAAAATATCTGTAGGTAATGAAAATTCTTTATAAAGGGCTAAGATATGATATCTGTTTTTCTGCTGTATCGGTTCTTCTAATTGATGCTATTTCTCCTACTGTGATCTTTGCTGACTGCCTACTACATTAAGAGGAATTATCAGGTGACAAAAGGTAGGAATGGAAATCAACTAACTCTTTGGCTTCTTAGATTTGTCATAGTATAAATTTCAAGTTCACTCTTTTAGTCCTGAAAAAAGCTTCATCAATTCATGCTATGAAATATGAATATTCATAAAAATTATCAATCAGCATTATTAATACTCTTTATCATATAATTACATACGTGTGCTGGTATATTAAACAACTTTTCAAGTATGATATTAAGTAATTGCAACTAAATCTTTCTGCCTCATGGAGAAAGAAATGAATTATTTACCTGATATTTTCAATAGTTTGATAGTGGATAAGTTCTCTTGTATCTTTTGGATATGCAATGCAATCATGATGATTTTAATTTTTTACAACAGCTTCTATAAACAAAGTCTTATGAAGATGATTTTTAAAAGTAAAAGAAAACTAAGTTGAACTTGTAAAAATGTGATTTTGCTAGAAACCAATGTCCTCATTTGACTTAAAAACTATGAAGTAGCTACCTAAGCAATGTAGAAGGAAGAGTTAAATACATCAGCATCCTAGCCATATACTCCCATGTTCATATTTCAGTCCTTCTAATTGCATACACCTGCACCAAATTTTTGAAATAATTACTCTCTTTTTCTTCAAGGGACTGCAAAATGCATTTTACAGAGCAGTTCCCCTGCAGGAACTCTAAACCAGTTTTAATATATCCTCATAGATTCTTTACTCATTGTAATGTTATAAAGAACTCTTCTATCATCTCGTTAACATGGAAGCAGTTGCATTTCCATGTCATAATTAAAGACAGAGAGGCAGAGAATATCTGGTGTTCCATTAGGTTGTCCAGAGAGCCACAGGAGTAGGAGGCAGAGACTTCATCTTGCTTCAGGTAGTTTAGTCTTACACCACTTTACAACTACTTTTTAGTGTTAGAATATATGAGATGACTTTCATGCATAGAAATAGAATTTAAACAGGGGAAAGGGTCTGTGATGTGCTTCAAGCAGTGCTACAGAAGATGGAATTTTTCTTGCCTAGATTTGAAACTAAAGAAATTGCATCCTCTGTAAGTACGCTGCAAAATTTCAGAGCAGCCACATTCACTTTTTTTTTCAGCATCCAGTGCCACCACTGTTCTCTGGTGGGTTGGGCAGAGGACCATCTCAGTTGCTGATGCCAATGCACCCTACTTAATATCAAAGCATGATGTTGCTTAGAATTAACAATAAAGAGAATTTTATGTTCCAACTAAGTTTAGATAAATAACATTTTACATTATATTGCATTCTACATGCTTCGTTGGTTTATGGCTCTGATCAACAACTCAATGTCCAGGTAGAAACCAGTGATGGTTGATGTTTCTCAGGGGTTGGCACTGGGACTGGATCTGCTTCCCACCTTTGTCAGCAAGATGGACAGTGGACTTGAGTGCACCCCTAGCAAATCTCATGATGGCATGGAGACACTGTGGTGCTGTCAACATGCTGAAGTGAAGGGATTCCTTCCAGAGAGACCTGGACAGGCTGAGAGGTAGACCTGTGTGAAGCTTATGAATCATAGAATTATAGAATTTTAAGTGTTGGAAGGGCCATTAAAATACCATCTAATCCCAACCCCTCTGCCATGGGTGGGGATGCCACCCACTAGATCAGGTTGCTCAGAGCCTTGTTTAGCCTGGCCTTGAACACGGCTAGGGTTGGGACATCCACAACTTTCCTGGGCAACTTGTTCTGGTGTCTCACCACTTTCACAGTAAAGAATTTCTTCCTAATATCTGATTTAAACCTATCCTCTTGCAGTTCACAACCGCTAACCCTTGTCCTGTCACTACATGCCCTCATAAAAAGTCGTTCTCCAGTTCTCTTGTAGGGCTTTATGCAATGATAAGTTCTCCCTCAAACCTTCTCTTCTCCAGGCTGAATAATCCAAGTTTTCTCAATTCATCTTCATAGAAGAGGTGCTACAACCCTCTGATCATCTTTGTTGTTTTTGTCAGGACCTGCTCGAACAGGTCCATGCCCTTCTTATGTAGGTGGTCTCAGAACAGACTGCATTCCTCCAGGTGAGGTTTCAGAAGAGCAGCGCAGAGGGGAGAAATCACCTCCTTCAACTTGCTGGTCACAGTTCTGATGTAACAAATATTGGCCAATGAGGAATGAATAAATGTTCCAACCCTTCAGGTAGAAATGGCCATGAACAGGCTTTTCCCATATCCTGAGATGTCTGTGACTTCTGGTCCAAAATTAGCATTAGTAAATTTTGCAGGGGTTATTTTTTCAGTTTAATATATGAAAAAAAATTAAATTTATTAAATTAAAAATAAAAAGCTCTGCTGTCAAAATACCTTATTTCCTCAATTCATATTTTTAAATATTTTCAGATGCCTAAGATGGAAACTTGTGAAATTTTACCTACTGTTCACTACTTTTTTAGGAGTTTCACCATTGTGTTCCATCCAAGTCCTGCTGAAGTACTTATACAGAAGTTAGGAATACTTTGCATTCTACTAAAAAGCCCATGTTCAAGTCAATGTCCTGAGAGATCTAAAGCAGCATTTAAAAATGAGACACTGTCTCAGTGGTTTCAACAATGAGGCTAATTCTGGTAGGCCTGCTCAGGCACAAAGGTAATTAGAAAGGAAAGAAAATAGAAATGAATAGTCAAACCAATATTTATTAGCTCTGTCAGTAACTATTTTGATGGATTTAAAACAGAGATCTGAAACAATATCCTATGATAAATGATTATTTACATTTTTGAAGCTGTTGGGTATATAGAATTGACCTTCTGATGCTGGACAAACATGAACCACCTAAAATAAGAACCACCTAAAGCATGAACCACCATAATATGAATAGAGAAGCAGGTCCAAGTTTAAAGGCAGATATGAAAAACTTTATCATGGACTGAAATTGCCACATTATAAATAAATAAAGCTGTAGGATGTACTCTCATTACCTGAGATTGTGGATCAAATTCTAACAAAATAAAAGTAAATATCTCTAGTAGAGAAAAGTAGTAAATATTCCTCAGTCAACATTAATGGATAGGCATAGAAAAACAGCAGTATGCAGTATAGAAGGACTGAAACAGTAGAATTAAATCTCAGGAATAGGAGGAAATTTCATGAGAACTTGAGACTAAGCTGCATAAAAATTAGATATTCAATGAGATTTATGTAATCACAATGTCAAAGTAATTGAAGAACATAAATTCTCATTGATTTAAACAGGATCTAAGAGTATAAATGCCTTTAGAAATTGGATAATAGGCATATATATTTATTTTTTGATTCCCAAAGAGATTTAAAGATCATCAGAAAATATTTATAGAAAGACAAATTAATGAGGTTTTCACAAATTTAATTTTTTAAGTATATAATTTTTTAAGAGTCAGTTTGTGGCATTTCAGCTTTATGAATCAGCTGAGTTCACCACTCACTGTCTCTTAAAATGTTTACAATGTGACCCAAGAAAAGAGATTCTTTTTTTCTTTTTCTTTTTCTTTGTCTTTCTCTTTTTCTTTTTTTTTTTTTCTTTTTTCTCTTTCTCTTTCTCTTTCTCTTTCTCTTTCTCTTTTTCTTTTTCTCTTTCTCTTGAATTCTATACAGACAGTTTTGCAAATCAGGCAAAATATGATAGATGAAATTTGAGTCACTGGATCATATGTCTAAGCACTTGCCTTCTAGTCTCACACACTCTGCTATATGATTTTTTCTATCTTCATTGAAAGTTACTGTAAATATCACCTCAAACTCCAGCAATTGTCTAAGTTTCTCATGCAATATACATGGCTCTATGTTTAAAATAAGAAAAAGAAAATTCATAGAATTCTGATTTTGATACTTCAAAATATTTTAAATTAAGAAGAACACCAAAACAGGAGTTAAAATTTTTGTTTATGAGAAAACAAACAAACAAACTAACTAACAAACAAACTAAACCCAGTCTGATCATATTAAATATAAAATGTATCTGGAGAGAGGAAGAATTAAGTACTGAGATTTAGGAATGTAAAAGTAGCTATTGTAAGACACCTGGTGTTCCTGAAAAGAAAGGACAAGAAATATTTTATGTGCATGAGGAAGGCCTTTACAGGACCTGAAACATGAATCATTAGAAATTTCTACTAATGTGCCACTGACTAATCTGGAGCTTCTCCTCTCTATTTGCCCTCTGCAAAATACTCCACCTATACTGCATTGCCTAGAGAGTATTTGACAACTCTGACAGTGCTGGTGTCCTAAGATCAGCATGCAGACTTCTCTTCCCCTTGCCTATCTTTTTGCATCATCTACTGTCTCTTTATTCATATCAGAATTGTAAGGCCATTATAAGATATGTTCCGATTTCATGTATATACAGCACAGTAATTACCATGTGCTTGTGGGGATGTCTCCAGGGTACCAAAAATGCAGACATGAAATGATAATTTACTGATTTAATGTAGTCTGAAGCAAGTTCTCTAAGCAGTTTAGATGGAAAAATTATAGTGCAACACTATACATAAACTTGCATTCTTTTTTTCTTTTCTTTAATGAACAGATTTAGTTTTAATTTTGGATTGCCAGTTCAGAAAAATGTTATGTACAAAAGTCATTGTTAATTTTAAAATTATTTTGTGTTAGTTATTTAAAAAAATATTTCATGTTATTTATTAAAAATTATTTTGTGCTTCATTGATTTAAATATCCTAAAAACAAATTTAAAACTGCTATACTACTGTTCTCCCCATCAGGGGATTGGATTTTACTTATTTTTATTCAGTTATTTACTTCCAGGTGTATGTGCAATATTCATTATGGCTATATTTATTAGTGTATTTTTGATATCAAATTATTTATAGAATCCCACATATTGACTGTGGTGTTAACAGCATTACATAATGCCGAGGGAAATTGAAATTTTCCATTGAAAGATCTCATTTTCAATTGGTTGCTACTTTTCCAGAAGTTAAATTTTCAAACTGAGATGCTATATTATGTGTGACAATCAAACCATTGGGATTGGGATTTTTTAGTTTAGGAGACAGACTTTCAAAATTTTCTAGGGTATCCCATTCAAAAGCTAGAAGAAGAGAGATGAGTAGACTAAGTTTAAGCCTCTACTGAGACAGGGACTACCTTTCAGATAATTCTAAGTGTTCTCAAAACTTTAAGGAAATCTAGGTAATCTTGGGGTTCAGTTCTGTAGATTTTAAAACAGTTCATTTATTGCACAAATATTTAGTTGTTTCGCTTATTGTTCAAATAAAACAGATGCAGGAGCTATGGATGGCTTCTGTCTCATATCTAGCAACTTAGAAGATGGAGATTCATCCATGACAAAATGGTTTTAAAATATCTGCTAGATGAGGTAAAATTAATCAAGCAGTTCCCAGGAGACATACTTTAAATATTTGCCTGTTTTTGTTAGGCACCACCTGATTTTTCTTCCATACCTTTAAAATGCTATGCTATTCCCTGCTATTGCCCAGGAAAAACAAAAAAAAAATAAAACAATGCAAAGCAAAACAAAAAAGCCCAAACAAAAAGAATAATCCAAACCAGAAAATGTTCATGGGCTGAAATATTAACAAGCAAAAACATGACTCTTTAATGTAAGAGGAGTCAGAGTATTCAAATGTTCAGAGAAGACAAATATTAACAGCTTCCAATGCCCTGGTTGCTCTTGATTTTGAATTAAAAGGCTTTAAAGTTAGAAATACAACAAGCATGGAACCATAGAATCGTAGGATATGCTAGGTTGGAAGGGACCTATCAGGATCATCAAGTCAAACTCCTAGTCTGGTGCAGGAAAATCCAAAAATCACATCATGTGCCCAAGAGCATTGTCCAAATGCTTCTTGAACTCAGACAGGCTTGGTGCTATGACTACTTCCTTGAGGAGCCCAATCCAGTACTCAACAACTCTTTGGGTGAAAAACATCTTCCTGATATCTAATATAAATCTCCCCTGATTCAGCTTCACAGCATTTACTCAAATCCAATCGACTGGTCTCAAGAGTGAAGAGGTCAGTACCCTCTGCTTCTCCTCATGAGCATGTTGAAGATCTCAATGAATTCTTCCCTCAGCTTCCTCCAGGCTGAACATACCAAGTGACCTGAGCTGGTCCTCACACACCTTCCTCTCCAGACCCTTCACCATCTCCCTTGTTCTCCTTTGGGTACCCTCTAATAGCTTCATTTCTTACATTGTGGCACCCAAAACTGCCCCCAGCACCTGAGGTGAGGCTGCCCCAGTGCAGAGCATACCAGGGCAACCCCCTCCCTTGTCCAGCTGGTGATGCTGTGCCTGATTCCCCCAGCTGGCCCTCCTGGCTGCTAACTCATGTTAAATGTGCCATTGACAAGGACCCCTGGGTGCCCTTCTGTAGCACTGCTCTTCAGCTTCCCCAGTCTATACACAGAACTAGGGTTGTCCTATCCCAGGTGCAGAATTCAGCACTTGCCCTTGTAAAAGTGCTTTAAAATGCTTTAAGAAGATGGACATGTCTGAAACCAGGAAAACCACTGAATTTTCTGTTCTCCTAATTCTTGAACAGAAGGTCTAAACATTGGGTCACTGGGACATCATAAAAAGTATCTCTTTTTCCTCCTCTACAATGAGCTGCATTTACAAGCAAATACAGTATGGTATTCATCTCTGAAATGTTTTGAATCTTCTGGCATGCTGTATATTTCTTTTAATCACATCTTAAAAAATTGGGCACCTGAGAGTATGCCATTTTCCTCTGCTTAGCTGTTTAATATTTTTTTGAAACTCAGACTGAATGCTGATAGCCTGCATCTGTTGAAATATATATTCTCTGAAGAAGACCAGATTGCTAGAAGTGGAGAACAATAGCATGTTGAGGTAATTTCAGGGCATGGACCTGCTGAGCAGAGGGGATGCTCAGCTTTTATTTTATTTGAGGTCTGAACAAGTCCTTTTCTGTATCTGTGCACTTAGGGATTAACACTAAAATTATCTTTTATTTTATTTTTTTAATAAAAATATTTTATTTTATTTTATTTTATTTTATTTTATTTTATTTTATTTTATTTTATTTTATTTTATTTTATTTTATTTTATTTTATTTGTCTGAAGGCTTGAAGACCCAGAGTTAAGGAAAAGTATTTTGCCTTAGAAGCAGCATATACCTATATTCATATTTGTAAATTCAATGTACCTGGCATTAGTTTCTGAGTATGAGACTGGCTATTCTGGAATGGTTTTCTTTTCCATTGTACTGTCATATTCTTAACTTTTCTATGAGCCTCTCATCTTTTTACTCTTGGGCATAAGGGAGATAAAAACAGCAGGACAATATTGATACTGATAATGAGCATTCTGTCAAGCAGCTGGACCAGACCATGAAAACTGAATCTTTTTTAGGAGGTCTTTCAGTAGAGGATTTTATTTTATTCTTATTATACCCAGAAGAAAGAAAAAAGTAATTCCAGTCTAGATTAAAAAAAAAAAAAGTATTCTGTGACTATGACGATTCATTTTCTTTCATGGCCAAAAATATCTTTCAACTGGAAGTGTTCTTTGGACTGCTTCTTATATAACAAGAAATGGTAAATATAAAGGCCTTAAATGCTGTATCTACACAGAAAATTGTATTCACCTTCCACTATTCTCTTTCACTGCGAACATCCATTGTCTAAATTACCTCATCTTATTTCTCTGAATAGCATTTTATCATGTCAAAACTGCCTTTTGGAAATTATCTCTAAGCAGTAGTAACCTATGAGCCTCGCTTGGGATTTATCTAGGAAAAGTTTTGCTAATCCATATCAAAGAGAAAGTGCAAGTTTCTAGTCTGTATTATAAGTGGGAAAATTCTCCCAGTTTAGACACCAAACTTGTGTGTCTGGAAATATTTCTTATGTTCATTATTTTATTACCTTTGGAAGAACAGGCAACTCAGGAGGACTATCTTGAGTCAGAACTCAGAAGGGTGTCATGAGATTATGCAGGGAAAAAATTAGAAGGGCAAAACCTTAAAACGGCTAAAGCTGTGAAAAAGAAAATGTTTTTATATATATATCAGCAAAAAAAAAGAGTGCTAAGGAGAATCTCCATGCTTTGCAGGTTGGGGGGTGGAATCATAATAACACAGGATGAGGAAAAGTCTGAGATACTTAGCACCTTCTTTGCCTCAGTCTTTAATAGCACAACAAGTTGTGTTCAGGTTGCCCAGCCCCGTGAGCTGAAATACCAGGAAGAGAATGAAACCTCCATAGAGCAAGGAAGAAACAATCCGAGATCTGCTACACCTCTTAGATACACAAAAGCCTATGGGGCCATCTGAGATGCACCCAAGCGTACTGAAAGATCTGATGGAAGTCCTCACTGGGCCACTTTCAATCATTTACCAGCAGTCCTGGCTTACTGAGGAGGTCCCAGCTGACTGTATATTAGTAAATATGATATCCATCTGCAAGACAGTCAGGCAGAAGGATCTGGGGAACTACAGGCCTGTCAGCCTGACCTCAGTACCAGGGAAAATCATGGAGCAGATCATCCTGAGTGCCATCACATAAGATGTACAAGACAACCAGGGATCAGGACCAGAGAGTATAGGTTTATGAATGACAGGTCTGGCTCAACCCGCCTCATCTACTTCTATGAAAAAGTGATCCACTAGGTTGATGACAGAAAGGCTGTGGGTGTTGGCTGCCTAGATTTTATTAAAGTCTTTGACACTGTCTCCCACAGCATTCTTCTGGAGAGCATGGCTGCTCATGGCTAGGACAGGCACAACATGCGTTGTGTAAAAAGCTATCTGGATGATGGAGCCCAGAAAGTGGTGGTGAATGGAGTTAAATCCAGTTAGTGGCCGGTCATAAGCTCCCCAGGACTCGGTACTGGGGCAAGTCCTGTTTAATATCTCTATTCCTGGATGAGAGGATTAAATGTATCTCCAGTAAGTTTGGGAATTACACCAAGTTGAGTGGGAGTCTTGACCTGCTGGAGAGTACAAAGGTTCTAACCTGGAGAAGCTGGATTTATAGGCCAAGGCCTAATGTCTAAAGGCAGTTTTCTAAAGTTCAACAAAGCAAAGTGCTGGATCCTGGACTGGGACAGGCTGAGGGAAGAATGTCTGGAAAGCTGCCATCAGAGAAGGACCTTGGTGTGCTGGTCAACAGTGGCTCAGCCTGAGCCAATGTGGGCCCAAGTGGCCAAGAAGGCCAATGCTATCCCGGCTTTCAGTGTGGCCAGCAGTAAGAAGGCAGAGATCAACTCCCTGTACCTCAAATGCAGTGTTTGGTTTTGAGCTCCTCAATATAAACAAGATATTGAGGGGCTGGAGAGTGTCCAGAGAATGTCAGTGAAGCTGGTGAAGGGACTGGAGCACAGATCTCATAAAGAGCACCTGAGAGAGCTGGATTTGTCTAGCCTGGAGTAAAGCAGGGTTGGGACAACCTTCACTGTCTCTACAAGTACCTGAAAGGTAGTTAAATCTTGGTGGGTTTCAGTCTCTTCTCCGAAGTAACAAGCAACAGGATGAGAAGAAATCACCCCAAGTTCTTCCAGGGGAAATTCAGATTAGATATTAGGGAAAATTTCTTCACCAAAACGGTGGTCAGTCATTGGAGAAAGCTGCTGAGGTATATGGTAAAATCACCATCACTGGAAGTGTTCAAAATATATCTAGGTGTGGCACTTGGGGATGTGGTTTATTGGTGAAGGTGGCAGTGGTATTTTACTGGTAGGACTCGATGGTCTGTGATCTTGGGGATCTTTTCCAGCTATAACAATTTTATGTTTCTATGTTTAATTTAGCATATTTCCAGAAATGTTGGTGGTTCTCTAGACTTCAGAGAAAGCTGTGAATATAGCATTTCAACATCTTAGCTGTCTTCTCCTATAGGGTTTCATAAACTTATTCACAAAATTCCAAACACAAAGTCTTTTATGGCTGTATGTCCAGTATTATGTGCTAAATGTGTCTCAAACTCAAGTTTAATATAGAGTTTCAAAATAATATTCTGCTAACTATAAAAGTTAGTTTATAGTACCATAATTTCCTAGCTCTAACCACTCAATTTAAGATTCAGTAACAAAAGGATGCTGTATTCTTCCAAAGAATAAGTACTATCAAGATTCGCAAACTGAACAATTCTATTTTTGCAGGCAAAAAGACAGAGATCTTGTAGAAAACATGACATTTATAGTCTCATTAAAATGGCATTGCAAAGAATATATGTAAGTAAATTAAAGAAATAAATGACAAAATGAAAACAATAACAACACTTTTTTCACTTTCTAAGTTTTGAGGGCTTAATGTGTAAAGTTAGGAAAGAAAAGAATGGAATTTTGATGTTTAAGTCATCATAGTTATATGTGCATTGGCTGATGTTATATTTTCAGATTTAAGTGAAAAATATATTTTGATTAAAGGAAATTATGTATATACTTAGATAAAAAAGTCACATCATTAAATCAAAATACCAAGGTATACAGTAAACAAGTTCTAGTTTAATACATTATCTGCTGCAAAAAATTCTCAGTTTAAATGCCAGGAACTGACAAATGAGGTCAGCAAACGATAATTGAGTTGATTAATGTACTGTGACAAGTTGGAGAAAATGAAGCATTTTCGAGCTATATCAATGAAAGTGCTACCTCTTGTAAAGCTAAAACATAGACATTTGTAGAACATGCCAATATAAAGCTTTTATCATGTACCTCATCCATGTTTTGGAGCCAGTGCACAAGACCTGCTTTGCATTCTGTTTAACGTTGTCTTTTTCTATTGCAGTTTGTTAAGACATCTGTGATGAGGGATTAGGACACACACTTAACTGAGAGAGTAATTTTTTTCTCTAGGAAAAAAAAAGTTATAAAACCAATTAGCAGAAAAAATAATAAAAATAATGAAAGCCATAAAAACTGAGATAGTTCCCATTTTTCAAATATAGTAACCTATATTTGTTTAAAAATATTGCTATGGGAGAATAGTTATTCATAAAAGGCAGACCTTTGTCTTGGGTTTTTTTGTGAGTAATTTGTGAAAATGCATTCAAAATGTTGAATTTAAATTAGAGAATGAGATCTTCAGAGAACACCTAGTAAGCTTTTGTCAAAAGATCCTTGAGAGCACAGCTTAAATCATGATTTAAGATAGCTTTAACACCTTCAGTTTTAGCTTGGAAATAAAAGAATTATGCTTAAAGTAAGAAAAATTCTCGTGTCTGACTTTTCCATTTAAATTAACACCTCTGAAAGCTTCTAACAAGAACGTATATTAATGTCATAAGCGGGATCAAACAAAACTTCAACTTTTACCGTGAAGTGAATCATTGCCTCAGTATTGAGGCTTATTTCTCAATAATTGTGCATTAGTTTCCTGAAACCACCCTTCGTTTTATTTCAAAGGTGCATGAAAATATTGGATTAATAAATTAGCCTTTCATTTGTAGCATTTGACAGTAAATAGGTTTATGGGAAAAGTAATGTGAATTTCTAATTCATTCTTAGTCTTTTCACTGTCAAAAAGAGGCATAGTGTAGCTTGTTCATGAAATCCAAATTTTAAGTAAAAGAAAGAATGAATAAGACATTAAATTTTTGAAAAAACAAGAAAAAAAAAGCCAAGGAACGCCAAAAAGCATGTGTGTATGTATGCATGTTTGAATTATATATATATATATATATATTGTGTGTGTGTATATTTGCACACATATAAAAATATTAAATAATATTATATATATGAAATGATAAAATACTTTAAGCTTTATGTGTTCATGCATATATGTTAAACAAAAAGTAAGAAATGCAGCCAGGTACTAATGCATTCAGTCATTACATTTTTAAACCTTTTGGCTTTACAAAATCTAAGAAAGCTAGAAGAAGAAAGCTGAGATGAAATGGACTTTAGAATGAGGAAATACAATACAGAAGAAATGAAATTATGGTGGAGATGACAAATATAATCACTCATATGAGAGGAGAAGGAGGCAGAAAATCAGCATTCCTATGAAAGAATGATGGAAGCACAGAGTAGAATTATACTTTTTCTTATATGTAAGAGGGAAAATAATGTTAGCAAAAGCCTAAGGAAATGCAACAAAAAAAAAAAAAAAAAAAAATTCACCAAAATAGTGGAGATGAAGAGTTCCGTTACTGCGCCATGCATGGACCTTGATGACTTCATAAACAACCATTGTTGCCTTGTGTGTTGAGGGCAAATACAAGTGATCCATAATGTAAAATATAGAACAATAGATATTTGAGAAGAAAATAAATTACTGTCTAGCAACATTTCACTGGCAATTCTAGAAGTGTGGGGAGGCGCAGCTTCATTTGATAAACTGTCACAATCTTGTGAAGGGTTGGTATTATAGGTGTTGGGATACTTTTTAGTAGGGTATGGTACTGTGAGACGTAGGACAGCATGATATGTAGGGTAGGATTTTGCCTTACCAATTCTGAGTGCGTGAGTGGTTATTGCTTATCAGCTGAACTGGCTCTGGGGGAAAAAACCCCAGATTTAATCACAAAATTCACAACATTAAAATTGTCTTTTTCATCTCTTTACAGACCATGAATATAAGCTAGATGACTGGTGAAACTGAAGCAGCTATTGACAAAGAGGAAATGCTTTGTAAACTGAATCCCAGCAAAATTCTTTGAATATATAGTTATACATAACACCTGCAGGGCAGGTTGTCCTACATATCATTCAAAAACTTGGAATATTGAGTATATGTTCATAATTCTTGTGTTAAGAAGTAAAATAAAATAAAAAAATGTAGGGTATGAAAGACTTAAATATTTTTGTTTCCATTGCATTATTTTATAAGAACTATGGAAATATAAATATTTTGTACTTTAATGTTACATCATTCTTCAAGCTGAACTCAAACCCTGAAAGACTGTAAAACATCCTAAGAAATAGGTCAGAAAGTACTAAGGAAGTTTTACAATACTGCTTTTTTTAAAAGATTGGATTGAAAATACACATATAAACAGTCCTACTGGAAGACAGCTTGAGCATATTTTTTTTTAAATTAGGTTGGCTGCATATGGATATTTCTTCATGAACCTCAAACACAGAAGAGATTATGTAGAAAAACTGAAGTCTAGGACAAGGTACTAAGCATAAACTGACCTGAGCAAAATCAGGAAAGCCTTCACAAATTAAATATACTAAGGTACAAAGTTACACAAGCATTTATTCTGCAAGTAGGTTAACAGCAACATGGAAACTTTGAAATTCATACTAATGCCACAAAAATGAAGTAAATCACATTATACTAACTTGATGAACACAGAACAGATGGCAATTACAATGAAAAAGATAAAATCTTAGTCAGGAATAAGCAAGAAAACTTTCAAAGTGCTTTAAAAATTCACACATTTTCCTTTTATAGGTTAATTTCATATAAAAACACTTGGACTTTGGATAATGAAGTCTCAGAGATTAAGTAACTTATCTATGTAGAATTCAGGGATACTTGAGATTTTGAAAGCCCTATGGTCCCTATTTTTATAATATCAGAAAAGAAGTATTACTAGATATAGATACACCTATAGTTTTCAATGTTCCTTGAAAACTATTAGGAACACGTAATCAAACCAACTATATTTTCCAGTTTTCCTTCTTTCAGTGTTTGCATATGAAACATCAATAATAATTGTAGCTAAGAAATTAAACAGATGAGACATCTGGTGGTATGGATAGAACAGATCTGAACTACATTGTTGAGGCTTTGGAGTCTCCACCACCACTATTTAAAACAGAACAAAAAGAATATCTGTCAAAAATGACTCATACTTAACCAATAGACACAGAAATATTCCTAGTAGCATTAAAGAACTGTTCAGAACCAAGCTTCTTTATGATCATAACAGTAGTGTCTATTTAAAAAATGAATTAAACAAATTTATTTATTTATTTTATGTAACTTTTTAAATTGAGTAGTAGCTGACAAAAATAACATGAAATCTTCTCATTCAAAAATATTAAATTCAAATGGGATAGAAAAGTCTTCCTTTAATTGCTTACAGTATTTTAAGCTACTCATGTTACTCTCTAACTTAAAACTGAATGAAATTCTATAAATAATCACAATTTAAACTTTAGACTTTATAATGGGTACCACATTATTTCAACCTACTTGAAAATCTCTTTATCTTGATTTCTTGGCTTTAAAAACCATTATGTCTCTTACAGGATCTCAAATATAGCATCCTTTTGTCCAAAATTTCAGATTGCCCTCACATTTTTTTTCACTAAAAAGACAACAACTTTTGTATCTTGGTAAACTTCAAGATAGCAAACAGGGACGGCAGGGGGCACACAAGTATCTAAGCATGATAGAAATTGCATTTTTGCACAGACTTAATACAATCAATGGGAAAAAACTTAAAACCACTTTTATGCCTTTTCAGTTGTTCAGTAGTATATTAATAATGCTTAAGCAGAAAGAAGAAATAGTAAAATAATAAGTCATAGATGCATTGAATTAAATACCAGAAGGAAACATTGGGTTTTGTGGCCTGAACTACTTTTTTTTTTTTTTTTCTTGTTTACCTGTATAAAGCCCAATTAGTTGTAAAGTGTCAGAGTTTTTGCCACTTTTTTTTTTTCCAATAAGAAGTCATATAAGGAAACTTCAAAGATGCTAGCTTGATCTGATGAAGGTCAATTTAGCTTCCTTGCTTGAAAGAAAATCGAACTCTCAAAAGGCACTCTGAGGGAATACAGAGACATTAGATTTCCTACATTAAAAAGGCATTTACCAAAGCAATGAACAGTTTTCATTGAAGAAGGGAGAGGGACAAGGAGGACAATGACACCTTCCAAGTTTCCTTCCTCAATGACAACCAGATATATATAAAACCCAGTTGTATGCTCATGCATGTGAACTATCTCTCTGAAACCTGCAAAAGGTTGGGCATTAGAATTGCAATGCAGTGGTGAGAGAACATTTATATTCTCGGCCTCACAAAGAAGTCATAGAAATTGGAAACTATCCAGAAATTACTAGAGGAGAATGCAAAACTGCCACTGATGTACAGAACAAGCTAGGAATAGTTCAAGGATGCCATATTTTAAAAAGTAAATAAAACTGTGAGGTAATTTAGAAAAAAAGATCTCCTTGTTTGCTGAGAAATAAGGAACTTTTCACTTTTCATGCAAAGGAACAACTCAAGAGGGAGAACACTGATGTAGAATAAACAAAGTACTCAAGCAACATAAAAGCTAAAGGCCCATTAGGAAGAAAGGTTTTTTTTAATCAACTTAGTTTTGAAATGCCTTAAAAAACTGATGATATTGCCTATCTATAGCTTTGTCTCGTAGCAACTGTTTGCTATATCTTCCTCTAGCATTGCTTGGTCTTCTTGTTTTATTCTTCTAAGGCTTTGGTTTTTTTCCTTGTATTTTCATTTCTTCGTTCTGTGCCACATTGTATCACATACCAAAAGGTGTATTCTGCCTGATGTCTTTAGCTTTGAGTTCCTTCAATTTCCTTATGATCACAATCTTTTTAATTTATTTGATGTGAATTTACTTTATTGTATTGTCTGTAATTAATTTATTATTCGTGTTCCTATGTATGTCTTAAAATACTGTGTAGTATAGATTTTCTGAAGTGTGTGTTAATCCACATTTGTTTTCTCTTGTGTTTGTATATTGCCTGTCACAATGACTGACTCCTGAGTCATAGCATAACATAAAAATTATATATTAATAATACATTGTTAGTAAATAATACAGTTAAAACATAGAGAATATATTATTATTTAATTAACAATATATTTTAATAAAATGCTTATGTATACCCGAACATATGGAAAGAGACAGAGAAATGTGTGGTTGCATCTTCATTTTTCACCTAAAAAAAAAGAGCAGACCTGGAAGGGCCTTTAAATCTGCCTTTTTCCTTGTATCAGAAGGAATATGCAAGAAATAAGTTGTGAAATCTATTACTTGTACTCATACACCAGATATAAGCAGGTCTAACTGACACCATTATTTTGCACCTTTTATAGTGTTATCATTTAACCAAATATGAGAGTTTAGAGAGTAAATTAGTTTCAGTTCCACCAATCTTTTCATTAAAAAAAAATCTTTTCATCTTTCAAAATCACATGAATAGGAAATTGCTGACATAACTGTCTCATAGATCAGATCTTATTTGTGGAACTTTTCTGACATTACACTGACAAGGATCCCCTTCACTAAAATTTACTTATTTTCACAGGTTTTTAAGTAGCTTATGCCACATCCCAAAACTTTTAATTCTTACTAAATCTTTACTTCCACAATCTTTATTTCTGTGACATGAGTGTTTAAGCTGGGTTTATCTGACTATTGCTGAAGGATGTGTGCAGACACACACACAATCCGTGCTGAAGATGTGTTCATTTCCTAGCAAAATTATTGTTTGAGAAATGGAGAAGCTCTCTCTCCACTCATTCTACTGCGAACTTTTGTCTCTTCCAGATGCATTGGAAAAGGCAGCTAGCTTCCATGAGGAGCAGAACACTTCCCAGTCTTCCATTTTGGCATCCTGAAACAGATCTGTGCGGAATCAAGTCCACTGGGGGAAATTAGAGCATAAACTACGTTTGCCTCAGACTTTTAACAAATTCCCCAAAGTCTGAAAAAAGAGAATTATTTGTCATCACACCTGTATTATATATGTAAACATATATGGATATATGAAAAATATACCTAGTATATATTTAGTGTGCATGGGATTATACATATGTAATTTGCAATAAATCAATCTTAAAATTCATAAATCGTGTGTTCACTGTGAATTTTTCTAGGCTATTACAAGTGCAGCCATATTGAAGACTAAGGAGAAGGTTCATCTATACTTTTCCTTTTGTCAGCTTTTAATAGATCTAATTGCCTAATTATCTGCTTCAATGCAGTGGTGGAGTGCTGTAACATTTCTCCTCTCCCCCGGGGAATGTGCACATTCTCCTGGAATTTGCCATCTGCTTCCATTTAGAATACTGGTAAAACACTCATTTAAGCACTGAGGGTTGCCAACTTCATCTGTCAGTAAGCTTCATTCAGATAGGATAGACTGTTTTATTATTCTGATTCTTGTTCAAGTTGTAAACATCCTGGTAGGAAGAACAGTTTATCATCAGAAGTGAAAAGTTGTATTTGTTACTAAAAGTGACCATAATACCAAACAAATGAAACAAAAAAAAACCAGCTCAAATCAGCTATTTCAGAATTATAATTTTCACTTTCTTGGTCCTGGTTTGATCAGCTGATGAAACACATGTTCTAAAATGTGCCCATGACCATGTACAGCGGACGTTAAAACCACGCTAAAACGCTACCCCCTGGAAAGGAAGCATTTCTTGTTTATTTACAGTGTGCAGTTAAGCTCCATTCAGCAGTTCACCTCAATTTCTGCTTGTAAAATGTAAAGGAACTCAAGTGCCCTAAAAAACCATACGATCTGATGGTTATTATCTGGTACAACAGAAACCAGTGCTGGTGTAACCTTCTTGTACTTTTTCCAAGCAGTTTCACTCCATCTTCTTTGCCTGGGTAAGTTACAAACACAAAACATATAAAATATTTTATAAGATTGTCAGTAGAAATTATGAGAATTTTTTTTTTTTCTGAAGACCCCTCTGGGTCTTCTATGCAATCAGTTAAACAGAAAAATCACATGTAATGGTTGGAATTTTTCCAGTGTTCTGCACAGTGCGGTTAGAAACTGGTCCTATATCAAGTTGTACACCATCTAGAATTTCTGCAGCAAAAACCCCCCCAAAACAAACAACTACTAATATTTAGAGAAAAATCAAGTAATTTTTGTCTGGGTAGGTAGATGTAGTAAAGAAAAATTTGTCAGAATTTATATAATATTTATAAGCTAAAGATCTGTAAGGTTAATTTCTGACTTTCTAGACAATATTGTGGGTGGTTTAATCATCTTTTCCAAGACAAATTCCTACTGACATTTTACAGTCCCATTTTTAATACTTTGAAGCAGTTCTAATCCTAACCTTTCTAGTTTACTGTGACACTTCCCCTTCCAACGTCTGGTCAGAACTCCAAACTTTTTCTTTCTTAAGACATGCCTTCTTTAGTACACATTCTACACAGCAAAACCATCTACCCATGACTAGTATGTAAGAACTGAAGTAAATTTGAGAAGTGCCACTTTGTTTAGCTAAGGATGTGTTTTTAAAGTAAGCTGTAAAATATTGACAAAAATATTTCCTTATTTTTGTATATGCTTAGACAGCAAGGTAATGGGCATGAGAGATCCTACATTTATGAAAAGTTGACCACCGTGGTATATCATATGTTCTTTCAAATAGCTTCACTGCAAGTGAAATTAAAAACTGCTAAAAAGAAAACAAATTTAATGCCTGAGGGCATGGTCATATACTAACTTATCATATGAATTCCACTTCAGCAGATTTTTTTTCCCCAATACTTACATGAAAGTGATTAATTGTATAATCAAGTTACTGCAGCACCAAATTCTTCTAATAGGATGTAATTTTAAGTTGTTAAATTTTCTCCACAAGTTAAAATAATATAATTGTTGAAACCACAGAGTCTGTATCTTTATCACACCACTGCGTGTCTCTCTTGGTTAACAGTAAAAGTGTGAAATAATGGCTAATTTTAATCATTTTGGTATCGGTATCCCACTGCTATTATGCAGTGTTCACATAATGAAAGTCAAATAGGGAGTTAAGGAATCTCTTTTCAACATTATATTCTGAAAGCAGTAGAGAATCCTCATCAAAGGTAGAGAAGCTTCCATCATGAAGCAGGAGTTGATGTTGATTGCACTGTGATTGTCTGTTATCATTCTGTAAACCCTGATCACAACTTTCTGTATAATTAAAGACCATTGAGATAAAAAGATAGAAGGGGAAATAAAGCAAAACAAAACAAACAAAAACAATTAATTGAAGGTGGTGATAAATTAGGAAGAAAAAAATTGTTCCTAAATGCTTTGAAATCAAACTACATTGTGAAACAATTATATCCTTATTTCATCTTCTACACCCGAAACAGCTGAACCAAAACTATCAAAATATAAAGCAAGTCTAATTTAATGTTTATACATTTTTATAGCATCTTTTTTCAGACACTTGTGTTCCATAATTGCTAATGAACATACTCAAAGAGAAAAGAATATAGTAAACCTTTGTACTACCCTAAAATGAAACTGTGATTATATTTATATTAATTTCTAGACATCCCAATCCTTGTCTTCTTTTTTTCACATCTTGATTTCTTTGCGGAACAATTATTTATACCCTTCATTTTCTGGCTTGTAATTTACATGCAATGGTTTACCAGAGCAACCACTAGGCTGTGTGGATCCACCCATTATAGCTGCACCTACTTCATACACATATATACATGCACATATGTAACATACTTTATGAGATTAACTGCATTAATTGAACCTTCTCAATTTTGACAATATCACGCATAGTATTTATCATTAAAGTATTGTTCAGTTATTGTTGTTTCCCTGTAAGAGATTTCTGTTCAGAATGTGCATTTTAAATTTTATTCTAGAGAATATATACGTTTGTGCATTTGGTCGTTATTTCTACTTTATGTTGCATCCAACTCAATCTCTTCACATTATGTATTTTTCATAGAAGAATCATGATTTCAAAAACTGTACTAGTACATCAATAAAGCAAAAACTAAAAGGACAGCTGACACCTATTCATAATATTCCAAAGCCTAAAAGACATCTTCCAGTTTGACTTAGAAATCCTCAATGGTTTTTTCTCTGCATTTTCAATCACTTTCACATCCTCAGGAGCTTGATCTCTGACTTCTATCTAATTCACTTAGGCTTCAGAAGATTAACACAATAGTGCTTAAGAACCCTCAGAACCCAAATTCAGTAGTGTATCACTAAATTATCTACCATAATTATCTACAGGATCAGCTCTTTCCACCTTGAGTCTGGCCATCTACATTTTGAATTTACAAACATTGTGATGACCCTTTTGCTGTAAGAGTTAATGGATCAGATTCAGAAATATCTTTCAGGTCAGAGTCAAGCCATTCACCTTCCCAAACAAATTTCTTTACAAAGTCAATAAAGTCATTGTCTGTCACATCTTGAATCCATGAATAGGTATTTCTTTCCTAACAATGTCAGAAGGTAAACAAGAGGGTTTTAGAGTTTCCAGCCCAGTCTGTGCTATGACCTGAGGGTTAAAGTACCTCTCATGGGAGAGAAGAAACATGGCTTGCATCCAAGTGTCCTATTTGCAGGGGAAGCGTGCTATCTGCTGAGAGTTCGGAGTTCCTCAAAGGGATTAATGTCATCTTATAGCAGTGTGGCTAAGGTGATAACTGCTGCAGCAGGGTGGGAGTTGAGTCGATTTTAATGACTTCATAGCTGAATGCACAAGTCTAAGTGTAATTATTTTTAGCTGCACACTTGGCAACACCACTAATTTCATGAATTACTCTGGTGTTGCTGCTATTTTTTGATGCTTCTTTCACTTTATATCTTTCTTTTGCAAATACATGCTGTGTTTTTATCTGTGTTCAAAATTCTATTACCACCAATCGGTTTTTAAGAATTGGTCAGTTCATTAAAATGAAATAATTATTCTTGAAGGGCTTTCTTTTGGATCATCATTTTTCTATTTTAATCTTTCTGATATATTTCTGAGAATTGCATATAGTCAGTACTCATGAAAATTATTTTCTGGTCAGTGTTTCATACCATCATATTTTTTGGCGGACTATATACATGTGAGTGTTTGTATTTCTTTAGATTCTGAATGCCCAAGATATGTTCCTTAGCATCAAGTCTTTTGTTACAAATTTGGCTGTTTTTCATTTTATGGTGAGATTTGAGGCCATGCAGGGTCTGTGTCACAACAGGATTAGAGCTACCATTTTAGCTCACTAAGTTCAAAGAAGATAACCAGCAAAAAGAGTCAGATAAATCATTAAACAGTTCATCTCTTCCAGAGTGTTGTACTTGTCTGGTAACCACAGTTCACAGTCATGACATGTAAAATAGCTATGGAATTTAATGTATCTCTAATGGTTGCATTTGGAGGACATAGCAATGTAAAAAGTATCTATTTAACTTGTTTCAATTATTTTGACTTGGGTAGCTGTTACATAATAGGCACAAATTTATTATAAAGAAAAAATTTCTCTTTAGGATACCAGAAAAAAATTAGGACTGGTATTGTTATGAGTTTTGATGATCACATTATTGACATTGTATTTTCTAAAAGCTTTTTAGTAATTTAAAAAGTCACCCAACATGGCAAAAAAAACCTAAAATCAATATTTAGTAGTAAGATTGCATATTTTAGTTCAAATGTCTATTGAGTTTTAATATTCCATAATTCTTTTGCCTCAGTCTGCACCAGCAAGTGCTCCAGCCAGACTGCCCAATTCACAAATTTAAAAGGCAGGGACTGGGAGTATAAAGTACCAGAAACAGCACAAGTCCATGGGATCTGGTAAGATGTATCCAGGGGTCACGAGGAAACAGTCAAATGCTAAGCCTCTGTCTGTCATGTTCGGACAGTTATGACAGACTAGTGAAGTTTCCACTGGCTGGAAAAAGGGATGACACCAAGTTTTGTGCTGTGTTTATACTCTAGAGGGAAGGGATGCCTTCCTGAGTGACTTTGACAGGCTTGAGAGGTGGGCGTGTGTAAACCTCAGATAGTTTCTGAAGGCAAGAAGGCCAAGTCCTGCACTTGACTCTTGACAATCCCAAATGTGGATTCACACTGGGCAAAAATTAGATTGAGAGTAACCTTGAGCAGAACTTCTTGAGGATATTGGTGAATGAAAAACTGAATGAGCCTGCAATCTGCACTCCCAGCCCAGAAAGCCAACCACATCCTGGGTTGCATCAAAAGCAGCTTGGCCAACAGGCTGGAGGGATTTAATGCTCCCTCTCTGCTCCTCTCATGAGATCTGCACCTGGAGTTCTTTACCCAGCTCTAGAACCCCCAACACAAGAAGTATGTGGACCTGTTGAAGTATGTCCATAGGAGGGCCATGATATGATCAGAGGCTGGAGCAAGCAGATCTTCTCTGAAAAGGGGCTGAGAGAGATGGAGCTCTTCAGCATGGAGAAGAGTGCAGAGACCTTAGAGCAGCTTTCCAATACCTGAAAAGGATTAGAGTAAATGGACCCTTTTTCATGGAGTACAATGATAGGACAAGAGGGAATGGCTTTAAACTGAAAGGGACTAGGTTTAGATTAGATATTAGGGAGAAAACCCTTTAGGGGTGGTGTGACACAGAAACACGGCCGGAAGTGCATCCCTCGAAGTATTCAAGGTCAGGCTGGATGAGGCTCTGACCAATCTGGTCCTGTGGAAGCTGTACCTTCCAACTGTTCTATTATTCTAAAGTGATACATTTTCCTGGGAAGTGACTTATACAGCCATTACCGGAAACAGGATGCAAGGCTAGATATAAAAGTTGTATGGAAAAACTCAAGATGTTTTTATACGTTTTAGTTTTTATTCTTCTCTAAATGAGAACTGTCTGTAAACTTACCAATGCACTGTACATAAATGCTATATTTAGAGACTATGACAGAACAAGACCCTTAGTAATCAAAAAACTCTTTACACAGCATGCCCAAGAAATATTTCCCCTTTTATTTTCAATTTTATATGTTTTTTATTCTTTTCATTTTAAGTAATTTTTTTCCCAATTTTGTTGTGTTTTACGTTGTTTTAATTTCAGAGATAGCACACACAGAGAGGGGATAATATGACATGAATCCCCCAGAAGGTGCCCCTGCCATTTGCTAAAATATTACTATGACTAACAGGAATGGCTTTATCAGAGCAATTGCAACAGAAAGTATCCTGAAATCAATTCCAGAGTTGTAAGATTCAAGTCATTATGCATGCTACATGATTTTTTTTTATTCTCATTGACACAGAATTTATCTGTGTCAATGATTTGATGGAATTTGAAACATGCAAATTATTTAGTCCTTCTCACATACCCTTGGTCACAGCACAGTATTCCCTTTTATTTGAACCACGACTATCTTTTACAGATCAATATACCATGCTGATAAAATGGTGTCACACAGTCTGCAGAGAGGTCTGGTTTGTTTCACACCTCTGATAGACCTATAGAGTTACCAATCTGTTCTCCCTCTATGGGGTACACAAACAGATCCCCAGGACATTCTCAGTTCTCTCATTCCAGACTGTAATCTAGATTACTCCATGTCTAGAAATAACTAGACTTAGTTATTCTGTTTGATGTTAGCATTCTGTTTGATGCAGAAACAACACTGCATCAAACCTGAATATTGCAGATAGATAGCAATTATTGTGTGATTAGAAGCCCTAATACTCCTGAGAGCTTTTGGACTTAAAAAAATCTGCCTTAACAGAAACTAAGCAACATCTCCTTGGCATCTAAAGATTTAAAGCAAAGATTTGCAGATAGTAGACTTGCTCATGGGAAATTATAGGTTGAGTCACAGAAAAAAAGTTAAGCTAAAGTGAAAAAAAGTTAAGCTAAAGTAAAAAAAAGTTAAGTAGACTAATTATGATGTGATCAAGAAGACAAGTCAGATTTCTGCATTTCAGGAAAGGTTATTTTCTGTCTTTGTTATTAAAATATAACTCTAAAATTATGTCACCTGTTCTACATGTTTAGATTTTAGTACAATTATATTTGCATAAAGTTTTCATCTAAATTTTCCTTTTCACCCATAATGCTGGACAAAATTTACCTATTAATTTTAATTTTTGTTCCAGAAATACGTGAAAAAGTACTTTAAAGGTATGTTTTTTCTAAACATATAATTACAAAATAATAAAACTCTCAATATAGAATCCAATCAACTGATAGATTTACTAGACAGAGGGCATACATTTACACCAGATTCTGAGCTGTTTTTAATGAGTTCCACTAAAGCAACTTAGGGTGACGTGCCCTAGGTATCCTAGGGTGACGTTAGGATGCTTGTATCCGCATTCGTGTGTGCTGTTTATGCTGGATATTATGTTCTGTGCCTTCAAGACTGGATCTGAAGAGCGAATGTTTTGTTTTGGTTTCTTATCAAACACTCCCCTATGGCTGGCGGGACATACAGACGGGACAGTACATAGTGCTGCTTTTTGCTTTTTGCCTGGCTTTTTGCTTTCCTCCCACTCTTGCTTCTGCTTTGCTTCTGCTTGCTCTTGCTTCTACTCATTAGTTAGTTTAGCTAAACAGTCCAAATTCCTTCCTGGACTGTTTCTCCTTTCCTTTTTGGACCTACTTGAACCTGCTCCGGACTGGGACCTGGGAACACGGAGAGTTTGTACCTCATGGCTGCAGCAGCTGCCCCAGCACCGGAGGGACTGATAACAGAGTGACCACCCCTAAGAGAGACTTTCTGAATTTGTCATCTTTTTCAGAGCGGTGAAAAAGGGGTGTCATCCGGTATTGTTCATTTTGTGTGCTGGGGGGTGCTGTGCCTGTTAAATGAACAGGTTCTTCCCACTTCTCTCTGAGGAATTCTTCTCGAAGCAGTGGCGGGGGGGGAAGGGGCCGTGTGGGTTTGCTTTCTGGAGGGTCCCTCCTTTGGAGATTCTCTCCCAAATTTGCCCTAAACCAGGACAATATACAACTTCCATTCTTTAAAGACTGCTATGAAAATCTTGATGTTTAGCCTAAAATTGATGGTTTTCCATCCTATTCTTTCACAGAAAACTTTGCAACTTTTTCTGCAGCACTGAACAATCTGTCTTCACTCGTGTCTCTATAGAAATCTTTTCAATAGTTATCTTCTCCACTTAATCTAAATTTATCCCTGTTTACCACTGTCCTTCTTCTAATGTAATGCCAGCCTTGCATGCCCACAGAATTTATTTAACCATGGCAACATAGAAACCATTGTCTGGTTTGATCCTGAACATAATTCCTCAAGACATCCACTTGTATGCATCAATAAATAGCAGTTTCTCCTCCCTCAGGTATCTTTCGGCCTCTTTGGAATTTTAAAAGTTAAAAAAAAAATAGAAATAGGATCAGAGTCATTAAGTCCTGGACACAAAATTCTACCAGAAGATTCCAGGTCCTAAAGCCAGCAGGGTTTGGAAAACAGAGCAAAAAAAACAGTAATCATCTTTGCGTTTCCAAGAAACCATAGCAAACTGTAAGGAATTATTCCCTTGAGGTCAATGTAAGTTGAAGACATCCCTTTGCAGGACTTGGTTTATAATATGCAAAGCAAATGCAATTGCAAAATTAACTGTCACTCAGATCAAAAACTGTGACATGAAAGAAATGTAAGTTACAATGCCACATACACAGTGGGTGTTTTATGAAGTTTTCATGGTCTATTTTGAATCTTATTGGATTGAGCATGGATATTTTCTTGACTTTCATTAGAATAATAAACAAAATATAGTGAGAATTGTTCCAATATAATGTCTTCCCAATGCTTCTGAGGCTGAACTGAGATGTTCACTGGTGCAATACTGTTCAAACTCTATTGCTAAGTGTCAATTTGTATACAACTGAAAGAACTTTTATACACTAAGAATGCAAATAATCTGCAATATTACAGCAGTTATTATTGTGACTGCTAGTTCTCCATAGTTGACAAATGTCTATGGTGTTCTCGTATGGCAGATTTTACAGATCACAAGAATTAGAATGAGACCTAAGGATCCTCTTAAGGCATTATAGGAGTATCTCCCATCTTTGTTTATTTTCAGAATGAGTTAATTACCAGCAGCTGCCCTCCTGATAGTAATAAGCTATCAGACATTAATAGCAATTTTTAAAAAGAGATAACAGTATCTTATTTCTGTGTTTGTGTGAGAGTATGCATACTTAATCCTCTGAATTTTGTGCTATATTTAAAGGGAATGCAAGAAATTAAGATTTTTAAAGACTAATATGAAGAAATGTCGCTGTGTTAAGAAATAATGTCTGAAGAAAATAGTCTCTTAGAAGCACAGTTTATAGTACAGTGTGGTTTTTTTTTTTTGTCTTCTGGAAACCAGTTTACCGATACTGGTATGGTAATAACCAATTAAATTTTTTCTAAGAAGCAGAATATCCAGGTATAGTGAAAATAAGGAAGATTTTGATTTTAAAACTGAGCTTTGAAAATTAACTTTTTTTTCCATGTAAAAGTAGTTATTTATTTTGCTTTAAATTCTATAGTACTCCTACTGTTAAAGCATTTATTTTTCATTTATCACAATGCAGACTATTTTAATCTGATTCATAGAAGAGTTTTCAAAATAGGAACTATTTTGAAAGAACCCAAAACCACAAGAGATAGGCAGAAGCATACACATTCAGATGTGCAGCTCTTAGTGATAGATAAATAGAGAGAGAAAAAACCCCATCAACTATTTAGCGATTTATTGTGTTCTTCAAAGTCTTGGATTTCACCAAACCTTATAATAAATAGAAGACCAGATCCAGCACAAGACTTAGACAACTAAATGTATTTCAGAGAAAAATGAAAAATAAAAACAAAACAAAAAACTAACCAAAAACCAACTTAAAAAATCCCCAACACAACACAAACCACACCAAACAAACAACATCCCCCAAGACCCCCTCAAAGAAAACAAAAACCAAGCCAAAACAGCCAAAACCCAACCAACCAACCAACCAACCAACCAACCAAAATAATTAGTGATTCTTCTTATTCCTCAATTTGGTTTTAATTTATTTATTTTAAATATAGAAACCTTGAAGACAGAGACTATCAAAGTAAATGTGGGTTTTTTAAATCTTCAGGTAAACATTCCAGAAAATTTTCAAAACCTTAAACCAAATTGAGCAATAATTGAAGGAACTATTTATATTGTTTTGGTTAAAGTCCCAGCATCTACCTTTTGCAAAAACTTAAGGTGGGCAGGTATATGAACTAAAATAGGCAAGTTCAGCTTGTAAAAGTCTTGAATCTCAACAGCAAAAAATGGAAATCTAAGGCTGCTTTATAAATTTTGTAAACTCTTGAGTCTAGTACTTCATACTACTAAAGAAAGACACTTTGACACCACCTGTGAAAACTAGCCTGCAGTCCCATTCCTTAAGATAGATGCTCACAACTCATCCTTCCACGTAGGAAATGAAGTGTGACGATAAACCTAATGCTTGTAGGACTGCAAGATAATGATATGATGGGCTCCTGATGATCAATTTAAGGAATTCCCTAAAGGTATATGAGCCAACAGTGTGTGCTGTGCACAGCTTATCAAGAATGGTGCAGCCAGCAGGACGAGTAAGGGATCATTTCCCTGTACTCAGCAGTGGTGAGGCCACACCTGGAGTCCTGCATTCAGTTCTGGGCCTCTCACTTTGAAAAGGACATTGAGGTGCTGGAGTATGTCCAGAAAAGAACAAGGGCACATCATGAAGGGTCTAGCAAATGCATTGTATGAGGAATGACTGAGGGAGTTGGGTTTCTTTGGTCTCGAGAAGAGGAGGCTAAGGGGGGATTCACTGCTCTCTCCAAGTACCTGAAAGGAGATTGTAGCAAGGATTGTAGCTGGTTTCCTCTGCTGTGCCTGCCGTGAGAGGACCAGGAAAAATTACCTTAAGGTGAGAAAAGGAAAGTTCAGTTTAGATATTGGGAAAAAGTTTTTTCACTATAAGGCTGGTCAGGCATTGGAATAGGCTGCTCTGGGAGGTTGTCATGTCTCTGGAGTCATCCTGCCTGGAGATGTTTAAGAGATGTTTGGATCTGGTGCTGGGTGTTGTGGTTTAGTGGTTTAGGGATTACTGTGGTAGTGCTGAGTAGATGGTTGTAATTGGTGATCCTAAATGTCTCTTCCAGCCCTGAAGATTTGATGATCCTATAATATTAGTACATGCTAAGTAGTCCAGGCTAAAGGAGAAAGGTGACATGTAGGATTTAATGGCAGAAAGAGATAAAATCTTACCCAGATCTTGATACCCACAATCTATGCAGACTTTGAGATGTCCTATTAATATTTCCATTTCAACTGGACTTTAAAAATAATGCAGCATAAATACCCAAGACTGGTATTCCCTGATCATTTGTTCCAGTCAGAGAATCAAGACATCAATTGTTCATAATTCCACACTTTTACCAGTGAGAATTTATGGTGACAGATATTGTTACTGGGCTTAGAAAACATTCAGACTTTTGTGGAATAATGCCATGCTTTTAATTTACTAATGTTTGTCATATTTTGCAATGCTAAGTGTTAGCACTGGAGAAAAGGATGAAAAAAAATCCAGACAAGCTCTTCCAAATAGATCAAGACTGATTAGAAATAGAGATTTAGATATTTATTGCACCCTGGCCAAAGCAGGCAAAGCCTTTAAAGTCTTCACTTCATAAAAGTAATGTTATGAAGTGTTCATGTTTCTGACACTGGGCATATGTGCCATGGGGAATGTTTCAGAAACATAATTTATATTTGCAGTCTTTCCTACAATAGAGATTTCATGTATTATCATTTCTTTGGCTTTCAGTTTGAGCAGAAAGTTCCTTGTAAAAAAAAGAATTAGTAATCATGATAAAATCATGATTAGTAATCAGTGCAAAATTATGGTATAGATAAATATTATTTTTAGGTTCTTACCTCCAAATCCTAATAAAATCATAGGTAGATTAATATAAGTATAAAATCTAAAGGAAACAATGCAGTCAGATCCATAACTACAGTTGTTGCAGGGAGATGAGAAGAGAGAATTATAAAAACCTAGCTCTTTCAAATTCTCATACATTTTTAAGGGTGTTTTAAACTGGATTTATTTCCATTTTATTTCATCACATGTGACAGAACCTGCTAAAAAGATGGCATGCTAAGACTAAGAAGCCAGTTTCTGGTTGGGATACATTATGTGATCAGACTGAACTGCAGGGCACTGATGGATGGCTAATCTGAACCCCCTGCTGTAAAAGAAAATCAGTCAACAAAGGCCACAGAGGCCAAATTTATCTGGTAATTAGTTGTGTACCCAGAAACTACAGCGGACATTTAAGATCTTACAAAGGATACTCTTCGGCCTGTGAACTTCTCTCTTTTCAGACCTTTTATCTGTATGAAGCTTATTTTGCAGCTTTTTGACTGTATGAATATTGTGGAAAATGGTTTAGTGTCATGAAGGGTTGCTATAGCTTATTCCTAGTGCTCTGCTTAGATAATAATGAATTTCCATTCTAATCTGTGAGCATCTGGAAGCCATCATGATCTCTTCCATACAAGAACAAATTCCTGTCTTGTTCTATAAAATGCAACAAAATAGGCTGTTATTTTATATCTCAGCCCCTGCTCTCAAAGCATCAATTCATGCAGAGGTCCAGAGAAGCTGACTTTATTCATGGGGTCATTTATGGTGGTGTATTCCCTCTGCCAGGCCTCTTTACTAAGCCCCTCTTGAACTTAACTGAACCATTTTCTGTGTGTGATCCAGAAGAGCTGCTTTTTAATGAACAGCCTTGAAAACTTAAATTTCTTGCCTGAATAAAAACCCAAGTGGAATAACACTTTTGTTATTGAAACTTCAAAGAAAGTTACTGAGTCAAATGGAGGCCAGGATGGAAAATTATTAAAGACTAAAGTCCACTCCTGGGATGTTATAAACAGTGGTCCAAAGTGAGACCCTTTGAGCTCTCAATTCCCAGAAGATTATGGGCTAAAATGTATATCTCGAGCACTGATAACTGGATGGCTGTGGAGTCAACCAAGGACAGTTGGTATTAAGATGTCCTAAGAAAGAACAAGATTTGGCTGGAAAGGGGGATCTAAGTGGACAGAGAGGCCAAGCAGCACTTCTCTGGGAAAAACATCCTTCCTGGCAGTATACAGCACAAGCACAAGAATTAGGCCAAGAAGTGGGCATGGACTGTAGGGGTGGATAGAGAATACCAAGGACCCTTCTACCCCATTTCAAAAGTGGCCTGAGAAACAGACTGCACATGACAGCTGATTTGCATAAAACCCAAGAAACCTATCTTCCAACTGGAGAAATCTGTCCATAAAAAGACGCCCTGCCCAAGTCCAAGTGGGGCCTCCAAGACCTGGAAGCAGCTAGATCTTCCCTTCCCTTCCCTTCCCTTCCCTTCCCTTCCCTTCCCTTCCCTTCCCTTCCCTTCCTTCCTTCCCTTCCCTTCCCTTCCCTTCCCTTCCCTTCCCTTCCCTTCCCTTCCCCTTCCCTTCCCTTCCTTCCCTTCCCTTCCCTTCCCTTCCCTTCCCTTCCCTTTCCCTTCCCTTCCCTTCCCTTCCCTTCCCTTCCCTTCCCTTCCCTTCCCTTCCCTTCCCTTCCCTTCCCTTTTCCTCTTTTCTTCTCTCTTCCTTTTTACTCTTTTCTTTCTCTTCTTTTTTTCTTTCTCTTTCTCTTTCTCTTTCTCTTTCTCTTTCTCTTTCTCTTTCTCTTTCTCTTTCTCTTTCTCTTTCTCTTTCTCTTTCTCTTTCTCTTTCTCTTTCTCTTTCTCTTTCTCTTTCTCTTTCTCTTTCTCTTTCTCTTTTTTTTTTTCTTTTTTTTTTTTTTTCCTTCTCTGTCACTGTTTGTGGGTGTGTGTGTGTCTACCTCCCCTCTTCCTTCCCCCACTTTGAATTAATTTCTTCCTTTCTCTCTTCCCTTTCACCCTAGTGCTTTATCCAAAAATCTTCTGCCATGTACTTATATAATACATCAGGGACTAACACACCAATCGCACCAATTTACATGCCAAGTGTATAATTTACTAAGAAAATTTTCTGATTGTTTTGTGGGCCTTCTGAATTTTGTCATTCATTTCAACCATGAGCATTTACAAGTCTTGAGCGTTACCATCCCTGTAAGGGTGGGACATCACACATGATTCCTCCAAACCAGTGGTTTTAGTTTGGTATCTCACATAGATTTATAAAAGCAAGTCCAACCATGCTGATGCATTACCAAACTGTACAAAATGTCCCTCACCCCTGAGTCTCACACAACGTTGTTTGGGAAAATACTGAATTTTTTCAAAAAATACCAAGCTGAGAGATCATGTGTCTGAACACTTCTGAAGCATTTTATTTGCCAAAGAATATTGGTGTGCAGCCAGTAGGGTCCTTAATAAGCAAAAATAATTTTTGAGTAGACTAAGCTTTTCTTAATTTCAGCCATAGATAGTCAAAAGCAGAATATCAATGAAATTCTTTAGAGGGACTTTTATGTGTTTGTTTCACTGTCTAATTACCTTCCCTGTCAACACTGCTCAACAAATTCCAGTCTGTATCTGACCTTTATTACCCAGAGAATGTTTTGTATACATTAAAGTCTTGCTCCTTGCTGTTATCCCTGAGAACAGGTATGTCCCAGGGTTGTATTCTTTTAGTGATCACAATTGACCATAGGTATTTTTGGACTCTCTGTTATTGTCTCATAGTACTTTCAAAAAAGTTGCTATCATATCGTGCTTTTACTTTTAGGTGTTTTTATTTTACAATCTAGCACTCTGCAACATGTCAGAAAAACTGTCAATAGATCTTGAAGTGAATCACACATTTTAGTTACTATTGTGAGTGACTTGAGACAGAAAGAGTAAAAAACCAAACCCTCAGGGTTCTTACAAATTCATCAAATAAGGCAAAACCTCTCCCAGACTTAGTGAAAAAGCTGGGGGCAGTGGAAAGTAGATGCAGTATGTGACACAACCAAATTATATTCTAGTGTTATTCGATCTAAATCAGCCAATGATATTCCTTGAATTTCAGATTTTTTGAAATTTACTGAAATTTTTGAAACTTAAAAATTAAGTCTTTATTATACCTTTATGAACGCATACCTACTTTAAAAGAAAGAAGTGTGAATTTGGTGTAAGAGAACTAGCAGTAAAAGAGAAATTTTGGCTCTCTTCTGTCATTTACTGAATTGTTCAAGCATCTTTTTCTATATAACATGTAACACTTTGGCCTGAAGAAATTCACAGACACAGAAAACCTGGTGCTATATTTTGAAAGAGATAGGGTAACAACCATGTTAAAAGAAAAAAGCTTTATCAATTAGGCCCAGCCTAGCTTTGGACAAAATTTTTTGGATATTTGGATATTATAATATTGAAATATTTCAAAACACAGTTCTTCCTAGAATCAAGAGCAGCTGCCTCTTTGCTTCAGAGCTAGATGAGTCCACAGATACTGCAGTTCTCAGTGGATTATTGATAAATAAAAACCAAAAACTAAATCAAAGCTGTTGGAATTTGTTTCGCTTTGTCACCCCCCCTACCAAACTGAATGCACACAGAAGAGATATTCAGGCACAGTTTATGTGTTTTCTTGAAGGAAAATGGCGCAGTCATGGAGTAAAGGCAAACAAGCGTATGCTCAGGGATATGAGCGTGCTAGTTGCTGTACGTGTGGCACCTGCTGCAGTGATGAAAGGAATCTCTTCTCCCAGCCAAATGCCTACTGCTTCCCAAGGCCATTGGGCTCCATTCACATGGTCCTGTGCAATCTAACATGCAGATCACATTTCCTAATAAATAAGAGCTGGCGTGGATAGGGGATAATTAAGCACCCTTTTATTTAATTAATTGTAAAAATATATCTGATTTTTTTTACATACCAGGTAATCTGCTACAGAAGCAATTGGTAATAAAGGGACTCTTCAAGCATATATTAAATCAATTAAAAAAAATCCATGAACCATATTTAGTCTTAGATATTTTATTGAATATTGTTTGACAAAATTTTCTTATATGTGAAAGAGACAAAAGACTAAGCTGAAAGGGAACAAGCAGAAGCAAAGACATTAAAGACACAAAATAAATAAGAGAAATGTAACTAAAACAATATGGGATAATTTTGGAACTTTGTTTCCAAAATGGAAGAGGAGCAGTGTACATAGACATAAGCACTATCTCCTCCTGAAATTCCAGAAAACAGATATTCTCAATTCCTCTTTAAATGAATGAGTATGGACTTTACAATAACAAAACTGATTGCATTATAAATTTATCTCTTATCTCAAATGTCTAATATGGCAGATCAGCACCAAGTGGAAGGTCAAAAGGTAGCCCTTGAAACTTGGTTTGCATCTTAAGTGCAATAAGCAAGGGTGTGACATTCCCAGACTCATATCTAAATTATTTTCAAATTTCTATCTCCGTTTTCAGCCAAAGCACTATTATAAACGCTCTATAAAACTAAAAAGAAATATTCCTGTTCAAATATTAAATTTAATAATAATTTTACTTACCTTTGTCAAATATAAGACTATATTGCTATAAAAATGAGGTAATAAATGCAAAGAATTATTTCATGGAAGTATTTCTTAGATTAAGGATAAGAATTGTTCAAGCTGTTCTGCTTATTAAATGTGTGGAGACCTTATTTAACATTTCCTTTTAGTGAAAGTACAAGCTAATTAACATATCAATATCCTACTGCAGACTGGGATTTTCTTTGGTATTTACCACAAATCTCATACTTGAACTTTTCTAATTATTTTAATTATCTTTACCTTTTGTCCCACGTCTTCTTACAGAGAGTGGAGGATGTTAAAAAGAGTCTAACACCTGGACTTCATAGTATGAATGTAAATCACAGAGAATATGCTGATATACTATTATTACCAGTAGCAATAACAATTGTGAGACTGAAACAACATGGTGGATTTAAAACTGCAGCAGTACCTAAAGATTTTTTTTGTAATTTGTGCTCAACATTAGTAGGAGCAAGCAATGGATTGCAAGATGCAAGTTCTACAGGATGCCAGACATAATTTTGGAAAGTAAAAGGAGCTCTCATACTATTCTACCATATCATGACCATTAAAATATTGGACCTGTAGGCCAATATCCCAAGGAATGGAAATGTTCCAGAAAGCAGTCAACAAAGAAGTAGATGAAATGAACAGTCTGTTGAAATGGGGATGGAAAGGCAATGAATAATGTCCATTATGAAAATTAGGAAAATATAAAAAAACAAGTATTCTTATAAGTATTCTGTTTGCACAGCTGCTGCATCAGTGTGTTAGTTAAGACAACTAATTGAGGTTATATGAAACTACCATCATGAAGTCTAAGCTGTCCTTTCTGCAGTGAGGGAATTTTTGGTCTTTCTTCAAAAGTCTCCTGATTTAGCTGGAGATACTACTGCTCATTGCAGATGTTTGAGCTAGATGATGTTCAAAGATACCTTCCAACCAAACTATTCTTTAGTTTTGAGAAGGAAAACAAAAAGAAAATAATATTAAAGAAGTACAAGAAAATGGTGACAGTATATTTTAGAATGCAACTGTTGGTCATCCTGTCTTCTGACATAATCACAGATAAAATAAAAGCAAGAAGGAGGAAGGAACTAAATTTTGGCTAGTTCATTTAAAATCTTATAAATGTTTTTAACTGTTATAACAGCAGTTATAACAGTTTTTAACTATAACAGCAGTTGTTTAACAGTATTTTGCATTTAGTGCCACTTTTTTAGACCCTCACACACTGAGGGATGGCAGATATAGCCATCACCCACTCTATGTAGAGAGAAAAGGTTATGACAACCCTGTTATCATAATAAATGGTTATTTTTTATTCTCTAGACTTGAACTATAGTCTTCTTATGCCTTTCTTGATACTATTTGTTTTACCCTAGTTTATACATTTTTGCTTATTTATAATTTTCCATAGACATTAGGAAATCCACACAGTGTAAAATAAACAACAAAAGAAAGGAGTGAGTGCATTCCGTGTCAACTCACAGTACTTAATGCAAGTGTCAAAGGAATTAAAGTATTTGCTAATGGTAAATGAAATTTAAAATATTAAACTTTTTCACATGAAAAGTTTATATTTGAGAATATGACTTCAAGAAAATATATAAAAAAAAGACATTATTAAAAGTACTTGGTAACAAACACATATATTTGTAAAGGAATATAGGACTAAACAACCTAAACCCTGAAGCATGCAATAACAGCACTACCTGCCCTTCTTTATAAAGAAAAAATCATCTCTGAAGATGTCTGTTCTGTTAGTCTTAGAATTAAATTGATTCATCTATTTCTAATAAACAAAGCATTTCTAAGATGGGACTTTAACCTAATTATTCCTAAATTGATGAATTTTATATAAATTTTATATATCTTTATGTCAAATGGCTTACTGACAGCTCTACAAATAAACTTCATCCAAAGTTCAGCTAAGTTCAGAGAAATATTGGCCTACATTTAGGAGGCCTGCAGATGATCTACAATGACTTTTGAAATGTCAACATTTTGTTCTCTTGGTTTTGTTTCCTTGTTTAGTCATTTTCCGAATTATGGAAAATTAAATTTTATATGGTTGCAGGTAAATTGTTCAAATAAGAGGGAATTAAGTTTTGTTTGTGTGTTTGCATTTTTTTGGTTGGTCTCTTGTGCTTTTTTTTTTTGTTTTTGTATTTGTACATATGCTGTGAACCCTCACTCCATGATCAGTAGCGAGAAAGGAACCAACATTTTATTCTTTATCAATACTTGACTACTCAAGCCTGGGGAAAAGTCAGTAATTTGATCCTATGAAAGACAGCTACAAACTATTTTACTTGCAATTACACTGGACAAAAGACTGAAGCATTTTTCTTTTCTTGGACTACAACTTGGTGACCCTGTGCTTAGGTGAAAATTTAGCCTATAGCTTCACATTTTAACTGATTTTACTTTTAAACAACCCTCAAACACTGAAAATTTCAGATATAATACACTCTGTCTCAGACAGTCATTTTTTAAAAATTACTACAAATCTGTAATCAGTCAGTAACCTTTATCTTTCTATCTCTTTTAGAAAACACAAATACTACTGGTACATCTGTTCATGTAGGAAAAGGTTTGCAATAAACAGGTTTGTTAGAAAACACAAAATGGATTCTGTCATTTGCTTAAAATGTACAGTGACAACAGAAACCATAATTTCTTGCCTTAAATCATATATTTAGGATGTCCCTAACACAAACTTTAGGACAACAGGAGTTATGTCTCTATTAAAAATTTCTAAGGAGACAAAAGGAGCTGATCCTATCCACCTGGTGCTAATGAATGTCTTCCAAGTCCCAGAAGAGGATCTTATTAGTCAAGATTTTATTTTAAAATTTTGTCAAGGTGATGTCATCTTTTATTGCCCATGCTGACTCTGTCTTGCAGACCAGACACAAGCACCTGTTCTGAAGAATGCTAACTTTATAGAATATCTCATAGCTGATGTCATTAGGACATACATTTTCAAAAGGGAAGGTGGAACTTTTACTTCAGATTTGGATTCTGAACAAGAATATTGTCATGCATACATAGTTAAAACTAAAATTTAAAATTTATTTTGTCTAGTAATTTTAAAATCTGTTTCAAACTGCTCATTTTTCCTGCTCAAGATTTCCAAGCAAATTATATGGAGGATTCTAGCAATAGGTAGAACAATATATCAAAAAATATAAACATTTTAATAGTTTAACATTTCTGTTCTCTCTACAAGAGGCATAAGTACAATGTCGATAGCAGAAAGGAAAAAGGGAAAAAAGCATCTCCTGAAATGGAATTACTTTTTTTCACAAGACTTATTAATACATGAGGGGCAAAAAAGGATGCTGTCTCTTCCAGATCTCCCTGTAACACTATGCCTTAAATGGAGAGATGCCAAAAGTCCTCAGAGTTTTTTTCACTGAAGATGCTGTTGCTCAAGATCTTTGGTATTATATCTATACTGTGACTGCAGGTGATTAAGGTGTCTTGTGTCCAGCAGGTTGCTCTGAGGTGTGGGTGTAGGAGAACACACACCAAGGTTAAACTACTCGCTCTGTCGCTGATGCTGCTGTGGTTACCTGTTTTCATGCCTTGTATGAAGATGAACATCATGGCAAGGTTATAATTGGATACAGCTATCTTTTCCAAAATACAAATATATACAAGCAACACTGTAACCACTGTATTTTAGATCAGTTCTTTCATGCTGAACAAACAATGTTTAAAAGCACCTGAAAGCTCACTGCTGCTTTTCCTCACTGTAACAACACACAGCACAATAGACTCTAAATTATGCAGGGTTCTGAGTCATTGTACAGCTAGCACAAACTGCATTTAATTCTGTAACAGATGAATCACACCTGAAGGAAGCATGAATAAACTATGGAGAGCAGTCTTCTCCTTGTGCCAGAAAAATCTTATTAAAAAAAAGAAGCCACTCACCTTCACAAATTTGAATTTTTGAAAAGAGTTTTCTAAGTGTTTCAGATGAATAAAATGTTGTCCAGAAGGAATAAAAGAAAAAAACACAAGTGCAGCATGCATGCTTATACTAACTGATACTAAATGATGTCCAACAATTCTAGTAAATATGAAGTTAGACAAGAATAGCAGGTGGCATGTGGGGATGATCAAACTCAATCAGGTAAAGAGAGTCGTATAGGGGTAGGAAGCAAGTAGGGTGTGATAACATGGGAGGAATCCAGAAACATTGTTAGAACACCCAGAGATGAAATTAGGAAATCTAAATGCCAAATGGAATTGCATCTGGCCAGAGATGTCAAAGTAAACAAGAATTTGTGTGAGCACATAGGTGACTAACGATAGACTAGGGCAAGTGTGAGCCCATTCCAACAAGATGGGGACCCGGAAAAGGCTCTGATATAAAAGGTTTTCTTTGCCTCAGCCTTTGCTTGCAAGACTGTCCTTCAAGAAACCAAGATCCCAGAGACAAAGGGAAAAGGCTGGAGCAAAGATATACACTGGATGAAGAGCACCAGATCAGGCAACACTTATGTGAAATGGATGTACATTTAGTCCACAGTCCCTGATGGGATGCACACAGTAAAAGGATCCCTGCCCACAGCAGGAGGGTAAGAACTACATGACCTTTAAGGTCCCTTAACCCTTCTGCGGTTCTGTGGACTAATCTGTTTAAAAAAAATACTGCAACACTTAAACCCCACTGAATTCTCTGTGTATGTTGGAATAAGTAAATACATGTTAAATATATTTATATGATTTGGAACAGTTTGGGAGGCAATCTTATCTCATATATAATATTTAAGAGTTGCACTGACAGTTTGCTCATATATTCAAACAAATTATTATACATAAGTGGGGGAAAAAATAAAAATACACACAATTTGTCAAATTACTTTTCTTTTTTGTAAGAATAATATATAATGGAAGAATAGAATGGAACTTGTACTCAGAGAAAATTTTGTATTAGCTACCTCTATTGGTCTATTAGGCTTCACTAACAACATAACTGCATGAATTATGACTACCCTGTGAAAAAAATTAACTTTACCAAAAGCACAAAGTGGGGCTCAGTCATAACAATCCTTCTAAACTGCTTTCTCCTTTTTTGCTTTTGTGCACTGGAAGTTTTTTATCTGTTGTGAAGGAGTAGGCAAAAGAAAGCATAGTTTTTCCATATTGTTTTGGGCTTCCCAGAAACTCTTTTTTTTCCCTGGAGTAATTAATATTTAATTTTTGAAGCCATGATGTTGTCTCTTTACTTTATGCAGGTGTTCTAAATACTTTGAAATAATTTTGCCCAGCACTACAAGGAACATTTCATAACTTCTGTCAAGATTTTGACCTACTGATTCAGTAATTTTGACTTTTCTTTTAGGACTGCAGGATTAATTTCACAATTAATTAATTACAGGTCAATTTTCTCTTGCCTCATAATCTAAAATTTGGGTATGTGTAATTTCACTTCAGAGCAATGATTTATGTCCTGGCTGTGCATATTTTTTCCTTCCTGCTTTTCTGTACGTATGCTTCCTTTTCTATCTTTAGGAAAATTTCAGTAAAATCTTTTGCAGAATCATTGTATATTTGCTTGATGTCAACACCTGTTCGCTGAAATAGCTGCCCTTAGTTCCATCCCAAGATTCTTATTGCTTGTCACACACCAGAAGGTGAGCTGAGACATCTCGTTTTGACCTTTAATGGATTGTGGCTGAGGGTCAGTCACTGCAGCATCTGAACAAACAGTAAGAAGAGAAAAGGTGAGGATATGCAGGATCTGTCTGGGTAGGAAGTAGTATCCCAAATATCCAAAATTCCAAGAACTCCAAAGATGACCTTAGGATTAAACCCCATTAATTTTTGGACTTCAGCGCAGGTGTAAGATGATATGTTGTTTTTGATCAGATGTTTTTAAATAACTAGGCCTCTGATGAGAGTTCTACCTCTGTGTGAAAATGATAGATATGTTAGTATGACAGACTGACTGAATTCAAAGTTTAAGTGTAGAAGTGGAGACTATAGCACTGAAACCTCAGATGAATGGTTAGAAAAAAAGAATGGGTTGCTTAGAGGTAGAAGGTTCATCAATTTCTATTCTTGTTATCACATATGGCTGCAACTGTTTTTAGCTGTAGCACTTATGGTCTCAATTTTCTGGCACTAGTGGTGATGACTTTATTAGCCTCTGTCTGACTTTCTCTTTTCTTGTTATTATATCTTTCAAAGCTAGTCCCATCTTTTTAAGTTCTTTAAATGATACCAGATCTGTGACAGCAGACAAGTTGGATCTTTTAATTTTTATTTATTTAATTAATTAATTTCTATTTGAGTCTTCTCCATTTCTTTTTTGGCCAATTAACATTGCTTATTTTATCACATCTCTGCTTTATACTTTGCCAGGATTCATCAATCTGCAGCACTTGAAAAAGAACTGTTTTTCAACAATCTGTTTTGATGCAAGTCCAGCATTAAAGCATGAAAGGTTTTATAAGAATTTATGTTCCTGCTCATAATTTTTGTCTTCCATAAAAACACAGGAGGGAGGGATTCGTTTATGATTTGGAGGAGGAGGGATGTTCTTTTTTTTTTTCATACTACAGGTCAGATTTTAAAGAGTAAACACAAGGCACAAGTTATTTTACACGCATGACATTTTTTCAGACTTTTTGACAATTTAAACAGTCTTTTTGATGCTATTTTATTAATAACAGTAGCTATCCTCTTGCAGTCAGTTGTAGTCTCATAGCCCTCAAGTGCCATCTAAAGTCTATTTACAATTCTTGTGAATTTTCCCTGGTGACATGTCTTATGCATTTCCTGACTCCCCTACGTATTCTTTCCTCTTTGTTTTGCTTTTGACTGTTCTTCATCTGTTTAGTCTCTCCTAGCAGATAAATCTAGCATCGTCCTTTTTTAAAATCTGAAATCTAGTTCAGGTTCATTACTAGAATGTATAGTCTTGTGATATGTGTTTATTTAATTTTAGCCTTATGTTTACCATGTTGAACACAAGGAGCTTTTATTTTCCTTTCCATTTTTTGTTAATTTGATTCCAAGGCAGCCAAGCATTTTGAGTGTGATACTGATTGCACATTCAGTGCTTTTCAAAATTTTCAGTTGTCTCATATACTGAGCATAGTTACAGTTTGGTTCTCTATTTTTCTTTGAAGTTCATAAATTGAGTTCTTTCAAATTAAAGATATAATTGAACTTATATTTCCAAATTAATTTAAAAGAAAAAAGTTTTAAGCATGAAAAAACCCTACAAATATGATAGTATTTGATAATATTTTGCAAAAATAAAGTCAAACTAATATTTCCAGCTGCAGAATTTCTGTTCAACAGTGAACAATGCTAGTATACTAGTCCATATTTTTAATAGCAATCATATATATATATTTACAATTGAAACATTACCCCTTTAAAGTAATTTATAAGAAATATTTAAAATTTTCTAAAACTTGTACTTAAAAGCTTCTAAGAAAGTAATATATTATTTCTGTCTTTAGAATTGTTGCTTTTAAATTTTAGAAATAGATTCACTGGAAGCCCTCATTCTCCAGAATCAGATTGGGAGTTCATTTCCTGAATGAAAGTGCCCTTATTCCATGAGTTGTCCATCATCTTGACATTGCCTTTGACTCCTCTGATGTTCATGGTCTTAGCTTTGAATAGTTCCACTATTTTTACAGTTGGATGGATATTGAAACTTTCCTAAGCCTCAAAGGAAAACAAATACCTTCCTACACTCACATGTGGCCCACCAAATATTCAGTAATCAAGTTTCTCTCCATTTGCTCACATTCTTATGGAGTTTATTAAGATTTTCACTTCCTAAATTTTTTGGGGGGAAAAATCATTCTTTTATAATGAAAAATCAATAAAGAGTATAATGGAAATTAATTTGCTTTCACAAATACTTCTCTGCAAGGTTCATTATATAGCACCAGATGTCCTTAATTTACCTTGTAATTTCCTCCAGTCAGAATTTCAATGAGCACCACCAGACACATCATTATTTATCAGTTTCCCACACCTGTATAACTTTTAATTACAGTGGAATTTAATTTATACAAGTGGATCCTCTATACATGCAATTGTAGTCCGTGTAACTGTAACCATAGCTGCACAAACAATACCTAAGGTATTTCTGGTACCTGTTGAATTTATCAAAATTTCCTTCAAAATTTCCTAAAAGCTAGGACATGGTATATTCCATATTGTTATATGTATGTGATTCACTGGCATTACAGCTATAGTATGTTAAAAATGAAGCAATATGAAAGGTGTGTCAGGTTTTGGATTTATGTCTTGCTTATATTGGAAATGTACTGATTTTCAAAGGTACTATGGCACTTAAGGCGCTTGATATTGACTTAAAACAAAGAAAAGAAATATCAGGTCAGAGGCTGGATCTACATATATGTGCTGTGTCTAATGCATAAACACAGGCCTGTTAGGGTGACATAATAAAAAGGAATGGATTGAAATTCCCTTGTTATACTAAAAGAAGAAAAAAGGCAAAGTTAAATCTTTGTGGTGAAAGTAAGAGACCTAAAAAGCTTTAGCTTTGCTATAACTGCTAAAAGCCCTCAAGTAAGCCGTTACAGTCTGTTGGTACAAGGAAGAATACTCAACCTCACTAATCATTTCAAAAAAGAAAATATATAAACTTACCTTTATTAATGATTTAGTTAGTAGTCCTCTGTCATAAACTGAAACAAAGCTTTTTTTCTTCAAACACCAGGCAAAATTACATTTGTTAAGAAATATTTGGAAGCAACTTACTTCAGCTAGCTAAGTCATAAAAGTGCTCTTAACTACATGTTGCTTCTGCCATCTTTGAAGTTTTGACTTTTTCTGTGATAAATGAAAAGGGCATCAGTCTTTTGGAAAATCTGATTTTGAGCTCGAATGCAGCATTTGTTTCACATGGGACCTGCTAGAGGATTGGGAATTGAACTTCTAGCAGTATCTTGGGAGTTTCTATCACAAAGGACTGAAAAGAAAAAAACTTTTCCTAAACACATCTAAATGGCTTATAGTTTGCCACAATATTGATTCTGAAATGCATTAAATTTTTATTTATCTACTTTAGGGAGTGAAATTCCACAGGGTTTAAGATTTGTGCTGATTCAGATGGCTTTTCTCCAGATTAGAGGCTTTTTGGAAGTACAGTAATACAGAAATGAAAGATTTTCTGGCTAGATTGACACCCACATGAGATACTGAAGTCAGTGAAAAATGCTTACACATTGATTTCTCCAGTGAAAAGCTGTAGGTCTTACACTCTTATATTAAACTTCCTTTGCAGTTCAGTTACGTGAAAATTAAAGGCCTTTTTTTTCCCTTTTTGTCCAGTTAATTTTTATATAAATGTGAGCACCCAAGTGATTAAATGTATAAAAAAATATGTGTATATCCTATCTGTTTAGAGGTACAACTGACAAACAAGTTGAAAAGATAATTTTGTCTTCATGTTTACTCATACTGCTACAACCACAGTTTCCCCTTCAACATGAAGCGAATTTTCTAAAAAAGAAAGTGCAGGTAAGAATCATCAACTGCCTGGGGGAAATAAAGAATCTCAATTAATGTTTTTGAAGTATATTGAAGTACATTTTATTAGTGTGGGAAAGAAAGTTAACACAGTGCCAATAGCTGACTATTTGTTCTACGTTCTTTTTTATAGGTATTCATCTTTTAAAAGGAAAGGTGTTGTTTGAATATATATAACTTCTTCAGACATCTAAAAGATTCCTCTAGGATAATATTAATGTTTGTAATTATTTTGTGTAATAGGAAGAGTCAGTGCAGACCTTTTGGAATTGGTAGAGTAGAAGTAATCAAGATTATTAACTTGAAAGACTACAAAGGAACATGGAAGCAGCAAAACCTATTTGACAGTGAGATTAAATGAGCTTCTGCACTTTTCCATGTGCTGCTAATGACAGTGAGGTCTTGTCTGTAAGATTAAATTTGTGCATAGCTTCATCTCATACCGACACCTAAAATATGCCACATAAGGGAAGACTTGTCATAATTGTCATTTCCTCTTGGGATGTCTGTTTCAAGTTTACTGATGAAGGTTTCATATTACATTCTAGTTACTTCTTCTGATCAGACCCTGACAAAAGAAATATCCCAATATACCTTTTATTTAAATTTTATAGATGATGTGACATTATTTTTTTCCTGTACTTCCTTATAATAAATGTCTTCATGTTCCTGAACTAATCTAATTTCCTGACAGAATGCTTAATATAGACAGTAAATTTTAAGCCAAAGTTGCGAATATCTCTGCAGGTGAAAAGAATAATCCTTGTACATCTGTACATTATGATTTGAACAAGGTAGTAAATAAGTCATCAAAGCATATTTAGTAGAAAACTGGTAAGCAGCTTAAACTGCAAATGCCAGATGAATGTTAGCATTATTAGTAGGAAATTGACTATTTTTTCAATTATTGGAATTGTTGAAACAGAGTGAAAGAGTATTTCCATTGTGATGTAAATTACTGTCATTTTCACTATTTTAAGTAGGGTGACAGACCATATTTTGCATTTCCAAGTGCTGGTGCAGACTAACAACTCAAAGGGTCTAAATACCTTGAAGATGAGATACTTAATTTTGTGATTTACTGTGAGACATGCTGCATTTCATAGTAAGGAATGATTTTTTTTTTGTTTTATTGGTGAAAAAAGCAACAAGTAAAACTATAAAAATTTCTGCCTGCCTTTCTCTCCAAATGATCAGAAGAAAAGTAAAAAGAAAAAAAAATTTCTTAAGGAACAAATTCAAATTGTGTCAAAACCAAATACAACTTCAATAATTGTAATCTTAAAGAAAAATGAATAATCTTCTAAAAGTTTCTGGGTTCCTCTTTTTCTCAAGAAATGCCAAAATATATTTGAAGCCATTAAGCACGATAGTAATTTACTTTGAAAGAAAATTACGTTAATTTTGCTGAGAGCAGGATTCAGAAACTTAACAAGAATCAAAAAACACACATTAGGAAGAAGCTTATAAAACATTAACTTTTTTTTGTGTATGTAGAACATCAAAATCTTGGCTTTTCTTCTTTTCTGTATCTTAAGATGGCAGTGTTTCAGAACACTTCCTATTTCTCCATTCTACATAATCTTAACATTTGTTTGAATAGTGTCCTAAGCTTAATGACTACATCTCAAGGTTCAAACCAGGTATGGGCAATGTGTCAGATACTGGAGAGATCAACAGTTTCTATTAGCTCTACAAAATCTGTTATAGGAAGGTTATGTAAATTATGGATCTTGCTTTCAAAGGCCACTGGTACATCCTTTCTTACATTGCTTCAATATGTTTCTAAATGGAAACAATTTTTACCTTCAGCAATGGAATCATGACTGAGTTTGTTAAGGCAAGCTCCCTGCTTGTGCCCAGGAAATCCACTGACACAGAAACTGTGTCTGAAATAGGTTCAGATCTGAAACTGTGTTAAAAAGCAAGGTTGTTCCATACATGCTCAAGGATGAGTTGCATGGGAGATATTAGTAACAAAAAAGAAATGGGTTTAATTGGCAGTAAATCTCAAATGCTTCTGAATCAATTGGGCAGTCTCCTCAGCTAGTTCAGTATTCACAATAGTTTTGATGGACATAGCATGGGAATGCACTATCAAGCAGTTTTCTGTTCAGCCATGATAAGACAGTTTCCTTGTGTGGACAGCTCCCTGTGCCTAGACAGAGTTAGGAACAGCTGTCAGCTCATAAGGAGCTGCTAGCTTCTGTTAATCCTGGTATGGATGAGATTTTCAAAGTAGTAATTCTCTGGAAATCCTTCTTTGTTCTCAGGAAAAGAAACTGTTTGCCACTCCCTTTACTAAGGCCAGGATTGACACTGATTTTTAATTTTCTGTTAATTTTCTGTGTCTACATTAAGGGCATATTTTACTTAATGTGTAAATATAAGTATGGGATTTTCATTTTCATAAAAGTATGGGATTGACACTTGAAGAATGAGGGGGGAGAGAGATAAGTCAAGGAGGAGAAAGAGAAAGAGAGAGAGGGGAATTTTTCCCACTCAACACTAAAGGACAGATACAATTCTCATCACATCAGAAAGTGAAGTGCTCTTTCCGTCTCTTTTCCTTATAATTTCAGACTTATAGTCAATCATCTTTGCTACAAATTTCTTTAAATTGTAATTGGATTATCTTCCACATTCTAGGAGGCCCACTTGTCAGTGAAATTTTGGGATTATTTCTGCTCTGATGAAATTAATAGTTGCCAGGTTTACAAAGGACTAACAAAATATATGGTTTTTTTTTTGTTTTTGTGGGGCTTTTTTTTGTTTTGTTTTGTTGTTGTTGTTGTTATTTCTGAAACACCAGCTTATTAGCAGTATTTCAAGAAACTCTATAACAAAATATATATTCCTGTATATCCATGTTCCTGAATTTGGTCTTTGTCAAACATGTCTCTGAGTTCATGAATATGTTATCTGCATATGTGTGTTTTATTGAGTAGTTGCACCTTAAATTTCTTGTTTACTACCCTTGAACATAGAGATCTTAAATGCAGGCACATTTTAAACTAATTGTCCTAAATAAGCTTCATTTTTGGACTCTGTGTGTACATTTACCTCTCAGTCACCTGCAAAATTCTACACTTAGAAAGCTGTTTGCTTAGGTTATCATTGCTTCGCAAAAAGAACTTTGTTCATCTGACCAAGCTGGGATATGATAGGACTTTGAGAAGAAGCACAAGAGTGAAGAATCTAATTTTCCATCCTCGTTGATAGTGCTTTTGACATTCATATTCATGTCACAAATGTCCCTGTAGTCCATTTTTCCTTGTCCTTATTTTCTTGTGTGATTTTTAATCATACTCTTCTATTCCACTCTTCTATTCCACTCTTCAACATTTCATCCTCAGGTTTTCCTATTAAGGTTATTCGTTTTCACCAGCAGCTCATTCTCTTTATATATTCCTGCCAGTTTCCTTCTTATTAATACTCTAACCATGACTTTTTAACTATTCTGTCCATCATATTATACATTAATTATTGTACCACCCATTATTTTATCAGCTTTTTTTTTTAGTTTTCCAGTTCTTTTTCCATCATCAGAGTTACATTATCCTGCACATTTTCTCCACTTGCTCTGGTGTGGGGCTGCTCCACAGGGCGCAGGTGGATCTCCGTGGTCCTCCATGGGCTGCAAGGGCACAGTTGCCTCACCATGGTCTGTACCACAGGCTGCAGGGAAATCTCAGCTCCAGCACATGGAGCACCTCCTGCCCCTCCTTCTGCACTGACCTTGGTGTCTGCTGACCTGTTCTTCTCATATCATCTTACTCTGATCTATGGCTGAAATTAAAACTGTGCCACCACTTTTTGTTTTGATTTCTTTTAAAATCTGTTATCACAGAGGTATTGTTATCATTTCAAATTGGCCCAGCCTTGGCCAGCAGCACATCCATCTCCAGTGTCACCAGGGATTGTCTCCCCTGTACACTAAGAAGGTTTCTAGCAGATTCTAACAAGAGCAACCCCTGTAGCCCCCCATGCCACCAAAAAACAGGCAACCCAAACCCAATTCACATATCTTCTTTGTCATTAACAGATTTTACAATAAATGTCCTTACCACAAAATAGCTGAAAACATTAACTAGTAAAGAAAATTAATAGCTTAATTTCATTAAAAGTTTCAGGGATAACTGCTTAAGTGCTGGAATATTTTAAGAACATACAGAAGTAGCAGTTTCTCTGCAACTCAGCCTGGCACAAAGCTGATTATCACCTTAAGTGATCAGAAAAGAGTGAGGAAAGCATGTCTTTTTTTTTTTTTTTTTTTTTTAGGAAAGATTGGATATGTAGACAGTAAAATAGTTTAGCACTATTCAATTACTGTGAGAGAGGACTTAAAAAAATGGAAATATTTATTTTTTGAAGCAGAATGAAAATTATGAATGACATTGATCTAATTAAACTCTGTAGGTGGAAGAACTATGTTATTATGAAAGTAATATTAGAAGATCCTTCCTTCATAGAGAAAATTTGGAATAAAAGTTGCTGATTCTAAGCTATGATGGGCAGGTTTGGTGTCAATACAGAGAAAATAAATATACACAGAATAGAAAGAAATAAAGGAATGATGCCTGTAGGATTATTTTTCACAAGACATCTTGCCTGATTTCTTTCTCCAGACTTCCTGTATGGTGTATTTCAAGACAGTTTCTTGTACTGATTTATATCTGTCTTCTACTTTCCCATTTCTAGTAAAATGATATAATTTTTTTCTCTTTGAATCTAAACCATGTTCAGATATTTTTGAGTGCTTATCTCTGTTGGATTCAAAATAGGCAAGCCCTCAAAAATATCTGAACATATTAAAAGTTTCTTAGGTCAGTTTTAAAAAAGACTTGCTGTTAACTTGCATTGCAGACAAAAAGTTTTGACTTAACTGGACACACATGATGTGCAAAATAGTGAAATAATTGCACTGTGGGGTGTTTTCTTTTGTGGGTTTTTTAGTATTTTAATTTCTTGTTATTTACACAAGGTCAGCCAAAAACAATCAGAGAGAGTCAAATTGTCCTGTAATGTATTCTGCTGCAAATCTTTGAGGTCAAACAGGGTATTAATGAGCCTTCATTTCTTTCCGATGGCTGTACTGACGAGTTAATTTTGCAATGCAGTTGGTGAAAAATGCCTTAGTATTGTGATTGATGGGAAAAGAAAAAAATTGAAGATAATTACAAAAGGTCAAGAATTTCAACAGGGGCTCAAGTCTTCATTTTTTGATGACAGCAGTGGGTTTTATACCTTTCTGTAATTGTTTATTTTATGTCTTTTTTAAAATCTGTGATATACATAACAATTGGCTACACTATGTAAGTTGAAAGAACTGTCTAAGATCCTAGAGTAACAGAATTATAGGGTCATAGAATCATTAACATATGAAAAGACTCAACATCAGAGTACAGCTATTAACCTAACACTGCCAAGTCAACCACTAAACCCCATCCCATGGGCCACATCTGCATTTGCTTTAAATATGTCCAAGGATGGAGACTCGTCCCTTTCCTGAGCAGCTCATTCTAATGAGCTTGACAACTCTTTCTGTAAAGAATTTTTTTTCTAATATCCAACCTAAACCTCCCCTGGTGAAACTTTAGGCCATTTCCTCCTGTCCTATCACCTGTTGATTTGGGGAAGAGACAAACACTCACCTCACTGCAACCTTCTTTCAGGCAGTTATAGATAGAGGAAATCTCTCCTGAGCCTCCTTTTCTCCAGGCTAAACAAACCCAGTTCCCTCTGCTGCTTAAGACTTGTGTTTCAGACCATTCTCTCAGCTTCTTTGCTATTCTCTGGACCTGCTCCAGCACCTCCATATGTTTTTTGAAGAGAAGGTCCCAAAATCAAACACAGTATTTGAGATGCTGCCTCGCCAGCGGTGAGTACAGGGGAAAAATCACTACCCTGGTCCTGCTGGCCACACTTTTTGTGACACAGGCCAGGATGTCATTGGCCTTCTTGGCCACTGGGCACAGGCTGGCTCATGTTCAGCCAGCTGTCCAATACTCACAGGTCTTTTCCTGTTGGGCCACTTTCCATCTCCTCTGACCCCAGCCTGTAGCACCGCATGGGTTTGCTGTGATGGGAGTGCAGGATCTTGCTCAACTTGGTCTCGTTGAGAGTTTTACAGCTGGCCTCTGGCCATCAGTGCTGCCTCTTCATATTCTTCTGTAGAGCCCTCCTACCCTCCAGCACATGAGCACTCCTACACAACTTCCTTTGATCTTTGAATATGCTGAGGGTGTGCTCAATTCCCTCATGCAGATCATTGATAAAGTATTGAAGAGGACTGGCCACAGTAAAAAGACCTCAAGAACTCATCCTTGTTCACCAGCCAATGGAATTTAAGCCCATTCTCTGCCGCTGTCTGTGTTTGGCCATTCAGCCAGTTGTTTGCCCAGCAAACAATAAACCTATGTAAACCATGAGCAGCCAGTTTTTCCAGGATAATGTTGTGGGAAGCAGTGTCAAAGACTTAACTGAAGTTCAGGCGAACAACATCCACAGCCTTTCTGCTATCCTCTACACAGGTTATGATGTGTGTGAAGGAATGCAAGACTGGCTTGGCAACAGAGACTTTAAAGCTATGGACCAGATGATACCAGGGATGAAAAAAAGCTCTGGAATTATCAAGAGCTCATGCATGGTAAGTTACTGGTAACAATGTAAATGCAGAAGGTGAGAAAACTTCATTTTTAGGGGCAATAAAAAGATAAGTATCTAACACATATTAAAAGCCACGTATACAGTAAAGCTGAAAATAACAGAGAGCTGCAAACTACTGGAGAAAAAACAATATTTATGAAGAGAGGTTAAAAATTGACTTAAGCAGGAAAAGAAAAAATTATAATCATTGACATCATGGCCATCTAAAGAAAGCAGAAATTCTCACCATGACAATGTATTCTGGGAAAGACATCAGGAGGCTCACAATTTATTATAGCCATGCTCTACAATCTTTTGTCAGCACACAGGAGCAGTCCAACAGTGAATGCAGCAGAAAGGAAACATAAGAGATACTAGGACAGTAAACCTTTCACGGCAACTGTTTAAGAGAGGCATTTCATAGTAATTAAGTAATTTAGACTGTGAGTGTTAGCACCATCATAACTCCTTAGAGTTTTGATTAAACAAACCTTGTGTTTTGTTTTATGCACACAGAATTTCATATTCAGTTTCTGATCTCAGAATTTTTTTTTTCTTGACCTTCTGTAGTCTTTGCAGTTAGCACTACTTAACCATGAAGAAATTACAGTAAAGATTGATTAATTATAGCATGTCTCAAATATAGCCAAAGAAAAGAGAGGGAACAAGTAGTTAATTTTTTTAAAAGCTAAATTTTAAAATCAATGTCTCTGGAAGTTGGTATTACAGATAATTATTGTCAGAATAAAAGATAGTACTATTCAGAAGATGATCAGGATATTATTTTCATTATAATGTCAATAACAACTCTGTAGTTGTTCTTGTGAATATGAAAGGACTTAACATGAATGATTCTTTTCAAAAATCTCTAATGATTGAGAGAGATGACAGGTCATATCTTAAATGTTTAACAGGCGAGATTATCAACATAAAAATTAGTGTAGAATCATGAGAAATAAGTACACACTGTATATTCAAGTCTCCATACAAGCTCTTTCAGTTTACATAAGGTATGAACAATAGTAAAAACAGCTTTAGAAAAAACAAGAAATTATTCACCTGAGAAAATATTGGTCTGTTTCAGAGCATCTGTATGACTACAGGAATTTTCTGGAATTTAATATGTTAGGAACTATGAAAACTTCTGATGGGGAGAAAATCAGAAGGACAGAATTGAGTAAACATGAACTGAGATGAAGACAGTTAAATAAGTAATGTAAGAGATGTCCACATAAGCAAAACAAAGCAAGGAGTTAATTCACTGCTTCCCTGCTGTGGGGAAGGCAGGTATTCAGCCATTTCCAGAAAAGCTCTCATCACACAGAGCAGTTACTTGGGAAGACAAATGCCACCACTCCAAAGGTCCCTCCTTTTCTGCCTTCTTCCCCCAGATATATGAACTGAGCATGATGCCAAATGCTACGGGATATCCCTTTGGCCAGCTGGGGTCAGCTCTCCTGGCTGTGTCCCCTCACAACTTCTTGTACATCCCCAGTCCCCTCACTGGTGGGCTGGGGAGAGAAGCAGAAAAGGCCTTGATGATGTGCAAATATCACTCGGTAATAATTAGCAATACTGTCTTCAGCCCAAATCCAAACCATAGCCCATAGCCCCATACTGTGAAGAACATGAGACACCAACATGTCTATTTTTTACTATCTCAGATTAGTAGAAAATATTTCTTTTGAAACCCAGTTAAAAAACATAGACATAAATACATCAAACTGCTACAAATACTTATAATTAAATTAGAATATGTGGAATAGTAACTTTAAGCAATATTTTACTTAACAATCTTAATGAAGTATCTGATTTTAAAATAGCTGGCCTGTTTGCTGTTGTATGTGCAGCCTGATAACACTTGTGTGCCCCTGGTGTTGATAGTTCCATTAAGCATTAAAATAGAACACATCAAAGATTTCCTCCTGCTCTAATAAACTATTTAAGAATTTCTCAGAATAAGCCCTAGAAATATGCTTCTCAAGAAATGCAGGGAAGAACAATCCTCTATTTGCTTTAAGTTAAATTTAAGTTAAATTTACTTTTCTATTTTAACTGAAATAACTTTTTGTTCTTAGAGGACTTAGTGTCACATGTCTGTGCTTTAAAGACTGAATAAGTTTGCTACATTCATAGGACAAGAGAAGGATCTTGCTCATATTTCACAGCAATTTCAGGTAATATCCATGCCCAGGTGCTGGGCTTCCTTACCCAGTACACAGGTCTTCTACTATCTGGAGAGTCCAGCTTGATGCTGCACAGTCATCTCAGAAGCACTTCTGTAATCATATATTTATACAGACTCTTGGTCTGCCTAATATCCATTCTCAGAGACTGAGCTCAGGTACTGCTCTTCTCCCACTCTTCAGTTAGTCCTTCTTCATGTTTGGGAGTGGATTAAACACACTGACATACTTACAGGATTTAATACACCAAGGAAACACACATCGGTCCAGACAATCCTAGCTCTTGGCATTTAGACCTCTCATACTTGCACACACACCCTGGCCTCTTCAGTGTTGGCATACAAGCCTGTGAGGTCTGGGGTTCATAGTGTCTCCAGCTGCCTGCACTCATACCTTTTAACACATTTTTTATTGCATATATATTGACATCCCAATCCCTCCATTTGTTAACACCAAGGCTGTTTTACACTGGGGAAGTGCTGATTCTTTTTGGATATCAATAAAAAAGGCATAGTATCTTGCAAACCAAATAACCATTTAGAGATAAGTATCTACAGATACTATTTACAGATAAATACTGATATTTATCAGTAGCCCAGAAAGGATGACAGGTAGGTATAAAATCTTACATCACTTCTGCTGCTGGGAGCATAAATGATAAAGCTGTGACTGTAGATTCTGATGCTTGGAACCCCAAGATGATAAAATCTTGACCTCTGGTCAGGGCACAACATGCTGCACAGATTCTATCTGTGACATGGTTTGTTCATTAAACTCACTCGTATTCTGATGGGTCCTTGCTCACAAAACAGATCCATCCATCACAGACATCAGACAAATCTGCAATGTGGGCACAATTTTGAACATTCCTTTGGACAATACACTTGGACTTTCTTATACAGTATTAGCTCATTAACAAATCCTTTCAATATTTCAAGAGGAAAATACAATACTCTATGCATACAGTTATGTTAACTGCACATTGTATATACATTGATTAATTATGTAGTGATGATGCATACAAAAGTTACTTATACTATTGATTGAATACACATTGATTAAGTAGTGGTCAGGTGCTATCCATCACCCAGATGATCCTGGATCAGCCATTGTATGGATCACTAACTCCTGCCTTCTAAACTCAATACTAGACAGGTAACAAGACACCTAACTTGAGGCCTCTCTTCCAGTTCCTACCATTAACACACTTTGCAGCTCTTACATGTAGAGTAGAATCGGATTACAAAGAAAAAAAATAAAATTAGTTCATAAGATAGGACAGACTGCTGCCCTCAGGTGTAGAGCTCTGTCAGACAGTTTGATTGACTGACTGCAGGCTTACAAAACATTAACCCTTTTAGGGCCATTGTCCCCCTTTTACTATACTTGTTCTTCTCCTGAATATTCCACAATTTCCCTCAAATATCCAAGAGTAAGTTTTATGCAGTTCCAGAAGTAACAGCAAATATACTAAAATACTCATGTAACTCTTGTTTCCCCCTTTGTATGAGTGATGAATTTAGGTTAACCCTCTTCAAGACAGTGCCTGACCTTCTCCCGTCAGTGGCTGATAGGTCCTGATCTTCTCTGATGTCCCTGTTGTCACACAATATTAATGCTTTTGTGACTCTGAGTCTGTGGGCCTGTGGCCTAATTAAGCAGTTTCCTTTTTATTTGCTTTTGTATTGTACCTTAAGCAGACAACAGAAAAAAACAGATTATTTTGACATTTCTTAGATCCTTACGCTCTGGTCAACAGCAAGTGCGCAAGCAGTTGTTGACCTGCAGAACTCTGTGGCGTCTCAAGATATTTTCCTAGGGCAACAGGATTGAGAAGAAAAACACCTGATCCCTCTACACTCTGCTGTCACCTCTAGAGACATGCAAGCAAGCTTGATACTCTCCAGGTTTTGCCGTGGCAGTGTCAGCACCTAGATGGAAGATGAGCAGAGCATGATGGTTTGAGGTCTGGATAAAGACTGGCAGAGTAGACTGCCCTTAATCTGAGCCCTGGCAAACAGGAAACCTTTCTAGATCAGGTCAGACAGTGCGGCCTTATACCTGATATGGGGAGGAATTTCATTTGGTTTTCATTCCTGCCACACTCATTAAGGGTTGTGTAAACAAAAATCACACTTAGCATGTTCAGTCTGTTAGGTTTATGTACAAGGGATTCAGATTTAATCTTTTCCTGTCAGGCAGTATGTTTTGGTATTTTCTAAAAAAAAAATGCATTTTAATAAAAAGTTGTCTGTCCTTGCAGTCAAAATCCTTGCTCCTCAGTCTATGGGATATTTATGGACAGATATTTTCTTAATTGCACATTAAGAACCATAGCAGCATTGTAAAACCCCCAAAGCAGACTGTACTCTTGATCCTGCTGGTAGAAAAATGGAGTTAGTATAGATCTGTAGCAATGTTACTGTCTCTGGAACGTTGAGCTTATTTTTATCATCATGTTGAGCTTATTTCTATCATCTCAACAAATTGTGTAGGAGAGTTGAGGTTTTACTGAGGATGCACAACACTACATTTTAATATTTAAATTGCTCTGTTTGAAGTGTTTTGAAGCAGCAAATGATTAACTGCATGAATAAGGGACAGTGTTAATGAGATGAAGCCAAAATACTGAACTATTAAACAAGAATGGTAAAAGAAATACCCTCAAGTAGTTGTGATGAATAGTCACAAGAGGCAGATCCAGTCCTGCTCTCATTTATAAGAATGAAATAATATCTTCTCAGGATTGGTTAATTGATGTCATATTTCATGTACAATAATTGCAAAAGTATCTTTCCTGTACCATAATAACTAATAATCTGCAGTATTTTCCTCTCAATATATAGCAAATATATTGAAAATTTTTTCACTCATTTAATACATTCAATTATAGTTTATGTCTCCTTATATTTTAGTGATTCCATTGCTTATGGTATCATTTGAAGAGTTTGGGATTTTTTTGGAGAAAGTCCTAACCAATCTCTGCATGTAGCTATAACCTCAGGCAAAATTAACACTGCAGAAATATGTGAACCTTTTGGTCCTTTTAGTATGTTACACAACAAGATTTGAAGCTCATGGGGCAGTCTTGGGTAGATTTGTGCCTGTTATATATTTTTCTCCTAAATTTCTGCTGTTTCTTGGTAGTACCTAGAAATTTTGGTTGTTTAAATCTTTCATTTCAATCTTTTAAGATGCTGATATATTTTCTTTAGGTGATTTCTTTAGTCACCTTTTCTATCTTCTGTGAGTTTCCTTTACTTATGTGTTTGTTTGCTACAAGGCATGTTGGGATTTTAGAAATGTTGAAAAGCTCCCACTGAAGCCTGCAGATGATATTAGCTGGTCTCCAAACAGCCTCATTTAATTGTTTCTATAGAAAAGGCTGCTTCAAGAGTCTTGCAGGCTAACTGCAGAAGCTGTTTGACCAGTTGTACTTACTGTCAGCAGCAGATGGGTGGAAGGAAAGAGAAGCCAGTCTTATTTTCCATGTTTCCCAGCTGGGGCAGGAGGAATCACAGTAAAATATATAGTGCTACACAAAATAGACTAAATTGTCTATATTCATTTTGGTGAATTTGCCCATAGCCTGTTAAGTATCACGGTTAATTTCATGTTAGTTTCTTTGTTTATCATAAAAGAAGACACTGTATCATCTAGTCCAGTCCCTGATTCCTCAGCACTGTTGGAAATTTCATATTTCAATCTCTTTGACATTTCTTTCAATGTTTTTAATTTTTTTTCTGTCTTACACATTTAAATCAACCCTTCATAGGCAGTATTAGACTGCTAAACAAATAAATACCAGAAATGCAGATTTCAGCAGCATTATTCCGGAGTACTTAAAAAAATAGAACAAATTGAAGAAATATTATTTATGCTAGGACATTAGAATTTTAAGAATGTGTATTAACAAGAATAAAGTCTGAAAAAGTCCTTCGGTCTCCAACGATAGTTTTCTTTTCCACTAATACCTGTAATTCCCTGAATGGCATCCAGAATCTAAAATTTTATGTCATGACTGAATAAAGTAAAATTAAAGCAAAATAGTGCATTCTCATTGCAAAATGCCCATCTTGAATACCCCAGCTGTCGTGTCTCACATTATAGGTGTCTTGAGTCCAAAATTTTGTCTCTTATAACAAGGGGTGTTTTCACAGTCATCTCCATAAGGATTAGGCACGGCAAAAGAAATAATATCCTGCAGGTAAAGTTACTTATTTTACAGTCCCAATTAAATGATGTGAAATTTAAGTTCTCATGTTAGAACCATCAAAAATACTAATTCAGAATTCAATTTGCTAAAACTCTTATAGGTTGAAGAGTTACTGAAAAACTTGTAAAGGTGATTAAACAGAAAAATACCAAAGCCTTTGCTTATGCTTAATCAATATGAAAGGTCTGGATCCTATGGATAAATTATTAATTCTGTGTTTTCCATTAAGTGTTAGCAGAAATTTTGTAACTTGGTTTTTGGCTAATAAAACATTAGACAATATTCCAGGAAAATTCTGAGGAGAAGTAGAATTTTTGATACATATTGTAATCTAGTACAAATAGAAGTTACTACCAAGGTGATGATATCCTTCAAGAATATTTAAGAGGCAGAAGTGGTGTCTAGAATATGATGAATCAAAGGAAAATTATTGATTGTTGTGCATATTTAATTCTAAATATTCTATCAATTTTATATTGCAGATATCTATCACTGGGAAAATGCTATTATCTATTTAATTACTTCAAGACCAGAGAAGTGGCAGTACATCAAAATCTAGAATTGAGTGAAAGTAGCAAGGGCAACTTTGATGAAAAGCTCAAATCATAAACACTGCCTGACAGAACCAAAGATGAATTCCTAATCACTAGCACAGCAGAAGGAATATAACCAAATGAGTACTGAAGGAACAATGTGCAGGCAAATATATCTGGTCTTGGTAATGAAAAAGAAAACACAGTGGTCCAAATCCAGCTTGCTTTCTTACATGGTTAATTCTAGTGCAGTTCATTTTCCTTTCAGGTATTTTTTTCCTCAATATCCCCATCAAATTACTAGGTTAGAATATTTCTTACAAATGCCTGAAAAATCTTAGGTCCATTTGAATATTGAGAAAATTATATTTTCTGTAAGTAAGTAGAATAACATTAAGGGATCTCATTAAGAGCCTATGACTATGGGTGTGACAATTAGCTCTTAATATCAAAAATACCTTTATTAAGATCCTAGTTTTCATTCATCTGAAGTCAGTATAAAGAGTTTTCCTTTACTTCAATCATTTAAAGAAAGAAAGACTTATGTGTCCTAAAATTCCAGATAAAGGATACAATCTGATTACATTGTTCAAGAAGCAATCATAAATTCAAATCAAAAAACATAAAGACAATTATTAATGCTTCATATTACTGGTGTTCTTGCTAGCATACTTCTGTACATGGTTTTATCTTTCTTTGTATAGTCTGAATTATAATTTTTATATACATTTATGATGTGTATAACTGTTGTGAATTATTATAACATAAATAACCATGATGAAAGCAACTATACAAAGTATGTGTAACGGAGGGACATTTTTTGGTATGAAGACTCTGACATTAATATCTCATTAAGGTCATGAGCTATATTAATGAATGACACATACATGTATTTGTACATACACACCAAAACCTGGGGAAAAATAATTACTATTTTTTGGGAGGTTAGGGTTTCTCTCTTTTTTCCCTATGCAAAAACAGTATTGGCAAAGCAGGACAGGGTCAATCTGTGTTGCAGAGGTGAGAAATAATAACACAGGAAGTAGAAACATAGGAATTTCCTAAATTAATGCTTCTATAAAAGAAAAAAACTGCCCGGAAAGATCCAGTGTAGTTTTTTGTGCTTTCATCTAGCTGCAGATTGCGATATTTGGTATTCTGTTGAGGGGTATTTGTTACTCAGTTTATGTGTTTTCATCCAAGATTCATATAAAAAGGCAGCCTACACAGCTCAGTAAATCTCCAAGTAATCTCCTGCCACCAATTCCACAGTAAGATTTTCATTAGTTGAAATTTCCAGCCAAATGACAAGGAGTTTTGAAGATTCTCTGCAACTTTTATAAGAAATTATTGACCCAGAACAACAAAGATTAGGATTCCAATTAGTTCAGGTTTATACTTAAGTCTTTCATCCTGTCAATCCCATTCTTAATAGAATACCTTACACATTACTGCCAAATTTGGACATACTACAGGATGCAACTCACAATGCAACTCATGCATAAAAAAAGTTTTCTGGTAAATTAGACAGTAGACAGTGAATCTTTAGGTTATTAAAAAGTATAAAATAAGCATATAGGTATCTTGGCCATCAAAAGTGAAAGTATGAATCTCTAGATAAACAGATGAAGACTGTGAAGACTTACCTGTGGCCAAAGACTAAAAACCCTTGGAGAGAAGACAGACATTGGCAGTTGCTGTAGAATTATTTATGTGTTTTCCCTCTGTATTAGCAGGGTTGACATTTTGCATGACTAGCTCATAGGATTAAATCAAAAGCAAAGACGAGATGATCTGAACAGGTATTGATAAAGGATGTTGAACAGCAGTCATGAGGAGGACAATGAGATAAATTCTTATGTTGGTGATGAAAAGAATGATCAACCTACAATACCCAAAAACTAAAATTTTAAGTGACACCCAAAAACCTTGTGCCTCGGTGTTATTCCATTTTCAGAGAGCAGTTGTGAAACAGATAGACAAAATAACATTTTTATATATTTCAGCTTAAAGAGGAAAATTGGATCTCATTTACTGCATTAAATGAAGTGGCAGATGTCTAGTGTACCAAAATATTTCAAAATTTCTCCTGAGAAGGTCATTGAGATATGAATATAACATAGCCAGTAGGACTCTCTACTTTTCTAATTCACTCAAAAACTCATCAGATGTAGCCTAGTGTTTTTTGCTAGTTCAGGGCCAGTTCAGATTTTATACTGACAATACAGGGCATAAGATTCTTGTGAATTCAAGCCAATCTGGTTTTGTTTTATCTGTGTTAAAAACTGTGTTGCAAATAGGAAATTTCTGCCTTAATTGTTTTTAGTTTGGTGGAGTTTATAGGAAGAGTAGTTATTCTCTGTAGAATGAACTAGCTATCCCCCTATAACAAAAAAGCAGAGAAAGGAGATGATACCACAGGTCTTAGATGGTTCCACATACTATGCTCAGTTTCTGGTCACTGCAGCAGTGCAATTTTGTGAAACAGATAAAAACAGTTTCGTTGATAGCCAACAGAGCAGAAAAAATTCAATATTTAGGAAACAAAGAAAAGAGAGATGACTCAGACTGCATTCAGCAAGGATAAAAATGGACCCAAGTGGCCCAAGTCTGATGAGGAAGAAAGACACAAAATAAATGTCATGCTCTCCATGGTTGAGGACACACGACTTTGAATACTTTACTGTTGTGTTTCTAAAAAAAGCATTGTCTCCAAGACTTCTCCTAGCTTAGTGAAATATGCAGTGAAATATGTAGGAAGAAGGCAATTACAAGCAAACGAGAAGGAGTAGTCATGTACTTAAGCTAGCTAAAGAGGACAAGGAAGTTTAAATCATTATAAAGGGGTGTTTAGCCCAATTTGGAATATGAAAACTAATTCAAAAGCCTTCAGTAGATAACCAACAAGGCTTCAGGTTCTGTGTATCTTTGACTACCTTTCTGGAGAACTGAAAGAAATGTGTGAAATCCCTTCCTTGGTATTTCTAGTTGAATGCTACATAATGCTCTATAACTAATATTTTAAAATTATACTACAGTCAAGCATAAAAGAAACCACATACATACATAAGAAAGCCCTTTTGCTTCAAGTATTTGAGAGTGTTTCAGATAGCAGTATCTAGATTACAAAGCAGTACTGCTGGATAATTAACAACATATATGATATAGAAATTTCATCAAGATGGACTAAAAAGTTAGATTATTTTCATATCTAATATCTATGTGTTTCATGGGTTTTAAATGTTTGAGACTTTAAAAAAATCCATAATATACTATTTTCTTAAAATATTCATCAATATATAATCTGTTAGAATATAGTAAGATTAAATAAATAGTCCCATGTCTTCTTTTTTTGCTGGGGAATTTAATTTTGGTCAATCATCTGTATTTATTTAATCTACAGGAAAAGATTTTCTCATTTCAAGTTTAAATCACACACTTCATGTGTAGGGTTCAGTTGTTTGTTTGTATACATTGCTATTTACTAACATTTTAGGTAAATTAAACATACTAATGGCATAGCCTAATTAAGAAATCCTTATTCTGTTCAACTCCATGCTAAAAATGGAATTAACTTTTATTTTTTTTCAAAGCAGCAAAAATACCAGAGTGTATATTATTAAAATATTCTGGTATATCTTGTGTCACTGCTAGTAGAATCAGGCTGCTGTCTGATTCAAAATGAGCCATCAATCACACATGGAGACAATAACAAGCACTTTGCTGACAGTTTTCTGACCCAGATAACCTCAAAATGAAATATTAGAATACAGAGTGGAAAAAATTAGTAAGATCTGATAATTTTATACATTACCATGACAATTAATTTACTGGCTAATGTATAATAATAACACTAAGCAATTTTTTATTCTTTGTATAACTAATGAAATGCTGGAGGTTTGAGTTTTGTCTGTTTGTTTTCCCTAAAAGGTTCATTTCATTTTACTCATTTCTTATGGGTTTAGACTAATTTTTTAAAATATAGTCAGATATGAGCTAATTAATGGAGATTAGGAGTTGTACTTAAATTGCATGTTTAACACTGTATTTTGGTTGATCCTATATGAGAATGACTAGAAAAGCTGTTTATGATCTGTAAAAATTGTGGAACATTATTTTTAATGCCTTGAATTGAGGAAACTAATCTGTTTGTAATAGAATTTAACATATCCCATCTAAAATGCCAAACTACCAGACAGAGGACACAACACTTCTGTGTTCTACAGCTCAATTAATTCTTTTTCATATTCACATCCATAGAAGGCATACAGGGGTCTTCCAATATGTATGTGACAAACAAGAATCAAGGAAGCAGACATAGCAGAGTCCGCTAGAGCCTGATATAGCATTTCACTGTGAGGTTTAAATCTGGATGAGTTTCTTTACTTACAAAAATTATTGACTTCACATTTTAACGAACAATGTAGAAACTGAGACTCATTTAAGAGATTTTATGAAGTCTTTTAACATATGTATTACAAAGTTTAATTAAAGCAAGAGGAATATGATTTATCATACCTTAAATGCAATGAGATAATATGTCATTTTTTCACAGAGACAGCACTGAGATTTCAGATAATCTAGGTATTGCCTAAAAACTACATAAATTCTTCATTCAGGAATCAGAAAAGAAGATCATTTTGATCACTGAGCAAAAGTAGAAAAGCTAATGGAAATGGAAGCATACTTATGGAATTGTGCTATGTTGGACTGTGTTCTAGAGAGAGAGTAGCATAACCTCTCTCCCATAACAGTAAAATAAATGTATTACAGAGCTAATGAGACTTTTAGAAGGAGATCACAATAAATCTATTTATTTAGTCATGGTGTTATAACCCTGGGGAATTACCAATGTGGTGAACTCCTAAAGAATCTGTCTTGACACTACTCATATTAATATAAAATTTTTTGTTAGCATTATTAATGGAAGAAGAATGATAATGTACTTAATTTATAGCATAAAATTAAAAGGAATGAAGAAGATCTGAGAGAATTACAATAATATTCATGAAGGGATGGATAATCTTTAGGGATGGAAAAAGAAGAATGAAATTCAGTGGAACAATGCCTGGTTCTTTATTGATGTTAACAAGAACAGGGAACTTTTTGGGTTGAAGCAGAGGAGAAATAGGACCAGGATTTATGAACTGATAATAAGGTGGTTGAAAATTACCAAAATGATGAAGCTATGACAGTAAACAAATGTAATGTCTGGATATAGTAAACACAATTTAGATATGAGGTAATATTACTGTCAATGTACAAAGCATTAATTGCAACTCATCTATGTAGTATGGTCTGCTGTTTAATCAATATTTAAGAAACATATATTTGAGCTAGAAAAATGCAGGAAAAGCTTGTTAAAAGTGAAGAGTAAAGAAAAGTTTTTTTAGAAAAAGAAAAATAAGTCTTAAAACTGCTCCTTATGTAAAGTTGAAGTGAAATGTAGGTTTCTTTCTATAATTAAACTAGGGATGCAAACAGAAAGAGCTGAAGGAAAATGAAGACAACAAAATAATACAAACTGACAGTGGATAAACTCAAGGTTATTTCTAAAAGAATAAAAATAAGAAATGAAGCGCAGAATTAGGAAAAACAGCATCAAATATAACTAGTGTAGCAAGACAGGGGAATTTGTCACACCGCTTGCCAGAATTTACATCTGTTGCACAAGACCAGAAATTCCACAGGAGACTAGACATGCATAGATGCTCTCTGTCTCAAATTGGACACATTTGTGTTGTAAGTGGGGTTGGACTTCTTAAAACTGACAGCATTTTCCTTTTAACTAAACCCCTAAAATTATGACTGATAGCTATCTCCTGACCCACACAAAATGAGTTGATTCATCATAGCCAAGTTCCTGGAGTAGAGTTGTTTAACAGATTTGAAAATAAAACCATGAACTTAATCCCACTTTTCCCCCTTTACTGCCAACATACACAAACATTAAAGGACTCAGTATCATGCAGTTAGGAAAACTCTTTTATCCTAGCAGTAGCAGATCGCTGCAGTCTGGGTTTGAAATGTATTTGCAATAATAATCTTCCACGTATTCTCGCTTTGCTATTTTGGTTCATGTATTAAAATAAATAAATAAAATAATCAGGCTTTAAGTCAGCTACTCAGACACTTTCACTCAGGAACTGAAAATAAGTCATGACTTGTGAGAGACAGACAAGCACTGAAAATGTCACAGAAAATCCCAGAAGGCTCCTGTATCACCAAAGGAAATTCTAATACAATAACTTGCTTTTTATTTATTCATTTTCTGTTTCACGGACAAAAAAGAAAGGACAAACAAGACCCCACCCGTTAGTCATATTATGAAACTAAACTTAAAGGGATTTACTGTAACAAATGGATAAAATACTGTTATATAAAGCATACTGTAAAAAGTTCAACATCCTGCATATCATCTTTATATATGGATATGTAAGATGCCATAAGTAAATTGTTCATCTCTTTTTCTTTTTCTTTTTAAGTTGAACATTTAAATAACTTAGAAATACCTAAACTGATGAAATATGTCTGGAAGCATTTTGAATTTCTGGCTACTTTAAATTCTTAAAAAGTTTTGATAACATAAACAACTATCACATTTGTGTCTTAGCTAGAATCACTGAACAGTAATCACAAGAAGAGTTTTTCCTGTTCATTTTTCACATACTCCATAACACAATGTTGTGTATTCTTGCCAAATGAGATATCATAATTAATGGCAAAAAAATGGGGAAAACTCATTGGTAAAAAGAACATTTTTCACATTTCCTTGCAATTTTTACAAGGAAACCAAGGCAAGAAGAACTTTTTCTTTAAAAGTTTTCAGACCTTTAAGCTGTCTATGCTTTTCAGTTACCTGAGAACTTATTGCACCATCTCTTTTTCATCCATCGTTATCATCAATCATGCATGAGAAATCCAATGACCCATGCAACCACAAATGTAGCATTGATTATTTAGCTTTTTCTGTTATAATGTTCAGCATGGGTATTAGCAAAATCTATCTCCAATTCCACTTCCAAAAAAATTATTTATTTTTGAGATTGTAGATGCTTTTCTTTCAATCATAAAAGTGAAGTAAAAGTAAGACTAGCACTTTTTTCCCCACTAATTTCTCAGTGAAATATCTTACAGAAGAAATAAAGATAGACCTTTTCTCAATGTGAAATAAACTTCAATGAATGAAATTTATCTTTATTTGAGATGTAGAAGTGCCCTGCACTGTTGTGCTTAAATGTCAATGACCTACAAAAGATTTTTTAAATATGGAGTGTATGGGGCTATCGCTAAAGACAAACAACTGAAATGCCATTGGCAGATATGTCAAAGAACATTTCCATCCATACTTTGATATGAAGTTTTCTACAGTAGGAATTGTATCACTGTCTCTGCACTCCATAAAATTTTCATATTTGGTATTTTACCACCATGAAAATGTTCAAATCAATTCTAATATATTATTATCTGTCTTTGACATGAAAAAAATCTGTATTTCTTTTTTCAATGAAAGTCTCTCACATTCTTTGAAAATGAACAATGTCTTAAAAGAAAACAAAACAAAATGAAAATCTGTTGAGAGGATAGTGAATTTTCAGGCAAAAAGAGGATTCAAGACACAAACACATCCTGCTCTATATTCAAAGATGGAACAAGATCTTCAGAATACAGCTTCAGAAATCACCTTAATGAACTCTTTCCTGAAATACAATTATTAAAACAGTTGAGAAAGTGTTTGAAAATTCTTTATATGTCAAGCAATTTGCTGCATGATCCCAGAAAAAGAAGTCAAAAAACGTAGCTTAAAATGATGTTTCTCCTCACTTTTCTGAATCACTCAGAAAGACAATAAAAATTATAGGATTCTATATAATAGTATTTCTATTTTTTCTGCAATAATATCATTAATAACCCTTTTAGAATCTCCAAATAGTTTGTTATTTGCTAAACATGTTTTATTCCATATAAATAATTCAGTCTTGACAATTAGTCTTGACAAAGAAGAGTCTCTAGGATACAGATAATTTACTTTAATTCTTAATTTAGGGTGCTGTATATATGCCATGTTTGATAAATGAAGGAGGAACTGTAGACTGTACAGGGACTAATGAAGGTTAGTAAATTTAAATGAAATGATACATGATGGAACCCACAAGAACTTGTCTGATTTACCAAGATTCTATTGTTTATGAGTAAGCTGATAAAGACAGCAGGATTTACTTTGTCTGTGGTCCTGGGTATTTAATTCATTTTGTCTGTTGATGCACTTTAATGTGAAATCTGTACATAAAAGCTTGAAACTAATTTGAAAAGGATTAATTTTGACAATTTACTTTAAGGTGGACTAATTAGGTGCAAATAAATTTTCCTCTCTCCCTTCAAAAGACATTGTTTGTGTGTAAATTAAATTCAGGTTCAACTGGGAACTGCTAAATTTTATCTGGATTTATTTTTTCCATGTCATTTAGCATATTTCACCTTTAGGGAAAAAAGGTAATTATGTTTTCTCAGTTATAGGCTTGGGTTTTTTTTAAAGTAAATTATTATTATATAAATAAAGGTTATGTGTGTTTAAGGTAGTGAATTTTCACATGACAGGAAAAGGAAATAATTTTCTGTAGTATTTAAAATGGAGTTCTGCTAGAAGATTCTATGAAGTTTGAAATTTTAGAAAACTTCCACATAGTTCCACAAAGTGAGGGACAATGCAAAAAAAATAAAAACCAACAAAAAAACACAACAAGTACCAACCCACTGAAAAGCCCCAAACCAACAACAAAACACAACAAAAAACCCCCAGACAATCTCCAAGCCAACCCTGAAAAGAAATTTTGGTTATTCCTACCATTCTCTATGTAATCCATCCCTTCTTGGAAATTCCCACCTGCTATAACCCCTGGTGTCTGATATGCCCTGATGTGTCAAGGCTTTCAGCTGTCTTAAGCCTTGATAAGCCACCAAGCAATGGCCAAGGGCTGGGCACAGGAAGGCACGTGCAAACTCCACTGCTCCACTGAGACCCTCCAGGCTTCCTGCAGTGCTGCTGCAGTCCTTGGGCTGTCCCTACACATCTTCTGTGCGTAGGTGCCTTACCAGCAGGGTGTATGACACTGGACAGCAGAGGGGAGTGTTTGATGGTCATGGTCCCAGCATTGTTTCAATGGCTTTATCAGCTAATTGCACACAATAAGTATTTGGAGACAAATTGAAAGAAGTCTAACTGTCTTCAGGTATGCTTTGAATATGATTTGTGGATTAGCCACATTTCAGAAATAAGAAAAAAGTAATTAGACATACCTAGAACTGAGTTCAGGTCATAATACAGCATACCAAGTGCAATGTATCTATTTTTCTGCAGACATTCAGATTCTTAGAAAACCCTCAGATTAAATAAGAAAGACATGAGTGGGCATTCTGCTTCTGAGGCAAGTAAAAACTTAACTTACTGTCCTTTCTAGTTCAACTTCTAAGAGAACACATTAGAGCTAAATCTCAAACATTTTGATAAGCAAATAACTACTTTAAAACCTAACATGTTACATCAATTAGTTTCTTTGTGCCACAGTTTGGATCTGTCCTAAAGGAAAACCCAGAATCTTTTTTCAGATTCTGAAGTGTGCTAAAATGATGATCCCGAAGTAGGTCTGTAATAAAAACTATATCTAATAGAGTTTCAGAAACTTTGGATATATAGACATGAAAAGGACTGTCTGTAGTCAGAATGTTCTATTATCTCATCAAAAACAGTTTTTCATATTTAAAGGGTATATTCCTCTGGTATTTTGGGCAATATATTTTCTTCATATTTCAAAATGTTGCAACAAATTTCTTAAACTTCTACACCACTGACTGCTTGTAAGCCTGGATATCTGTAACTTAAGCTGTTTCCTTTGATGTTTGGCATCTGAAAGCCCTGAAAATTCATGTTCTGTTTGGAGCTTAGCTCATCTCTAAATCTCTGAGGAAAACCCTGCTAGATCTACCACTGCCAAATATACTAAGCCTCTCATTTCAGATCAAACTCTGTGGCTTCCTTTAAATGTACAGAATTAGCCATCCATATTAGAACTTTCTAAAAAGCTAAATAACATCAGCATTCTTTTTGGATCCCCAAATACTTCTAGCAGCAAATACATTGACAATAAAGTCAGTTTTACTAAGCATCTTCAGGAAATGTCTTGCCCACAGAAATGTTTTGTAATGAATTTTATCTAATTTTGATCAAAAGCATATTGTGAAAAATGAAATTTTACATAAAATTAACATCTTATGTTTCTCTACAATCCTAAATGATGAAGGCTTCATGACATGACCTTTAGATCTTGACATGAAAATTTCCCCCCTCTCACCACTAACATATCAAACACACACACATCTAATGAAAAAAGAAGCTTAATAAAGTTTCCAGTCATCTGTTTAGCACCATGCTTAATATAATGCAAAAAAATTAAAAATTGAAATGGAGCACAGCAGCTTATTAAACAGAGACCTCTAAACACACTGAAACAAATGGCTAAGATGAATTTAATACAACTATTTTTCTTCTTAGTCAAAAAATGCTTTTTCTTTCATTCTTTCTTCATCAGCTTTCAGTACCTTTTCAAATCACATCCTGGGGAAATGTCTTTGTTCTTCCAAAACTGAACTGTGAGTATGCCATTTACCACATGATCTTTCTCTGCTCACACTGATATGTTGTTCCTGCAAATTGTGCAACTATCCTTGATTAACTACACTTTGACAATAAGCTGTTTTGTGACAGAGATTGTCGTTAGTTGAATTTTTCATTTGCTTATCTTTAACTCCTCAAGCTGGATAAGGAAATCACAGATAGAAGAAGTTTCTAATTTTTTATAATTTTATAATATTATTTTATAATCTGCACTGGAAGGAGTTATTAATCTCAAGGAACTCCGTAGCTGTTTATATCACATTAAGGTAAAATCTCCTACATGACAGCTTTACATCGCAGCATATAACCTGACTCAGAAACAAGCGTGTCTTGACAGAGCCAGAAGTACTGCGTGTAACACTGGTGACATTTTTTTATTTTTATTTAAAAATAAATACAGTGTATTCAGAAGATTTATTGGACATAGCATATTGTCCTTCATAAAAGTAAAATCCTCGGGGTGGACAGTGAAGATCTGGCAAGATTGTCCTACCCTTAGAAAACCTACAGTACACTTGTAGTTCATCTTTGGTTTATTCACAGTTTTGTCCATCTTTCCAGAGGCACAGGGCCTGTAACAGATTTTTTTTTTAATTTCAGTTCAAGATATCTGCCAAGACAATGTGTATGTAGATGGTTAGTATGAAAATTATTTGAAAACCTTCCCCCTTTCCTGAGGAAGCTCCCTCCTTTGAGACTTCATTTCTTCATTATTTCAGGTGCATCATTTCTGGACAATAGTTGATTTGCATAGGCCAAAAAAATTTTCCTGAATAGATAAAATGCAAAAAAATAGATTCTACATATGCATGCAGCTGTCATTGAGGCATATATTCTACTGGGCACATGGAAAACCCATTAAGAAGTCGTGATGTCAAAACTCATTCAGATCAAGACTGTGGTCATCTTAGGTTTGCAACTGGCAAACAGTGATATCAATACCAGTTGCTACATCAAGGACAAGAATATACATATGCACACACAGACATTTACCTGGAAAATGTGATATCAATTCAAACTCATAAAAATATATTATACTTTCCAGAAGCACTTTTACACTTTTGTGAAAGATGTAGATCTTGACACTCAAGTTATGAAGATAACATGTACGAATGAATGATTTGGAGCTTGCGTAAAGATGCACATTTGGCCAGTCCTGACTAAAATTGTATAGAAGAGTAAAATGAAGCCAAGACTAAATTTATATTTATATTTTAACCGAATTGTGAAATAACTACTGGTATGCCACATTCCTACTCAAAGACTAATATGTTGCATATAGGTCATACCTGACAAAAGAAAAGCCTTATAAAATACAGAGGTAAGTCTGTTACTTTAGCTGAATGCAGCTACCAATTAACTTGTAACTTTCCATGTGAAAAAATCATAAGAATGAAAGCCAGTTAGCACAAGAATCTATTCTGGTAAGAGAACCATTCACACCTACAAAAACCAAGAAACCTGTCCCATGAGAATCAGTGAAGAAAATATGTAAACTAAGTAAAAATCGAGAGGTTTAATGGATATGCAAAATGCCATTTACTGACCAATGAATTGAGTGTCAGTGTATTGTTAGCCAATTAAATCTAACACAGTGCCTTTCTGATAATCCTATAAAAATACGAACTATGCAATAAAGATTGGGCTCTTCTGCATGAAGAAACTGAGTCCCGTCTGCTTATCATTGTGACACTACTACACTTCCTTGATCCCTCTTTGAATCTCATCTGAAATCTCACTTTATCAGTTTAGTTCATTATGTTGAGAAGAAATGTAGCCACTAAATGTGATTTTTTGTCCCACCCCTAAGAAAAGGCTGCAGACGTACTAACCCGCCCATACTGGGTTGCAGGAACTCTCTGGATTTGTCTTGTTCTGAGATATTTTAACCTGGTTTTAACTGCTCATGTTTGGTTTTTTTTTTGAAAACATGTTGACATGGGCATTCAGGAGGACACTGGATAAGAGAAAGTAATACAAAGAAAAAGGGGATTAAACTAAATAGATTTTTCCCTTTATTTGTGTTTGTTTTTTAGTGTTTTTCTATTTTTTTGAAAGCTTTAATTCTGTTATTGAAAAGGTGTTCCCTAAGTTCATTCAAACTGAGTGTTGTAGCTGGAAATTAACTGTATTTTTCTTACTATTAGCTTTTTTTCTTTTGATTAAACTCTCTAGACTTTAAGTAGACCAATAATATATATTATTATCTCCACAGCTAAGTTGTCACTCCTTTCACCTAGAAATAAATTGACACTTTGAATATTCTTTATGATAATTTGGCCAAAATAACACATACAAGGTTTCCCATTTTTGTTATGGACTCTTGACAGGCGCGATAACCTGGATTTTAATAGCAAAAGGACTGTAATGCCATACAGTATTAATGTATAGGAAAGTGCTCCAAAATTATATTAGAAATAGACCCCATAGCATGTTGAAAACTCAGTATAACTGCAAAGCAAAATATTGAATCAACTGAGTCTATTTATAGACTCTTTGTATCTTCTTCTCAAAACTGAGCCAACTGCCACAACTGGTAGAGGCCAGTAAATTAATTGCTAGATTTATCTTCTTGCACAAAATCCTCCCCTGACTGAGGAACTATGTTTATTAGTACCACATGGAATTATTAATACACACCTAAATTTCAAACATACATTCATTTTAAATCAGGCTGATACTGTGCTCAATCCTAATGTATCATTAGAGTTATGTTTTGGTTAGTTATCTCCCACTGGAAACAATACAGTCACATAGCTCAATGCAGAATCATTTTCATATCCCATTTTGGTAATTCAGGATTGCTTTGGACAGGCCACATCCTATTCTAAGTTGTTTTTTTTTTTTTTCCTAATTATATAATAGCTGCGCAACTCTGCCAGTTTATCCATGACAAATTAACCACAGATGTCATTAGATCAGATATTAGTTTCATTTTCATCTGTGTATTACCTGCAGGTATATTAAAAATTACTTGAATCTATGCCAGATTCAAATAATAACTCTAAGGAACCAAGGTGATATGAAAATATTCAGAACCATGGGTTTAATTGTAAAGATATATTTTTAATAATAAAGCCTGTCCTCTAGCCACTGAATTGGTCATTCAGGAAAACCTCTGTTAAGTGCTAACTTCAGTTTCAAGAATTAGTAGGAAAATTTAATTTCCCATTCCATTATGCAAGTAGAAATTTACAGCAGTCACTTTCTAAAGCAAAAAGGTGCAAGGTGGAAAGATTATTTTGAATCACATTTCATCTTCCATTGAAAGCTGCATAGTCTGCATAACCAAAGTCTAGAAACTCACTTTTTTGCTGACTGTGTGCTCAGTTATTCAGCAGACTCAGAGCTTAAGTTTTCCATAATTTCTAGGGAATTCTACCCTAGGAAGGGTGAAAGGAAAGAAAAAAAAATGCACAATTGCATCACCTTAAAATATAATTTGCAAGGAAAAAAGTTGTGTGGGTTTTTTTTTAAATGAGAAAAAATGTGGAAGTAGTGTAAGTATTTTGCAATGGGAGGGACACAATGAGTTTACAACTTCTAGAATAGTAAAAAGTAATTAGTGAATTTTGACCTGGCTGAACTACCAGAATTTTAAAGATCCTCATTCATTTTTATGAATCCGCATTTCGTATAAAACGGCACATCTGGTTTCGAAGGCAAATTTAGTTTGTAGCAAATACACTATATAATACACTATATGCACAAACCTTATTTCTCCTAATATTCCCAATGCAGACCTCAGAAAAACAAGTGAAACAAGAACTCAGGCTGATTTACAGCCTGTATGAAAGAAGAAAACTTTTTGGTTTTAATAACATGGATATGCAACCCCCCCAAAAAATTATATCAAAATTACATGTCATCAACAGTTGAGAAAAACGTTGTTGATTCTTTTAATTTAATTAAGAGTATATTTTCTCCATTTATTTAATAATAATTTAATGCTATTAAATTCCTCATTGACATCTAGACTCTTCTATTAAAATCTAGCATCAAATCAGATGAAGAATGTTGAACAGGATAAAAGCATGAAGGCAATTTTTCTTAAAAAGAATACTGTATATTTAAATTTTGTAAAGTGGGGATCCTGAACTTTAAGGAAACCTACTAAAGTCGTGTCTCAAATGTCATCTTTGATTGAAAAGGCAAAGAACATATTGCAAAATTATATCCCAAGACATGTTTACTTTTCTTGTTATTGTTGTCATTATTATTAACAGTAAAGTAGTGCCAATATGTTTTTGTTCACAGAATAGCTCCATTACAAAACATATGGAAGCTTATATATTTTTGTTGCTTGACTCAGGAAAAGCTGCCAAGAAAATTTTGCCTAATCTACTCCAAAAACTTATTTATTGTGTTTCAAAATTAAATAATAACTTGTGGTATCATTCTACTCTGGAAAATAAATATTTTACAAAACTGTATTTTAGAGCTTGCTAGTTTCTGTTCTACATTAAAGTAGCCATATCTTGAAAATAATATTTGGCTTCTACCTTGTAGATTTATATTTTAATTTATAAAAATATACAAATTTAACCTTATTACATGCATACTCTAATAGCTGAACTGGTCTAGATGGCTTCATCAGCAACTGAGGGCAGGTAGCTGTTGACAAGACTGCTGGAATGCTGACAGTAATGTTTTCCAGAGTGGTTCTGCACAGGATGTGAAGACAAGTCAGTTGCTATGAAGTTATTTTTAAGATCTGAATATGCAAGCAATGTTTCCGGGAGGAGAAAAAACAGATTAAGAAATCAGCCCTATGGGAAAAAAATACATAAAAACATGTCTTATATGTTTTCAAATGCAAACTTTATTTTGAAGTCATGCATTATGATATATATTACATGAAGCCTGGGTAGTGTATAAGAAGAACATTAGCAAGCTATTGAATAATTTTTGTTTTAAAAATAATTCTCCATAATACAAAACATCTTTAGAAGTACCAAAACCATTTTCTATGTAGGTTATTTCTGTTTTTCTTTTCTTCTTGACAGGAAAAACTTATAGTTTGAAAGGCAGCAGGGAACTACTGTTGCATGCTTATAATTGCCCTGAGGTTTGATTCCTTTTTAACACATTCTGAAAAATCAGAATGTTGATCTGCGCTTCAATAAACCAATCCCATCCAAGTGTATGTCATGTCAAGGGAGCACAGCGGCTTCTTTTTCTTTTTTCAGCCTTCAAATCAACATAGAGTCTTCAAACTTTAGGTTTCTTCATTGATAAAGGCTGACAGATCAGAAACCTTAAGCAGACTAACACCTATTTGAAAAGTCCAACAAATAATATTCCAAAGAACAGCTAGAATTATGATTATTGACAAATGCCATTTCCCTCACCAGTTTAAATGTACAAACAAGGAAATCTTGTTCAATCTTGTTCAGATTTTTGTACACTGAAAACTATAGTCAGAATAGATGTTTTTTACCAGTTTCAACAAAAACTGCTCATGACTGTCTCATGCCATATTTCCAAAGAGCACTGCTTTTGTAGAGGAATAGCCCACACCATCCCTGTGCATGGTTGAAGGTAGCTGGGTGCTGCTTGCGTGCATTGAGCAGTGCTAAGCAGAAGAACAATGTCTTGCAAGAGAGCAGCAGATGGCAAATGCACTCCTTGAAAGGGCTCATGCAGAATCCCCCCATGCTGCTATAGCTAACTTGATAAGAAGATAATTATGTGTCCTGATTTTGGCATCTGTTTTGCTGATCTTTTTCTGTTAGGTCACTCTAATCCAGGTCACAGCATGACTGGACTTGGGCAATGCCTCAGGCATTAGAAGGAACATTTAGTACTTGTTTAGCAAAGCTTTAGAAAGTGGAAGGCACTTGTCACCAGCCTGGTGCAGTAGGTGGAGGGCTTTGCCTTCCACAGCTTATGTCATGCCAGGGCCCTGGGCAGGATTCCAGGTGCATGGAACTGAAATGCAGCTCCTGCCATGCTGCAGTCTGACCCCACCCAGCCATGGTGGACAGCCCAGACAGTCTGATCCTGATCCTCACCCACACGCTGCCATCCTGGCCTCGTTTCAGCCCATCCCTTCAGCTGCCCAGTTGTCCCAGGTTTTGTCTGACTCCAATTCCACTCTCACTGGGCCTGATCTGTACCCCAGCATTACCTCAACCTGCCTTGTCTCCAGGCAGGTGCCTTATGCCTTGTATGGGGCTGCCTTAGGAAGCCTGCCCTGCTCCCTGCAATTGTTCTGACCCCATTAGTCCTGTTTCCAAAAAATCAATTTATGTGTATCTGTTGTGTCAGAAATTGAGAACATGTTTCTCAGAATAAGGATGTAAAAATTCACCTGATCTACTTTTGAAAATCTAATTTATTATACCATCTTCATGAATAACTATGTTGGGAAGGATTATGTGAAATTATATAAACATGAAGTACAAGAAAATTCCAGATAAAAATTTCTGAATATTCTGATTTTATTACTTATGCCTGAGAAAACCTAAAAATAAAATAAAAATTCAGTCTTTATTGTTGTCCTCTTTTTTTAAGGGCAAACAAGAGAAAAAACATATCACTGTTTGAAGACAGATATTCAGAGTTAAACAAAGTAATAGAAACAGAAAGATGTTTATTAATGCAGAGCAAAAGACAGCAGGCTCTCTATGAGGACCTGGCTAATAGGTGCTAGGTTACAGCTGTGTAAAAAGCCAGTTTTCCAAAACCAGAGATTCTACAATGCTTTCTTTCTGCCAATTTTTTTTTATTGTTCTGCATGTTTCAAAAAAATAACAGCCTGGAGCAATATGTTTTACATTTTGCTGATTACCTAGAAAAAGTTGGGTTTGTTTTACTGGGGTTTTCTTCGCTGTTGTATAGGTTGTCCTGAAATAGAAATAATTTTAAATTTAAAAATCCAGCATCGTATTCCCAAGAGGCAGTGAGAAACATGTAACTGAAACTCAGAGCAAACTGATTATTTCTTCTGCCAGAGACAGTGTTGTGTTACAACTGTGTGTTATCTCTGGCTTTTATGAGAAGCATGAGATAGAAAAAAATAACACATCATACAGTGCTGAAACATAGGACATACACGAATGTATGGAAGTACAGAAGTATCATACACATGAAAATATTTTTATATAATTCTTTATTTCACAGAAATGCTTTTCCAAAGTTTTTCTTTTCCTCAAACAAGATTCATTTATTTTCTGATTCTTTAACATATAAACCACACACCCCACAAACCAAGAAACCAACCCAAAGCAGAACATGCAATTCTAAATAATGCAATGTGACAATAAAGTTAAGACCTATGAATCCTATATTATATCTGAGCACCTCCTGGGTGATAATGCATCTTTGCTCATCGTATAATTTAAATAACATGTGACATCTTTGCACTTTGCCAAAGATGCCCATCCTTTCATTTCTCATGGAAGAACATGCACATCCTTGGAGGTGCCTTACAGGCCTGATTATTTCCCGTGTAGAAAGAAATCATGACTTCTTTTGGATATGTTTGTATGCCTCATTTAATTCTGTGATAAATATCTGTAGATTCTTAGTCACAGTGAAAATAATGTACCAAACCTGAGAGAGGAAAGGATTCTACCTTGTACTTTACAGCAGAGAAATGTTAACTGACATTTTTGAGGTGCATGACTACATCTCTTGTTTTGGTGGCCAAATAGAGTTTCTACCAAATATTAGACTCCTTTAAAAAGGAGTAAATGAGAATTAAAATAATTTGGCATAAATATGGTAAAATAACACTTGAGAAAATAATTTTAATTACTATTTAATATAATTTTAATTACTATATAAACAGAAATGTTTACATAGTAATTAAAATCACTATTCGTGATTTTTAGGTTAAATGTATGATACACAAGAGTATGTCAGGGTAGATAATGCATTAATAGTAAAAAAGTAACAGTAAAAGTGCTGGCAGGAACACTTTTGATTTGAAAATGCAGCCTATAACCTACAGGCTATAGGCAGCCTATAGGCTTGCTGCTGTTGTCATTATGACATATAATTGCCAGGCCTCAGAGAAATTCATTAGAAGTATCATCAGGAGAAAGGTTGCTTGCACGTTTGAAGTAGGGTGTCTCAACCCTATTAAAGATTATTTACTGAGCTTTTTGAAGATCCATAAACTAGTCTGTGCTCAAATCTGTTCTGGCTCCTGAAATTTTATTGTTTCAACCATGCTATGGTTAAATAGCCTCATGCTGATTATTGATTATGACATAAAGGGCATTCCAAATTTGGGATTGAATTTTTAAGGCACTGTATGATTGTTTATGGTTTAATGGCCAATGATGACATTGCACTGTTTAAATGAAAAAACAGTACTCACACTGAATTTATGTTAAATATATCTATGAGATTATGTTTTTCATTCAATAACTCAGTACAGTTGGTGTTTGAACTATATTTTGACTACAGCTTTTGATACTTTAAATCTCCTTTGCATGCTAAAGCTTCATTTTCAATATTCTGTATTGGTCATACATACATTCAAAACCTGGAATTTTCTTGGAAGCTTTACAGACCCACTTGATCTTTTAACAACTTAATATTTTTCAGGACAGAGCTTAGCATCACTTTTGCTTGAGGTCTTCTGACCTTTTCAAATATATTTCTTTCTCTCTGCCTGCCTTCCTATTATTTCATGTGAACCAAATACAACCAGATATGAGCAAATACTTGAAACTAGTCTGGGTGAATATTTCCATTGAAAATGTATACATGAGACTTCTTTCAGAGTTGTGCCTAGACTTTTAAAACTATGGGGAGTTTTTTAAACAAGTGCAAAATTAATCCAGGCAAAAATCCTTCAGACTAAGTGAAGGAGCCATGCCACAATTAGCTTTTTTTTTTCTGTGCTCCTGCTATACTCCCTGAGTCACACTGAAGTGACTGGATTATGAACTTTACTGTTTCTAAATTGTCTCCATTTTCTCAATTGGCTTTGTCTCTAGCAGCAATAAATGTCTTCTTTCTTTTTTGGTCAAAAGGAAGGTAGGGAAGTATTTTATTTGTGGACTTCATCCATACTGTCAATGCAGGGGGTTTGCTTTCATTCTTTTTTTTTCTTTTCTTTTCTTTTTTTTTCTTTTTCTTTTTCTTTTTCTTTTTTTTTTCTTTTTCTTTTTCTTTTTCTTTTTCTCTTGCTTCCTCTTCCTCTTACCCGTACCTCCTGCATATACAAAACATGTTGAGAATGCATTGCTAATTCTTCTCCTGCTTTTTAATGTCTGCTTTTCTGCTAACTGAGTAGTTTTTATTGTCTTCCGAGGACTATAGCAAGAACCAAACAATAACCATTCTAGAAATGCAGAAAAATCCTCAAAAATGTCTAAAGAATGCATTTTAACACTGAATTGTCCAAGAATATAAACTCAAAAGTATTTCTAGATTAGTTTGTAGTTCATCTGTAGTCCATAAAAACTGGTTAAGGCCAAAAGGTTATATATGTTAAGATAATCAGACTTTTTCCAATTATTAAGAAAACTTTCAGAAAATATTAATCTGTGTCCTTCTTCTTCTTCTTCTTCTTCTTATTATTATTATTATTATCATTATATTTCAGTTTTAAATACCTTGAAAAATCTTTTACTTGAACTTCAAACCTTGCTTTCATTTGATGCTTATCAAAGTTATGACATTAGTAAGACATGTGCTGACTTCTGGGATCTCACATCATAAGATTTTAATGGCAGCTTGGCATATAAATCCTACTGCCAAACATTGTAAATCATAGTTATGTCCAAGTCAGCCATGGTGAAGGACAGTTCTTGTCCATAGTTAATTCAGATTTCTTCTTCCAATATTTTCAAACTGAGACTCATTATGTAGTAATTGAGTGTTATGCGTATAGTGTTTGAGGAAAAACACTTTGGTAAAGTATCTCAATTAGCCAATGAATTCTATCAGTGAGACAAAAAATAAATAGAAGAAATGGAAAGGAAGGCAAGTAGAGCCCACCATGGAATATGCAGTATGTCACCTTTCCAATATATTAGAGGAAGTAAAGCACTCAGGGATCAGTCTTTCCCATATGATGATAAGGAATGTTCTGTTCTTGATGACATAGGGCATTTATCAGATCATTTTTACAGAAAGCAAAAGTACATGTCTGAGAGAAAGACAAATTTCTCTCAAAGTAATCTAATTTTCAGTCTTACCCCATTGTTCAATACAGAACCATTGTACAGCTTCAGGCTAATGTCTGTGCTACTGCTACAAAGTCACTTGGACCTGTTTTAGCCAAACAACAATTTAACAATTTTATTTTATTTGGTATTGCCAGCTCACCCTGTGACACTCATTTCCACTACTTACTCTCTAGGTATTGTATCTTCCCAACCCGAAGAGTCAAAGCATACCTCGTGATATGATTTCAAAAGAACTTACCAGGCATGAAAGTGCCCCACTATGGCTACAAGTTTTGGATCCCTCCATGGTCCCCTCTATTTTCTATTTCCTCTCAAGTCTTGAAATTTTAGAAAAACTTACTCTTCCTGAGAGACTTGAGTTCATTGGAATACTTACTGATGGATTGAAAAAGTAGAACTGGTGAGATCAAATGGAACTGTCAGAAAGGTTAAGGTCAGGAGGACATACATTTTGAAACATAGTTTGTTTCATCTCTCTAAGCTGAGACAGAAATTTCAATATTCTGTTTTATATCATGGAAAACCAAATCCAGTGAAATTATGAGAGGTATTGCAAGTGTTTCTGTATACCCTTATACAAACACACACAAATGGACATATTGCTTTTTTTCCTATCCAATTTTTAACATTCTTGATGTTCTCTCTATTGGCTATTTTTTTTCTTCTGAGAGAATCTGTGATTTTCAATTACAGGCTGTCTACTCCCTCCTTCCAGATCGTTATTCTGTGAAGCACAATAGTGGTGCAATATGGCCATCATTAACCATAAAATTCTTATTGTTATTTCTCTTCCTTAGTGTCTGTTTCCTCATCAGATCAAATAAACAATCATTTGCAGTATTCAGAGGGGTTTTTTTCTCCCATATCTTCCAGTGTTATAACAAATATTATTAAAATTTAAACATATTAGCTATAACTGATTTTTTGAAACTTAGAGAAAAAAAATGGATTTAAAAAAATTCTGTAAATTTAAGCATCATGTTTAAGCTTTTTTTTAAAAAAATTCAGGCTTTCTTTCCCCTTTCAATATTTTGTTTTACTAGAGCCAGAACACACAGAATGATGTGCAGGTCATTGAGTTTTCATGAGTTCCTGACACCTCAAATTTGGTTTTCTATTTTAGTAAAATTAAGTACCATAATTTCTAATCATATGCCAATTGTTTTCTCAAGAGTTCAGGACTTTCTTATGAATATGACCTATTGATTATTTTGTAGCTACACATGTTATTCATGTAAACTACTTGTGACCTCCAGTTTCACAACTTTTATTCTAGCTCTTTATAGCACTTACAGATAAATTTTTAGTCATATGTATGTTTGTTTTAAAATTTTATTAAATTAAAATAAATTATTTTACAAGCGGTTTCTTAGCAAAACCAAATAAGTATACATATAATAGTATAGTTATATAAAAGTATCATATGAACAGAGGACATCTCAAATATGCTTAAGGATCATTGAGTCCAAGTTCCTGCTCCTAGCAGGATAATGATAATTTTCAGAATAAATAGTATATATTGATGTAATATTGGAATTAAGTTGTGTTAGTTTGGTTAGCAAGAAATGTGAATGCCATGAAGGTGATCTGGGTGTAGAAGCCAACAGTTAACACTTGTGAAGAACTGAAGTATCTAATTTTTAAATGGTCATTGTGGTGGGTTCGACCTTGCCTGGACACCAGGTACCCACAAGCGCTCCATCACTTCTTCTCAGCTGGACAGGGGAAGAAAAATACAATGAAATGCTTATGGATCAAGACAGGACAGAGACATCTCCCTCACCAATTACCATCACAGACAGAACAGACTTAAGGAAACTAATTTAATCTACTGAAAATCAAACCAAAGTAAGGCAATGAGAAATAAAATAAATCATCCCATCCTTCCCTTCTTTTCTAGATCCACTTCACACTCAATTTTCTATATCTCCTCCCCCATAGTGGCAGATGGGAACAGAAAATGTGGGTTGTGGTCTCATTTTGTTTCTGCTGGTCCACCCTTCTGAGGGGGAAGTCTCCTCCCACTCTTACCTTGTTCCATTTTGGGGTTTGTCCATAACAGAGCTCTCCATCAACTTCTCCAGTGTGAATCCTTCATGTGTGCTGCAGTTTGTCACAGAGTGCAGATGTGCAGCTCTTCAGCAACAGAGTGCTCCAATGTAGGGCTCTTCCATGGGTCTGCAAGTCCTGCCAGCACTCTGCTCCAGCACAGGCTTCCCATGTTTTCACAGGCCTCTTTTGGTGCATCCACCTGTTCCAGTGGGGGTTTCTCCAGGAGTTACAGGTGGATCTCTGAACACCCCTGAACCTTCATGGGCTGAAGGGGCACAGCTGCTTCACCATGGTCTTCACCACAGGCTGCAAAGGAAGCTCTTCTCTGGTACCTACAGCATCTTCGGTCCCTTCTTTCTCATTAACCTTGGAATCTGCAGAGCTGTGTCTATCATATAATCAAACTCTTCTCTTCAGCTGTGTTTGCTATTGCACAGGTTCTTTTCTGCTTCCTAAAAAAAATCATGCCAGAGGTTTATCCATCCTCTCTGATGGGCACATCCTTGGCCTGCAGTGCATCCATCTCAGAGTCAGCTGGCATTGGATCTGTTAGACATAAGGGAAGCTTCCAGCAGCTTCTCCCCTGCCAATCTGACCAATTACCAAAAATTGACCATGAAAACTCACCACAGCCATGTACACAGAATAGTTGATACTTTTCATCACACTGAAGGTATGAAAGTGAGATTTCTCTCTACTCTTACTGAGCTGATATGACTGCTTTGCATTGTTTTATTCTGCTTACCTGAAGAATGCAAAGCAGAAGGATGAGTATCTCACGCAAAAAATTAGGCAAATATAAAGTATGTTGAAATAGAGCACGAGAGTCTAATGATTGTTTCAGAGAGGTAAAACAAGGAACAATGACAGAAATACAAAGAAAAAAATAAAGCCATGCCTGGAATATACATCTTAACTATGTGTCAATATTGGGTACCAATCACTCAGCCAATTTAAAATTGGACTGCTCAAAATGCTTGACAGTACAAAACATCCAGCAATTCTTCCTTGGTGAGTGAGGGAGTAAATAACCTACCAGAATTTTATGTTTTCCTCATCACTGGTTTACACTGAAGAGTAATCTCTTATTGAAGTTGTCACCAGTGTCATTAACAGATTGAGTTTTTAACCAAACATGCATGCTAGATAAAGCAAATTCTTTTCATTCACAATAAATAATTCAGATAACTCCACATATAAATAAATCAATCCTAGATTTTGTGTAATAATATTTTCTGGATGAGAAAAATTTTAATTAAAAAAAGAGCAGAATTTGAACATAACACTACGTTTCAATGTATTTCACTGTCAAAATATTATTACATTACTCACATTAAGTGAAAATCAAAAACATAGAAGAGTTACAAAGCATAATAAATCTGTTCTATATTTTAGAGGAAGACAAATCATTCAACCTAAACTCCATATCTGTTTTGTTTTGTTTTCTGTGTGTATGGAAAGAAAGACGTCATTTTTTTCTTCTGGATTCAGAGAGATAAATACAGAATAAGATAAGATGTACACAGACTGCAGTACACCTGATGAATTTTCTAGCTGTGGGGAAGGGAAGAAAGGAAAAACAAAGTTGTCTAGTTGGGTGAATCCAGCAAGGAAATAAGAAAGTTTAGCATATCTGAGAAGGAAGCATTAAATATTCTTTTAATTTCTTCCCACTTGAGGATATTCCCAGACTAAATCTTGATTGCAAAACATTAAAGCCTGGGAAAAGGCTTATTTTTATCGGAGGCATTTTTGGATAGATCATGTAAGTTATGCTACAGTATTTTATTTCATTTCATTTATTGAAATCCTTTGAATTCAGACTTGTCTTTGAATCCAGCTGAGAAAAGTCCTGTTACTATTTCTCTGTTAGTTGCCCAAAACACATGAAAATAATGCTTAGAAAGAAATCTCAGAGGATCAGAAAACAAAGGGCACTTTCCAAAATCCTTTGCTCTTATTTCTGCTGACTTTCCAGCTACCATTCTACACATAACTGGGAAAGAAACGATAAATTGCCATGGAACTGGAGCAAAAGTTATAAACTCAACGTTTTTGTGGGAAGAGATATCATTGTATACTTGACTGTAAAACTACATCTTTCTGTATGAAGGCGAGACTTTTAAAAGGTCAAAAAATAGGATAGTATTCAGTGATGAAGAAGGGTAATATCTGCTTGGTATTGACAAGTACTTGAAAAGTGGGCAGTTAGGTATTTAAAAATACAGTGAAAAACCAGGGTCACTGAGGCAAGGGTTTTGTAATTCAATTTGCTGTGTAACTGAAATTTAGAGAAGACAGAATATCACAGTTAAACTACATTCACACAGTATGAAATATAAAATACTCTCCAGTCCTTTATCACAATGCTTAGAAATTTTCTACTTGTGACATTATAAAGTACTGGAGAGAGGGAGCAGCAGAGATGAAAAGCAACATTACAACAGGGATAAGAAAATGCTTAATAAGTATCTGAAAACTGTCTCTAGAGTATTTTGTGGTCTGATTAGTGTGTCTCTTAAAAAGAAATGTAAGGAAATCACTATATAATTTGTTGCAATTAAGACAGAAGCAACTTCATCCCAATCCTATGACATCTATTGAATAATTGAGTTACTCCATTTAGTAGACAAAAGCAAAACAAAATCCAATTACTAGGAATTAGAAAATCATGACTTGATATAAGCTTCAGCTTCTTAACACTGTGTTAATCACGAATAGCTAAATCAAAAATTACATTCCCACCTCCCAAACAAGCCAAAACCCTTAGTGTAATCCACATTTCATTTTATTGTTGAAATTACCAAAACAACTATACAACAGAGTTCATATAACAGCTCAGTAAGACCAGTATGATTCTTTTGACCTTTAAATGCCTGAGGTTACAACAACCCCACTGCACAGTGACCTAATCACTTCTAATCACTAGTGCATAATCTGTTCTCTCTGAATTTACCACTAAACTTCCAATCCCTTTCATATGCTGATTTGCAAATGTAAATCAATCTGTAATTCTATCTTTACCAGGTCTACCAGATGATGTGATAATTCAACGAATTAAATTAGGCAAAATTTTTGGTTTTGCACTACATGCCTTTCTTGGGTATATATGTAAACAACATTTTCTTAACAAAAAATAAGCTATGAAATAATGAGAACTTAAAGAACAGAGAACATGCAACATCTTTGGAGATGAAAAAACTGTGATAATAACTATTTTTAGAGAAAATAAAAAGAAAACATTCACATCCATTTCACACATGTTAGGAAAATATCCATGTAAACTTCATTTCTCCCTTCCTCTTATCTGAATACAATGTTCATATTCAAGGCCTAGGGAGGATGCAGTGCACATAACCCAAGTTCTTTTCATATCAAAGCCAAGAATAGGGATGGGTAATTCTAGGATGAAGACATACAGATAAGGCATTACCATTGTCTGCATGTTTCCAAAGACAGTGGTATTTATTAACTTTCTAAATTACTGTGTATTAAGGTAGCCATTTTAGAATGTTTTGATAGCTTAAGAGTAACTACTGATATAAAATGCAATTTCAATCAAAACATATAATTAACTACCCCATGAACTGCCTGGCTGATAAGGCTGATTCATCTAAGTCACTCAAAGTCATAACTATTTGTTCATGCACCTCAGCTGAGCTTAGCCTGACTGAGCTCTAAACTGACAAAATAGAACTAGCTCTGATCCAAATGCCCAATAGCCTTCTGAGCATGGTGTTGCATCTAGGTTAACATTCCCTTCTGAGAATTCCATTTTAGGAGTCTGTAAACTGTGATAAAAAATTGACCTAACAACTGAGATATGCTCTTAAACACACATCTGTCATGTCTCTGGTACTTTCTAATTATTTTCTTGATATCTCTGTATTCATCTTCTTCTTGTTCTTTTCTCAAACCCCTATCCTTACAGATGTCCAAAATAAAAATATTACTTTTTTATCCATGTGAAGTTTACAGTGACCATATGATGATACCACCTTCTCTTAACCAAAGCATTCCTCAAAGCAGCTCCTTAATTGCTGAGGTTTCAGGACAGACTATTATGTGTAACTGTCATTCAAGTGAAAAAAATGCTTGGAATTTCATTCTTGTGGAACTGTGTTTCGAAAGATACTGTGTGAACAACTTCAACTCATAAATAGAAAAGCAGCTACCTAAACAAAATATTAACCAGAGCCCATTCAAAACGAGGGAGATATTTCTGTGGTATTTTTAAAATATTAAACCTTATGTCATGTAACTCAGATTAGTCTTTATGAAGACATACACACTGTCTTACAAAACTGTTGTCCTGATGACTGTTTGTCAGTAGGAAAATCGTCAAAGAACTTTAGACTTTACTTAAGAAGTAAAAAAAAAAAAAAAAACCAACAAAAACCAAACCGAACCAAACAAAAAAACATAAAAAAAAAAACACAACAAAAAAAAAAAAAAAAAAAAAAAAAAAACCAACCAAACAAAAAACCACCTGAAAAAAACCCCCAACCAACAAACTAACAAACCAAAAACAAAACCAAAAGCAGAGACCTGCTGGAAGATGCTAGTGGTTTTATAAATATCCATTTTATGGTCCACTATAAAAATATCTGGACATATACTTCAATGTCAGACTAGCAGAGATATTTTAGCCTCATGGTGCAATCCCAGCTCACTACTGGACAATGGGTGGAACTTTATTCCACGCCAGGTCAAAGGTGAACATGAGAGCTCAGTGAAGCAGTTAAAGATGAAAAGAAGAGATGACAAGGATAAAAGGGGAAAGAAACGAAATAATTTGGAGCAGAGGAATAAAACGGGATAGCGATTAAAACCAGAATGGAGACACACTGAGTCTTTGCTGTGAATAGTGAGGGAGGAGAGTTGTTATCAGAGGGCAGAATAGACAGTACTGGATGGCAAAATATCTTCTACAGTATATTCAGGAGAAAAGCACTGTTAGAAGAGTAGAAGAGAAACACAGTGGATTCCCACTGAGTGCGGACAGAGTCACCTAATAGCCCAGATGAAGCATGGCTAAAAACCAGTAGAGATGGGGATAGCCATCCACCCTCAAAAGATGATATTCAAGGACAAAATGTCTTAAAGTCTCAGAACAGTAGAGAGCTGTGGAAGACTGCAAAACTTGATCTCTTGAAGTTAAAACAAGAGTTTACGAAGAAAGACCATGATCTTTGGCTTTGTCAAATTTGAGATACAGGTGGCCTACTAAAATGTTTCAACAGACTGTGGTTTGATACTTAAGAGTTCAATGTAACTTTTGTGTGCACACAAAGTAATTTCCTAATTAAATGCTTTCCAAAAGAAGAGATCACAGCTTTATCAGAAATTTTAATTTTTTTCTTCTTTTTTTGATTCATCCTCTACCTCACAAGAACTGAATCTTACCTTGTAGTTGGAAATTCTCAATGAGGAAATATACATTAAATGAGGTTTGAAGTGATTATACAATATGTTATTGATGTGCATTACTTCTTTTTAATTGTTTCTCTTCTACATGGGTTCTAAATACTATGCAAAAAGTTACTCCTCAGCCATATATTTTTGTATTAAAAAAAAGGGTATCATTCTTGACCACTGCGGTCACCCTACAAATGTTTATTAATGTTCTTTACAGAAATAACTAATTTGCAACTATTTAAATATTATTGGTCGGTCACCTACAAATGTTTATTAATGTCTTTAGCAGAAATAACTAATTTGCAACTATTTAAATATTGGTATGACTAAAATAAAGGAATATACACTAGTGTATATTTCTTAACATGTTGTACCCAATTGTGGGTTAATTTCTTCCATACAAGTAGAAAAGTGACAGTAGAGTCTTGCTTGATCTTCTGAATAAGTGCCATGGCACTTTGTGTTTGCAGTAACAAGGTCCATGGACTCATAGCATTGTGAATTTCTTGCTTCTCTTTCCAGGAAGATGCTTCTTTTAACTTCAGAGTGAGGCATGCTGTAGTAGAAGAGTCTAATTAACCACAGTTAGCCACAGAACCCTTTTCCTTGGTGTTTCCTCTTGACTAGGAATGTTCAATTAAGCAGTGCTCCATTTAATGTCTGGCTTTTATGGGTCCATCCTCAGTTTATGCTGTATAAAGGGTCTATTTCTAAATTAATAGACAGGCATACGTGTTTTAAACACCACTTCAAAATGCTTCCAGAAATGTTTTTGGCCTTTATCAACAAGTGCTCTTCCAGATGATGTTTGGGGACTTTGTACTGCAGGCCTTGTTCTTCTGAGGCAGGATGAGTGACAGATCCCTGGCTGAAACAGAGTGAGAGTTTAGCTAAATGACTACAAGGCTCCTACCCTCAGTTCAGTGAATGATTCAAAGCCCACTTTATTTCATAGCAAACACCATCATATCTATCTAGGGATTTTGGATTTCAACATGTTACATTCCTGAGCACCATGTTCTTTGCCTTTTTTTCAGTGCTATACCTCAGTGACTTTCAAGAGGTTGTGAATATTTTCCAGGCCAAATATATGCCCTTTGAAGAATTCTGGGCTAGACTCCAGGAACAGTAGAGAAAAAAACAAAACAAAACCAAAGCTTACTCCGATATCCCCTGAATTTATATAAACACTTGAAATTTTATAGCCATCAAATTCACCTGATAATACAGTCCTCTAAGACATGTCTATAATCAGAGATGGATAGACCAAACAGAGCAAATTGAAGTAAAGAGGTGAATGTTGAAATAAGCAAAATTTCAGGCAGAGAAACAGATGTTCCTCTTTATCAGACAATTCAGAAAAACAGTAATAATATGGGTATATTTCAGTTTCCTCAGAATGTGTTGACTTATGCATACATTAAAATTAGATTTATAAAGATGCATCTATAGATTGATTCGGACTGTGTGAGTTCAAGCATTATCATTACAGGTGACATTAACCAGATGCATTGGATCTATGAAATACCCAAAAGACAACAAACACTGTGTGTATTTATTAAAAGTGTTGCATATTTTTTTCCAGAAAAATAAACCAATAATATATATCCTTGTGAGACAAAGCAAAAGAGTAGCCTAGCTTTTTAGTGTAGCTGATAACTAAACTGGATTTTCAACAACAGTATATATTTGTATGCATATATATATTTAGTATTTCTGAAATTAGCTCACTAACTAATTCTTCATGATAATAATGCGTTTTTTTTAATGAAGTACAATGTAAATTCTTTTCCTCCTCTATATTTTCTTGATTTCACTCTTTTCAATAGCTTGTTTTTTCTCTTTCAACATTCATTACAAATATTTCAAAAATATTTGCTAAATACATAATTTGTATAGTTTTGAAAATATAACCTTGTTTGTTTACCTGGAGATCAGAACTCAGGACATCTCTCTGGCTGTCCTGGATGGATCAAGCCCCTGCCAGGGGGCTCAGAGACCTTGGCACAGAGCGCAAGACATCTGTGACTTTGATTTTGACCCATGGAGCAAATTACCACCTTTATATGAAGAATTACAAGTAAAGAGAGTTTAAGTAGAATAATAGTTATTTTGTCACAGGATGAAAAGTAAATTTTTGGGGTTTCAGAATGGGGGCTCAGGGTCCCAAGATGGAGGAATTTGGACATACCCTGTCTTTCTTCCTTCTTCTTCCTAGCCTCCATCTTCTGGGTGATGTTGGCACTTTAGGATTGGTTTAAGGTAGAAACTCACTGTCTATGAGTGATAAGCTATAGGTATTGGGAAGTTATTGTAAATAATGCACACTTAGTTTTTGTACAAAAAACAACACCCCCCCAAGGATGGGTGGTGTGCCTCAACCCGACCTGCCAGACAGACCTCAGCGGGTCAGAGAAAGAATGTTATAGATAAGAAATAATAAACAATCTTGAGAATGAGAACAGAAGAATCCTGACTCCTTCTTTGACTGCTGGGCTGGGAAAAGAGACTTATACGTATCGGGCTCACCCAGACCAGCAGAAATCCCGAGACCCAGATAGCTCAGAAATCAAAAGATAAAACACAAACACTAACAAAAAAAGCAATTAACTGAAACTCCACACTTTAAAAATAATGAAAAATTATGTTATATTTTGTTATCTTCAAAACTCAAGAGTTAAACAGGCAGAACTGATTAATTAATTTTAACCCTTTAGAATAAAAATTTCAATGTTTATCTTAAAATTACTGTTATCACTTTAAAATTAGTTTGAAACATCAAAAATAAGACAAGAAATTTTGAAAAATTTTTGATATGATTGAGGAAAAAAACCCCACTAAATACAAATGGAAATTGCACATTCTCTGCATTTTAACTGCATAATCTAGTAGTTGGTTCTACTCTTTCAATAATACTTGAAGAAGCAGGATTAGAAATTCCCATTAGAAATTTCCCATTCCAGAATGTTGCTAACATATATGATCATAAGCCTTTCCTTAAGGCCGTATAATGATGCTGTTTCTGTTGTAATGTGTTCAATGACTCATGAATTATTCTGGTGACTCCAGGAGGGGAGTTTGGTCCTAAAGTGTTATTAAAATGCTAAAACTTTCATTCATTTCATACAAAAACCTAAACACCTAAATTTGGAGTATTTGTGTGTGCATTGTGGCATGCTATGTTAATCTTGCTTGTACTCACTTTAATAGTAGGTTTGCCTAGATGCTGCATTCAATCAGAGTGAAGATTAACAACAGATGGTTTTTTCTGTTTGTACCAAGCTGGGGGAAAGGAAAAAAGCAAAACAAAACAAATACCACCCCAAAAAAAAAAAGAAAAAAAAGTGTTGGTAAATGTTAATATATGTGTGTTTTCCCATTTCAGAAGTAGAAGAGCATATCATGACAATGAAATTATACACCACTGGTGTGTAAGAATAGAGCTATGACTACTTAAAGATTGTGATAGACATCTGGAATCTTTAGATAATCATAGGGCATGTACCACAGCTTCACTCATGCACTGCTATAATCTCCACTTCCAAATACTTCACTTACATATTAATCTTCTCTCATCAGGTTGAGACTGAAGATGAAAAATCATTGAGGATATATCTGATCACTAGCAAATACAGATCTTCATTTCTGAAACCTTGTTATCCTTAAAAATTGCAATTATTAACATTTTATAGATACAAACATGGTAGAAAATGCTTTCAAAATCTAAAAATACTCTGCATTAAAATAGAGAGAAATTGAACAATATTTTTGGAAAACTTTTGTGAAGTAGTTAGGATAAATAGTGCCCAAGAGTTAAATCCAAAATTGCATACCATAATATGTCAAAACCTTGGGGCAAGTAAAATCAGCCCATGTTGCTAATATGAAACTTTTCTCTGACATTATCTGTTTAAAGGATTATTACAGAGTTTACTACTTTATTTTGCTTTGAGGTAGATGAAATATAGTTAGTAAAGATAGGACACCATACTATTTCATTTCTATGTGATTCTCATAGAGAGAAACAAATATGCCCTCTGCACTTATTTCATTATTCCCTTTTTAATTAAAAAAAAAGTGTAATAATGTAGTAATTCATATCAACCTAATTATATTATTTTTAAATTGACATTTTACAGATGTATTTCCAAAGCAGTTGAATAGGACCCATTAACTACCTTCAGAAATCGTGCATAACTCACGTAATTGTTCTCCAGGACACCCCATCTCATAAAAAAAAAAAAAAGGTCTTTTGAAGAGGTGAGTAGGAAGCTGCTTGAAGATAGAAAAGCTGAACTTAAGCTCTCAAAGTATATAAAAACTAAGTATAAGAAGAAGAAAGCTGAGATTATCTATTAAGAAATCCATACTATTTTCCAAAAATGTCTCATTTTACCCTTCAGATGACATGACATCAGAGATGTTGAGTTTCACACGTAAAAGGAATAGCATCTGCTTTTATTTTTCTTCATCTGATGAAAACCCTATAGGCAATTTCTCCTACTATCTGTGTAATGTATTTTCATCTTCAGTATCTTCATTTACCCCACATATTCCACCTGAATTCACTAAACCTGGATATAGTTGAATGTCAGGAGCACAGAGTTACATCAGAGGAAAATCTTTGAAAAGGGCAGCCCCTGTCATTCAATGTATTAGGGCTATTTCTACACTACCAAATGAAAGAGTACTAGAAAACACCCCACTGTACTGCTTAATTTACATATACAGTTGTTTCCTAAATTTTATGAATCTTGGTTTCCCCCCAAGAAAATCACCCTTTCCCCTTAAGGGTGGGACACCACATCATTCAGTACACTGTTTTATTTAAAACAGCTTAATGATAGTTAACCTTTAATACTTTTTTTCAGTGTTTCAATCAATTTAATTTCAAATTGATGACTACATCTTTAGAACTCTGGAATAAATTAAGAAATTAGGTGGAATTTTTTCAGAAATTGTTGTACCCATCTTTACTTCATGATACCAGTAGATTATTTATTCTCATACACTTTAAACAAAATAATAAACAAATAAAAAAATATAAAATAAGTATACTATAAAAATAAACAAAATAGGTTAAATATTTAAGAATTATAATCTAAATTAACATGCATAGTAGAGGCCGAGGATGAAACATTATGTGTCACTCCAGTGGTGTGGCTTTTAGCCATATCATTCATATATTTTTAATGAAAATGGTGTGAAAAAGGTTAGAAGTCATGGTTTATTACTGCATCCTTTTGCTTTTTGCGTGGCCATTCATTGCAGTGGACTGCTGGAAGCCAGAGATTTCTTGCTGGACAGAAGAGAGTTTCTGGGTCATGGAAAAGATTCAATTGACTTCATGCCAGTTAATACACATTAAAAGGAAAAGTGCTGAGTACAAAATTAACAGGTAGAAGCTGATATTGGAATAAGCAGAAAAAACCTGTCTGGTGTTTCAGAATATTGCTTTTAACTTATACAGCAATTAAAGATAGCATAGGTAGAATAATTTAGGCTGGAAGAGAAATCAGGAGGTCTCCAGTTCATCAAGGTCAGGTGTAAAATCACTTAAACTCAGAGGTTTATCCAGCTGGCCTAATCAGATCTGAAAAAACCTCCAGAGGTGGGGACTACACAGACTGTCTCAGCAGCCTCTTCCTGTAGTGGGGAAAAAATTCAGCTTATGATCATTGCTCATCCACCCACCAAGCACTGTTCTTATCAAGGCCCATCTTCAACCAGCCCTCCACCCACTCAAAACTGGTCCTCCTGCAGGCTGATCAAGTCCACTCGATTCTGCTCTCAGGACAAGTGCTCCAGTCTCAGCCAGCCTGGTGGCCTCACAAAGAGTTCACTATAGTTTACACTCTATACTCTCTTCTATACTGGAAGACCAAATCTGGACATAGTGTTCCAGATGTGGTCTAATGAGTGCTGAATAATGGAGGAAAATCACTTCTGTCAGTCTATGGGCTGCGCTTCAATCTGTAATTCTGTGAAACCTCGCTACGTACTGATATCAGGCTCCTTGATTTCAGGATTTTAATAGGTAATGTCAAAGAGAGATATAAAATGCAATATTGAAAAAACAAAAAGGAAGCTTGAATTTTCATGCTGGAAATATATAGAGTTCATAGTTATTATTTAATTTATTCCTATAACAATGCATGAGGTTTTCCATTAAACTACTGATTTACTTTAATACTTTAAATTGCTTGGTACCTTCAGCTATTTTCTTTCTTTCTACTTTTTTTTTCCCCGGGAATTTCCTGTTCCTATTTTTTACATCACATCTTTACTTCTTTTAATATCCTGATGATATAATAAATATCATCAGCATGATATTTTTAGCATATTATTATTTGCATATTATAGTATTTCACCCCTGAATATTTGGAAGAAAAACCCCTAAGATAAACACTGAAATGAACATTTAATGTATTTTTGATCAGCATTAATTTCTTTTTTTTTTTTGTGGGAGTGCACAGATATACAGAAATACATATTGATTAAAATAACAAGTAAGCAAAAAAAAAAAAATTTAGCTAGGGTGAAAAAAAATAGAAATTTTGTTTAGCTTAGAGTGAATGCTTGCAGACTTTCAGAGGCTAACCTCTGTTATATGAGTTTTATATCCAGGGCTGCCAGGGGGAGCTCTTCTACAGCAGCTGTACAGGTGGAGCCTCTTCTAAATCTGACTTTCCCACCACCAGGGAGCAGATGGATCTCTGAGGAAAAGGTCGCTTCAAATATGTTACATTTTTTTTAATCCTGACCCATCTTAATCGCTTGCCTAGAGGGTGCTTGTTTGAAATGTTGTCAGCTCTCAACATGCAATTGTCTTTTTTTCAGATATTTTGAATTTTCTGTTTGTTTTTGTCTTTTTTTTTTCTCTTCAGAGGCCAGCTTCTGAAAATAAGTGTTTACAGAAGAGAGAAAGATCTTTTGCCTATATTTGCAATATTTTTTATTTGCCATAAATCATTTGAAGAAAGAGTCACTCTTTCCTGCAAGAAAAAAAGCATGTAAAAATATGTATGTAAAAGAAAAGGATCATGACTAATAGTCAGGTTCTAACACAAATTTTAGTTCGTAGATTTTGGAATTTCCACAGATCTTTTTAAATTTTTTTTGCGTGGAAAATGTTTATTTTAAACAAAGAAGGTAAAATTAATTTGCAAAATTATTAAACCTTTGAATAAGATTGAAATATAAAAAAATCCTGCAAGCATGAGAGAACACAGGAAAGAGGAGAAAAATGTAGATGCTTTTTTGTTGGTGTAACTGCTCTATTTCCATTCAATAAAAGGATGTAAGTAAGTACCTGACACAGGCATTTTATATCATCCTTATATCCTCATTCAGCTGGACATAACTCTCAACATTAGTGTTATTAGGCTTAAAATGTCGTATCCCCACAGTATCAGGTGCTCAAATACTGATAATAAAATTAAAACAGATTTCCTCAGCTAGGGAGCCAAAAGCAAGCTAACAGATAATGTGATACTAATACATAGTAAAAGCTGTGTTAAGAAACGTGGATGGTCCTCCTAAAATGCCTGTTAGTAACTTGGAATATGAATAGCAGAAATGAAACAGAGTTGCACCATCTCATTGCACAGGTGGATAATGCTAAAATGGATGCATACTTGTTTGTTAGTATCAAATTGTATTCCTATGAAGCCAGATTGAAAATATGAGAAAAAAAAATGTTATCCTCTTAAGAGGAACAAGGAGAAAAATTAATCCAGCATAGGTAAAAGCCACTATAATTAGTAAGTTTGAACATAATATAGAAATGCAGACCAACAAAAAAAGGAGTGTAAATGTAAAACTGTGTTAGAAAATATACAAAAAAGTATTATTTCAAGTTGATCCTACAGTGAGGAAGAAGAAACCATCAACTTGCACATTATATTCCACTTAGTGGTGAAGGTGTCCAGGAGCTGACCACCCACTGTAATACCCAACACCACTATGATCAGAATGAAACCACCAATCTTAGAATCCAGAGAAGGGCAAGGGTGAACAGAGTAAAAGAAAAGGGGTAGAAAGGTCTATGTAATAATTTGAACCATGTTATTATTCTTTCTTTTTCTGTAATAATTTGGTATGAACTAGTAGGGTAAAACTCTTAAGATTTCAACTGTAAAGATTATAACAATTATTTAATGGCTTTTTTAAGCTACTGAGTATCTACAAATTGTCTGGTCATGTGTTTGAGGAATCCCTTATAGACAAATGCCTCTGAGGTATCCACCATAAATTAAAACAGTCAAGGCTTACCAACAGAGAAAAGTCTAATTTTTTTTTTAATTTTTGTTTTTTTAATGCTCAGGTACCTTAACTTCACCTTTTCTCGTCTCCATCATCCATCCAAAGTGCATATCCTGAGAAGTCTCTACTTCTCTCTGAGAAGAAAAACTCGTCTCCCTCAAGGTCAGGACATAGGGACCTTATTTTTTTAGGACTATACCTATGTAGGACTGAGGTGCAAATTTTTTAGTATCTAGTGAAAGAGATGAGAAAAACATCCACAATTAGGTCATGTTTCTCATTTTTTGCTCTTGTGAGGTTACAGGAACTCCTACAGTTGCTTTTAGCTGAGTTTCCAGCTTCCCTGTCTGATCCCTGTCCCTATGTCTTATCACATTCTTGGTGGACGGACACTTTTGAAGGAGCTGTGTGATGCTGGAACAAGGAATGGTATTTATAGAACTTTGGGGAGCAGAACAATTCTAAGAATGCTTAAAAACAGCAGCAAAAGCCTGAGACATTCTTGTGAGGAAAAAATTACATTTCTAAACTGCTGGTGAGTTCCATAAGACGATAGCAGGTTCCAAGAAGACCTCAAAAAGTGTACTTCTGATAAAGGCATTTCAAATTTCTACCCCAACTCTGCAGCTATGCTGCTGCAATTCAAACATAAAAAAGGTAATATTTTCTACAACTACAAGCAACAGAATTGCTTGACATAAAAGCTTCATAATTTTTCAGGCACAGATCCTGGATAAAAAAATTTTAGTTTGAATGTTTAGACATGGATGTAAAATCTTCAAAACAAGAAGTCAGGTATATGAAAAATATATCAAATTATTGAAGGACACAAAAAGTATTTTAGGAGTAGAAAATTGAAAATTACAAAACCATTTCAGATGCATTTACAATATCTGCAGTCAGAAGTAGGGGGTTTGTGTTTCTCACTGAAATGACAAAAATCACCATAGAAAACATGTGCAGCAGTCAACTATAAAATGATCTTTTGAATTTCAAGTGCAATTTAAATTGTAACCCATCTTCCTATCTTTCTATAAAGGCACAACTATTTTTAATAAATGTCTAGAAGCAGCTGAATCTTAGTCAAGGCTGTCTGTATTTAATGGATAAGATTCATTTTTATGAAGAATTCCAGATGAGATTCTGTTGCCCTAATTATTATCTCTATTCTGTAAAAGGAATAGAGAAATTTACTTGGCCTGACTATTGCACTACTTTTTGGAAAATTTGATCACAAATTTAGTAGATACCCACCCCACTTGATTAAAAAAGGCACATAAATCTCCAACGACTTAATCAATCTTCAATTTAACATTGCAGGGTTTCTCAAATGTCTGGCACATTCATTGTTTCATGCATTCCAGAAAACTGACACTACTTAACATTTTATGGTTAATTTAAAAAATGTAATACATCTGTAATACATGTTCCTGATGAATTCTGAAATGTTCAGATTTTTTCTCTTATCTACTACAGAATCACAGAATGATTTGCATACCACATTCATAATATTTGTAAATCCATTTGTAAAAATTATTTTTGCATTTATTTTGCAATATATGAGATTACACCATCATTTTTGATAAAACAGTGTTAGGAATCTGGAACAACCTTATACTGAGGTTTTCAGAAACTCAGTTTATTTAAAAAAAATAAGGGATCCAAGATATCAGATTGATGTTTCCTGTAAATTTGTACTACATTTTAAAATTATCTGTTTGCTTACTTTGTCTTATTCAAATACTGATTCATTTGAATTTCAGATTAGTGGACATACTAAAGCTAGTTATTCAGCTGGAAGATTGGCATATGAAAATCCACTTTGCATATGAATAAATGTAATTACCAATTTTCATCCAAATCTAAATTTATTATCTCAATTCTCACCAGCTTTTATACATATGCATTACTTTTCAGTTTTTGATATCATTATAATTTAATTTCTTCTCTTTTCTAACCAAAAATAGTCTATAGTCATTCTAAGAGTTGGAAGTAAGTATTTTGGAGTTGCAATGCATACGCACCAGTACAGGCTGTGGGCTGACCTGCTGGGAAGCAGCTCTGTGGAGAGGAACTTGGGAGTCCTTGTAGAAAACAGACCACGAGCCCAGCATTGTGCCTTTGCGGCCAAGAAGGCCAGTGGTGTTCTGAGTGCATTAGGAAAAGCATTGCCACCAGATCAGCAGAGGTGATCCTGCCCCTTTACTCAGCCCTAGGGAGGCACATCTGGAGTGCTGTGTCCAGTTCTGGGCTCCTCAGCACAGAAGAAACCTGGAGATTCTAGAGAGGGTCCAGACGAGGGTGACAAAGATGGTTAAAGGACTGGAGCACCTCCCTTACAAGGACAGGCTGAGGGAGCTGGGCCTTTTCAGCCTAGAGGAGATGATTGAGAGGGGAACTCCTCAATGTCTATAAGTATCTGAAGGAAAGGTGTCAAGAGAACGGAGTCAGGCTCCTCTTGGTGGTGCCAAGCAATAGGACAAGAGGCAATGAGCAGAAACTGATACACAGGAAATTCCACCTGAACATAAGGAAAAAAATCTTTAATGTGCAGTGACCATGCACTGGAAAAGATTAGCCAGAGAAGGTGTGGAGTCTCCCTCACTGGAAATATTCGAGAACCATCTACGTGCAATTCTGTGCCATGTGCTCTGGGAAGGGAGGTTGGACCAGATGATCCACTGTGGATATTTCGCACTTTACCTATTCTGTAATTCTGTGCTTCTGTGGTATGACCTCATAACAACAGTCCCACAAAATAAAAGCCATGTATTATCATTTGGAGACTGATAGCTTAGAGCTTGCTATCTCTGGGACATTCAACAACTCAAAGCAGACAGAGTGCTGTTGAACATAATAGTGAGATTTTTTTTCTTACGAGGGAGATATAACCAGGTGGCTTCTGCTTTCAGGCCTTCAATTTGATACAATATGTTCAATTGATACAATATGCCCATGATGCAAACTGATCAAGCTTTTAGAAAGTCAGACAAGTTTATTGTCAGCTGTAGGTCATAGGGGTAAATGTATCAATACTTTGTCCTCGTCCTTCATAGCCCTAAGCCAAGAACAATTTGGCTGCACTGGTGAAAATGACCAATTGCAATTGTGATAAAAAGAAATGATTATTTTTAAATAAAATATATACACATTTAATTTAGGGTTTAGTGATTTATTTCAAGATGTTAATATAAGCCCTCCCAGCAACTGGCAATCTGGGTTGCTTTTATCTGTTTTAATTAAAAAGTAGTTCTACAATAACTTTACTGAGAAACTAGGGAAGGAATAGTAATCCATTTTAATTTGATTTCAAGACCCTAAATAATACAAGTGTTAAATGGGACAATATGCATTCATTGTGGGCAGCAGGCTGACATATAGAATACATTATTATACCTTGGAGAGATGGTTTCTGTGTGCTAATGATATTTCAATTTCTTTGATGCAAGATAGACTAAGTTGCACTCCAGAACCTGTACCTCTCTTGAGACCCATTTTAAATTACAAACTTTGCCATCAATATGTGAAAAATGAGGACAAGATTCAAGGTTTTTATGGTACATTATGTTTGGACTTCTCCTGCTCTAGAGCTATTCTTGTCACAAATACCTATATGTAACTTCCAAAAATATTTAATGTTCATTGTTTTTGAAGATCTCATATTTTTACTTGAAGATGTAGCAAAATTACATCTTTTCTGGGTCACAGTTATAAGGTAATTTTTTTATTGTTAATAAATATTTTACTATTGAGGCATTCTTTGGAAAGCAACGGGAAAGCCCTAATGCACTCAAGTCATTGCTATGAAAAAAATTACATTATTTCTAACCCAGCTGAGTCCTATGCTAAACTGATTCCTTATATCTGCTTGTATTAGCATCAGTCCTGTGAATGCTGATGTGGGGCACCTAGTCCAGCCTTTAGCCCAAGCTCCAAGTTGCTGCTCCAGGTTGCTCTGCTGCCCAAACGTAGCTCCTGTGTGCTCACATTGCAGGATGGCTACAGGACCGGTAAATGCTGTCTGTTCCTTGTCTCTTCAACAGAGTCCATCCCTCTGGCTATGAAATTCCTGCTTCCAGCCAATTCAAACCCTTCTGTAGGTGGGCCTTCTCACCCTGCATTCCAGATTACTTTAGTGTCACATATTACCACTGCTGAGAACTTACAATTTGAATTTTCCCATCAAGCAGTGAACAACCAGTCTAGCTTAAGTAAATCATAAATCAGTCGATCTGTTGTCACAGGGTATCATATTGCCAATTTTGTCTATACCTAGAGACAAAACTGTCAATCTATTTAAAGAAAAAACCTTGCCAAATTTAAAACATTAAAGCGCTGTTTCCAGCATCTAAATTCCAAGAAGATAGCTCTATTACATCACCACACTCTTTTATGTGATGACAGGAGGTCAGCAAATTAGTAGAACCTATGCAGTGCATATGCCATATGCCCTTTACATCTATAAAGGGTCGAGGAGAGGTTTTCTGATTCCACAATTTAGGCATTGACCAGAAAGGGAGAAATAACAAACTGCCTAATGCTAGGACACCATTGCAAAAGAAGAAAGAAATTCTGAGAGTCTGGGCATTCCTGTTGGTATGTTCCAATCCTGTTAAGATAATGTCCAGATTTCACTTCTGTGGTTAATTAATAACATTATGACATAAATTAAGCAAATAAATTACGGATAGATTCTAGTACATCAGCAAAATAGTTTGAATTTTTTCCTTAAAAGCAGTGCAAGCTACCCTGAGGTTAAATCCTAACCAAGAGGTATCTTTTGACTTGACTTTGATTTTATATCCCCTTGACTTTTTACACTTATTCTCTATTTTTCTGCCTATTCTCTATTCAGGCTGATGCACACTATGTCATTTTTGACTCTGCTATCCTCCTCCCTGCAATCATTGAGATCCCCTGTGATACTGTTCCTGCCCTCTAGCCCTGCATCTCATTCCCTGACAGCTCATTGAAACTGCAGGTCTTCACAATTAAAAGGGATTTTTCGTTAAAGTAGTGAAGGAACTGCTACATTAAGCACAACATCATCATCCTACTGTCAGTACCTAATAATACAATACATAAATGGTATGCACATAGAATCCAAATAATATTTTAATATATATTTCTAGTAAAAGAAAGCTACTTCTGAAAAATTAGTAATTTTTGTTCTGGTGTCAAGCATATCTTTCTGAATTTTCAGGAACTTTCTCTTCTGTTTTTTTGAGAACAAGTCTAAAATACAAAACAACCAACCAAAAAAATAAAACACACCAAAAATACACTACAGGAACATTTTGTCAGCTTATTTTAATGAATTGAATTCTAATAGTCAGTGCAAAGTATAAAGTGCAAACTCCCAGACTTGAGTTTTTTTTCTTTTCCTATCCTGGTGTGGTTGAGTATCTAAATAACCTGTCAAGAATTCCAAATAGATTGGAAGTTACAATTTAAAGGGGCTGAATTAATCAAAACTTTTTTTGGAAATTATGTAAAATAGTCAATGAAATATATATACAATTCTGGTGACTGTGAAAAGACTCCATGAGTTAGCTCTCCACTCCAGATCTCAGGGAAGCTTTTTATATATCAGAGGTAATTGCTGTATAACACATAGAACTTACTGCCAAGAGAGACCAGGTGTTGTAGCTGTTGGGGGAAAAACAAACCCAAACCAGTGTCTCTGATGAAGGCTTAGTGGATCATAAGCTAATGATAGTAAATAAAGACCTAACTGACATTTTATACTCCTCCAAATGTCTGGATTCTCATATGTTCTGTATAAGTTTATCACTATTCACAGATTAAAAAATCCAAAAGATGATAGCACCATTCAGTTCATGTCTGAAGTGCTACAGAAGCACACATGAAAAAAATTTCTCTCTTTCTCGCTTAAGGAGGAGCTGATTCTTGAAGGGTCTGCTGTGTGGCATGTCAAACAAGAATTGTATAAAATATATTTTAAAAAAACTGTAATTATGCTTGTATACAAATGTCAGCACATTTCCTACATGTAGCTATTTAACCATGGTTTGCAGATTTAATGACTGACAAATTAGGATATTTGAACAGTTCTCCTGATACATTTCATAATCTGATTTTAATAGGAAAGAACCCAGGGTACTTACTCTTCTCCTCTTATCTTCATATTTTATTTTAGTATCTGGTGTGAAAGATGGAAGGTAGACTTGTAAACTGTAGGAAGTAGCGATACTTTCCTAGCTGCCTTCTGTTTTAACCTTCCAATATAACTGGACTTGAAAAATTTCTTCTTTAGGTATTGATTTATTGAAACTTCTTCAATGTGTCTTAATTCCTCATTCCTCCATGCCTCAGTATTGTTTTGAAATATGAATATAGTTAAAATGTATTAGTATTCATAGCTATCATATTTTTCATGAGAACTTGATCTTTAGATTGTTAAATGCTATTGGAATTTCACTACTGCTACCAAAAGGCTTGCAGTATCTTGAAAGATTACATCCTAAATGTACACTCATATGACAAACTCCTTTGTAATAACTATCATTCTCATAAGACTGCATTTTCTGTCATGTAGAAAAGCCAAGGCTAGACAGAAGCATATGAACAGTTGTGCTTTCCTTTGGCTGAGTTTTAAGAAGTATCCAGCACCTTTTCCCGCATGCTAGAAAGTGCAAAGGATGTTTCTTGCTTACTTTCTCTATCTTTGGTGAAGGTAATCCAATCTAGTAAGCCATTTAGGTAAATGCACATAAGGGATTCGCAAGGACGTATCTCTCTTCTGAAGGAACACTGTGTGTGATCATGTGATTTTTGTAGAAAGACACCCTGTGGCCAACATATCAACACAAAGAGAGCAGGCCAGGTAATAACAGGGCCTGTCGGAACGCAAAATTCCATGAATAATATAATCTCAGCAGTAGCTCAGCAGGTGTAGCATATAATCCCAAACTCCAATTACTGAAGCAGAATAAAAAAACCCTGCAAATGCAGGCATCTGCAGGGCACAGGAAATAGGAGCTGAGCAGAACTCATGCACAGAAATGAAGATTGTTCAAGTTCACAAAGGATTGCAACCCAGAGTGTACCAGAAATCAAACTAAAACTTAATGGTTTTTACCTGTGGAATGTTTATAATTCAAGCTTCCCTAAAGCTTAAAATTGCACTCTTATGGTCTCAAAATACATGCAACTATTCACTATGTTGTCATATTTAAATCTGTTCATAGAGATAGCAGTTTTGATACTGGAAATGTTTTATTTCAGGGTCTGGATGATCAATAATGATAGATAATAGATAATAAGATAATTAGATAATTTAAAACGATGCATACATGTAGCGTGCATCAATAGCTTTCTACGGAAATGTAGAAACATGAAAAACAAACAAAAACCACCTTCATAGAAAGTCTGAGAATATGCAGAGCTCACTGTGAGCTTGGCTCCTGTCCCTGCCACTGCTGTGACTGGCGTTATTGCCTTGCATTGTATGAGACCCCTCTGCCTTCCATAATATGCAGCTTTTGGACTGAGTTCATGATCTTGCTATGTGATTATCACACCATTTCCACCGTGTGCAACCTGCAAGTATTACAGAACATAGAGCCAGACTAGGAGTGCATGTCACAGCTTCAGATTCTCCTGGCACCTCCTGCCTGCCAGTCTCACCTCCATAGTGCACCAACTCTGCCCACGTATTGAGAACATAACACAACGGATGACTAAGCTTGCACTAGGCTGAAGAAGTGAAACAAAGCCTGGGATGGCAAAATTTTTCATCCCGAGCTTCAAAGGAAGCTAACACACAGGAAAGTCACATAGGCTCTGTTCTTAAAAGAATTTACTGAAGTAATGCAAGAAATGCCTATCTCATCAGCAAGTTGTAATTCCATGATGAATGAGCTTTCCAGGCCAACCATATGAGAAGGACTACTGACAAATGTGTGTGTGTAAGGGCAAGTGCAAGACTAGAAATGATCAAGCTGTTAAAATTTTAATGATAGTAATAATAAATTCCTGTGTTTATGTATAAGGTGCTTCTTTTTTTTACATAAAATTTTTTAGCAAAAGAAAACTGCTTTTTGATAATGGATCCTCGCCAAAATATGTCTGGAAAATTGAAAACTGCTTGGAAAGGCCAAGGATGATGATGGTCCTCTACTCCTAAGCTGTTATTACACAGCTTTTAGGTTTCTATCTGTCATATCTTTGAAAGAACATTCAACACCTTATCCCTGAATACTCATTATCTTGAGATAGCATCCTCCCAAAGGGATATGAAGGGCCATTTTAACAAAAAATACAAACAATTCCTTTATTATCAAAATTCCTTTAGTCCTTTGAATACAGAGCAGAACATATCTGCCAGAGACATATGCCAAGATATCTCAGAACAGATATCTGACAGCCTAATAATCATCCTGGAAATCTCTGTTAGGCTTCAGCTCACAGAGAAATGTAGATTTTTAATATCTCCTCAAGCGGCCAAACATGTGCTATATAGTTGTAGATGGAAGGATCTTTTCTGAGGTTAATGCCTGGGGACCACTTAAGATTTTCTCTCCAGAGAGGTCTCAGAAGAAATTTCTATCATTTTGTTACCTTAAATAATTTGGTTCACATCCACCAAACAGGTGAGTACCTATTGAGTTAGTGATAACTAACATATAACTTGAAAGATGTCACAGATGCCAAAGTAGTAGATTTAGGCACCTAATGAAGCAGAAAGAGTAATTATTTTGCATAATCTGGGATGAAGGGACAAGTTTAATGCTGCTGTCTTTCAACGTCTGTCAAATATCAGCCATTTGACTACAGTACTGTGCTGAATAACAAAAATCACTTAGCACTAAGTCACTTTGCATTTGCAAGCCTGGGGTGACAAGATTAAGTAAATATGATATATTTTCATTGACTTTTTCTCACATAAATGATTACAATATTGTAATTTTTATTCATGCTCTGGGGTTATTCTACTTGCTTGCCAAAACTATAAACATAGCCCCTTTTTTTTTTTCCTGTGTTGTAGCAAACAGCCCCGGCACAGACAGCTGCTCAGTCAGACTGTATTGATGCTATTGGCCCACTATTGATCCCAGTTAAATGTATTTTCCCCACAAAGAATTTCTTGCTTAAGTAATTTTCCCTATTTTTGTAAACAGCAGATAGGAGGAACTAGGATTCAAAGCATCATATCAAGGATTTTTCGGTTATAATTTAAATGTTTTCCTTGTGATTTATATCTAAACACATGCTTTAAATAAATGAAATTCAATCTATATCTAAACAATGTTACTCGTTATCTTTATCTTTTCTTTGAAAATCCTTGATTTTCTACCAAATCAAACCACTTATGCTTGAGTAAAAAAAAAGTTATTAATAAATTTCATTCTAATAAATATAATCCTTTGAGAAATAAGCTACAAAAGGCTTTCTGATGGCACTTTTACCTTCCAGTTTTGTCCTACATACCACTGGGGGGAACAAGCAAGTGTGTGCATGATGCTGAGTTACCTGCTTAGCTTAAACCATGCCAGTTTTTGGTTTGGTTTGGTTTTTAATTTTTCACAACTCTAAGATTTCACTGGTTTATGCATTATTGCAATGAACTTCTATTCAGAACAAATATAATTTGCAAGGCAATAACTTTTGAAAAGAGATCCATAGTTTTAATTCTGTTTCTTGCAGAAAATCATGTTTTACTTAAAGGCATGTGAACAGTTTCTTTAAAATCACCCATGGGTATACATACATTATGGAAAATGTCCTGGCACAGCTGTTGCAAAATGCTACTAGATAATCTGAGCTGATTTTTTTCTGCAAGAACCTAGTCATGTAGATTTTTCTTTCCACTGGCTCAGTTTGAAAATTTATCTGGATTATTTCCTTACAGGAAATTAAAGAATCAAAGAACAAGAAATACCTGAAAACAGACCTCAAAGTGATCTTTCAGTTCTCCATCCCATAAACATAGTCAGTATTTGCAAATGTGCTTTAAGCATTCTTGTGTCTTTGGGAACATGAAGCGCAGATGATGAGGCAGACAAATCGCAACCTGGTGTAGCCAATAGCACAGAAAGTCACAGAAGGCAATTTCTACCAATGGCTCAAGTCATTAGACTGATAAAGGTTTGCTTTTGTTGTTGCATTGCATTCTTGGCCAGAGAGCAGCCAGCAGTCCTGCTTCTGCTCACTGTCATTCCTGACACATCATTTCCCCTTGCTTATGACAGAAGGTGGCCACACACCTCCATCCACACCACTGCTTCATCCAGATTTCACTTATTTTTACAGTGCCCAGGGCAGTAGAGCATCACTCTCAATCACATGTAAATAAATAAATAAAGTCATATTCTCTCATATTCATCACTGTGTCAAGTACTCCTAGCAACCGAATAGAATTTTAAAATCATTATTTCCTGTTTGTGTTATGGCAGCAGCAAAAAGTATCCCTCATGCAACATGAGGTGTCGAGCATTCTGAAAATATCATGCATTGCTGGAACTTATAAAGTTTTTGGAGAATTCAGAATAAGTGGAAGAAAAATACGTAAAGCTAAAGGATAACGAAGTTGTGCAGTGAGAAAATATTGTTATTGGTGACAGATTTTGATGTACTAGACATAGCAGCCATTACTGGAAGGAGTGTTCATGGACATTTTAAATTCTTGTGCCCTGTATTTGCGGAAAGCAATTTCGACTGTTGTATTTTGATTATGATAATCAAATTTCCCACTGAGTTCATTAGTTACAAAGTCAGCTCTTCAGAACACAGAAGAAACAGGCAGGCATTTCAGAGTCTGCATTACAACTACTTTGTGAAATAATGGTTTTTCAGAAATAAGCACCCCAAATTTTTGAGATTTTACCACCGTCTTTTAAAGGAAAACTGGAGAAAAGGGAGATATTTAATCAATATTTTTCTCATTTTCATTTGTTTTCTCAAGAGTTTAATAAATAAAATTGAAAAGATAAGGGTGAATTGGATTTTACATATCAGATATTCTGTCAGGTTCATTTGTATATTCATTTTTCCTTAAAAAAACACCCATTAATTTAATGCTTGTTTTAAATTTTTAATGATTCCCTATGGACCTGAAAGAGATGGTTATGGCTGCTGCAGAAGAGCCTCCACACAAATTGATAGTTCACTACTCATTCAAAAACTTTTTTACCTGCATCTGTTTTACATACCCACCATCTCCCAATTTTTTAAACAAATTAATTTGTTTGGCTTTATTTTTCTCTGATTATGCATTTTCATTTTATGCAAACAAGGAAATTTATCATTAGTCATTTCAATTTTTGGGATTTATATTTCATTTAGAATAATGTAAACATTTAATTGATTTTAGGTCTCTAGAGATAATTTTAAAAGCAGATTTTAGAGGCAAATTAGTGGATTCCTGATGCAAACCAGTTGGAAGACTGTATTATACTTCATGACTGAAGTATAATTATTTATATTATTTAATTTATATTGCATGAACAATTAGTTATTATTCTTAAATTATTTACAAGATAAACTATTTATGGGCTTCCATTATTCTGAGCAGTCTCATCTGGAAATTTCTGGTGTGTTTTTTGATAACACACTAGACCAATCAAATGTTCTAATGGAACTGATCTATATAGAGTATTTTTTTTTTAAAGTAGAATCCTTGTCAGTTGGAAAGTTCACAATGAACCCATATTTTATCAGGCCCTGAACACAGCTGAGAAATTCCTTTTCAAGTTACTAACTTCACAAAGCAGTGTTCTAAGTGGAGCTCTGCCCTCATCAAACTTGAAAAACACAAGTTCACTGAAATTGTTTTATCTTTATTAAATTATTCCAGGTGGTTAAACTGAGATTACCCTCTTTTATCCTTGAAATCTCCTGGTACCTGTGGAAACAGTTATGCTACACAGTCATTTAATTTACCAGAAAATGTTGTAACACAAGCATTGCCAACACTTGTAACTGTTGTAAAAAAATATAATTTTTGATTTTCATATTACAGTATAAGTGGGAAGAAGTTTTCTAATATGCAGACAAAATTCTTGCTTATGAAAAGCTGATGCTTTGCAAGAATGGATTAACACAGTAAAACAATGAAAGAATTCATCTTTTTTATATAGCAAATGAAATAATGGGTGAAATACATAGCCTTGGAAAAGTTTTATCCCTGATGAATATAAAAATTCACTCTCTAAATCAGAATTATTGATTTTATCTTTTTATTTCCCATCTATTGTAAGTTAGATAATTTGCAAAAATAATGCAAAAATAAGTTAGCTGTATGAGGGACAAGACACACGGCAAAACACATAAAAGGTAAATGACAATATTATTTTTCTTGAAACAGTAATTGGCTCCTGTATTTTGGTTTTCCTTAAATTTTAACATAAAATCCTATGTTTGCAAATGACTTTGAGATCCCCATAAGAAAATATTCTATCAGGACATTATTTACAGCCCATTATTTAGAGCCATACAAGTGCTATTCCATGGATGGTTTCTTCTCAACCGATTGAAACCAACAGACCAAATAATTTCAGAATATATCACAGCATCAGCTTTTAAGTAGAAATCCTCACTGGAGTAAATTTCTGATATAAAAATGATTATACTATATGGATTTTGTCAGTAAGCCAAAAGAATTTTTTCTAAGACTTTAAAGAATAGATCTGGATCCTGATGTAATTATAAAATGGAGACTAGCGTGAGTATAAAGGTTAACAGGGCTGCTGGAAACCTTCAAATGGTGCAGTTCCAATTACTTCAACAAACTTATGCTAATCTGTTACAGCTGACTGTTATTTGGATAGGACAAGTGGCAATGACTGCAAGTTGTACTGCACAGTTTCATAGTGATAAAAGAATGATTTTTTACAGTGAGAACAATTAGTCACTGGAAGAACTTCCCCAGGGATGGCGTGAAGTCACCACGAGTAGAAGTCACCACTGCCCATGCGGTGGCTGAACAGGGTGTTGGGTACTCTCATCTAGACTCCTTCCTCTTGACATGTTGGACCAGTTGAACATTCAAGGACTATTCTATTATTCTATGACCTAGTACAAAAGTAATTGTGCTTCATACCTACTGCATGTAATTCTGGAAGGTAATTTTTTTATTACACTTACTATTAGCATGGTAAAACATAGATCTACTTTGATGAATCTGTCAGATGGTAAAATTAGTGTCTATAAGTTTTGAAATGGGAAGAAAATATTTTATGACAGTTACCTTAAGGAATTTAGATTTGGCCTTCTATGTTTGTTGGTTTGGTTCTATCCTGTAGTCATTTTTCAAGATCAGAAAATCCCTAAAACCACTACAAGATTGTCTAAATAATGGGCAGTCCCAGTTCAGTTCAGTCTGACATGTCTCCCACTTTTTTCTCTGTTTCTATATCTAACATAAATGGTCTTGCTCTGACCAATGCCATTTGGTCAAGTTATTGGCACTGTCAAATTCCAGACCCTCTGTTGCTAAACAGAATACTCTAGTTTTCTCAGGACTCCACAGAAACTCAGTATTAGGGAAATACAAATGTATGTTCACTTAAAATACAGCTAAAACATACAAAAATACTCACATAGAGGTGATGCAACTTGGCTAAGGATGTGAGATGTTGCAAACAAACAAGCCCATGGTCAATTCTGCACTATGCGGTGAATTTCATAAAACTTCTCAGCTGTATAAAAGCATTAGTATTTTCTAAAATTAAGTCTATGCTGAACATTCACTTGTCACACTTAATCCAGCTGGAAAAAGAGCTATTTCACTTTGTCCATTTCATTTTTCTTTTGGCTTGTATTTATCATAGAATCTCTTTACAGTGAAGGAGCACTGAGTGACACCTTAAATTTGCCTGTGATATTAAAACATATAATTCTTATAGAAATTTTCTTTATCATTAAGACACACTTTTGGCCTTTTTATGTTCATAATTCCTTGCCAAGCTGCGAAGACTCTGCTATAGCCCAAAGAATTCCAGATCTGTCATAATTTCAGAAGTAGAGTGCTACTTGGTCATTGATAATTCCGTTTTGAAAGCTTTTTAGTGGGAGAAAGGTTGAAAGATGAAGTCTGATTTTTCTTTCATACAGAGTAAGAAGGGAGTTAGGATTCTCTGTATTTTTATATAAATCCATGTATCTGTATTTGTATTTGTCTAGATCTAGATAGATACATACAGAGAAAAAAAAAAAAACAACAACCCAAACACTTGTGAAGTTTCTGCTTCTGAATTTTTCAACTAGGAAAAATGGCCCTGAATCTCAATGTCATTGACACCACTTTAACTTCATCTTTGTCCTGTCTTAAGAGTAAGAATATTAATTATTACTCTCATAGAGTCTGAAAAAATATTCATTGAAATGCAAAGAGTAGAGTCCAGTTTTTCCTAAGAATAAAATAGAAAATGCATTTCTCTATGCTATCATTTACCATTTATCATTTGATTAATTCAATCAAATACTTTTCCCATGATTACTTACATGAGGTACTCCTGCCACTAGTGAAATATGAAATGTAAAATCCACATACAGAATGGATTTCCAAAGACACTTAATAAAGATGACTGTATGGTGATGGAATAGATGCTATTTGCCCTATCACATTACAAACATAAGTCATTTTCACTTTCAGATGACAAACACTAGCCCAATGCCATCTGAGAAATATATTTTCTCCACAGCAGCATCTGGCTCATTGGCAGACTCTTCAGGCAGTGGCACTGAAGTCGTCTGCACTGCCTGTACATCTCTCAAATCATTATGTTTATAATTTGTCTGGGTTACTGTGCCCTTCTGTTAAAACCTTCATTTGTTCAAGATATTAATTTGTTAATTAGCTAATTGTTTTACACAGGATGACATCTTTATAATCACTCATGGTAAAAAATCAGTGATTACACATTTCTGCAAGGTGTAAAGTTTAAATCTTGTGTGAATCATCATAAGAATGGAAGTCTCCATAAACTCTTTAAGAGGGATGAATTTTAAGAGAAGTTAAAACACCACTTTTTCTGGTATGTGTACTTTTTTAATGATAGTCTTAATAATTCCATTACTAACAGAGACCCATGCTTTTTCATCTTTAATATAGAACTCAAATGTAAGTACAAATTATAGGAAAATGATCTCCTTAAATGGATTATAGTTGAAGGATAAGATTACAACAAAATATAGTTATCACTATGGGTGTTTGTGATTATAGCACTGAATGCCTCTAGTACTGACAGCAACCAATAAATGAAAACAAACAAAAACAAAAAACAAAAAACAAACAAAAACACACAAGAAAAAACAAACAAACACCCCCCCTCAAAAAAAAAATACTAGAAGGAATCAGAAATAAGTAACACTATCATAAAGAAAACTTACGGATTTAAATCAAATACCCACCATACTTTGTATCCTGTCTCTAAAAGTAGCAAAAAAGTATAAATATATGCCTGGAGTATAAGTATAGGCCTGGAGTATATGAACAATGCAAGCACTCTGAGTATCTCCCCTAGGCACCCTAGGCACATCCTAAGTCACTCAATTAATTTGAAATTTAATGGTATTTCTAAGTCGTCAACAATTCTCAACAAATTTTTCCTTCAGAGATAATTTGAACTCTTTTGTACTTGAACATCAATGATTTGCTAATATGATCTGATTCATAACATTTATAGTAGCTACAGCAAAGACTCTGTAACATATTTTCTGATGTGATTCTATAATTAAGGTACACAAAAAGGGAAAAAAAGGGCAATAAGATAATAGCTTCTCAAATGTGTGGGCATTTGAGAAGTATGAGATGCGATGAAAATAACATGTAATCTAACTGTAGTAATCTGTTGATACAGTAATCCACTACAAATTCATAATCATAATCATAATCTTAGTCCAAAAGCCACTGATACTACAAATATTTGCACACTTGAAGTTTATTCCTATCTGTATAAGAAAAAGTTGAGTAAAAGCATACTTTGGAATTCATGATTAATCATAGAACTATAGAATCATGGATTATTCTTGAGCTGGAAGGTACCATGAGAATCACCAAAATCCATCTTCTGGCCCTGCACAGTACCACCCCCAAGAATCACACCATGTACCCAAGAGCATTGTTCAAACCCTTCCTGAGCTCTGTCAGGCTGGTGCTGTGACCACTTCCCTGGGAATCCTGTTCCAGTGCCCAACCACCCTCTGGGGGAAGAACCTTTTTCTAAAATCCAACCTAAAGTTCCCCTGACACAGCTTCTTGCAATTCCCTTGTGTCCTACCCGAGGTCACCAGGCAGAAGGGGTCAGTGCCTGCCCCTCCACTCCCCCTTACAAGGAAGCTGCAGACCCCAATGAGGTCTTCCCTCTGTCTCCTTTTCTTCCAGAGGAAAAAAACAAGTGATTCTTTGCAAATCTGAAAAAACTCAGTCATTCTTTATGCAGCTTCCCCTCAAGGCCCTTCACCATCTTCACAGGCCCCACCTTGTGGTGCTCTTTAATAGCTTTATATCCATCTTACACTGTGGTGCCCAAAACTGCTCTCAGGACTGAAGGTGAGGCTGCACCAATGCAGAGTGGAGGAGGAAATATGAAATATGGAAATATTTCAGTTTAAGAAATAATGAAAAGCAGCCTAAACTGGAAGCTACCTATCTTCCTTAGGTTTTTTGGTTGTTTTTTTTTTTTTTTTTTTTTTAAACATCTCAGTGTGTTTGATGTGACACTCTTGCCTAATCAACTCTTGAAGAGAAACAGGTTCCACTTTATTTTTTATTTAATAAATAATAAAATAACATTTAAAAATACTTTTGATTATTACTTTGTGCCTGCTCTGTATATTTCTTTTAAAATGCATAATTCTGCTTTGAGAGACACATCTCTTTTGCCTATAAATACACATATTTTGGAGGCAGACATCAAGGATTTATGACATGATATGACGTAATAAGTAGTATTATATAATAGTATAATAAATGAATTTTCAACAGTAGATATTGGTCCATATGTGCAAAAAATGGATCATTAAACATTTCTGAAATATGCTGATTATATTACTTTGAATTTAAGTAATTGGACAAGATAAATAAGTGAATTTAGTAAAGTTTGTTTACAGTAAAATAATTTCTTTTCTTCTTCTCTACTGTTGCCACTGTTCAATTGTTTTTTTTTTTCCCACAAGCTTGTCTTATCCACCAACTGTTCCTTTGTAACTTCTACTGTCTTTCTCATAATTTTAATTATTAATATTTCTTAAAAATTTATTCCAACCCCCAACTAAACCTGAAGTAAATGTTTTAATCTGTAAGTTATTATGTCTATATTTTATAAACAGCAAACGTTATTCACTGATAATTCCCTTAAATATGTTTTTTCTACTATTTCTGAGTGTACTCATCTTCATTTACATAAATCTAGAAAGCCATACATGAACTTGTAATTCCTAGAGATGCAAAATTCCCATAAAAATAATTAATGTTATGAACAACTAACATTTTTAAGTTAGTTTAAAATGTTTATATAAGAACAATTTAATGTAATTTACTATCACTTTTCCTCATTATTTTTGCAAATTGTTTGCCACTGATTACCTATTAGAGATAACATATCAAACTCTTCTTTATTCGCTCTCTGTTCCCTGTCCTGTGGCTAATATGGAGAACATTACACTTAGGCTGATATTTGAATGGTAGTAGCACTTCTGAATTGATGTATTTAAGAAGCAATTACAGGAATGTTAGTAACAGTAGCTTGTTCAGAAAATGGTACAATAGACACACAGATAGTCAGCAGCTGAATTTTTGAAAGAAAACAGCAATTTTATAAAAGGGGACTAATCATACCTAATGTTAAAATAAAATGGAAAATTTCCATTTAAAAGGAAACTTTTTTATCCTCTCTTTACTTTTCTGCTGAACTACTTTATACCAGCTGCAAAGAATCAAACCCAAAACTCTTCACTTGTTAAAACTTTATTTTTGTGATGTATTCTTTTTTCCAACACCTATCATTGCTACTATCTGTCCTTACACTAGAATCATAGAACAGTTTGGGTTGGAAGGGACATTAAAGATCATATAGTTCCAAGGCCTGCACCGTGGACAGTGATTCCACTACTAGATGAGTTTACTCAGGGCGCCATCCAACCTGGGCTTTACCAATTCCTGTGATGGAGCGGCCACAAGCTTTCTGGGCAGCTTGTGTCAGTGTCAACAACAGCAACAACAGCAGCAGTTACAACAACAATAAATAAGTAGTTGTTGAAAATCGTTTTAATAAAACAACATCCGAAACCAAATTAATTAGGAAGCTAGTTGGTCTCTCAAGTCTAGTGTTCTTTCAGCTGGGAAAAATGCAAACCTTTAATGATCTACCTACTGTGAACCCTGTCTTACAAAGTGATGTCCTGAAATTTGTTTGTGCTAATGTTATAGAAGGAGAATAGAACTTAAACTCTCCTTACTAGCAATTGCAGGAGGTCATTTGTTGGACTCCATAATCTCAAGGATCTTTTCCAATCTGTAATTCTGTGATTCTTAATTAAGAAATTACAACAACAGAGAGATTAAGCAAAAACATGAAGGGAAAGGATATTGAAAGGAGGAAATAAAATTATCTTGCGCTTTTTTGCACAACCCTTTAAATCATACACTTTTACTACAAATGGCTGGGGAGCTGTTAATAATGGCGTAAATAGACAATTTAATAAAGCAGGTTTTCTTTTCCCTTGTAGAAAAGCTATATAGAGGAAAAAATATTTAAGAACTTGATGATAACATGTTTATAGCTTTGGTGCCTTGCTCTTGAGGTTATAAAAATCTTACATGCAAGAATATTCTATTTTTCTATATCTTTTTTCAAGGATTTATATTACATTGCACATTTATCCATCTTGGAAAGAACATTGAAATCATAAGCTTTTCATATAAGCATTTTTTCTTCAAAAGTGTTAAAAAACTGGTAATTTCTTTCCTCTTGAGACATCACATTAATAGAGCATCAAATATACCTCCAATAACACTGAATTCAATTTATTACTGCTATCTATGGACATTTCAATAACTCGATCAATATTTTTTTCCTAAGGAAAGAAATAATGGAAAGACACAGTATTGCATGCCATTAATTTCACTCTACTATTACTAAAAATAAATGCTGGTGGCACACAGTTATCCTAAGGTGTATGGCACTATAATTGTAGCAGAAGAATTAACTTACAGTGGTTACTGAAAAATTTCCATTTACACTCACCACAGAATTATTATAAAGCTGTGAATGAGGTTGATTTTCACTAAATTAGAATATATTTCTAGCCTAACACGTAGATTACTTGAAAAAAAAAAAAGGGAGAGAAAATATGCTTCTTACAATCACAAAAAACCTGAACAAGATTGTGGTAGAAATGTAAAGAATTATCCACTGATTTTTAATTTGCATTGACAAAATGGAGTGTTACATATACTTTATTATCATATGAGTGAAAGCTATTTAATTTCAATGGTTTAATGAATTATCGTGCATCAGCTAAGCACTAATAGCTGCTTGCCTCAATTACACCACTTTGGTTCTGAAGTAATCTTCTTTATCAAAAAACACCATTACGTTGAGTCAGTGAGCAACAGTACTAGAATGTGCAAAGAAATCACGTTTTGCCACATGACCAAAGAGTTAATAAGTTGTAAATGGCACAAGAAATAATTCTTGAGTCTTAATAGTCATAAGACAGATATAAGAAAATTTATGCAACTAAATATCTAGTAAATCTATAGAAAAAGATTCATAGTTTACTATATTTACAAAATAACAGGACAGAAATTTGCTGAGAGAAAATTTTGAGTGCATCCACTCATGTACTTCCCATTTGAGCGAACATGCTTTTAAAATTACCAGAACTGGTAAAGTGAAAAGCGATCACTGAAGTGATCATTAAATCAAGATATGCATTATATATTTTTTTTATCAGAAGAAATAACAACTGAAAATTTTTACAGTGGAGTAACTTTGTCTAATCATCATGAAATAGGTCCATTACTTTCAACATTCTTTTAAATGCATATTCTTTAAAAGGGGGTATGGTTTACAGCCCTTCTGTCCCCCTCTTCCCTCTGAAAGAAAAGCTGCAATTATATGATGTGTACCCACCATCCGCTTCTTCATGCATGGAGAAAATCTTTTGCTGAGCAATGATTTATTAAGTGTAGGCTTTCCAAAACCACAATGACATTTTACTTCAAGTATGATTTATGAGCACCAACACTTTTGGAAACCTTCCTAAGTTATATTAGTTTGTACATTTTTACAACATCTGCGTAATGCCCCCAATTTTTAAAGTTAATATGCCAGTAGGGCATTACAGAAAACTTAGAGTAAACCTGTTTCACTTTAAAATTATTAAAAGTATTTTTTTTAAGTTTTGTTGAGAGTTTGATACTTTGCCAAAAACCCAAAATGTCAAAGGAAGCATTTTCTAGACTGTATTGGAGGAATAGATTAAAACTGGGGACAGATGAGACTGAGGTACTGAATGTGTTCTTTGGCTCAGCAAGAGTGGCCAAAGGAAAAACTTCCTTCTACAAGGTGTCCTTGGCCCTTATGTTAAAAAGGAGGATTCAAAGAGATCTGTTAGCAGTGAATGAGGTATGAGTCAAAGATCTCTTCAGAGAACTTGAGCCATGTAAGTCTATGAGATGGACACCTTATATCCAAGGGCGAACCTCATATCCAAGGGCGATGAGAGCTGGCCTGTGTCATTGCAAGGCAACTAGCATTTTGAAAAGTTATTTTTAATCAGGGAATTTCCAATTAGTGGGAGAATGCAAATGTTTCACCCATTTCATCCAAAAGCCTTGGAGACAACTTAGCAATTTAGAAATCTACAGGCTGGTCAGCCTCACCACAGTCCCCGAGAAAATCAAGGAATGGATCCTTTTGAAATTTCTGGAGACTTGGAAAAGAAAAATCTGGTTAGGAATAGCCATCATGAACTTATCAAGAAAAAATCACTCCTGACCAACCCAATTGCTTTATTTTAGTCTTTAGGATGTCTATTGTCACCCTGTCCTAACAGTACTCTTTGTGTCCAGGTAAGGATTTTGTTTGGATGCGTGGACAATCAGTTAGGAAAAGGAAAAAGGGAAAAAAGAAAAAAAAAGTATTTGAACTATTGGGCTCAGAGTAATGGGTGATACTCTACCTAGATGCTGGTAACAAGACAGTGTCAAGAGGTCTGTCCTGGGACTGATCCCATTTAATGTCTTTATAAAAGACTGAGAGGAGTGTCAGCGTGCCCTTATTAAGCTTGCAGATGGCACCAAACTGGTAGGAGGACTCATGACTGCACTTCAGGACAGGACAGCCACCAAGGAGATCTAGGCATGCTGGATGAGGGGACAGAAGCCATGGGTTGTCCACAGTGGGACATCTCGTGCCTGGCAAGAAAGAATCCCTGACAGCATTACAGGGTAGGGTCTGATGTCATGGAAAGAAGCTCCTTTCAAAAGGCCCTGGGCAAGCCGCCAGACAGCAAGCTGATCATCACCCAGCAGTGTGCACTGGCAGCAAAGAGAGCCAAAAGCCTCCTGCACTGTGCTAACAGACGTGCAGCCAGTACATCAAGGGAAATTACTGTTTTTCGTTAGTCGGCTCTCATTAGACTGCATCTAGAATCCCACGTCAAATTTTTCATTGCAAACAGAAAGAAATCAATAATCTAGGGAGTGCATAGTGGAAAGCCACTATGCTGGCCAAGGCACTTTCCTTGTGAGGAGAGGCTGACTCAGTGTGGAAAAGGGATGACTATGGAGAAACGTCATAGCAGCCATTAAACGTCTATAGTGAGGTCAATAAGACAAGAAAGTTTCTCTTCAGGGGTTCCTAATGGTACCGGGACAATAGGCATAAGTTAAAAGTGCAAAGGTTCAGACTATATAAAAACTTCTAAGTACTGATCACAGGCCAGTAATGAGCACAGTCATGAATTAGTACAGCTAGTCTAGAGAGTCTGTGCAGTCTCCAACCCAGAGCATCCTTGTTTGACTTTATGGCTGATCCTGCTTTGAGCTAGAGGTGGAATTAACAGCCTCCCATGGTCCATGTCACTCCAAATTATTGCAAGATTCTCTATATTTCCATAGATATAGAAATGCATATATTTCTATGGTAGCCTTATGTAGTCTTATTACTACATAAAAGTACTCTCAAAGCAGTGAAGTATGAAACCTTAACTGCCCTGAAATAGCTTCACACAGAACTCCCTTGTGTAAACCCAGACCAGGGCCTTCAATCCCAGCCCAAGTTATTTTGTAGGTAAAATGTACAGTTTCCTTGTTTATTGCCTTTTAACATGATTTCCATGGGCTAAAGAACAGCAGTAGCAAAGTATAATTCCAAATACTTTACCAGTGATTTCTACCTTCAATGGATATGACTTCAAATTCAGAGAAGCTTCAGAAGTAGTGCAGAACAGAGATAAGGTTTAGCTAATTCAAATAGCCTATGTTATATGAATAGCTACCTTCACTTCTTTTCTCATAATCAGATATACAAGGAAAAAGGCAGAATTAATGAAATTGCTCTTTTGCACATTTAAAAATCTTCCATCAAATATGCACTATAATTTTCTAATGACCGAGCAAGAAATCCAGTGTTTAAGCTCTACTATCTTTCTTTAGTTATCCTATCCAGCTGATAATGCTTTGATTAAAAGATTCTTGATGAATTTGAAGCATATTTTGCTTTGAATATAGAATGGCTTATATTTCAGTCAGAAGACAACCAAAAGACAAGAATTGAAATAAATAACTCAAAATTCTATGGCAGTAAGGAAACCAGTATACAGTACTCACATGGGGGTCCAAACGGTGGATAGAATGTAAGAAAAAAACACATTAAGCATGGCTTGCTTGTGCTATGCCTGTGACATCATGGTTCTGCTCTACACCTGCTACACATGTGTCAAAGACAGTAATTTGAGATTGGCTTTGAGCACATGATATTAAAGAATTAAGCTCTCAGTCAAATATATTTGAAGTTTTTAAATAGGGTTCAATAGTATAAATAAGGATAGCAAATTTAGAATTTATTCACCCATTTATATAGATTTTTTTAATAAAATGAAGGGGTTTTTTTTTTAGCTCTCCATGAGGTTTGGAATGACACTAAAGAGGACCAAACCTTTTCAGGAAAATGGGTGTTTCATTTCCTAGTGTAAGAAAGGAGTCACTGAACTCTCTGACATTTAGCCTGGTATATATGCAAAGAGAAACAAAGGATGACATTTGAATTTATTATCTTAATCTCTCTTCACTAAAATTTGCTCTCTTCAAGGAAAAATGCTTAAAGCAAAGGAGAAAAATCCAGCAACTTTTATGCTTATAGTCCAGGATCCATAATGTTAAAGAATTCAAAATTCTTTTAAATCTGACCAATAATATCCTCAGCATCCAGAGGTTGTCTCTTCACATGGAAAAGAAAAATCATCAAGTTTTTTCAGAACTTTGGAGAAATGTTACTTTCTTTTGACAAGTGATGTTACTACCAGAAATGCCTCAAATAGGAGCATCCTCAAAGTCTAAATAAAGATGTAGGGATAGTCTGTTGACCTTTTTGGAGGCAGAGTAAAGAGGACTTTGACTGGAGAAAAAAAATTTTCTGAAAATTTATATAAAGTCACACAGGACTCTCCTTCAGTACTTCTATTACAAGTATGATAGTAGACAAAGACAGAAAAATGTTACTCTCTGTTAATGTCACATCAATTGGCAGGAGGAAATTATAAAGTTGCATGGAAAATACTTTACAATTGTATTATGTGCATTTAAATCCAGCTGTTTGAAGTTATTGGTATGGTAGTTGTCATCTGATACAAAGACCACCAAATGCAATGTAAGTGAAGTACAAAACATTGAGTTATATCTGAAAAGGCTAGGTACATTTCCCACTGTGCTTAAAGCCAGCAAGGCACCCTTTTTTAGCTGGCTTTGTAGTGTTTCTGCTCAGGGAGGATTGGCATCCTGATCAAGTGCGAGCAACATCTTCAGTCCTTGATCACAAATGCAGGGATTATTTCAGTCTGGTCAACACATGACGTTTTAACAATCTGAATCCTGTTGTACCTGTTTCCAAGTTAGCATCACAGATGCTTTTTGTTAAAATCAGTGATTAGTTTTTGGATTTTCCCCCTTTCCTTTATCTTCTTTGCATGCAAATCTTCTTTACATGTACATCACACAGTATCTTAAAGAAAAAGGAATGATCCTGACACTTCTATACACTGTTTACTGGGTTTTTTTTGTCTGCTTAAACCTTTTTTTCTCAATAATACTTAAAGTTGCTATCAAAAAAATCTTATGTCATCTGTTTTCATTTTTGAAGTTTGCTCGGTTTAAATATCCAAAATCTACTAGTTACTATCCCTTACTCTGTGAGACTAACTAGTCAAGGCTTGAGAGTAAACTACTCAGCGGAGAAAGAAGAGACATTCATGTCTCACAGATGTTGCAATGATAACCTCCCTCTGCTCTTTCAAAGTGATGAAGCTTTAAAGGATATTTTTAGACAAGATGACTATTTTGTTTGAAGTAGATTAAGTTCTTGTACTTTTCATATGGCAGAATCAAGAACTGGGGAGCTTCCAGTACAGAGCAGTAGCCAAGCAGATAAAGAAGTTTTATTTTTGATCTCTCCAAGTGGAACCATAAGAGCCAAGGACTAAAATATGTCACATAGGAAATAAATGGTTGTTAACTTGAGGTGGAAATGCTATGTAATATCTGGGCTGCACAGCAACTTTCCAAGATGGACAAGACCTTAGTCAGTGTCTTAAAAAAGACCATTTACCTGAATTCCCAGAGTAGGAATACTATTACAAAAAAAAGATTTATTGCTAATAAATGCATTCAGATTTTCTGTAAGAAGTTAATTTAATTATTTAAATTAATTTAAGATAATTTAATTTAACTTAATTATTTTGAAATATGTAATTATATTGTGATTTGATAGACCATGACATACCACCTAGTAAAAATATAAAAAGGCACAGAATTATTTTAAATGGAAAGTTAAAACCATTATTGGTTTAATGCAGGAGATGTTCTGACAGAGCTGTATATTTGAAGTGGTGGCCAACTTCTAGCTTATAATTCCCCCTTGTTTGGATATCAAATACATATATATACAGTGACAGGTCAGCCCACCTTTGCTGGCACCAGGCTGTTCTTTTTTATATTTGCACATTCAGCTGTACAGATAAAAGAGCAAAATTTTGTAAACCAGAGTGATATAATCAAAGTAGTATCATTTTGTTCCTCTCAATTTCATTAAAAAATCTATAAAATCCTCAATCCTTTTTTTTTCACATAGGGAAAAAAAAGTAACAAAGTCTATAGTAATGAAAACAGAAAGTAAGTTATTGTGACTCCAGTTACTTAAGTAGATAGGTACTTCTTTATGTTTCTTTCACTGTCTTGGCTTCATGCCATAATCTCCTCAGACATTTAATGTTCTCCATTTCTTTCTTCCCAGTCTGAAGGTCATTCTGCTGCTGAAACACATCCTGCCTCTTTGCTTATACAGCCTCATCCCACAGCCACCTGTTTTGAGGAATTCTAAACCAAACACAAAATAAGACAATTGTGAGCCCTATGTGATGTTTTCTTCATTGGGAAGTAGACAAGGTGGAAGGGACAAGAGTGTTTGTGTTCCTGATTCTATAATGGAGAATATAATCCTCTGTTTTGTCAGAATGCAGTTTATTATTATTTGAAGACTGCCTAAGTATTTAAAGTAATCTCAAGAAAATGCCAAATGTACAGCCAATTCTATAAAGTTTTTAAGCAAAAATAAATTGGTACCTCAAGCCAATCTACAAAAATACATCTATGTGTCTTGTCTTAGAAAATATAGCTTTTTCCTCATCAAGGCAAAGGTTTGCCTTTAGCATCAGAGTAGGGCAGGATCCCACACTTTTTTTGCCAAGAGGTGTGCAGTGGAGCTATAATACCACTTTTTCATAGAATTAAAGAATGGTTGAGTTTGGAAGACACTTCAAGAAGGCATCCTGTTCAGTCTCTCTGCTCAAGCAGACACATCTAGAGGAGGTCGCCCATTAAAATGGCTTTGGAGTATCTTCAAGGAGATACCACAGGCTGTCTGAGCAATCCGCTCAGTCACTCTCAAAATCTTTCAATTTTCATGATCAGAGGGAACCTCTTCTGTTTCAATTTGTGACTCTTGCCTCTTACTGGACGGCATAGAGAAAAGCCTTGCTCTGTTGTCGTCACAGAATCCCTGAAGGGGTTTATATACATTGATAAGACCTCCAGAGACTTCTCCAGGCTGAACAGTCCCAGTTCTCTCAGCCTTTCAACATATGAGACATCCTCTAGTCCCTTCATCATCTTAGGATGATGAAGTGCTTAGGATTTTTGCTTCCTTCTCTTTTTAACCCATGAGAAGGATATACACACAAAGACATCCAAATGAATAGAAATCTTAGTTTGCCTCTGACTCTCAGAAAAGTCTATGAAACCCCAGCTTGTTATATTAGATACAACTTAAAATTTTCAAGGGTAATTAAAACTGCTGATAAAGATTTGACTGTGCAGTCAAGAAAGAATGCATATGATTATGATTAGTATGTACAAGTGAGGCAGCAGACTGTAATTTTTCAGTGTTTCTAGGCGCTTCTATCTCTGTGTTTGCAAATTATTTACAGCACTTCCATTATAAAAACTGTGTAGGCTATAATTTTGTTCACTAGAAAAGTTGCCACAGGTGTGAAGTTTTATTTGTGAGCTTCTAGAGAGAGTGCTATCTTATTGAAATTCACACCCATAACATGTAAATAAACAAGCTCCAAAATACCATTAATAATTGATTTACTCTTAAATAAATGCATCATTGATCTATTATCCCTCTTATTGGAGAAGTCCTGGCAGTTTGGTGAAGTTTCAGCTCTCTGGAGGAGAAATATAACACTTGTTTTTAAAAAGGGGAAAAGGATGATACAGGGAGCTACAGGTCAGCCAGCCTTGCTTCTATGCCCAGCAAGATCATAAAGCAGATCCTCCATGTAAAGATACATAGAAAACTAGGAGGTGATTAGTGACCACCATCTTGGCTTCAATGAGAAAATCATGCCTGACAAATTTAGCAACCTCCTATGATTGTAGCAGTGTGAATTGCTGCTAGCATAGTCCAGGGTAAGGAAGGAGAAAGGACCTTTGCGTTATATGCACAGAGGTTTTATTCAGCCGCCTGCTGAGATGTTAGGTCCCAGCACCCACACACAGAAGCAAACACTCTCTACAGGGGCCTGGGGGCTTGCCCTGGTTTTGGGGCAGTACAAAGGTGAGGGCCAATCAGGGAATAGGGAATAGGTGTGACTCAGGAACATAGGAACAGACATAGGAACAGGGGAAGGAGCCAATGGGTCTAACAGAGCTTTTTGAGGGAAACTTCTTGTGTCTCTCTAGACCAGGGAACGCAGGGTTTCCACATATGATGGGTAGATCCTTACAGTGATGGTAGATAAGCGAAGAGCAACAGATGTACTCTACCCAGTCTTGTGAAGGGCATTTGAGGCTTTTGCACATGACATTCTTGTCTCTAAGCTGGAGACACATGGATTTGACAAACAGATCACTTGGTGGTAAAAGGAATTATCTGGATGGTGTCACTCAGTGGCTTAATGTCTGTCCAAGTGGAGACCAGTGGCATTCCTTAGGACCTGGTGCTGTTTAAAATCTTTGTTGGTGATATGGACAGTGGAATTGACTGCACCCCCAGCAAAAACAGTGTGGCCAGCAGGTAAGCAGAGGTGACTGCTCTTGTGAGGCTCTCTCTGGAATTCTGTGTCCAGCTCTGGAACCCCCTAACATATGAAGAAATTGGACATGTTGGAGCAAGTCCTGAGGAGAAATGTGAAGATGATCAAAGAGCTGGAATACCTCTCCTATAAAAATATGCTGAAAAAGTTGGGATTGTTTAATCTGAAGTAAAGGAAGACTTTATAACATCTTTCCAGTACATAAAAGGGGCCCACATGAGAGCTGGAGAGGGTCTTTTACAAGGACAATGATAGAACAAGGGGTAGTGGCTTCAAACAGAGGGTAGGTTTAGGTTAAATGTTAGAAAAAAATCTTTACTGTGAGGCTGGGGCACTGGAACAGGTTGCCCAGAGAAGTTGTAGATGCCGCACCCCTGAACGTGTCATGGCCAGTTTGGATGGGCGTCTGAACAATCTGGTCTAGTGGAAGGCCAAGGGCACAGGGAGTGGAATGAATGTCCCTTCCAAACCCAAACATTCTATGATGCTACCTAGGATTATCTATCCTCTTTTTCTTTATAGCGTTTGGTTTAATAAATGGTGTTTAAATGAAAACAGAGTCTGAATGCTTTTCTTACTGAGGTCATGATGAACACTGACACTGGTACATTGCAATAATTTTAAGCCTGATCTCCAGATTTGGTCAGCTGCATTCTTGATTGGTCTGCAGCAATGTACGTCCATTGTAATGTGGTAGTAAGATGCAACAGAACAGAAAAAGTTAATGCATAATGTACAGTTTGATGGCTCCACATCAAATATGTATTTCTGTCTGTTTTCATATTTTTTCTGTTGCATGTCAAAAGAAAGTACTTCATACTAAATTCTTCATATTTTTTCGTCATTGTTCTGCAGTAAAATGACAATTTGACCAACTATATTATGGTTATTTATAGATGTGAATGGCTATTAAGGACTCATTTATAAGCTGTGAATAACAGCCCTGTGAGAATTAGCCTACAATATTGCCTATGAATATGTATGCAAAATTGTAATATTCATCCTTCACTAGGCTTGAGAGGGGGAATGGTACAAATAAAGAACACAGCTTTGCTAAATTATGCTAAGTTCATAAAAAGGTTTTTTTGCAATGTCTGTGTAAATAAACTGCTCTCTGTGGAGAAAATGTGTGGAACAAGGATGGACAAGCAAATGCACCTGTACATGACTACTATGCTGGGGTCAAAGGCTTTTAAAAGTAATTACCTTCAGAGTTTCAGGGCAGCAGTCTGCTCTTGGCTATGTTAATGGAAATATTCCCACAAAGTGGAAATTTGGGTAGTGGGATCTGCTCAAAATTGAGTAGATTGGATTTTACATTGGCAAGTCTGCATTTCAATAAATTTCACAGATTCAATTTGGATTTTTATTTCTTGTCACTTTTTTTTTGAAGAATAGGGTGGATGATGCATAAACAAGTTCAAATTCATGTATTAGTAGAAGGCCCTGAATGTGTTTGTGTATGTGTGAATAAGGGGAGTGTAACTCTACAAGAGAAAAGTTGTCCCTGAAGGACAACTGATTTTTTGTATTAGCCATCTCTAGTTTATATGATCGCTAGAGACTCTTATCTTAAATTTAAATTATTGAAAGTGGCCCATGTAAATTAAAGTATTGCATTTAGGAACTAAATATTGCTTATATTCTTCCCTGTCTGTCATTCAACACTAAAGCTTTAAGGATCCTGATATTTATCAGAAATGCTATTGCTTTCAATTTCTACATGCTGAATCTCTTGGAATTACAGGTTCTCCCATTTTGACTCTGACATTGTAGTTTGAATTAGCTCTCCTCATTTTCGAAAGTAGAATGCAACTCTATGTTATTTGTGTTTAAATAATCCATTGGTAGTCTGTTTGTTCTTTTTAAATCCTGTTGGTCCTTGGAAGTCTCAATTCTTCCATAGGGCAGCCCTATCTAACTTTTCTCTTCACAAAAGCCAGTTCCTGGTCTATATGACTTCAGTCAATCCTTCCTGGATTTCTTCCACTTAGCTGTGTTCTGAAAATATCTGGCTTTAAAGGGATGCACTAAGCTGTGCCATTGCTGTGGAATAATCTATTTAAGACTATTTTATAAATGTGGCTGTATCCCAGTACCATATAAGACTATTATGATAGACAAAACTGAGATTAGGAATAAACTACCAAATTACAGCATGTCTAAATCTACCCAAATGTTAAAGGGTTGTTCAGATGTATTGCTGAAAGATGGAGCTATCTGCTAACTACTTCTATTCTGTATTAAGATGGAAGCAGGTCTATGTCTACATGCCTTTGAGAGACTTTTCTAGTTTCAGAAAGTAAAGAGTATGTTTCATGAATACAGGAGAAATATTTACAGTCTGCAGGGTTGGAAGAGCTGTATTCAGTATTTTAAGAACTTTCTGGCAATATCTTTTATTCACAGGAAATTATCTTTAAGAATGTATCAAAGTACCAGATTACTGAAAAATTAAGATTATATTCAAAAAGAGTTGAGGGAATGAACCTGGTAACTGTATGGTGAGTATGTCATCAGTGATCATAGACTAGTAGACGAGAAAGCCATAAATTTGTCAAAAGAAGTCACATAAATATATAAGAACCAGAGATTTAAGATGCCTAAAACATTACCCATAAAGTCTGACTAACACCTTTTTATTGTAAAGGACATGAGAGTTAGAGTATTTGATTTGAACTAGAAAAGAGGAGGAAGAATATTAATCAAAGTGATTGCTTTCACTGCATCACTATGATATGTTTATGATAGTGGGTCCAGAGTAGAATTGATGTCAGAAATATCTATGTAAAAATTCTTAGCAAAATCTGAAAGGATAGTCAAGAGCTTTGAAGAATTTACTAAAACTTCTGGTATGGTGTTACAAATAGGCATGGGGGTTAAATGAGTTCTTGCCTTTTGCCCAGGCCTCTGGCAGCAGGCAGTAGCTTTATTGAGGTGGCCAGCACCCCAAAATCCACTCTTGTTCACAAGTTCTTTAATAATGGCTGATTCAGTCTGTTATAGAATGTATTATTTATTTAATAGAAATAAAACTAAAAGACCTAGACTTAAACTAATACTGCACAGGAATAAAGACAAAAATAAAACTACTAGTAGGTATTTACACCATGAAGTTAAAGGCACCTATTAATTTTACAGCTAGAGAAGAAATAATATAACTTAGGATTCAATGTATCTTACCATCCAATAGTTGGTGGGGCACATATCAAGATCCTTTCCCTCAGTCCCCAGGAAGGTAACCATGGAATCTGCACCCAAACTCCAGGGAAAAGTCTTGAACGTTTCAGGGTGTAAGAGGCTTCTGCTTCTGAGATAATTCTTGTGTCTTTTATAGTTTGTAAAACAGTATCTCAGTCAAGAATAATACTTTTATCTCTTCTCACATCTTCTCTCCAGACTAAGGTGTTGATTCCTAGCTGAGGCCTGAGCTCTTTTGGCACCAGTGATGACCCCTTGCTGGGCCTTTCAGCCCAGGTTATCTCTTATGCAGCAACTATCTGTGGTAGAGAGGAGTGGGGCAAGGGGGGGTAGACATCCTGCCACATACAGACAGTGATAGATAAAATTCCCAGCTAAAAATGGCAAGGCCAGTCATATTTTTTCCTAGGAAAAAAAACTTGCAAAATACAAAGCTGTGTCTGGAAAAAAAAATCTGTTTATTGTAAGCTCATATTTTTTTTATTTTATTTTAATATAGGGATTATTGAGAAGTTATTCCAGTAAAAAATTCCATTGCCCATCAATAGAATGGAGATGAAATTAAGACCACATTGAGAGAATGTCACTGTTTTTCCTCTACCTTAATCTGAAAATCAATGGTGCTGTATACTGTCATGTATAAGAGGCCTAACCTGACAAGCCATTGGTTTAAATCAAAGTAAGCCTCCATTCTCATATTCATATAATAATCTTTTCTCTACCTTTTACCAATGTTTTGGCTACCTACTTCTCCTTTATTACCTCCTGCTGCTTTCTTCACTGTCAGTCCAGTAAATTGGAAAAGGGAAAACAATTGATAAATACACAAAAAAAGTAAGAATACATAATACTTTTTCTTTTTACTAGTAACCTTGCCATTCCAAATTATCACAGTTGACATATTAATTCAAGGGAACAAAACCAAATACAAGGCACTTCCCTTTACCAGTTTTACAGGATACTTATGGAATGCATCTGTGAGACCATATGGATTTTCTTTCTTCACTAGTAACATGCCATGAACTCAAAAACCTGTAAATATGTCTGAAAAAATTTTGGATAATATACACAGATAAAATAGCAGGTGTCACCCAAGACGCAGCTAATAGCTGTAAAACTACAAGTGTATTAAAATGGCGCTCAGTATAGATAAATATGAATTATATTGAAAATAAAGCCATAAAATATCAGAGCAAAAAGCAGAAGAAGATACTTTGTTAATTTAAGGTCACTTAATAGTTCGGGTTTCTTCCTAGGAAGAAACAGATTGCACTAATACAGTGAACAAAAGTACTATTACTAACCTTGTCATCACCATTTATCATTTTCAACCATCTGCAAACCACTTAGCCATCTGCCTCTTTGGGTCCATGAATTTAAAAAATGGAAACATAATAATACAAACATTTACAAAGTTAAATATCTTGAGGAAAAAAATATTCACTACATATAGGATGTCTGGTTTAATTTTTCTTAATTTTTTTTTAATCTTTAAATATTATTTCTAGAAGACATATAGTACAACTACTGAAAAAATTCTGTTACACCTAGCCCAACAGAAGCAGTGCCTTGGGCTCTACTGGAACATGGGGCTAGGGTCTGGGTTCAGGGAAAAACAGAGCTACTTTGGCAAAACAGAGCTGGCATAGCACAATGAATGTGAGCAGCAGGCTTCCAAAGTGCCCTGGCTGTGTGAGGTTCTTCCCTGGAACCATCGCTGGGGCTTTGGCTAAAGCGCCAGGGACCGATCAGGGTTCAAGTTAGGGCTTAGAGAAAGAGAAATCTTCTCTTTATCCTGTGATATTGTGACTTTGTTTTTCATTTGGATAGCATTTTCAGCACTGCAAAACTTTTGCTTTGGAGTGCCTGGACTGTTAGTCTCATATGCTTTTCCTCATTCTCATGCACCAACCCATTTAAATGTTGTCGTTTAATGTGATGCATGGGAAGTACATAACTGCTGTCTTTGAGTCACCTTGTCCCTGTTTCCTTTACATGTCTTGTTTGTGTTCTTTGGCTTATTTAAAAGAAACTAAAACACAATTCTCAACTAAGAAAATAATAGTAATTTCAATACTCGATAAATGTTATCTAATAATATTGTGAACAGAAGCTTAAGAACTAATCACTGTTAATTCTGATTAGCATAATTCAATCAATGTTAACAAAATCATTGTCGCAACCAACAGTACATTTATGCTGTTCTATATGGAAAGTCTGTTGAACCTGAGGTAAAGCACAACATCTACAAAAGATCATAATCTTCATAATCTTTTTCATTGTCACTTGCTGCACTGGTGAGAGCTTGTAGTGGGGAATGCTCACGTGGGACTATGTTTCTCCTATCCCTAAGAAGGGTGCCTGGGAAGAGTTATCCCTTTTCTGTTTCCTCTGTCTCCCTGTCTCTCCCCCCTTCTCTCTGTTAATTTTGTGGGCCTTGGAGTTTTTTTTGGCGTTGGAGTTGATGTATGCTGTTGCTATAGTGTCCATTAACAGACTTCTGCACATGGGACTCCTGCAGTCACCTTTGTGTAGCAGAAGAGAAATTTTCTTCAACTGCATTTTCCTCTGGGCAATAGTTAGGTGTTTTCTAAAGGTTAGCAGAAAAGTTAGTGTTAGGTTTGACAAAAAGAATAGAGTGGTTGGGGGTGGAGGTGAAATTGTGTTATTAAAGGAAAGCTTTGAAAGCTTTCCTAAACATTTTAGTATTATTTCTCATTTATATAGAGCTTCATTCATTTTTGCCAACTTTCAGCCAACTAAAGGGTTTAATGTTTTTTTCAAGTTTTGTGTAATTTTTCATGCTCTTTAGGTGACTGCATTTTAAACTCAGTGTCTGTTGTCTGGGAAATAAAGTCTTACATTTACTGCAGTGTCTCCTAAAATCTTCATCTTTCTGAACTACAGTGGCCTAATCAAATATCTATTAAAAGTTATTTGAAATAACTAAGCGTTGGTTTTATAAGTGCACATATAATTTTCTATGCAAACTATTAATACAGAATCACAGAATCATAGAATGAGATCTTTAGGATCATCCTTCCAATGGATAGGGACACCTGTCACTATCCAAGGGTGCCCACAGCTCCATCCAGCCTGATCCACTTCCAGGGATGGGGCATTCACAGCTTCTCTGGAAAACCAGTTCCAGTGCTTCAATACTCTCAACAGTAAAGAATTTTTTCCTAATATCTATTGTAAACTTACCCTCTTTTAGTTTTAAGCCATTGCCTTTTGTCGTACATGTCCTTATAAATAGTCTCCATCTTTGTTGCAGGCTCCCTTAAGGAACTGAAAGGCTCCAATTAGATCAACCCTGAAGTATTTTCTTTTCCAGAGACTGAACAAACCCAATTCTCTCAGCCTTTCCTTGTATGAGAGTTTCTCCAGCCTTCTAATCATCCTGGTGGCCCCCTCTGGACTTTTTCCAACAGAACCATGTCTTTCTTGTGCTGAGGACCCCAGAGCTAGACATGGCACTTGAGGTGGAGACCACACCAGAATGGACTAGAGGGGCAGATTCACCTTCCACCACCTCCTGCCCACGCTGCTTTTGATGCAGCCCAGGACATGTTTGGCTTTCTAGGCGGCAAGTGCACATTGCTATCTCGTGTCCAGGCTCTCATCCAGCAGCACTCCCAAATCCTTCTCGTCAGGGCTGTTGTTGATCTGTTCATTCCTCAGTCTGCATGGGTACTCAGGATTTCCCCAGCTCACACAGAGCACCTTGTACTTGGTTTTCTTAAACTTCATGAGATTCATGGACCCACTTCTTGAGCTTGTCCAGGTCCCTCTGGATGGATTCCATTCTCCAGGCGTGTTAATGGCACCACTCAGCTTTGTGTCTTCTGCAAATTTGCTGAGGGTGCACTTGATCCCTTTGTCCATGTAAGTAATGAATATATTAAATAACACTGGTCCCAGTACAGATCCCTGAGGGACACCAGCTGTCGCTGATGTCCATTGGGACTCAGAGCTATTGACCACTACCCTCTGGCTGCAACTGTCCAATCAATTTCTTATCCATCTAACAGTCCCCTCATTGAATCCATCTTTCCCAGTTTAGAGAGAGGAACGTTGTGGGGGTTCATGGTAAAGGCTTGACAGAAGTCCAGAAAACTGACATCTGCAGGGCTTCCCTTGTCCACTGATGCAGCCATTCCATCATAGAAAGCCATTAGGTTGGTCAGTCAGGACTTGCCCTTGTTGAACACCTGCTGGCTGTCTCAAATCACCTCCCTGTCTAGCATTGCCTTAGCATAGCTTGTAGCTAAACAACAGGAAATTGTTATTAAAATGCCACCTCTCAGGATTTTTTATCCATATTTACAGAAACGCTGATTTTCAATAGTGATGACAAGTTCTATTTTCTCATTTCTTTCTCTGTTATAAGGTTGAAATTAGAGAACACTTTCTTAAATACCTTGATAAATGCTAGCATGATATATTTCTGAAGTTTCTCGATAATGTATTCACACCTAAAAAGGTTTTATTACATTTATATGCAGACCTTTGAAAAAAGGACAATGTTGGAGAATATCAGCATAGAGTATGAACCTAAGTGTAAGGCTCTTATTGCTTATCTTCATGGACAGCAAGTTTTACCTTTTCCTTCTGGAATTAGAATCTTACAGGAATGCTCTAAAATGAAACAGCTGTAAATCAAAGGTTGTAATAATGGAAACTTGTAACATCCTGCTCTTTTCTGTGTATATCAACAATGACTCAAGCTGTTGAATTATATTTAGGGACAAGGTCACCTCTTTCACACAGCAGTGTAGATCCCCATTGAAAAAACTTAACTGAAGTCAAGACAATTACACCTTTTTAAATCAAAAGGTATTTATAATCAAAATCAAGTTCTCCTGCATACAAAATAAAGATTAACAAATGTAACGACTGTAAGGCAGCATGCAGAATAGTGCCATGATGAGAAATTTATCAGACCTTTATCAGAAATTTATCATGGCTTTTGAGATTTGAATAACAAAATCTAGTACAGGGTGAGAAATCTTGATTCTACAAATACTCTATGGAAAAGTTTCATCAAAGGTAATTTGGGTTATGGAAATGAGTATGAGAAGTCTGAATAAAGAATTCTCAGTATTTTGAGTGCCAGTTTTGAATTTAGATCCATTACAGGAGAATGAATATACAACTGGTCTTGTGGTACAGCATAAAATAATCTATACAGTCTTTACATTAATCCTCTTCATTAATCATCTTCAAAAGTTGATGAGAATCTACTCTTCAGAAAGAGCTGTATCATCTTACTTATCTAACAGTATCCAGGATAACTGTATTCCTAGAAATACAGTTTCCAGGAACTGGAAACTTAGAAAAATGAGGCATTTCACATGTAGTGTAATAACTGTATACAGTTTTCCTAAAAATTTTTTGAAATTGACATCCACGTGGGATTTTTAAATTGCCTTTTTTTTTGTCTTTTTTTTTTTTCATTTCACTTTTTTGTACCAACATTTTATAATAAATTTAATTAGCTATTTTGTTAAATGCTAAATTGTTTTAGAAGTAGTTTGCTTTATTTAGTTGTTAATAAATTTTTTGTCTCACATATCTCTGTTTTTATTGAAGTAGGTAGTAATTAGAAGAGCTATTACTAGTTGATTTATTCATTATGTGAGTAGAGAAGAGTAAGATTCCAAGGCCATTGTACATTACTACACAAAGCAAGACAAGACCAATTACTGGTGAGGTTGCTGCAAGGTAAATTATTGTTCCTTTTAATTTATTTACTAAAATACTCAGGATATGCTTTCCCATAAAATATGCAGTACAAAGTGTACTTAAAGAATGATATTTATCTGCTTTCAAAAAGTGCAGAATCATTTTGTTATGGTAGAGAAATTTATTTTGGTTAGTTTAGTGACATGACAATTTGAAACAAGTTTCTGATGTACTGGTTTGACAACTGCAGTCATACAGATCCATTCACTTACTGACCAAGTTGTACTGAGATTATTTATAAAGAACAATGCTATTTAATAGATTTTTATGCCTTAGTCATACATGAAGCTTTTGTGAGCTTTGAGGCTTTTACACTCATGAAGTCATTTGTTCAAACAAGACTTGAGTAGTTGTAGTACATCAAAAAATCACTTTTACTTGTTCAGTCTAAGTCACTAGAAAGCTGCATATTACTGTTTCATCTCATTCCAACTCACCACTGTGCACAATAAGGTTTTCCACTCTCCAGAGATAACCTTTATTTTAATAATAAGTAAATAATAAGTTTTTATAACCATGCTAGCAACCTGTCACATTTATTACCAAAGCAATTTTTGTGACATGTGGGGCCTTTGTTGGATATTTAACATATTGATGTCTAACATATTTAATTAGCAAATTAAATATTACACAGTGCTTGATCAAAATCAATTTTTGTTTGGATTATTAATTCTCTACTTCTGCAGATTATTTCAGCAAAGCACAGGATCCTATGGATAAATCTCAAGAATTGCAGAGGGAACATTAATTCTTTATAATATTAAGAGATTGTTTATGATGAAAGACAAATGTATTCCTATGAAATTGTCATCTCTATTGTGTAACACAAAATTGTTACTTCAGATTATGTACAGCTAGGGTCTCTCTCCTTCTGAATTCACCAGTAAAGAGTAAAATTAACAGAAATTAACTCACTGAACTTTTTTTTTGGTATGATCAGTGATTTCGTAACTTGCTTATGAAGGCCAGAAAAAAACCCAGAAATTATATTAGAAGAAATAACCCTAAAATTATAATAGAAATTTAAAAAGGTTGTGTTTTTAAGATATGTTCTTTTAAAAAACTTAAAATGTCTCATTAGACACTGGATAATTTGGCCTTATGATGTCTTAATAGCTATTCCATATGAAATTGTGTGCTTTGCTTTACACACTTACCCATTCTAAGCTTCCATTTACATAAAACTGATTGGTGACCTCCCCACCTGTTAAGAAAATGCAGAGATAATAATAGTAATAACAGAAACAATAATAATGAGATAACATTGCAGGGATTTATCATTAAAACTGAGAATTCTAAAATTCTTCAGACAAAATTATCCCAAATATTCTACTAACTATTTTTTTAATTAGCACTCTAACCATTCCTGACTACAGTCAGTCAGTTTGGTGTGAAAAATAAAGGAGGAAAAAAAGGAATGTTACTCTTTTCCTGACCTGCTGCTCAAATTTTGGGGGAATGGAAGAAGGAGGAAGGGAAATTTCCAAAGATTTATTTCTGACAAGAAATTTTTCTTTTAATGTGGCACCATAGGCATTCTAATACCTACGGAACAGCAAAAAATAAAAATTTCACATTTCCTTGAAGAAACAAGTATTTGGGTCCTTTGTTGCAGAAAGAATGCTTAGAACCATACTACTTTCTAATCAACATAAGTGATAATTAATGAAGAAATATTGCCTAGATATCTTTGCAAATCTTTACTGTATTTAAAGGACTTGCTTAATACTTTCCTGGATTTCACCAATGTTCAAAAATTTTGCAGTAAACCTTCTAATCACTTTCTTTTCTTTCAATATTCTCATTCAAAAGGATGAAGTTAATCTGAAATGATGCACTCCTTTTTCACGGTCACAGAAAGCAAAGATTTTCCTGATATCTTAAATTATGAAACTGTGTAGATACCTCTCTGCAAGGGATTTGATCAGAAAAGTCACCAGCTGCTTGTAAGTAATTAATTTTTCTCTGATTATCTTTTTCTCTGATATTTTTTTTCCTCCAGATCAATGCTAAACTTTGTTTTAAATGTGCATATTTATTGAAATAAAATATATTTCTTGATATATTCAGTACAAATGAATTCTCTATGTGCAATTTAATTCACCATTTTGTATAGCAACTGTTTTGCTATGAAGACATGAATTAAATTATAAAGTTTCATATTCCGTAGTTTAAAAAAAATAATATCTATATCTCTGTCAAGACAGATATTTTTCTATCGTACTTTTTACTATAATAAGTAAATTAATCTTGCTCTTGGACAGAATTTAGTGGACATCTTTTGTTATCCCATAATGCCCAACTTTTTGCCTGAAGTACCTTCCCTGTTGAATGAATTCCCTTCATTGCTTTTCCCTCTGTCGTCTGTAGTGGGCTAGTTTTCCAGATGTGATACAAAAATGAATGCAGAATGTGCTAAATCAATGAGGAAGCACAGTTCTGTTAACTAGGGTGGGACATTTGTTCATGCAACTAGAGATTTTTTTAATTCTTGATTTTCCTTAGCAGACATTTCTTTTGTTTATTTTCTTTCTTAGCACAGGCCAAAAAAAAAGCATCTGCCTATGGTCTCTGTACTTTTAATTTTTCCTCTAATCTTATAAAACAATGTGGGTGGTGAGCATCATTCTTTAGTTGTCACTACGGAAGTCAAGAGGAATGGAGATACTGTCATGAAAGTTCAGAACTTGCAGAGTCATACCTACATTAAGCAAAACAAAAGATCTGTCTTCTCAGAAAAGGTTACTCAGTGAAAGAAGATTAAAAAAAAACAACAAAGCAAAACAAAACTCACAAAAACTCCACAGCCTGCTGTCTCATAAGCTAAAGCTGTGATGCTAAAGCTGTAAATGGTTTACATGAATCTTTTGATCTTTTCTAAGCAAAAAAAAACCTATACTTTCACTACAGTTTTGCTTTTCGGGAAGCAGAGTTTGTTGCTTTTAAAATGTTGGAATCCTCCTGGTGTTAAATAAAAATCTTAAAGTAGAATATTGGACAAAAGTCAATATATTCCTGCCCTGTGTGTCCTTTGGTCAGTTCACTACTTAGAGACCATTAGCAAACAGCAGTGCAGACACTTCCATAATTTTGTGCACCGCATCAGCCTTTGCTGTACATTTATGGAATCTTTCCAGGAAAGGCTTTGTCATCGTGCCATCTGCTGAGTGGGCCATGGGATTTAACTGCCAGGGCTGATAGATGTATTCCATACACACTGTGAGCATGGCACGCGTGGGATTTCCCCACGGGGGAATGCCAGTGACTCATGGTTTCTACCTTATGACTCTTCAGCTGTTCTTCAGTGATGACATCTGCCAGGAGGTGCATTTGGCTTGGGGAAAATCAAACACTGACACTGCCATGCAAACCAGCCTGTGTGTTTTCTACAGTGGTGTATATGCAGGCTGCTAGTTTAAGAGCAATTGGTATAATGTCTTTTTTTTTTATTTTTATTTATTTCAGGGAGACAAGGAACTCAGTTGCAAGATAATCCAAATAGAAAACAGGAAAAAGGAACATCTCCACTCAATAATATGTGGGGGATTTTGACTCTTAGACCTTTAAATGCTTCATGAGATAGTTTAACTCTGTTTATTTTGTTTCTAATTTGATGAGATGTAATTACTTCTGGTAAAAATCTTACCATTTGAATATATTTTATCAACACTCTTTGCTAATTTATATGGTGTAAAATGTAGTAAAGTAATTGTGGATGGTTTATCTTCTTGATGACAGCAGCAAGAAAATTTATTTTCCTGGCACTCACATCAAACATACAATTCTGTGTGTCTCTAAATGTAATCCCCCAGTTAAATAACATGTTATAATAAGACATGGCTTACATATAGTGCCGAGGTTAAATAAGACAACATCTTCTTCAGTCTTCTTTTACTGTGTCAGCTGAACCCTAATACTTCCTGTATTAAGAGAATTATAGAGACAAAGACTTATAGAATAGTTATGATTAGAAAAAACTTTGAATATCATCTAGTTCCATCTTCTCTGTCTAGCTTATGTACTTGATTTTTTATAATGTTATCCAGTTTTCACATGCTACCAACTCAAGAGCAAAATAAGAACATGAGTGATGGAAATAGACAGAGGTACACTAGCCACAACAGTAAAATTATGGGGAAAAAATGCCAGTCTGCCATGGTTTGGTTTTGTCTCCTTTTTTTGTTGTTTTTTTTTTCTTTTTTCCTTGTGGTTTTTGTTTGTTTGTTTGTTTGTTTGTTTTTGTTTGATTGGTTTGGTTCAGTTTGGTTTGGTTTATTTTTTTTTGTTCAGATTTTTTCTCTTACTTACTTCTGCAGATTTTCCTAAAGCCTAATATTGCATGCCTCAAATAAACAAGCAAGTATGCTGCCTAGATTATGTAGCACTAAAGGCTATTATTTTGCCTGGCTGAAAAAACAAAAATGAATATTTTTATAATTTCCAAGTATATTTACTAGTGACAGTATGAAATACAAGGTGGGAAGGTAGAAGGAATCAAATGTTTAAGCTTTATGATTTAGTTTTTTTTTCTCACTATTCAACTCTTAATAATTCTTAATACACTAAATTAATTTTCTCTGAGTCAAGTCTGTTTTCTTTGTTTGTTGTTCTTGGTATTTGGGCGATGATCTCCCCCTGTCCTTATCTCAACCCACAAGCTTTTACTTATATTTTCTCTCCCCTGCACATGTGAGGAGTGGAACAACACAGCGGCTTTGGTGGGAGCCTGACATCATCCAAGCTCTACCCAGCACATGAGATTTCCTTGTATGTGCCACGTGATGGTGCACCCTGGTCTCAGCAGCAACAAAGATAGTACACTGTGGTGATGACCTCTGCAGTGCTTTTTAAAGTAACCCTAGCTTTTTCTAACTTTTCTCTACTTTTTCTTTCTCTTTCCCTCTTTTACTATTAAATAAAAATATATCAATTTTTGGCATCAATATTTAATCTCATTTGGTTTTTATCTTGATATTTGGCAATATTTTGTACCTTCAAAGTTTTACATTTTGTTCACAGAGACTTCGTTTTCTTTGTTCTTCTGTTTAAACTGGTTTGTAACAGATGGCTGCCACATTTGCTAACCTTCAGTCAACTGGAACCTCCCCAGCTAGATAGGACTGCTGGCAAATTATTGATAGTGGCTCACTGAGCACTTCAGCTCAGTACCAGCTCTCTGGGTACTCTCTCAGTACCAGCACCTCTGGGTGAATTTCATTCAGCCCCACAGTCTTGTGTGTGTCTAAGTGGTGTAGCAGAGTAGTGACCATTTCCCCTTGGATTATGGGGGCTTCATTCTGCTCTCCATCTCTACCTTCCAGGTCAGGAAGCCAGGTACTCCAAGAATAGCTAGTCTTACTGTAAGAGACTGAGTCAAAGATGACATCAAATACCTCAGCATTTTCCTCAGCTTTTGTTACTGGGTTTCCCTGTACATCTCATAAAGCATAGAAATTCTCCTTAGCTCTCTTTTTCTTGTTAATTTATTTACAGAAATATTTTTTTAATTTTTGAAATAGTAGTCAGATTAAAATCTAATTCTTTGGCCTTTCTAATTTTCTCCCTGCATAGTCTTATGACATCTTTCCATTCCTGCTCAGTTGCCTTTCCTTGGGTTCTTCACAGGAAATGGTCAAACAAAGTAGATAGCAATTTAAATGCATTAGGCCTTAATTTACTCTTTTCCTTACCACATTGCTCCACTTTTCAAGGTAGAAAGAGAGGGGCACATTTACAGATGAAAAAGTAGCTTAAAAAGGCATGGCAAGGAGACAACTATTAACTTGTCATATTAATAATGAAATGTGAATGAGAAAGTATGATCAGAGCTCATCTAATCCAGTACAAAAGATTTGTTTCCTCATTTCTAGTAAACAAACTATGTGACTGCACTCAGCAACATTTTCTCTGACTTCTTCTCTACCTGAATGCCCTATCATTCCCCTGTGACTTCTACTGAAACATCAAAACAAATAGTTGATAGGAACATTTGGAAGTCACCTAGACTAACACATATAAACTAGGGCCAGTTAAACCAAGCTGCTTATGGATGTGCCTATTTGATTTCTGAATTATCTCCAGAGATGGAAAGAGATTCTACAACCTCTGTGGGCAGCCTTTAAGTGTATTTGACCACTGCTGTAGTAAATATATTGCCCTAATAAATGGATTGTCTTTTTTAAATAAAAATTGATTATATTTGTAGTGGATGAGGGAAGAGTACTAATGTCATTTATCTTAACTTTAATAAATCTTTAGAGTGATCCAAAATATTCCTGTATCTGAGTTAAGATTATGATTTGAATGGGTGGATAACTATCTGAATAAAAAAATTCTTTAAGAGGTCAGGATCAAAGGAGAGTGTTTGCCCTAATCATGGAGTCTGGTGCTGTTCCTTGTAGGTCTACTCAGGAATCTGTCCTGTTTAAGATCCATATCAGTGATCCAGAGGAGCTAACAGGCTGAATTCTCAGCAAATATGCAAATGACAATGTATGAGTAAAAGAACAGCCAATACTGCTGAGGGCAGTGCTGCTGTCCAAAAGGACCTGATACACAGTTACAGGAACTTTATGAAATTCGACAAGAGCAAAGAGGATACCTTGCACCTGGAAAAGGCATTCCTCTGGCTACAGTACAAGCTGGAGCTAGCAGCAGGGGAAGAAAGTTCTCCTGAAAAACCTCAGGCAGTTGCAGCAAGCAGCAAGCTGATTCTGAGCCATCAGTGTGCCCCACAACAGAAGGCCAAAGGAATCCTGGCCTGAGTTAATGGTAGGACAGGCAGTGGAATGAGGGATTTCCTTTTTACTCAACATCTATTAGACATCATCTAGATTGCTGCAGCTAGTTTAGAGACTTCCAATGCAAGAAAGATGTTGATAAATTGGCTTGGCCACCAAGGAATTTGGGGGCTGCATATTTGTTTTGTGGGGCTTTAGAAACCTGAGTTCATTTAGCCTAGAAAAAAGAAAACTTTGCAGGGAGGACCTAATGCTAGTCATCCAAAAATCTGCAAAAATGGCCTCAAGAAGACAGAGTCAAAATTTTTGCAGCAATACATGTCAGGAAGACAAGAAAAACAAGCAAAATTCATGAGCGATGCCACCTTTACCAACAAATAAACTTTCCTCCAATGAGGACAGTTAGGAGGTAAAAAAGGTTAAAAGAAAAGTCGTGCAGTCTCCAATTATTGAGGTTTATAAGACCCAACTCGATGGTTACCTGAGAAACTTTATCTAAAGCTTCTGAGGTTCCTTCCACCTCCAATTACTCTATGATAATATGATCCTGTGATTCTGTGATGGAGAACGAACTATTTCAACAGTCTGAAATTTTTTCCTACCCAATTGTAATATTTCTGGCTATTATAACTGCAGCTTTCCATTATTGCAACAATAGTTAGGAAAATACTTAACTTGAAGTTTTAAAAATTGACTAGAAAGAAATACTGAGCTTTATATGTATGTTTTAGTTCTGAGAACTTAGAATTTTGTTTCTATAGCTAACATGAGTTATATAAGCTCATCTTCTCAAGAGAGGTCATTTTCACAAAACCATTTTCTTCCTCTCCAGCGTTTGTTGCTCTGTCCAAACACAAATATTTTACAAAAGAAGTTTTCTAATATGAAGCTACTAATTATTTCTGGTATACAGATTTCTGTAGATGTCTATTAATGTTATGGCAGTTGTTACAGTACTTTTTTCTGTTATTTTAACATGAAACATTCATTACTTCAGACATTGGATACTCTTATTACTGGTATGGATCAATATTATGCAAATATACTATAATTTGAAGCAATAAATGTTTTATGAGGATCCTCCAGTTGCAAAATTAACTTAGCCACATAACTAAAAAATATGAGTATGTATTAAAATGTACATTTTGTGTATATATTAGGCTATATGCAATATATATATATATAACCTATATATTACATATGCTTCCTATGCTGTGTAGAGTAGTATACTAGTTATGAATGATATATTTATGTAGTGCATAATCTATATTGTATATATTTTGTCTTTCCATTAAAAAGAATAAAGATAATCTCACCACAGCCAGCTTGATTACAAATTAGATGTGTGCATAGACATATCTAGTTTATTATTTATTGTATAATATCTATACTCGGTGGACACATAAATATACATCCAGCATATATAAATATATACTCGTCAGTGTCTTCTGGATCCTTATATGAGACATTCACCCTAACTGGCTCAACTATCAGCTCTTTATTTTCTTTAATTGCTTTTGTCACTTTACATGATTCTCTGGATCCCATGGCTGTGGTGAGGACAGTTGCCTGTTCTCATGAATTTTACTTGTGCTATTCAATCTCTTTCTCAGAGAGAAACTGACAATTTATCTTAGCTCATTCACATGTGGTGCCAATTTTTTTACTGAAGAAAGCTCTGGAAAGCTCTGTACACTAGGCCAATTATACTAATTTTTCTTTTTACTAATGACAAAATCCACCATCATTTAATGTTAAATTACGGGCATGACTGATGGGGCACAACTAGCCTTTTTTAGATACGGTTAGAGATAATCTGTACAGAGAAGATATATAATTCTATACTTAGAAATGTGAACATGCAACTAAAGCATAAAATTCTGGGCACTAGTTAATGTGTTTTTTTCCTTAAAATGCACGTTTAGCTCCTTTGTTGGAAGTTACCTTCTCTTCAGCCTGTTTTGCCACTAGGGCATTTTCTACAAGTGTGTTCTCAATATAGTTTAGACAAAATGTGTTTTGATCTGATCAGCTTAAGCTGGCTGCTTTAGCATTAATTGATATGCAGCAAAGTATGGAGCACTGAAAAATAATCACTGGAAAATTACTGTGATATATGTCTTCAACAACAGTTTTTCATAAAATGATGGAACTTACATTTCAGAATGATTACTACACTTAGTCCTAGTTCAGTAAATAAGGATATTATGTTGTCTTTGTTTCAGAAACAAGAAGATAATTAATGGGAACACAGCTACTTCACTGAAATAATTTTTGTGTAATCAAAAGCTAATTTAATATAGGTTCTGCATAATATATGAATTAAAATTATTCAAAATTATTTTAGTGACCTATTAATTATTTCACTTATTTACTACATAATGAAATTAAAGATTAATCATTTTTCATTGTCCTAACATTGTCCTTTTTTTCATTTTCCTAACTCACTTAAGACATCAGTACATAGGTGATGAACAAAATGGTCAGGCAATGGGAGAAAGTGTGAAACTAAATGCAGAAATGACAGGCCTTCATTTGTTTAACATCTGGGATCACAAAAAGATTACGGAAAATAAATATACAGAACAGGAATCTTAAATCCTAATTTCATTCCTAAAATTGTGTCATGCTTGCCTCATGTGAACAATCTGCTCTGTAAGAATAGATTGTTTCATAAGGCAAGATAGAAAAAGAGGTGAATATGTTTATTTGCTAACCAGTAATACAGTTTACCAGGAAACCAACCTAGTGCATCTTTATTCGTCATGTTGAACTAAACTTTTGACAACCAAATCAAAATTAAATCACAGAAACACATAGAAATGAAAGGAAAGTTAGGGATTTCGAGGGATGCCATGTAGATTTTCTGATGTACCATGAAAGGCTATTAAGACTACAAGCAACATGTGTAACAGGAGCTCTGGAACTTGGTGGCTGAATTTAACATTGCTTAAGTAGCCATCCAGAGTCTTCATGTGCCTATATCAACCCCCACTGAAAATCTGAAATTATAAAATATTTTCATAAATTAACCTAAGACTGTGGAGCTTTAATATATTACAGCAAATGATATAAGGCATATTTTTCTCCAACTCTGATCATCCTATAAATAAAGATGCTGCAACACATATGGACTTAATATCTTAATGGCTTGGCCACAGGCTCACTTTATTTTCCATTAGCTCTCCATAGGAAGCTATAAGATTCGTGGCCATTAAACCATTTCCTTGACAACAGCTTGTTCTACTTTTGTCAAAGAATTCCTTCACATTAAGACGTATCAATGGCAATTCAATTTTACAAACCAAAGTAAAATATGGAAATTTAAGCTCAATTTTATGATGCTTCTGAAAAATTCTACTAGAACTGCTATTTTGGTGAGTATAGTTGAAATTGTGTGGTTTCTAGATTCCTGTAACAATCCAGATCATGATGAGATTTAATGGCACGTACTGGACAGATGGGCCTTGACATGCAGATGATGTAGAAATTAAAGGGCTCAATATTATAGAATCTTAAAGAAAACTTTAAACCTCAGTCCATAATATTGCACAAGATGTCTTAATCTTGAAAAGACTCACAGAGTTGCATGACAATTTCTATTCATGCACATTTTCTCTGTGTACTCACTTTGCTTGAATAAGGCCGTCAAAGTGGTATCTTCTATTCACCTACCTTCCCAAGAAAACGAAAGACAGTGAGTAGACTGTGCTAACAACCTCCAATGAAGCATCCAAAACTTGGAATTCCATCTGTCAGAGTGAAAACTGACCACTCCACTACTAGAAAACCAAACACTTCAGACATAATTTATAAGTCAAACATGTCAGGAACTACAGGAACAAAAACCCATCCCAAAAAACAATCTCCCTCCCCACCAACACCACCCCCCCCCCCCAAAAAAAAAAACAAAAGGAAAGATCGACAAACAAACAACAAACAAATCCAAAACAAAAGCAAACAAACCAACCAAGCCCCAAATTCACTCTATTATGCATAGGGCATTTTCTATAACAATGAAGTCAGTATAACTCTTGAAAAGTACAAACTGGGTTTATTAGCTAAGCTAATTAACATAATTGTGGAACTAATTTGGTATAAGTTTATTTACTTTTATATGTTGAAACACATAATGCATAAACAAAAATCGAAGACCTTAACTTCATATTCTCATTTGGTTACTGTGAAACAGGATTTTTTTTGTTTTGCAGAGTGAACCAATTTGCTCTAGAACACCACCTCCTTCCCCTCAAAAACATAATCCTCATGCTTTTTACACGGAATCCATAATTTTCTAATGTACTTAACAACACAATTTTCAGCAATTTCAATATGGACCTGAACCAGCATTTTTAATTTATATAGAGCATCAAATTCACAAAAGAATTTTAGACTATTTCCCCATGCCCCCATTCTACAACTAGCATTTCAGATCAGGATTCACCATCCACTTTCTGTGCTTGTAAGTAAAAAGGGTCATTAAAAGACAGTTCCAAAATTATATTAATATAATTAACATCCCTCCTTCCAGTCCAAAGTCACTAAAAGAATTACTGGGGGATTTTAATGCCAGAAAGTATGGTATGCACTGGTACTGTCCTGCACACTTCTGAGAAAAGGCAGCAAAATAATATGCAAAGGCTGTCTACAATCTTGAGAAATGCTAAAGTTTTCTATATTGCTTTTTTCTTTTAACTTTTTTCCTGCGCTTTCCACTGGGTTGACAATGGTAGGCCTATTTTTCTGTAAAACTGCTTCTTCAAGTAAAACCGAGAACATTTTTAGAAAATAAAGAGCTTCAAACATTGTGCTCATCAATTATTTTTTAAAGCACTCTGAATCTTACAACTTTACTTAAAATTTGCAGAAATATTCAGAAAAATTAACAGGATTTTAAGACCCACAAGAATACCAAATTTGAATTCTTAATTTGGTTATTTTCTCATCTTCCCAACTTAAATAAGTTTAAAGCTCATCTTCCAAAGAAGAGACGTGATTAAAAAAAGCAATTGTCCGGTTTTATTTTGTTTACATTGCACTGAAAATTTACATCATACTTTTACAAATCCTTTTTCATAAAAATATACTTCTTTACAAAAGTGTATGCATTAATATAAGAGGAGTAGCCAGTTGCAGAAGAAACATTTTAAACGATCTCAAATGTATTAACCTTAACATTAATGAATGAATAATAGTTATTGCAGTCATTTGAATAAACAAGAATAAATAACAACCAATGGTATAAAATATAAAACAGCATCCTTTTAGTAGAATACAGTTTGACAGAGTTGTATGAATATTCAAAACAAAGTGTTGTAAAATGATTTATAAGAAATTCATCAAACATTATAGAAATCCAAGCAGCAATCCTGGGTACAATGATTTTTGGTAGGCACTCTCTATTACGGTAATAAAAAGGTTATTTTCACAGAATTATTAATGTCTGAAAGGGACAATAACAGATAATTCACACTGGCTAACACACAGCATTTGAGAGTCATGCTATGAATGGAAGACAATGACCTACACCAAATAAATTACTGAGTTCCTGTTGAATAATTCTGATATGAAATAACTGCAAAACTAAAAACTGCATTTCCTTAAAAGTGATTCTGGAATGTTTAAAACTCGTATTTGAGGGCTGTGGAATCTGAATTGTCCCTAAAATGAATGGATTGTCCCTAATAAAATCATGGCTTTATATATATATATATATATATATATCCATTTTTTTTTCATTGCACTATGGTAATAGATTTAATTTTAAATGAGCTGTAAGGACTTGCTTCCATAGAGTATGGAATATATAGATAAAATAGATGTGAAAACACAGTATTTCCAAATTATAACTTCCTGTTGCCTTGTAGATAGGATTCAAAGTTCATTGAAGTCTCTTAGAATCCATCAGTTTCAAAGGGATCGCATCATGCTTTGTGCATATATTTTGTCAAAATGCTGAAGGAACAAACAGGTGGGATATAGCCTAGTTTTACGTAACATGGAGTGAAAAATGGACTCCTTTTTTGATATAGGGATTTCATTATTATTATTACTGTAAACTGCATTTTTTAACAGGAAATATTAAATTATGTTTTAACTTATGAAAGAAATGTAAGATGGTCACTCCTGAACATTCTTCAACATTAAAGGAACATAGTCACATACAAAACTCAATTCATATTAGATTATTCATTGTAAAATTGGTCTAGATATGTGATTGACAAAAGAAATAGAAAAACATTACAATTTGTGGATATTGTTAATAGAAACAGAGAAAATAAGTTTGACTTGGAACATGAAAATGAAGCAAGATGTAAAGCAGGGAAGAAAATTCATTTTATAAGGACATGAAATTTTAATTTTTTTCTGTGATATGGAAAGAGTAAGTTATACTTGCTGATTTCTAAATACTACATCCTGGACTCAGAAATTCAACTGTTCTGAAAAAAAAATAAAATACTTAAAGGGCTGAAAAAGGAAAATAGATACAAACTCACGAGAAAGATGTAGCATATGACTGTTAAAGAGAAATCAGTGACCTATTGTCTCCTGTAAGTATAGCTCTTATTTGCTACCTATATCTTTTTTTTTTAACCCAGTCCTTCTATTATAGTTTTTATAAAGCACAGAATACTGATAGTGGATGCTCCTCCAATATATGCAAATATGTTTTATGTTTTAGAATAACCTCCTTTTTAAAAAAGCAAATAAACTGTGAGTAGCACTCATGGAGTGCAGCAAAATTTTTTAAAACTCTCCGTGGCATACACAAAGAAGAATTCTGATCCAGTTTATGAAAAACAAAATCAAAACAAAATAACTACAACCCAGACTTGCCTATCATCCTCAGGAAAAGGTGACCCACTAGATCCTGAAAAGTGTGCTTTAATTTTTTTTTTTCATTTCTTTTTTTTCTTTTCTTTTTAAGCAGTGAACTGTGTGTGCACTGTGTTGTGTGTCAATTCCCAGACTTTGAAGACAAATCATTACCACATTATACCATTGTGCAAACAGTGTTCAAGTTGGGGTCAAATCGTACTGCTTTCCCTTCCACTGACTTTGCATTTGTGTCATACATGGGGTTTTCAAAAGCAGCTTGTCCATTATTATTTTCATGTACAGAGCATCCTGTGTACTGTGTTTTAGGTGCAGTCCTGTAGAAGAAAGACAGAACATTTGAAACCACAGTTTTCCTTAATATGGTTTAAGAATCAGAACAGAGTTCAACTCCCAATTACAATTACAGGAGCTAAATATGACATCTTGACTTTTTTACAATATTTACATTAAGAATTAGTACTGTCTTTATTGAAATTTAAGGGATTTATGATTCCTTGGAAATAGCGTTCAGTTAGAACTTAGTTAACAACCTTAGAAGAGGCTATCCATTGTTATTGTATCCATTATCCAAGCTGTTATCCATTCCACTTGGATAATCAGATTATAAAGAGTACAACAAAATCTTGTAAAGACACAATAATTCCCCAGTCAGATGAGCTTTCCTTTTTCCTTTTGGAGACTCAGCAATTTTACCAAGAATAAGTTTATAGCTGAAATGCTCTCTTTTGCACTAAATAGCTCAAAGTACCAGAGTTCAAACCCTTAAAAGTGTTCTATACTGCTATACAAAATGCATACTATATTGTAAGTCATCAATATAAAAAGCCAAGACAAGTGCTTACAGCATACAGCTAATAGCAAATACATAAAAAATTACATGGGCAATATATCATATGCTGGAGCAGTTGAAAACAAGTAGTGCTAATTAAAAATGGTTTAAATTAATGTTATCTGTAACATATATTACTAGTAGTATTGTCAGACTATTAGATGTAAATCACCATTTTAGCAGTTATTATGCAATGAATTGTCTGGGCATTAGAGGAATTAAGATTTCTTTAGCCATCAAATGCTTTAAAGCTACAGGAAAAGTTTACTGCATCCAAAAAATTAGTACTGGTCTAGGTAACATGAAAAAAACTGATGAATTTAGACTGAAAATGAAAAGGCTGGTGGCTATTTAACGTAATTGCATATGAACTAATGATTTCAGATGCAGAAAGATTCACAATGAAATCTCTTAATGACATAATGTTTGCATATACAGTTGTATGCAATCTTGTATGCAGGCATTAAGATAAATTACTCAGGATATGTCTCAATTCTGTCACATGAAGAAAATAATAAAGGCAATTTATTCCTTTCTTCATGTGACAGAATCTTAGTCAAAAAATCTACCAATTATATTATTCAGCATATGCTAATAGCTTACAGCATCCATTTTATCATGAAGAGATAAATTTATAAGATTTTAAATAAGTAGAAATGAAAGTACAGCACCGTATAATAAACTCATCTCTTAGTTATTATACCAGATATTAATAGACATAGGAAGACCTGTCTACATGCATATTTTGCAAAGCCTTTGTTGTTTACAGAAAACTTTATTTACACTAGCAAAAACTGAAGACAAAAAAACCACCAACACTTAGAGAATAGAGCAATTCTGTATATATAATTTGTACTTACCTTTGTTTATAAAGATAAAAGCCAAAACCAGCAAATATAAGGGCAAAGAAAGGCACAAGGATAGCAATGGCCACTGAACTACTATTTGTACCATGTGGTTGATTAGAAGAATTTGAACCCTCAGACATGTTAAGACCTAAACAAAAAGAAGAAAAACAAGTAATATTGTATACATGTCTGTTATCTGCAGCACATACTACTCCATAATCCTTGGAATTCAATAACACCTTGTTACTAGGTCATCATCATGTGTTCTGCTCCATACATACAGCTGTATGCTGAGGCCACCTGGAATTTGAGTATATACCATATTGTGATTGATATGTGGATGCCACATGTTGGCAGAACAGTACATCTACTCTGGTACAGTAAATATCTTACAGCATAATTCTGCATGGGATTCAACCTCTGCATGTAATGAAAACACATTACTGTGACATGAAAAGTCAAATTTATAATAATGCATATGTTAGATTGACTATATTACTGGTTTCATTTGTATATTTCATTAATTAATAAATACTGCATATACAAAACCCAAACACACTATCAAGGAAAAGGTCAATCACCTGAAAAGACAAATTGAAAACTCATTACTTCCTTAGGTGCTGCTGTTGATACACAGAGGGAAAGAGATAGGGACAATTTTCAATAGTTAAAGCCAGATATTGATTAAAAAATAGAAACATGACCTCCTGCATGGCTGAAGAATACATTATCCACATAGACAAGTAATACCTCTTTTAAATGTGAAGAAAGGTTATAACAATAACACAGTCATTATAAAAAAAAATTCTTTACAGAAAAAGTGGGCATTGGAATGCGCTGGCCAAGAAGTGGGGGAGTCATCGACCCTGGAGGTATTCAAAGACAGATGGGATGTGCACTCAGTGTCATGGCTTAGTCAATAAGGTGATCTTAGGTCATAGGTTGGACTTGATGGTCTCCAAGGTCTTTTCCAAAGTAGTTGATTCTGTGACCCTCTAATGCATCTTCAAAGTTAATTTTCAAGATTTTAACTGGATCATTTATGAATTGCTTAGGTCATAATGTTCTCTGAATTTCTTGACCATATAAGACAATATACAGAAATTAAAAAAAAAAAAACAACAAAGCACAAAAAAGCCCCAAACAACCATCCAGGGCTGAGACCTCAAACAACCAACAACAATGTGAGAAAACTGTGTGAGAATAACAGTAAAAAAATTTTATTTCAGAGAAGCTAATTTTGAGTTTGTGTGCATGAAATAATTAAATGGTAAGCATGTTAAACAAAATCTGTTCAAAGACTGTGAATCTCTTTATAATGATATAATTGATTATATTAGCTACAATTAAATATTGTATAGAATTTGACTCTTAATCATCCTTTTCCTTGAAGTTATACACCAATAAAAATTACCTTCAATATATTGCAGAAAAGAATCTCAAACATATCATCCAAAATCAAATTAATAAATATAATTTTTCTAATAATCTATCAAAACAATTTACCAAGGAAGTCTTGTATTTAATATTTCTTAGATGACTTTAAAATATTTTAAAGTTAATAAAAGGAAATAACTTATTAATTCATCTAAAGAAAACATTTCTTGATAAAGATATTTCTAAAAATACTGGCAAAGCAATTTGCATAAGAAATTACAGTGAAAAACAAGATCAGTATATTTTACTGTGAGAACTGTGAAAGATAAATTTGACTTTAGATTTCTTCTTTCCAGCACATTCAAGAATTAAAGAATTTCCTGATTTTACTGAAAAAAAAATAAGAAGGAACAATATTTTGTGGCTGAAAGAACATAATTTTTCATCCACATATAGGAATTTTACCTGAAGGTAAGAACTCTATCTCAACAGACATTATTTAAATAAAAAGCAAGCCCTCTTCTAAGGTATTCCCAACAGTATTTATCATTTAAAATTCAGAATAAACTAAATTCAAATTCTCATGTAAGGAGAAATATCACAGTTCTTAAGACAACATTAGAAAAGAAAATTAAATTATTTTCTTAAATAGCACAACAGAATGTTGACACCTGTGCTTTGTTACTAAAGCTCTCTTAGTATAGAAACAAGAAGTTAATTTTTATGAAATAAACACTTATCAAGTAAGAATTTTTTCTTTGTAAAAGTAATATAAGTATTTATCTGCAAATACTTAACTGTTTCCCTCTTCTAGCAAATGTTTAGGTGAAATGGTGTTTCAGCACCATAAGCAAGAAACCAGTTTATCAAAGCATTCTACAACATGGGTTTTCTAGATAGTTGTTAAGATATGAAACTAAATGCATTTTACACATAATTGGTTATAATAATTGCTTAAAATATTACAAATTAATTTGAATACTAAGCCATAGATTGCAAGTCATCTTACAATTCACTTGTAAGTTGTATCACTTTAATGAGAGTTTAAAGATATTAATATCTCAATGTTCTATGAAACGTCAATTCTGTTAACATCCTGCAGATACCCTCAAACTACTGGATATAAGAAAACTGAATATGGAACAATGAACGAGCAAAGAATTAGAATTTTTTAATACCTATTCTTTGAAGACCAAATTGTCCATAATCTTTACCCTGGATGAATCCTTGAAAAACATATGTTGCTCCATCAGGTTCAGCAGAAACCTGTAAATAAAATTACTTTGAATTAAATGGGGAAAACTTTGTTGCATGTATCTATTTGATAGGGAGCTATTCTATTCTATATACTAATATGCTTGACTGGTAGCTGTTATTTCCCATTATAAACACTCTATTTTTATAGGAAATTTATATCAAGAGTTCAAAAGAAAAGACAGGACTGTTATAGGCACGACTTAGGCATGGTGGTTTATGGTCACATATGACACCTTATACTACATTTAACTGTACTTTTTAAAAACGAGTAAGACCTAAAGTTTCTGGTAGTTCAAATGTCAGTATTATACTTTATAGTTTTCTGGATTGTTTGGGAAGTTAATAGAAGAAGTTATATTGCATATAATCCTAAGGATGAGAGTATTGAGGTTTTAATAGCTAGTTTTAAACTTAATAAAAAAACCTCAAATTAATTGAAAGTTATTTTGATTTTTCTCAGTACCTGTCCCAAAGAGCACTTAATTATATGGCCATGGACCAGAAGAATATTGAATAAGGCTTTGGTACAAGGGTAAAATATGCTAGTATAAACTAAAAGTCTTGTGGGAGAGAGGGGATGGTTGTGATCCCATGATTATCTCTCTTATTACAGTAAGTACAGTCTAAAGTAGTGTACTGCATACAACTCGACATATACTTGCTTCTAAGAATAATTATGTTTAAAGTCAATGTTTTCTAGGTAGGTTCCTTTACCCTTTTCCCTTAAGTTTCCATTTCTCAAGACACAGTATGTCTTTAGCAGTGACCTGAAGCTGTGTTTTCACTGAAGACCGGGTGCTTTTTAGGTGACTTTTTTACTTTGGGCTAAAGCAGCCTCTTTGTGCTACTCCAAGACTCAATGAAAAAAAAAGGTCAAATAGGAGCAGTATGTAAATAGCATATGGAATATAGGGAGTATACTGTCTAATTTTGTATATTTAGAAGTCTGAAAGTAAATTCATTGCTTTTGCTACCTCAGGAGCATGTTCGTGAAGCCTTAAGTTTGTACAAGACAAGAGAGTTAAGCCTTTTTACTAGTTCATTTCTTGCTTAATGAGTTTAGTTTAAGGTTTTCATTCTGAAGCTTTGAAAAAAAAATTGTTCAACCAGTGCCACTTGTTATATAAATAAAAATTTGTGTGTACAATTCAATGTACACATGGCATGTACAAACATAGTGGTGTCCCTCTAGTGCTTAACCAACAGTTGAAACATAAGAAAACAGACAAGCACCTTAAAAAATCACATGGTGTAGTAAGGATATAGGAGTGTTTATCCTCATCCAAATAATTTTAGGCTCGTTGTTTTCTAAAAATTCTACTTTTGTCTCTTTATTCTTGGAAGGCATTTCCTTTTCATGGTTTAATCACATCCCAGAAACCTGGGCTATTTAACCCTCTCCTTTACCTCTCCTCAGTTATGTGTTCTCTTTCCCCCTGTTTTAAAGAATAAACTTGTATCCAGAACCCCAAGGGGCCTAATGCTAAATTGGAGTAGTCTAGTTTGTTTTCCATACACATGTGACAGTTCATCTTTTTCAAGGTATTTTTTAAAAATCACCAAAAAGTAAAATGTATCCTAATATAAGGATCATAATTGTTATTGTATTAATAGAATATATTATCATAAATGGGTTTATGTTTAATTATTATAAAATTTCTAAATATATTGGAATAAAGAGACATACAAGAAAGGTTTCTGTTCTAACACACATTATAATTTTGCCTACACTCTATGGCTCTTCCCATATTTTCCCTTGGACTGGTCTCCTGCATTTTACAAGAAAATTTTCATGTAATTTAATGAATCAGCCTTAATGAAAAGATTCTGTTTGATATGTCTGAGGATTTTTTGGATGTGAAAACCAGCATGACATCAATCATACAAAAAAAAATCCCTCTCTTTTGTAGCAGAAATATACTCACAAAACCATCCATAGCCCATTTTTCCTCTTTCAACTTGCTTGCAGATGTATGGGAGGGTGCTTTAATGAGATATATGTGGAGCATTAGCCGAGCTTCCTGGCTTTTATACACTCCTGTAGAATATAGTTTTAAAAATTCATATTTGTGTTGACTAGAAAAACAATGTCATCTTTGAGAATAAACACATCATCTCTTATCCTTAAGAGGAAAAGCAGGAAGAACAGGTACCAATTTTCAATATTGTTTGTTTAAAAAGATGCACTCTATTTTGAAATTATTTCAATAATCGTAAGATTTCAATAGAAACAGATTTAGCTTAGCCTGTAGAGAGGAGAGAAGGGAAACTCCATACACACAGCTGTTACTTCAAGCCTTAGGCAGAACATTGACAGCAATCTGATTTGAAATTGAAAATATTTTTCTGAATCAGGAAGAGTGTATTTAAACCTCACATCCCTACTTTCAGTATATATAATTTAGTCATTACATAGAAAACATGATAATAGGAACACCCACACACAAATTCGATTGCAAAAGCTGCTGCTAAATTAAAAAAAAAATTCAAAATATTTTTTTACAATTGGATTGTTCTTCATGAGTTAGTACTGTCAGTTACAAACTAGTTTCTTCCATATAATGAGAAGACTTGTATGCCAGTTTATTTACTATGTAGACATAATTATTGACACATTCTTGTTCTTGCAGAGTAATTATTTAGAACCCAAATATCATTACTTGTTAATTTGGAAATTAAAATAAAATACCACAATATGTTTAGTGACTTTGTCTTCCATTCCTAATTCATGTCTCTTGTGTACATGCCTAAATTGAAAAAACAAAAGTCTTCTCCACATTAAGGATTGGTGACTGCCCTATAGGAGGTATCATTATATACAAATAATCTCTCAGCTAATGAGAAGGTTTACTGTCATGTAAACACTGCACTGAGCTCAGATGAATGAGCCTTGGCAAGATGCATTTATTCTATGTACAATTACAGGAAGCACAGGTGTCAAAATAAAAAGAAATAAAGATGGATGCATCAAATGATGGAATGCAAAACAGTGAATTATGCAGGAAGAGTGAACTACTTTTCATTTGAGAAAAATACAAACTGAATATTGGTGAATTCAGCTTCCTAGCATGTAAATGTATTTTTTGATCCATCCCTACTTCCTGGTCCTAAGATACCCTTTCAGTATGCAAGATCTCAGTGTTCTATTTTTAGAGCAGGGAAATAAAAAAGTATTAATTACCTGATGACACCTGATGTGTAATGCCTGTACATGGAGTGGAAAAGGGCATTTGGAATCACATTTGTGTCTAGTTGAAGGAAACTTTTATTTGGCGGACGAGTGTTTTGAGTGAGAAAACACAGTGGTTTACTTTCCTAATTCTAAAAATACAAAATACTACATCTGTTGTTCCTAATATCATCACAGAAACGACATGAATGAAATTAATATAACAGAAAAAATTTACACACAGCCAAGACAAACATGGTTATCAGTCAGAAAACATTACGTCCACTCTCAAGCATGATTCTTCAAAGGAAACCTACAAAATAATTTAAAAGACAAACCTAGTAATAAAAATTCACTATTCTACTCAGCTCAGAAGAAACATAGATTCTGTGGCTTATTAGATCCTTCCTGTAGACCATCCCTCTCAGCAACCAGGAGATCAGGCCCAGCCAAATAGGCATATGAAAGGCAGATCTTACTTGACTGCTCTGGGCTCCTTCTATGATAAGGTGACTCAGTGGATGAAAGAAAGGCTGAGGATGTCATCTCTTTGAACTTTAGTAAAGCCTTTGACACCATTTCCAACAGAATCCTCCTGGAGAAATTTACTGTTCATGGGTTGGACGGGTGAACTCTTCACTGAGTAACAAGCTGACAGGGGAATGAGCTCAGAGATTTGTGTTGATTAGTGCTACATTCAGTTGGTGGCCAGTCACAACTGCTGCTCCCCTGAGCTCAATGCTGTGGCCAGTCCTGTCTAATATCTTTAACAACAATCTGGATAAGGTGTCCTCAGTCAGTTTGCAAATTACACCAAGCTGGGCAGGAATGTTGGTGTGCTGGAGGGTAGGAAGGCTCTGCAGAAGGCTCTGGACAGTTTGGATCAATGGGCCTGCACCAGAGTCACAAAAACCTCAGGCAACTCTACAGGCTTCAGAGGCCCTGGGGGCGCTAGTCATGGCTGAACATGATCCTTCAGTATGCTCAGGTGGCCAAGAAGGCCAATGGCATCCTGGCTTGTATAATAAATAGGGTGATCAGCAGCACCAGGACAGTGATCATCCCCCCGTATTTGGCACTGGTGAGGCCACACCTTAAATGCTGCATTCAGTTTTGGGCCCCTCATTACAAGAGAGACATGGAAGTGCTGGAGCATGTCCAGAGAAGAGCAATGGAGCTGGAAAAGGGTCTGGAGCACAATTCTTATGAAGAGACTCTGAGGAAATTTGGGTTATTTAGTCTGGAAAAAAAGGAGTTTGAAGGGAGACTACATCCTCTCTTCAACTACCTGACAAGTTGAGGCAAGGTGCGTTCCGGCGCTTTTCTCAAGCAGCAAGTGGTTGGATGAAAGGAAATGGATTCAAGTTGTGCCAGCAGAAGTTTAGATTGGATCTTATGAAAAAATTCATCACTGAAAAGGTTGTCTGCATTGAAACAGGCTGTCCTGGGAAGTGGTGGAATCACCGTCCCTGGAGGTACTTAAAGATGTGCACATGGCATTTCCAGAGACATGATTCAGTGGTGGATTTGGCAGTATTAGATTAACTTGGTTGTCTTACAAGTCTTTTTATACCTAAACAATTCTAGGATTCTAACTTTTTTTTTTCTTTCTTAGAAAATCTAACAAGAGTCAACTCTAGTTTCTTTCCATGTTCATTAGGTATCTCTGACTTTCTAGGTCAACATATATCAATCTCATCATATTTATTATTAGCCAGTAGGCTACTGTGGGGAAATTTTATAATTAAGAAATAAGAAAATCGCACAAACAGTACTTGAATCTTATTTAAAATGTTTAAAAGAGAAACATGGTAATTAATGTGATTCTTTCACTCCTTATTGACTATTAACTCCAGATAAAGTAAAATCTCGAAAAGTAAAAAAAAAACCAAAACAAACAAACAAGGGGAAGGAGAGAAATGGAAAAATCCCTGCCTTTGGAAAGGAACTGAAATGAAATGAAAATTTCTTTGATAAGATAATAAAATTAAAGTTATGCAGAAAGGAAAACAATGTGTGTAAGAGAGAAAAATAAAATAAAAAAAAAAGGAAATTAGTTTTCCTTAGCTCATACCTGATAGCAGCAATTCCATATTGCTGTTTGTAAGTGTTGCATTTACTCTTCCTGAAGTTGCATTGAAACTGGTAACTGTCAAAGTCATGGGTTGCTTCTTGCTTTTGTAATTGTAAGATCCTTTCCATATATAATTTTGGGCAAATACATCATCAGGAACTATACAGATGAAAGCATGTGTCAACACATTTTGTGATATTTAGTACTTAGAAAGTCAAATAACCAACAAAATATATGATAAATATTAGCATTTTCTTTCCTTTACTCTTTATAAATCTACTAGGTATAATTTTCAGATATAAAACATAGAAACCCGGCATAAACTTTTATGAAAGAAATGTATTTGCACTGAAGAACACAACCAGAACTACATCTTCATTTGCCTTTTCCCTAAAATATGGACTTGTCCCAGAGTTAACTAGTTTCACAAATTCTAAAAGCTTTAGCCAGAAGAGCATATTCCACTCACTGTAGAATTTTTTCTATGCCAGCACAGACAGCTAAGGACATATGGCCAGCATGAAATTTTGCAGAAATTAGTGTCTATTTAGATATCAAAAATTTTCATAAGCAATTTTTTAAAATGACATTAAATATTATAATTTTCTTTATTAACTAGTCAACTTTTCTAATAAAAAATATATAAGTTTTGTCTTGTCTTTAAATGCTTAAAAACATTAGGAGTTCCACCAGGAGAAAAAAATTAATTCTCTAATTTAAATTTAAAACAGACATAGTCTGCTGGGGAAATAATACGGTAGATTTATACCCTCACATTTACTACTTATCATCAGTGAACTGAAAAATTATTATTTTAAGTAATGCTATTTCAGCAAGAAAATAACCCCATGAAAAGAACAAAAATCTACCTGTGATGTAAAAACTGATACATGCAAATCTTTAAAATCTTAACATGAGATACCTTTCAAACAATTAAATTAAAAGTTATTTAGGATGGGCTTACTACAATTTCCAAAGTAATGTAACAGAGTTATCCCTTTAAGAATCACTATTGAAAATCAGCACTTTCACATTATTTGAAGTACTTCACATCAAACTTAAAGCTCTGTGTTCACATATGCACTGGTATCTCATGTCAGATAAGCAGAGAAGAATATTTGCCCTTTTCTCTCTCAGGCTGCCCCTAAATCCAAGACTGGGGCACACTGGGATACCCACAGTTTTCCTTCATCATTTATTTTGTGTAATACAAGGACAGGTCTTCTGTCTTGAAGGGCAAAGGAGCTTTCCTAGTTTTTTTGTCTCTGTACATGTATGTATATTTGCTTGAAAAAAACATGTAGATACTGAACCTGTAAGCAAGGAAATTGCATGGTGGAAATGCTTTGATGTTATTGATTTGCAGTCTGCCTGAAATATATTTTCCTACTTTTAGGAAAACTGACCTTTATGTGCTATATTGGCAGTGAACTGGGATTGCACAAAATTAATGAAAATTTTCTGAATTAAAAACTTGATGCCTACCATTCAGCAGAACATCATTGAAAAACACTGTTTTGAATTAGTACACAAAATATTAAAAAAAAAAAATCCCCCAAATCCCAATATGCTAAAGTACTACTTTTGAATCTTATTCATTATCGGCAGAAATTCAATTGGTTTATTATAGCCAAAGGTAAATTTTACTTAAGGAGACTGCTCTTTTCAAAAAAACTCTTCAGTGGACAGAGAGCTTCTCTTGTCAGGATATCAAAATATGGTCTTCAGCAAATCTGTTAAAACTGGAGACTTGAGCCAGAATTGGAGAGATTACCCTGTCTCAGCTAAAATTAGCTTTTTTTTCTAAAGGTTAGGTTCAAAGCTAATATGAGGTATTTAGGTAAAGCAATTTGAATTAGAAGTATGTTAAAAAGTGCAGGATGGAAGAAAACTGCAAAACATCTTTAAATTATTTCAAGGTGAGTAGTACAGCTTCTAAATAGGTAAATTACATAGGATCTTACACAGAACACAGTGATTTCAGTGAAACCAATAAAACTCTTCGTTATTACATAACAGAAATTGTATACAGATATAAATTACACCATATGATAGATGAACTTCAAAATTAGGGAATAATTTAATTATCTTTTCCCCCTTGTTATTCCAGTGCCCCATCTAATAATCCTTTACACATTCTAAACCACTCAGTGCAATCTAACTAAACCCATCCTCATTGTTTTTTCTACAGAAATGGTTTATAACTATAGAAGCCTTGGAGTACTTACCACTTAATTTGGGACTTGGTGTTCCCAATGCTGGTCTGGGATCCTTCACTAATATTTTAGAACCAGCTGTTAGAAAGAATAAAAGATATAAAGAGAAATCACTAGTAAGATGTTACTCAGAAACGATAAAAAAAATTCCATCATGGAATTTATTTGTTTAAAAGCATATAGGATGATGTTTAAAACTCAAATATGAGTGATATTTCAGTTGGTATCAAACCTTAGTATCACAGGAGCACTGGCACATACATTTCTTCTGTTCCCTCATATCCTCCTAAATCAGGCACCTGTATGCTATTAAATACTTTTCAGCTGTCAAAACAGTGCAGGGTTTCACTTCAGAATCCATGTTTCAGAATTTACAGTCCTGGATCATGCACCTAATATGTGAGATGCCTTCTAATATAGCATCTAATCCTGGCTATGTCACTTGGATTAGGAACAGTGAACAGTGCATTGACTGCAATGTAGGACCAAACAGGGAAGACACACATAACGAAGGGAGCTTGAAATAATTTCTCTCCAGGACTTAACTATCTTCAACAGTACTGAGTGAGACATCTTGCGTTCAAGACTGAAAACCCATAGGTATTGCTTTAATCTCTTAATATTGAAGGATAAAGTTCCTGATTCTTTAAAGGATAAAAACAGAAAGAAACAAACAAAAGAGGCTGCCCAGAGGATCTCCTACTGCTCAGGTGATAGGAGAACTGGAAGTTGGAGAATATAATTTCTTCTCTGCTTAGAGCAAAAAACTCTCCCACCACTGAAGATGATTAACTAAATGCATTAGGACTTTATAATTTCCTGGAGATTAAACTATATTTTTTTTATACTCATTTGGATTCATTGGAAAATAAAGAAGACAAATAATTCTGTCTCCTAATGTAAAATATTCTCAGGTAGCAGTAGACTCAATTCCTTGTTCCAGCTATGATTTCAATGTTTTGTATTTTGGGTCTTGGCCTTGAACCCAGGCCTTTTCTCTCCAATCCATGTTCTAAAAAAATACACAAGAAAAGAAACTACCTTGCTCCTAAGCTGAGTATTTTTCTGCATAAAAAGGAAAATTTTGCAAGAAGTACTGAGAATATTTTTATTGAGAATAAATTTTAGCTTTTTTAAAAGGTGTTTTCTTGTCATGTATGTTAAAACTGTGAAGAAGCAAGGGCGGGGTTGAAATGCAACCTAAGTTTCTCATGGACTATTACTACTGATTGATTAACTTTTATTTCCTCACTGTTTTGAAAGAAACTTACTGAGCTTCACTGTACATTGTCGACCTGGAGGGCATGGTTCAACAGCGTATGCTTTCTGACTACATTAAATTCACATTAGAAATATCTGGATCACACTTCCCAGCTGAGTTTTAGCATAAAAAGATGATGAGTCAATTTGCCTTGTCAAGTTGAAAATTTTCTAGTCTAGTCAAGTCCACAACTGAAATTTGATACACAAAATAAAACCGAAATAGAAATGTTAGATACAAATTCAAAACTAAAACTAGTTAACTATGACGTTTAAGTTTCTAAGTCCATATCCTTGCAATCTCAAGATTTCAATTTTGTATTTAAAGCATCAAATTCTAGTTTAATTCCCCTACATATCCCTTTAGAGTTCTTAGCTCATTTTATTCCTTTTCAACTAATTCCAAGTAATTTTTGTGAAATTCACAATAAGAGCTGAACAACTTCTTCCAGCAGCAGCAGCAGAAAATTCTTGAAACAAAATACAATCTATGAATCACATTTGGCCTGCCATAATACTTTCCAACTACTGAACAAATCCTAAGCTTCCTGGCTGCTAGCTTTCTAGCACTTTCCCAAAGCTCTGCTTTATTTTCCCCCAGCACTCGCCTGGCATGCAATTCCAGGACACCTGTGTTTTAGTAATACAAACTATTCATTTCCTATTTCCCGTCCAAGTAGCAGTGTTTGGCTAAAAAGTCTTTGAATGCCTCTGCAAGAGCCCTGGGGATAACCACATCTGAAACATTAGGTAACAGTAATCTGAAAAGGCCTTTAATTATTCAGGAAATAAAATTCAAAACAGTTCTTACACTTGAGTATATTCCTTATTTCACATGAAAACCACCTTGCTCACCATGACATGGCTATGATGTTTTCCATGTCCTACCTTGAAAAGGTGGGTAGTAAAAACTAGAAACAAAGGTGGGATCAGCAAGGACAAAGTAGATACATTTTATTTTCTAGTAGTATACAGTTCCTTACATAAAAATATAAAATAATAAGTAACTCTTTGTATTAATTTCACACAGTGATTCAGACATCTTGGACTTTAAGCATCTTTCTCAAAAATTGCTACAAAATCATTCAATCATTTGGTTGGAAAAGACCTCTACAATCTTAGAGTCTAATAGCTAACCTAACACTACCAAGTCCTCCACTTCATTATGGCTCTAAATGCCGCATCTACACATCTACCTCCACCATTTTCCTCAGCAGCCTGTTCCAATGCTTGTCAACTCTTCCTAATTTTCCCTAAAAATTTCTCATAATGTCCAACCTAAGCCTCATCTGGCAGAGCTTTAGGCCATTTCCTCTCATCACTTGTTAATTTGAAGAAGAGACCAACATTCTCCTTGCTACAACCTGTTTTCAGGTACTTGTAGAGAGCAACTTGTTTTCAGGTACTCCCCTCAGCATCCTTTTCTCCAGGATAAAGACCCTCAGATTCCCCAGCCTCTCCTCATAAGCCTTCTGCTGCAAACCTTTCAGCAGCTTCATTCCTCTTCTTTGGGAACAGTCCAATACCTCAATATCTTTGTCAGAGTGAGGGGTCCAAAACTGCACGCACTATTCAAGGTGTGGTCTCACCAGTGCCAGGTACTGAGTGACCACTAAGCAGGTCAGTTTGTTACAGAAAAAGATTTGGTTCATCAAGCTGGATCTGCCTTTCATTGAAACGTGCTGACTGGGCCCAGTCAAATTGCTGGTATGCATGTGCCAACTGCAAGTAAAGAAAAGCTCTGAAACATGACAGATGGCAGATGCAGTGGGAAACAGAGGAGCTTACCTTCACAAACTGGAACCTTCCCAGTCCATGTGCCATCAGACCTACAGGCTCTGTGCTCTGATCCTCCTGCCAAGAAGAAGCCTGGCTGACAAGTGTAAATCAATGTATAACCAAGTGAGGGAAGATCCATTCCTGCAACATTAGCATGACTTGGTGTTTCTGGTTGTTTACAGCTGTGAGCTACAAAGAAAATATAAAATATCCTCCTGTCAAAATGGTGAAAATATTTCTGAAAAGATAATATATGCCCATTCTGACAGTTAATTAGCAAAGTAAAAAATCAATAGAAATTACATATTAATATATTTTAATTCATATTCCAAATTACTATATAGTCTATAAAATATCACCACAAGTCAGTAAATACACCCTTAAACATGGAGCTTTTAATTCCAAGGGACCACGAACAGACTGAAATGCACTTGCATGAACAAAATTAATTGTCTGCATACGAGAACAAAAACAGCACACACCACACCAGACTTAAAAGCAATCATAGCTTGTGACTTACACCACTTATGATATCTATGTAGCACTGTATAACAGTTAAGTAAATGGTCAGTTGGAAAACACTATAAAAGGTCAAGGAGAAATTTAAGGTGAGTTGTAAATATCAGAAAAATTAACTTACCATTTCTAATGTCATATGAAGAGTCTTATATATTTAACAATCACCAGAATATGGGATTTATGTGTTATCTCAAAGACAGCATACCTCTAAGAGAGGAGTTAACCCTCCACACTGAGCTACTGATTTGCTGTTTGCTTAAGATTAATGCTAGCACCAGCTGAAATAATAGTAATGCTGTTTCCTTCTGTGGATATGTTCTCCATTCACTGAGTCATTCTATAGGATCAGACCTTACAAAGTAAGACTATCTCCAGAAAATACAGCTGACTAGCTGAACTAGAAGGATTAACCATGATCTTATATCTTCAGTAAATTATCATTATTTACCAAAGCGTAAAATATCTATGAATTGAAGTGCTGCTGTCTATATTCAAAGAAGATTGTCTCTATTTCAGATTCAAAAATTTCCAATTGCAAACACTTTTTTCCCCATCTTAAAATACTGTGACTCCTTGGCTGGGAAACAGTTCAAACTCTTTAATATAATTGATTTTAATTATATGCTTTCCTGTGTATTTTAGAATAGGGCCATCTGATATGTCCTATTCTCCCCACCTCCTCTCTGAGTTGGAAGGGTTGCACTGTCTTAGATAGAAATTGCCTTTGGATGAAGATGATAAAGATCTGCCTATTTTATATCTTTTTTTTTTTTAGTTATATTTTATTACACAAAAAATCACTCAATCATATTTCTAGCTGCTGTAAGCTAGTAATGCAGATTTCTGTTAACTTTCAGTTAATAAATACATATAGATTAACTTTATGACAATGTTTCTGCAGCTAAATAATCTAGATTAAAAAACTGAGGAAAGAAGAAAATTAATAATTTCTTACGTATACATTCTGGCTGGATGCCACTCCATGTAAGATCAGGAAGGCAAGTTCGTGTTGTTGAACCATGGAGCAGGTGTCCTTTTTTACACTGAAATTGAACAACATTTCCCACCTGTTGAAAAGTAGAAAACACAATAATATTGTTATGAGTAACTATGAAGCTGTGACTTTTTCCTAAATTTGATAACTCCTTCACATAATACAGACTTGATAAGTTGTGATTCCCTTTCTCTGGAAAGTAAATTAATTTCGCAGAACAATTCAATATGAAATAAAAAACTGCTTCATTCTCAGTAGAATTACTCTCCCCCCAAAATTAGATCCACCATGGAAGAAAATCGAATCCTCATCATCTGTGGTCTCTCTAGTGTGTTGCTTTGGGCCTGGAACAGTTGATGAACTGTGAGTTTGGAAACAAAGATTATGGTGCCTTCCCCACTTTGGGCCAAAGGAGAGCCAGTTGGGCAAAATTGCCACAAACAAGAGAAGTCACAGAACTGAAATGGGTATTAGATTCTGCTGGACTTTTTCTGAACTAGATCCCCCTTTGGGGAATGCTGGATATATTCACAGATTATAATGAGAAATATATAGGGGCTGGTCAACAACACTGTCTCATGCTTCAGAATATTCCTATGATATTTTAATTTTGTTTTTTGATGACAGGAGCTCTTCATACCACTTTGATAATAGAAACTGGAACACAAGTACATTACAATTTACAATAGCAATTCATCTGAGATTAGCTTTTAATTATTATCCTTATTATGGGTATGTGTTGCATAAAAAGGAAAATAGAATTCTTACAGTTTCTGCACAAACATAAAATGGAATAACTTGTTCAGCATGTCCAGTCATGGTGAAATTGATGAAAATGCAAATAACTCTTAGTTTCCATCAAAAGCAAGGAAATTAGATTAGAAGTACATAATTCAGAGAATATTGTATTACATAGTGTGAGCACTTAAATATTAAGGTGCATAGACCATATCTACTGTTCTGCAGTGACCTGTATTAATATATTTATCAACTCATGTTTAAACAAGAAGTTGAAAATGTTAAACTATCTGTGACAGCACATTTATAGTTCTGGTTTGGCTATGATTTTTTAATTATTTTGCTTAAATGCATAACACTTGATTCAGGCTGATGCTCAAAGGTAAAATGTGGATTATTTCCTGATAGTTTAGTACTGGGAAACAGCATTTCACTGCTACAAGTATTCATTTGAAACTTTATAGTACTATTCCATTTCAGCTCAAGTTTCTCATCAGAATGAAATTTAATAATAACCCATGAACTAGAGATAGTAGCTTATCAACACAGGATGTTATTTAAAATTCATCTCCCTTTATTTTGCTCTTTTCTGTGTTCACTGGACTATGTAATTACTTGTAAAAGATTTTGAAGGAAATACACTAAATCACTTGCATGATTAAGCACAAAGTAGTAAAGTACTACAAGTTTTAGAAATTGCATCAAGTAGCTATAGAACCCTTTTTTTTTTTTATTTTATTTCATGGTAAAGATCTTAGTTAAAACAATCACCACCAATATATTACTTTTAAAAAGTATTAGCCTTAAGAAAGATGTGTTCATATGCCCACATCAGTGGACAAGGGAAGCACTGCAGATATCATTTTTCTGGACTTCTGTAAAGTCTTTCTCAAGAATCCCCCAAAACATCCTTCTCTCTAAATTGGACAAAGATTGATTAGATCAGTGGACTGTTAGATGGATAAGAAAGTGATGGGACAGTCACATCCAGAGGGTAGTGGTCAATGTCTCAGAATCCCAGTGGACATCAATGACACATGGCATCACTCAGGGCTCAGTATTGGAACCAGTGTTATTTAATATCTCCCTTAACAAAACAGGTGAAGGGATTGAGTGCACCCTCAGAAAATTCACAAATGACACTAAGCTGAGTGGTGTGTGTGACACATCTGAAGGATGAGATCCATCCAGAGGGACTTGGAAAAGCTTGAGAAGTGGCCCATGAGACCATCCTGAGGTTTAGTAAGACCAAGTTCAAGGTGCTGCACTACACCTTATAGTGGGGGTGTGCTGGGATATGAAGAGATCGAGAGCAGCCCTGCTGAGAAGGACTTGGAGGAGCTGGTGGATGAGAGGCTGGACATGAGAGAGCCATCTGCCCTTGCAGCCCAGAAAGCCAGTTCCATCCAGGGAGGCACCAAAAGCAGCATGGGGCAGCAGGTTGAGGGAAGTGATTTTGTCCTCTACTCTGTTCTGATGAGACCTCAGCCAGAGCCCTGTGTCCCACTTTGAGTGTCTCAGCACAAAACCACGGACTTGTTGGAGGAAATCCACAGGAGGGCCACCAGAATGTTCTGAGGGATTCTCCTCTGAGAAAAGGCTGAGAGAGCTGTGTTTGTTTAGCCTGGAAAAAAGAAGGCTTCATTCTGACCTAATTGTGGCCTTCCAGTAACTGAAGTGAGCCTACAAGAAACCTGGAGAGGGACTGTTTACGGACACTTGTAGTGATAGGACAAGAGGGAACAGATTCAGAAGAGAGTAGGTTTAGACTAGATACTAGGAGGAAGTTCTTTGTTGTGAGGGTGGTGAGAGACTAGGACAAGTTGCCTGGAGAAACTGCTGATGCCTCATACCTGGCTGTGTTCAAGGCCAGGCTGGATGGGGCTCTAAGCAACCTGGTCTACTGGAAGGTGTCCCTATCAATGGCAGCGGGGGTGAAACTAGATTATCTTGAAGGTCCCTTTCAACCCAAACCAGGCCATGATTTTATGGTTTCACAAGAAACACAACCTTTATATACGTAAGCACCAAAGCAGCATCAAAAATGCAGCAGGTGCCCAAGGGATGAAGATGTTTAAGTGCCGCCATGCTGTTCAAAATTACAAATAAATGAAAATAATATTAAAATTAACGTGTAATAAATATCCTATAAAATATATAGGATATGTATAGTAATTATTAAACAAATAAAAGTAATTTTTAAAAGTGTTATGGTTTGCTTTGCAATATTCTTGCGTCAGAGGCACCAGATGGCGCTACAATACAGTATTCTATGCTGAAAAAATTCCCAGTCCGGAGATGTTCAGGTTTGTTTTAAGTTTGATTCTGTAGCTCAAGTAGAAGCATTAGTACCCTGGACAACGGTGCTTGCATCAAAAAAAAAAATATAGTGCTTGATGTCTGTTCTACAGCTGCCTTTTCTATAGTGTCAGTTATAGCTTGGATAGTCCCAAAATTAACATAATAATTTACTTTTTTTTTTTTTTTTTTTGTTAAACCCCAAAGAGTGAATATTTGTTATTCTCTAACAGGAGAATCTGAGAAGAAAATTCATAAATCTGAGAAGAAAATGAACAAACATCAACCTCATTCCATTTATAAAGTACTCTGGATAATTTTTTTTCACCAAATAAAATGAAAATAATGTATAACAATTATCAAAAGAATAAGTTATTATCCTTCATATTTCTTATATTTTTGTAAGATTGGAAGATACTCCTAACTCTCATGAGCTACTCTACAGTCAAGTTTTTTCTTAGATTTCAGTCCACCAAAGAACATGAAGATACTCCAATAAATTTCTTTATGCCTGTAATTTGTGCTGAAGAATTGAGAAGCTAAGGGAATGCCAGTTATTTATCTTCAGTAACTTTTAGCATCACATTTTAAGTGAATGAAAACATGCCTCATTAATTCTTCACTAAATCTGTAGTTTGGTAACCCACTAATATATTATTGCCCTTATAACGGGGTTTGAGTTTGCAAGATTGCTGGGCAGAAGCTTGACAGGCTTCCTTTGTCTGAAAGAGTTTTGAGCTGCCTGGAGTTTTGTGTTTGTTTGAGTTTTGTTTTGTTTCTAAACTTGTTTTAGTGTTAAAATTTAAATTTCCTATGATCTGGTAGCTATGATCAGGTTTTATGCCTTTCTCTATCTTTGTATGGCCCAACCACAGATTATATCCATAGTAGAAAAAAAAAGAATCTAGTATGTGCAGAATGAGCTATTTCCCACTAATGTGGTGCAATACAGAGAAATATAGGCCTGGTACTGGAACAACAGCAAAGCCCTTGAGAAATGCAGACAGCAGGATACTCTGAGGATGACTACAGTGTGACTAGGATAAAAGATGCAACACAGTCTTAGCACTGGTGATCCTGTTGCTGTGAAAAACTCACCCTTAAAAACATACAGGCCTAGACAGTATCAGATTTCAGAGGTAAAAAAGAACTACTATATTACATAGCTGAAATGTATCTTATAGTATAGATTGAAATATATGTGTATAATAATGAGCTGTAGTGTGAGTGGTGTAAAAGTGTGTTAGAAACATTACAAATAACCTCAGGTGAAACATGAATGACAGAGACTAAAAAAATAAAAGAAAAAGAAAAATCATATTCGTGCCAGTGAAGCGCTCCAGGTTGTGACACTAACACTCTGACAGCAGAGACCTCAGGACTATGAGAAGCAGGAAAATACATGGTGCCTGATATGGCTTAAATTACATTTTCATTGATGCAGTGGTGGTGCCAACTGTGCTAATGGAGAGAGCTATATTGTGGTAGTAGAGCGCTTCTCTTGGAACTTCATCTTACAATTTAATCAACACTGAAGTTTTTATAAGCATTACATTCACAGAATGAGAATATTTGTAAGGCTGCTCAACATCTGCAGATCAAGTTTCATATAGAATTTCATAAAATAGAACCCAAGAGCTAGCAGAGGGCTATCATTGTGTCCATTTTCCTTTTTAAATTAAGACTGCTCTTTGGCTCAGTTTAGGCCTCAATATAAGGGAAGATAGCTGAGTTTCTACAAAACATGTTGGAAAAGTATGAGAAGTAGTAAATCTTATATATATGACTGACTGATCTAAGCAGTTCTAAACTGTTTCTTCAATTGAGTAGTAGCTTGTGTTACAATAGCTTATGGTGAAAGTGCTATAAGCACTTTTCTGTTTCTAGCAATATAGCTGAAGAAGTATTTCAAACCCACAGTTTCTTTCCAAGGAGTGATTTATTTTCCATGTTACAGATGAAGTCAGTATTTACTAAGTTCTAAAGTTATTTTGTCTCCATTGTAACACACTGCTAAGGTAGGTCTGTCGAATAAAAATGTCTCCGATGAAAGGTAAAAATCCTAGACATATGTATTCATAACAATTAAAGCAGATGATGCTACTCATTTCCATGCTATGCCAGATATCCAAGTAGAACTAAACTGGTATTTTGATGTTATTTGAACACATAAGAAACTGCTTATGCCTGAAGAATTCAGTACTGAACAATAAAGTCCCTGCAAAATTCTCTTGCCTCATTTTCTACAAAGATCTTTTTTAATAATTGAAACATCATTCAAATGTGACGTGGTGATACTGGTGCTTTTGTTTGTGTAGGTTGTAGGTACCAGGAGGTCAGGTTTAGACACGCCTTTTAGTCAAGCCTAGAATTATCTTGTGTTTGCCTGAACTTTCAGTCCAATCAATGAGATAGGAAAACAGATAATCAAGAGTAGGGGAAAAAACAGGAACAAAGCAATGGTGCTGTGGAAGCTCACAACTTGACATCAGCGTTGTGAAAAGCAAGTGTCAGTGAGTGATTTTTGTCAGATAAAAGAAGAAGTAGTGCCATTTGATGAAAAGTGCTTAAAACAGTATTCCACATATGAGAACTTGAATTCTAAGTGTAAGGCTACAGCTTGTTTTTTTAATGAGACAGAAAAATAAATTTAAACTTCGACAATTAACTCAATAAAGTTACCCTGCTAATATTAATTTAAATAGAAAGTATTTAAGAGAGGTAAAACAAAACAAACAAAACCCAAATAAAACAAAACAAAAAATCTACATCTGTATTTTGGAACAATTTATAATTATTCTTTACTTTCCTGGTATGGATAGAAGGAAAAATCCCTATTATCCCATTCACACAGGAAGTTAATTATAGCATAATATACATTAATTAACAATACTTTGTGGTTTTAAAGGAGTCATAACATTATACAATATATGATAATGCAAAATTTATTTCTGGGATCTACAGACAATAACCTGTCTAGAACCAACCATTTTCACAATTGTTTCTACCCAATCAAGAGCTAAGCTCAGCTTCATCTATATGACTAAGACTTCTACCCAGTTACGTGTTAACTAAGCAATCATACTTAGAGTAATCAGAAGTTGCACATTTAGTTACAACATAAAATCAAATTCACTGTGTGAAAATGAGACTAAATCGTGGATTGGGTAAGGAGACTATAGCACATACACCTTAAATACTGGGCACTAATCTTAAATTGTTTACAATTTTTAATTTTTTTTTTTTAGAATTTACAGGGTTGTAAACTCTGCCAGCATTTACACTTATTTTATGAATGATTTCTTAATTGACATTTTGCTTGATATTTTTACAGTTCCATGCTAGCTATGAGTGACATTTTACTCACAACTACAGCACAAATGAGAGACTGCCTTACCTTCTTCAATGAAAGCTCATTAATATGTGAAACTGTGATCATAAAATCATACAAAATGCTTAATAAATTATTTCTTTGATACATAGTTTAATAAAGAGTTGTCCCCTAGGATAATATTGTATTATAACCAAACTAAGTTAGTCTAAGGTCTGCCCCTACTTATCCTATCTTGGCACAAAGCAGCACTTTCAGTTCCTAGAGAAAACTTAGACAATTTTATTATCACTTGCATATGATTGTGATCTAGCACAATCTGAAAACCCAAATATTGCTAAAAACCAAGCCAGAGTAGTACTGCATAAAGGCCACCAAAAGGATAAACCAAAGAAATTTTTGGCCATGAAACTTTCAAAAGCCTTTAGCTACAATTTGCTTTTAAAAACTAATTTAATTTTGTAAATTTGTTCAAATTTCATCCAGCCCTTTCTTGCATTTGCAGCAGACTGCAGTTTTTTATTCTCCTTCGACTAGACAGAGACCTCATACAGCTGTGGAGCTGCTAGGTACTCTTCTGTTCATCTCTCTTCATGTGCCTGGAGCTTTTAGCCCTGACATCAAACACAGATGTCACAGGATAGATTGGGCTCTCTCTTTGTTCACAAGATTCCTAGCAAATCATAAGGTACATTTTTGCATCTCTAAACCATTCACTCATGTAAACATCTCACTGACATAAGTGTTTTGTGTGAATCAGAAAATCAGCAGTTCAAAATAATTTTCAGTTTCTCAATTCTTTTTCCAACAGAAACATATGCAAGCACCATTTGCCACAACACAGCCTTGTATAAAATGCGGCAGTCTCCAGAAAGGCATCAGGCAGAGCAGTGAAAACAGGTCAAGGAAGGTGTTTCTTCCCCTCTAGCCCCAGTGAGTCATGAGTGCTGGGTCCAGTGCTGGGCTCACCAGTGCAAGAGAGACAAGGACAATACTATACTGGGTCCAGTCATGGGCCACAAAATTGATTAAGGGACTACAGCATCTGAAATACAAGGCGTGGCTGAAAGACCTGGGGTTATCCAGCCTGCAAAAAAAAACCCCAAAAAAAACCCAAAAAAAACCCAAACCAAAAAAAAAAAAAAAAAACAAACAAACAAAAAAAAACCCCAACCAAACAAAAAACAAATCCTGGGGGCAGGACAAGCAACAGAAGCAGATTTTCTTCAGTGATGCCCAGAGACACAACAAGAAGAAATAGGTATCAATTGAAACATATGAAATTCTCTTTAAAACTAAGAAAAAAGTGTTCATTTTCACTGTAGAGTTGATGAATTTGGAACAGGATGCTCAGAGGCACTGTTGAGTCTCCATCCCTGCAAATATTCAAAACCACCTGGAGACAGCCCTCATAAACTTGTTCTAGCTGACCCTGTTTTGAGAAGGGGGCGTGGATTAGAAGTTCTCCTAACAAGTCTGGGACTCTGTAATACATTTGTGGTTCCAAACAGATTTTCTCTCAGGAAAAAAGGCCTGTTTTTTAGAGTATGTCTATACTAGCAGTTTGACACACAGTATACACACTTTTGAGGAGAAAAAAGCCTATTTAATAAATTGTAGGAAGCGCTTATATATTGGTGGGAAATACTGAAAGTCTTCAAAGTGAAATCAAGCAGAACTTGATCACAAGTTTTTCATGTAGTGCATTGCTGATATGGACACAGGGTTACTGTAATCCAACAGCTAGAAATAAGGAAACAGAGCAACACAGCAGCAAACAGCTCCTATAGAAGCACTCTCTGAACCTCTAATCAGATGTTTCTAGACTTTGCGGTAGTATAAAATATTGAAATATTTATGCAAGTAAATAAAAATAAGGTATACTCTACCTGATAGCCAAATGTGTTATTCTGTGACCCGTGTCTTGGGACTCCTGGATTTTCACATGCTGTGCGAGTAGGTTCTAAAAAAAGTTGCAATATATTAAAGACAAAACAAATTACAGTATTTTAATTAAATTCATGATTCTATGACAAAATTAAGCTTGTTCAGCAACATGCAATCATAAAGCCAATCATAAAGACAAAAATAAAGTGATTTGATTCTTAGAGTATAGAATAACACCAAGATAATGCAAAATAATGGAAAAATCCTAGATTGACTTAGCAAGAAGAGGAATAATAAGTTTGAAAAGAAATTTAAATTCATGGACATAATCATACCTATGCATCGAGGAGAAGAACCACTCCATGTTCCATCTGCTTGGCAAATCCTGGTGTTAGAGCCAACCAAAATAAAAGGAGGGTTGCAGCTGAAAGAGACTTCTGACTGATAGATGAAGCTTTTGCCTTCTCTTTTCCCTTGAGCAGGTACTCCTGGGTCACCACAAAACTTTGCTGTGAAAAAAGACATGATAGAAATGGAATGTGGCATTTATTAAAAAAACAAAATAACACTTAGCTGAACTAAGTGAAGAAATTATTCAAAATTTTGTATTTATTTTATTAAACACAGGTCAAATATGGAAACATTTAACAGGAATTCAGAGAGACTAGATATATAATATTTAGTCTGCTAGATTGTATTACTTCTGATAGTTGTTCAAAATTACTATATAATCTGCTTGATCAGTACCTCACACTTAACATATCAATTTGACAACTTATTTCATTAAAGTCCAAATAGTCACAATTCCTCCATGCCCCAAACCACTTATGTCTGAAAATCTTTAGAGAGCAATCAAAGAGTGTATCAAACTTCCATGTCAATCTTCCCTCTTCTCCTGCTTTCTTGACACCTACCCAGTGCTCAACATTTTTACATGATTAAAGGATTTAGCAGATAGATTTTAGGAGACATAAAGTCCTACTTCCTCATCCTTCACTGAAAGGCAAGGTTTGGTATGTATGGAAGTACAATACTTGAAAGTTAGAACAGTTAATAATAATGAAACACCAAAAATACTTCATAATAAAGAAACTTCTGTAGCAATTTAAAAGTCAGATACTAATAAACTGTAATTAGACAGGATAAATTTCACTCATAAAAACCTCTTCTTAAATGGATATTTTTACCTTATTCCTATCACCTAAGGATTCCTTATGTCTATAGCATGTCATAATTGAGTAAATGCTCTGTTAGCAAATTTACTGTCCTTCTTCTGGTCCGGGAACTAAATGGACTGACAACTTAAGATGCATATTAAGGTCCTTCTGGAATTGGAGGGCTAAATAACCTACCCCCTGCATCATGACCACCTCTGTCAAATAAAAAAAAAATGGTTTTCATAGGTGAACCCCTCTGAGGGAATCAGAGGACCCAATATGCCAACCAGACCTTACTCAGAGTGGCCTGCTGCCTCTCTGGAGCCTGGGACATTACTTGTAAACTCTGTAGTCTGATTATTATCTGCTGTTCTTTATGGCCACAGCAATGAGGAAGCAGAGTCCAAGGGTAACCAAAAGAGATTTCAGGCTTTAGCACAATTGTTTGAAGGATCAGGAGGACATCTAGTGTTTTCTTCAATCCTTTCAGTATCAGGGAAGAATACTGAAAGGAACAGGCAGACCCAACTGATTAACAGATGGCTCTGAGGATGGTGTCATCAGAGGAACTTTAGGGGTTTTCATCATATTATGGTCTATACAACATCAGATCAACTGCTATTCAATGGCAGTCAGAAGACTCTCTTCTCAGAGGAGAAAAATGGTTTTTGTGCAGGAGTTAGAAGGGCTGACCAGAACAATTTCAAACTACACTGGAAGAGGGAAAGGGACAAAATCAGGTTCATCTGTGAAAAGCAATGGGAAGGCATGCCAGAGTTTTAGTATTAGTGAGATCCTTCAGTCTTCTCCATGAGGACCTAGAGACCTTGACTCAGCCCATGAAATATGACATATCTGGCACAGGTAAAAGCTCGTGGGATCAGGCCTGTGACTGTGTGCCAGTGTGGAGGGTTACACACTCCTCAGGAGAGATAGGCAGGGTAAGTGAGGTGGGGGATGAGGCAGGGGAGAGGGGTGTCAGAGCTTGCTGTTTGTTATGTGTCCTGGTTTAGGAATGGTACTTCCAAATTCAGGGCCCCCCACTGTGATTCCCTAAAAGCATCCTGCTGCTCTCTTTCACTCCTCTTGGTATGTGTCAGACTGGGGTGGAGAATTACAGGGACAAAAGGCAGAGATTATGGGTTGAGATAAGAACAATTTACTGCACTGGGGCAGCCTTGCCTTGAGTGTTGTGTGAAGTTTTGGGTGACACAATATACGGATGTAAAGCTATTAGAGAGTATGCAAATGAGGGCAGCAAAGGCAGTGAAGGGCCTTGAGAGGAAGTCATATGAGAAGTGTCTGAGATCACTTGATTTGCTCAGCCTAGAGGAGGAGACTGTGGCAAGACCTAATTGAGATCTTCAGCTTCTTCATGAGACAAAGCAAAATGACAGGCACTGATCTCTTCTGTGTGGTAACCAGTGACAAGATCCAAGGGAATGATATGAAGGTCAGGGAGGTTTAGGTTGTATATCAAGAAAAGGTTTTTCCCCCAGAGCATGGTTGGACACTGGAATAGGCTCAGGGAAGTGGTCATAGCACCAAGCCTGATAGGTCTTGAGAAATCTTTGGACAGTGCTCTCACGTACATGGGTACAACTTTTTGGGTTGTTCTGTGCTGGGCCAGCAGCTGGACTTCAATGATCTTTATGGGTCTCTTCCAATTCATTATATTCTGTGATAATTCTATGATTTGAAGTTATATCAGCAGTTAGGAATTTTTTGGCATACGTCTACATTTTTCCCATCCATTGCCAAACTTATAAAACCAGCAATACTGAAATTACTGCATGAGTAATTAAGCAAACAAATTTAGCGGGTCATAGATAACAAACACTCAACCAAGGACACGGTCATATTCCATTCTGCATAATTATTCTATGTCATAACTATACCTTGCACATCTTCAGCTACAGGCTGTATGGAACTAAGCTAGGAAATAAATTTCTGATGTCAGGAGCTGCTTATTGAGAATGACTTTCACCAGCTCCCCTTCATTTCTGCCAGATGGCAACTAGCTTAAGCTCTTCGACAAGCACTGGCTGCCAATTGTTTTCTCTTGCAGGCCAATGGATAACCATTGCACATCAACAACATTCAGTTAATGTAATCTGCATGAAATAGCCTTTAATTCTCAGGCAGCTGCATTCTGTGCTAAATATGCCTTTAAAACGTCTAAAGGTAGAGCCCAATTTTTAGAGTATACTGCAATATTGAGTATTCCAACTTTAAAAATAAAAAATAGCTTGTGGTATTCAAAAATGAATGAAGGACACAATTTTTCAATCAAGAACAAATCATGAAAATAATTTTTATAGTCTCTGATATTCACAGTAGAGTGGACTCTAGAAGAGCTCTACATAGAGAATTTAAGCAACAAATTGTGGTCTTGCTCTTTTCTTCCAGAAAAAAAAGCCTTTCATCATACTCCACCTCTGGCACATAGAGTTTCAGCAGTAGTCAGAAACTGATGATATGAAAATATAATTGAAAAAAAAAAGGAAAAGAAAAGATGGTCTATATATGCTTTCATGGTACTGGGATATAGCCAAAGTAGAGAAATTTTTTTACAGGGAGAGATGAAAAAAAAAAAAAAAGTAAAGAAAAGAGAAGTGCATTTTGCAACATTTAGCAAGCTACCTGGCAAGCATAGCTACTTGGCAAGTTCAAATTAAATTTCAGAGACTGTAAAGCCATGAATAAGATATGATCCTCTTCCAGTTGGACTCCTTTTTGAAGACCATTACAGAGTGGTATAATTATTCTGCAAATAACTACAAAACCTTCTTCTTCAGTGTAATCAATTAAATATCTCAGAAAAATCACAATCACTTTTAATGAATAGGATTGGATACTGTAATGAAATTTTTAGCAATACAAGAATCCATCAATGTTATTTATAACTTTCAGATTAATAAAATTTACTGCATAAAATATATTGGTTTATTTATTGCAGGGTGAAAAATAGATAATTGTCACAGAATCACCCAGGGCCTAGTCAACATTACAGCCAGAAAAATTTCTCTGTGACATCACAGGAAGTTTAGGATGAGTATGAGGAAATAAAAGGGATTATAATGAAAGTTACCTTATCACATATGTAGCTGGATCTGAAAACAAGACAGAACCTTTTAATTTTGAATTACTTTGGATTATGTTGTATACATTGCTGTAATATTTTTTTTTGGTGTCTGTGTCTAAAGACTCATATATGGTCACAGAGGGTTTACAGATATTCCCATGACTTTCTCAATCTACTAGTAACACTAAAATTTTGGAAAATTTTAGAAATCTTTGGAAGGATTGTAATTATCCCAGGTTTGAAATTAATTGAGCCACTGGGGGAAGGAGGGTGGGGGGGGGAGGGAGGGAAAAAAAAGTGAGAACTCTAAAGAGGAAAAAACCATAATACAGCAAAATACAGACTATGATGTGAATACATACGTAAGCACTGAGGTACTTCGCCACTCCATGTTCCATTCCCAGCACAAGTCAAAACAGCAGGAAAAGAGAGTTCATATCCTGGAGAGCAGACATAGCTAATGCTAAATCCCCAGTCCAAGTTTGTTCCTTCCAACCTTCCATTAGAGATCTGCGGAGGAGTTGGGCAGGTAACAGCTGCAATAATATTCAAAATAATTAGGGCCAGCTGCTGTAAATATCCCTGGTGTACACAATTACTAGAAGAACCATATGGGCTAATTTCACCTTTTTTTAGAGGACAATACAGTCAGGGCATGCTATCTTTCTCACTGTATTCTTTCCACATTTCCTAAAGTTAGTATGTCTGGTTTCCTTCATTTAGGAGGCAGTGGATGATTGATGAAGTGTCTTAAATAAACCAGGATATTGCATCAAACCAAATAGGAAGACTACCAAAAAATCAGTATGGAAACTATGACGTGTACAACATTTAAGATATGTCTGGTAATCTACTACATTTTTTTTTTCTGTGTTAAGACAACATAAAGTACAACCATATTTTATTAGTGTGGCAATAATAAAATATTTTCTTCCTGTTGACCAGCTTAGGCATTTGCTAGATTTAACGTGTAGGGATGAAATTCCAGGATAACTGTTCCAAAATATTACTTGAAAGCCTAAGTAGCACAGTTTGGTTACTATTTGCTTTGTGAGTAGTTCATCACCAAAAAGCATCTAGTTGCTAGTAATAGGAAGAAAATGTAAGGATTTACAATTCCTTGAAACTGTTAGTATTGCTACTTCTAACAAGACCAACAAGAAGTATTTCAGTATATTTTGTAATTGCCAGGCCTCCTAGGAAAAAATAGAAACATCTTGTACCCGGTTGTAGGCCAGAGGACTGAAAAACAGTACAGGAAGGCAGTAGAAATAAAGAGATACAAGTGTTGTGATGAAGATAAAAATGTTATTCACTGTATAGTGGTATAGTAACAGACAATTGCTAATTGAAAGCTTAAGGGAAAAAAGTATTAAGAAAATTAAATGAAAGAAAACCTGAACCAGAAAGGGAAAGGATGAAATTTAGACCAAGTTGATAGAATGAATGAGGTAGACGAAAGGGCAAACTGTGCTAGCAAAAGAGAAAGAAAGCAAAAAAATCTAATACCATTTAATCTGGTAAAGCCAGTTGGGACAAATGAGAAGATGTGGTGATTAAAAATCGAGCAGAGAACACACAGGTCACAACAACAGAGGAAGTTAAATGCTGCACCCATAATCTTTAAACTAATGTTTAGAACAGCTGTCATCTTGCAGGCATAAAAGAATTCAGAGTTACTAGGTGATGAGTAATATGTATTTGAATGTAACCTGCAGAGGGTTCACTAGGTACCATTTCTACATTTTTATTATTCTCTTCAGTGAGAGAATCTCAGTTATGTAGACCATAAAAATACTTTACAGCAACATTCATGGCTGTTTGAGAATACTAGTAACAAATAACACTTTACCAGCCAGTAAAACAAATCTAGATTTTGGGACCTTAGTTTTGTCCCAGAAAAGGACATGATAGCTTTTGCCACACTTCTATGATGTTTTTAGAAAAGGAATTCAGAAAAAGTGCTCTAAGCAGCAGAATTATGTCTTCATTCTCCAAGAGCTTCACGAATAATCCTTTTAAAAGGGTCTGTATATTTTAAATTCTGAGCTGACTAACAAGGGAGGAAATATTGGTGAATTCTTGGGAAAGGAGAGAAGAAGTAGAAGAAAATAGATGTAACATCAGAATTTTAGGGTGAGAAAAAGAAAACAAAACAATACCTAGCAACAAGCCAGAATGCTTCTCTATTTTGGTCAGAGACTTAGACATAAATATGTACCACGACATTCTCAGTTTAAAAATTACTAGTGTATTACAAATGCAAGTCTGCGAAAAAGACAATGTTAGAATATTTGAATATTTAGCTGCAGATGAACATGCATCCTTTTCCAACTTGGCATAGCAGAGCAGTATTTATATGTTCCCTTTCAATGGCACAGTGACAATTATGCATGTATTTTCTGCCCAGTTCATTTTCCAATTATTTTAACTAAATAGTACCAAAGGACCCTGGCATTTCATTCTGACAGTAAGAACTAACTGTTATACATTTAACACTACTGCATATTATATATTATTTTAATTACACTTTTAACTTGCCTAGTGTACTTACACAAACTAATGTAAAGTAGAATGAAATTCTGCAAACACTAGAGATTCTTCATAGGATTATTAATTAGCATTTATACAAGCCTTAAATATGTAGGATCCAAAACCAGAAAGACTAAAAAACTCAAAGTTAAAATCAATAGTAAAATTATTTCTTTGTATCATTCTGCTTGAGTCAAATCAGAGTTAGATCTCCTGGTCCCAGTTAGGCATCCTGTAGACCATAAGAATTTGAGGCTGAGAGACTTTATAAAAAATATTTGCTCTGTCATATGATCTTCTAGCTGTTGACTGACAGCCACTCTTGGAGACAGACAGACTCTTGGTCAATATGACCACTATGTCCAATCTTCAGTTCTTAAAACAATTTTTTAATTGAAACTGAGGCTATCTATGAGCACAATGCCAACAGGAAAAAAAGAGTGAAATGTCAAGAGGATTTGTGTTTGACATCTTTAAGAATGTGTCAGGAAAGTAACTTAAAAAAGAAACAGAAGGAAGATGGATAAGAAAAAGTAAGTACAAAGGTAGCTAACTAAGTTTTGAAAGAATAGAGATCAGATGTAGTTACTGTGAACCCAGAAAGAATATGCCAAATGGTAATGCTGCTTTTCTACAAATGTAGAGAAAAATTACTCTAGAGAGAACTTGTTTTAGCATTGAGAAAGTAAGTTTCTCAGAGAAAATATTTTTGATGACACAGATAAGTTTGTCTTTCAGTTATGTTTAGATTTTTTTTTGCTGTTAAAATTTTAACAGGGTTAAGTTTTAACATTAAAAACCCCAAACCCAACTACAATTAAAAAAACCCAACAAACAAACAAACCAACCAAAAAAACCCATAAAAATCAAGTATGCAATTTGAAGAAGATGAAGGAATATCTTGAGGTTAACCCTTTCAACTTCCACAGTAGAGAAAAAAAAACATGAAACAGAAAAATCTTTATTGGGAAATTTTTCAGAATGATTTATCTTTTTGCAGCGAGGTGATGCTTAAAGGTACCCATCTAATAAAGGAAGGACCAGGGGAAATTCAGATGAGCAATTCAGATGAACTTGCCTTTGACAAAGTTCAGTTTGTATATATTTAGATCATTCCCAGAGGTGTCTTTTACATGTTTGAGTGTTCTATTTGTAAAAGCAGAGACATATATATGGTCACTTTCTTATGACAGTCTAACTGCAATTAACAAATCTAAACTATCCAGCAAAGTACTAAAGTATTCTGCAGAACTACAAAAAACTGTTCAATTTATTGTGCTTATAGGAATATAAAAGGGATAAAAAGTAAAAGATGAAGTCATTGTTTCTGCAGCTAAATAAATAAATTCAATATATTCATACTAAAAGTAAGTTTTGATTTCTGTGGAAATACACAATAAATTAACAATTTGCAATAAACAGTGTAGGTAAATGTCATAGAAGAAGTAGCTGACAAGCAAAACAAATGTTGTACCTTTGCATGTTGGGATTGCTCCACTCCACGTGCCATTGCTAGTACAAGTGCGAATTAAGGAACTATTTGCTTCCATTGTATAACCAGGTTGGCACATATAAGTAACATTTTGTCCAACAACATAATCATCACCATATCTCATGCCATTGGCTGGAACTCCTGGATCTCCACAACTGATAACTGCAAGTAAATAGTTGAGGAACATATTTTAAAATCTAAGAAATCTAAGTGAGATTTATCTATATGTGAGGAAAAAAAAACCACTACAAAACTAGGCATTGACTGGGAAAAAAAAAGGAGAAAAAGTAACATAAATCTTATCTCCACCAAGAGAAGATAAACATATGTCATTCTAATTACCTGTCAACCATATGTGGAGCTATATAACAGTTATATCTGGAGAGCATAAATACTTTAGTTTAACAGCAGTAGTAAAGGACTGTAAAATTTGTATTGACCAAATTTCACGGTTACAAAAGGAAAAAAAAGAAAAAATATAAGAAATAATACATATGCCACTACCACCCTTGGATATGCTAAAATTTTCCTATCAATTCAGTTTCATTATTAAAAAGTAAATGCCCATTACTTACTTTACTTTTCTATGATATCCTGAAAGGAAACAAAATCTGGAAAATTTAAAATATATGCCTGCAAAAGCCTCCCACTTTATAAGTGCTCACATAGTTGCTATGTACATAAACAGGTGAGAATACTGAGGTGACCCCCAACCATGGTCTCTATGAATTACATAAAAACTAGGTCTATAACACTTTAATGTGTGGGAGTGGTTGTAAAACCTTTTATGACTTCTTGTGTCAGGAGATAATTAAGTTTCCTAATGAAATAAAATACTCATAAGGAATTAATAAAAAGTTTTATATCATTGTAATCTGAAAATAGTGTTAAAACAGGTAAGCTTCCCTCAGATTTGGTCAACTGGATGTATCAATTTCTGGAACAGTCTTTAGAGAGAGAAGACCAGTGTTCACACGAAATATAGCATTCCATGTGTTTTATCGTTTATTTTATAGTAAACATGAAAATCACCCTACAGCATTGCTATTTCTTCTGGGAAAGTGTGAGAAGCACTTTTCTGAGCAGAGTACACGTCCTGGCCACTTCTAACTCAATGCCAAAGCATGGCTCATGTGAATATCACTCTTTCTGGATCTGGATCTCCAAAATCACAAAAAATCCATGACCACATATTTGTGGTGTAGCTCCCTTGACCTAATAACTCAGGGCCTGAGAATCCAAGACATATATAATATACCTTCTCTACAGTTTACCATGATCTGAGTGAGCAGATACTAATTACACAGCATATAAGAAATCTTAAAATGTCCCATGCAATCACTGTATGGATACAGAAGAGACTAGAAAACATACCACAGGGTTATCTGAATTACTGCAAAGGTAGCTAATGTACTGATAAAGAAAATAGGTAGATAATATACTGATAAAGAAAACTGGAGATCAATCTATTTTAGCTTACCTAGTAACACAGTAATTTCATTTTTTTTAAAAACTAAAAAGCCATAGATTTTTCTTGGTCATTTTTCAAATAACATAGAACTGGGAAAGACAGAACTGTTTCTCTTATTTACACATGTACTTTTAAATACTCTGAAATTTTCTTTATTTGAAATATCCTATTTACTGTTCTTAATGCGTAAATTTTACTACAATAATCCACAAAATTTTTACAGATATACTATTGTTTTGATTGAATTAAAATATAAAGCTAATGGCTTTATCCTTTTTCCTCTAATCTTTGTTTCATTTCAGTTGGACCACCTTCACTCAAATCACTGTTTTAGAGAAAAACATCTTAAAATGTTGCAGTGATGCTGACCAGAAGAGCATTTCCTGTTGAGAGACAGTGAATCCCAATGGGGTGGAGGTGGGGAGCCCCAGGCCTGTGCTGCCCAGCCAGGGTGGCCTTCAGAGCTGTGCTGTGCCACACAGCTCTCCTGCCCGGGCACAGCCTCAGCCAGCTCCCAGCAGCAGACCCGCTGCAGGCACTGAGTTATTGCGCCTTGCTGACTGCATGGCCTTGCTTTTTATTGAGCAGTGCAACAAGAAGCTCTCATGAGAATGTTGTTTCTGTTTGGCTGCAGAAATGGTAGTGTTGTTTCTTTCTAAGAAAATCCTACAATAGCTTGCTATGGTCTAGGTCTGCATGGCATTGCACTCGGGTCAGTCCTGTTTGATGGTACACTGCCCAGGCCTCCCAGCCTGTAAAGGAGCATAAAATTATCTATGCTGTTCTCTTCTCACAGTGTCATCTCTAAACCCCCTAAATTTTGATAACACCTTGACTAAACAAAAATGGTATATCCTGAATCTCACTCTCTTTGTTTTACTGTGATACTTCATCTGTCAACATATTTCAAGTTAAAATCTCATGTTTCTGCCTGAGTAATGTGTCCTGAGAAGATTGTTTGGCATGTATTTCAGTAAAATGCTATTCTAAAATACAACAAAAAAATTATAGATGCAGTTGACATCACAAGTCACCTTTATCTTTGGTACAATTAATCTGGTTCTCATTCTAATTTGTAAAATAATAAATAAACAAAACCACTGAGCTCTCTCTCAGGTTTTATGACTGCAAAAATTCATTGAAGATGGATTTAACAAGAAGTTTTATGATCTAGCTTTTGGCTTCTATTTGGGTTGCTCTAAGTGTGTTCAAAATTTAAAAAACAGTTTGCTATACCTCTGATGAAGATATGTTTCTTGAAAATGATAGGCAGTCTCATGCATCACATAAATGTAAAATTTTCATAATTGCTACTAAAAGATGAACTAGGACATGTAATAAAGAAGGAACAGATGGGCTTGAAAATAAAGTGTTGCAAAGTGCTCATTATAAATGTTAGAGATGCTGTAATAGCTTCTGTTAGTTGGGTAGCCAAAGGAGTTTTAAGGTTAATGAAGAGGCCAAACAGAAGATGGTATGTCAAAATGGGACAACAGTTTAAACCTCGGAGTCGCTGTGAAAAGAATCCTCAAGTGCTCATTACAAGGTTTTTATTTTCTACTCCTGGAAGAACAGAATATTATACTGCTAATTTTTCAAGATGAAGTAAAGCAATTAAAAAATATGTCTGGATATGTCATATCACAAAACATAAACAAGATTAAACATATATACTGGTAAACAATTAAAGTAGGTAGATCATGTAACCATACAACTCCCTTAAACTGAAACAGCAGTCTACACATTTTACATACTCTGCCTTTAAAAAAACATATTCTTCACGTTTGCATAGCATTATATTTTAAACAAATATTTAGCATACAAAATTATGTAGGAAGTAGTGCAAGAAAAGGCTGAAAATTTATTGGCATGAGACTTCTATATTTTACTTTATTTATTACTTTCAGAGGAGAGGAAAAACAAAATTAGTCATTGGAAATGTGTCTTACTTGTGCAGTTTGGTAAGGATCCAGACCATGTTCCATTGGCAGTGCATTGTCTTACAGATGATCCAGAAAGTATGTATCCTTCCATACATGAATAAATTACTGAATTGGAGAATGTAGTCCCATCAATACGAAGTACTTTTCCATTAGCAGTTGTTCCTGGATTACCACACTGCACAGCTATAAAGGGAAATGTGTAATATTTTCAAAATGTAGTAAAGATGATTTCTGAAATGGGAAAAATTGGAGGAGGAACAGTCCTCCTTCCAGCAGAGTTACTTGGTAGAAATCCATTATGTTGTCATTAAAAATGTAAGTTTCACCACCTACTGATAAGGCACATTGTACAGTAAAAAACTGTGCATGAATTACTATTTTTCCCCTTTGGTTTGTAGAAAAAAAACCCTACAAATTTAGCTTTATAATCTGCATTATTAAAAAGATCAGCTGCAAACATGCCCTCCTCCCTCCAATTATAAAAAAAAATCTGATTGACAATTATATTTGTAGATTTAATTTGAATCGTGTTTCTAGCATCAATGATATATAATCTTTCTAATTCAAAGCATTGAATGGAGTCAACATCACAGGGAGGTGGAATCCTGCTGTATCCCAGTTCATTAATGTTCAACTTGGGAATTTGAATGTGTCCTTCTTATGTGATTACATATATGTATATCTAATCTATATGACCTAAACTAGAACAATATACCTGTGCATGCACTACCAACACCTACATTTATCTGTGAACTATATTTATCATTTCAAGAAAGAAATATCATCAAAATTATCTTAAAATGTATAAGAGCTGATTTATTTCTGTAATAGATAAGGTCAAAGGAAAATAGCAGATGGTACAGTATAAATATATATATACACACATACACACAAATATATAGATTATATTTTTAATGTAATGTAAATTTAATAATCATTCAGCAGAAAGGATATTACAAGAGCAGTTTATGAAACAAGTTTTTAAAACTAAATTACTTGTTCATACAGTTAACACAGCCAAGAGCAATAAAGTAGAAATTAAGAGTACACGTTCTCAAATTATTTTCTTCTTTTCAAGACACTTTTTTTGCAAAATAATCTGTTGGGAATTATTTTCCTATTCTGAAGCAAGGTAAATTAGGCAATAAATGAGTCTTCAGAAATATCCTCTTATAGCTTTCTTTTATGGAATTTGTCTACCTTGAAATTTTCAGAATGCTATTTTACAAATAAACTTGTTTCAGCATTTTGTTTTCTATTGAAAAAAGGCAATGTCAACAGTATTAATAAATGAAATTTTAAGTCAACCATTTATACATAGATGAATAAAGCTAAAGAAATCCTGACACTGATATTTTCCTAAAACTGGGGTTTTTGTCTGAAATTCAGGTGTTATATGGTTGTTATTAAAGGTCAGGTTATGCTGAGATTTTTAAGTGAAAAAATATTCATCAAAAAATTGAGTTCTAAAGGCTTATTTGTTTCTTCCCTCAAAACCTGTAAACATGCAGTTCAGTAGTTGCCAGGAACTGTTGTGTTGTGTCTGTATAAGTTGGACTGTTCTGTTTCCCCCTATCATGTAATGGTTCTGCCCTGGTTCTCCCCTCTCTCCCTTGTGCCACCAGTAATCCCAACTCCTCCCCAGTTGTCTTGGAGACTAATGTATTAATGTATTCTTTCTCAAATCCCTCCCCAGTGCCCTGTCCATCACTCAGCGCTCCCACCCTTCTCTCTAGAACTCTCTAGAAACTTCCAGCTAGAGTGTCAAGTGATTGGTTCAGGGGCCAGGGCCCCACCCTCAAGTTATCCCCATTGGGGTTTTCCCTAAGTCAATCTTTTGTATCCCACTCCCCTCTGAAACTCCATTTGTCCAAAGACTGACTCCTCCCCTGATTCCCTCTCTCCTTATAAGCTGTTGCACCCTCTGCCTTGTTCTGTTTGGTTGTCGGTTCCCCTGGAACTGAATAAATCTGGATTCACCACAGCTGGAGAGTGCTCTCTTCTTTCTGCTGACTGTAGCCATAAGCCAAGCCGCGTCCTACCACAAAGCAGCGCTGCTGTCATAGCACAGAGCGTTTGCCTTAGGTGCTGTCCCGACCCACGGAGATCGGGATAGTGCCCCCTACTGCTAGTGGTGCTGGATAGCTAGCCGGGACGTCTGAGAAGGACAATCTTTCTCCAGCTCGACCGCTTCAAGGAACTGGTTTCAAATTTTTTCACCTGATGTCAAGCCACTGCTATAGTGCAAAACTTATTTGAAAAAACTTTTCAGTCCAAAATAACTGCACCCTGTTCACAACAGAAAGCTGGCAATGCAAAATTGGTTTTCTGATCAACAGTATTAAAAACACAGCTTAAAACTTAAGTGGATCTTTGACTTACCTTTGCACTCAGGTTGTCTACCTGTCCAGCTTCCATTTGCCAAACATGTTCTTTCTTCTGAGCCATGCAGGATATATCCAATATCACAGCTGAAATGTATCGTGCTTTTAATTTTAAAATTGTTTTCTTCCCTAGACCCATGGCCTGGGATACCTGGATCACCACAAGAACCAGCTGTATCACCTAGATTTTAGAGTACAAAGATTAGAATACTTATGAAATATTATTATGATTCTGCATTTATAAAGCATGTCTCTATGTATTTATAAATAAGTTCATAAAGATATATGATTTTTTAAAATCCCCATATATATATCAGTGGGTGTGAATCCCTATAAATGCAAAATTACTTGATCCGCTACTATTTTTTCTACTTATTTTATACTATTGCAGAAGAAGAATTACAATTTTCTCAAATTCCCCATATACCATGCTGAAATTTTGATAACAGAATTATCAAATAAAATAGAGGGGAGGGAAAGACAAGCACAAAACCTTGGGAATTTTTCATTTTAAAAAAAGGAATTCTGAGGAAAACCAAGGTCCTGATTACAAAGACAATTTTCTTGTGTATAACTAGTATTCATAAAATATTTCTTAGTTTTATGGTATCACTAGAGTTGGAACAGATATGAAGTATTTTCCTGCATCCTAGAAATGTTGGAACATCACGTCAAAACTGCCTGATAGCTAAAATCTCCCTCAGATATAAATGTTTCAGAAAATTCTAAGATAGAGGGTTAATGGTAAACATGTTTGTATTTATATACAAATAAATTAATAATGTTAAATGCAATCTGCTGTGTATAAATTTTAGTATAATCAACACAGTAATAATGATAACAATAAAAAGTAATCATAATATCTAAGATTATAATCTAAGTCCTTATAATAACTTTTAGGAAGTTCTAGGTAACACGATATGAACATCAGCTCATTTGTTTGAATCTTTTAATATTTACTTAGAATCATCTACTTTATTATTTTAGAGAACTTTAAGATAGTTTTCTGCGTAAAAAGAGATTAAGGTGTATTATATTCCTGAGTTTCAATACTGAAGATTTGAATTCTGGAATTCTTGGAGCTCCACTGTTCTGGTTTCTTCCTCATAACCCATCTGTTTTTCTAACAACTTCCAAATAAAATGAAGGTCTTCTAGACAAAAATTATGTCAAACATGTCAATATTTTTGAGAGAAAATCTTCATTACTTTGTAGTTGTTATACTATTTTAAATGAAAATGAAATATTTCAAGAATCAGGTAGAAAGAATTAATCCTACTATATATATAAAATCTGTCATGCAGATTTTCTGGGGTTTGTCTAAGCTTAAATAGAAATAATAAGAGCAAATTTATAAAGAAATAGTAAACAAATTTGCAAACTCTAAATATGCAAAAGACCAAAAGTGCCAAACTCACTGGAGGGGTGTTCTGTGGGAAGTTAGCACCCTAGAGTCTTACATGCAGAGAAAAACAAGTGTTCTGCTGCCTTAGTTGGCACTGTATATGTCTAAAAAATGCTGTTGGACACAACTCTCTACTGACAAAAGTATGTTCAGAACTCAATAGTGAAGGCAGAAGAGTAGATTGAAAACTATGGTGCATGAGCAAATACTTGGTTTAGTCCATTATGTCTAAGAAGTACATGGTACTATGTATTTAAATTATTTCATAAATAACAAATACACTCAAGTAAGTAAAAGGGTTAGCTGTCTGCTTCCAAATCACAGGCTGAGAAGTTAGGCTGTTCTCTGCTTATCCATTTCATTATGTGACACAGATCAGTAAAGCAGATTGCCAGCCCTGTTTAAAAAGAAATTGCAAATAGTCCCAAATTATAGCAAAAACACTTTATAAGCTTTAAAATAATTTATGTCCAAGGTACTTAGGTGACTTAACAACCCTCTAGGTACAAAAAAAGTCTACTTCATATTTTTTGAAATCATTAAAAAAAATTAATTCCTAGATCAAGGGTGGTTTTTTTGGTGGTTTGTTTGTTTGTTTGTTTGTTTGTTTGTTTTGTTTTGGGAATCTGTAGCTTACATTTTCTAGTAGTATTTAGTTAGACTATGACAAAATTGGAACAGGGCCTACTCATCATTCTACACTTGTAAAGTCTCCATAATAACAGTTCAGTTGTTGGCAAGTTATTTAACATTATGCCTAAAAGAATTTTATGATGAAAAAATGAAAATAGGTTATTTGCTATGCCAAACAGAAATCACATATTCTTCTTCTAAGTGAAATCATGTGTTCTTTTCTAATACCTAATTATTACTACGGATTATTAGATTTCTTATTTTAGGAAGGTTAACCACCAGCTCCTTTGATTGAAGGTTACAGAAATAATTTTTCTAAATGACTAATCACATCAGATGTGATGGAATCAAAGAGTCACAGAATAAGCTGAGTTGGAAGTGACCCACAAGGGTCACTGAGTCCAGCTCCCGGCCCTGCACAGCACCATCCCCAAGAGTCACACCAGGTGCCTCAGAGCATTGTCCAAACCCTTCTTGAACTCTGTCAGGCTGGTGCTGTGACCATGTCCCTGGGGAGCCTGTTCCAGTGCCCAGCCACCCTCTGGGTGAAGAACCTTTTTCTAATATCCAACCTAAGCCTCTCCTGACACAGCTTCAGGCCATTCCCTTGGGCTCTGTTACTGCTCACCACAGAGATCAGTGTCTGCCCCTTCTCTTCCCCTCATGAGGTAGTTGTAGGCTGTGATGAAGTTTAAGAGAACATATTTTTATTACCTCATGCAGACTCAACTAAATTGTTTTTACAGTTAGTTATGAGCCATCCTTCTCTCACATGTGTAACAAATTCTCAGTTGACGTTAAGTCTTGATGAAATGGAGGATATTTAGACTATTTACAACCCTTGCTGCACTTATGAGGAATTCTACATTGCAAAAAATTTCTGACTCCATCTGATATGCATATGATGATTGAAAAGTGTTTATAAATGCCAGTGTATATCAATGGGACATGAAAATTCCTTCTAGCTCAATGTCACATGACAAGAAACTGTCATGATGTTACAAAATTTAGAAACCTTATGTTCACTGATCTAGCATTTTCTTTTAAAATTCTTTTTCATATACTAAAAGGACAAGTATGCTGCATCTTTTCTCAGTTAAATATTCTATATTATATAGTATGAAAAATGAAAACAAACATGCAAATTTTAATGTTTTTATATGCATTAAAATGAAGAAACCGATTTAAAGGCTAATAGTAAGCTGATGATTATGAAAACGGATGATTTAACAGATTTTAGATGCAAAATATAGAAATTCTCTGTCATGAACTGCAAATTATTGTATAATGAGAAACTATTTCAGACATAAACTTTGAAAAGAAAATCTCAAAATTTTACTGAGAATTATAGTTGGGTAAAGTCATGTTAAAGAAAACAAGAGTTTTATTCTCTACAACTCAATTCATTATGATTAACATTCAAATGTTCCTATGTCAAGGAATTTTTTTTAAAGTATTAATAAAAATTAATTAGATCTGATTAGAGTTTTCTATGTGTAGGAAGAAAAACAATTTAAAAAAATCATGGACCTCACTCATAATATCCTGAGATATTCCAACGCTTATTTATTTTAATTGGAGAAATACTATAGAATAGTCCTATTTCCAGTAGGGATGCTTTCATATTTTCATGTGCATTTTTAGGCTAAATTCCTTGATATTTTTGTCTATTTCTTAAATCATTTTTGCAATTCACAATTTAGATTTTTAATTTCTTTTTCTTATTAATACTATGAAAAACTACAATAAGTAGCCTTAGATTTTATCTAAAGAGGATATTTCCCCCCAAATAAATATGGATTAATTCTGTCTGTAAAACCACTTTTTATTAAAATAGTTCAAATTTGCAAATACCTAAATATATCATTATTTCATAAATAAGATTATTTTACATTAACGTTTGATTTATAGTGCATACCTTTAAAATTACAGATAATAAGAACTTGATCTTTGCTTCATTGTGCCAAATTTCCTTCTGCTTTATTAACAGAAAGTTTAAGGATTAAATTAGGTGTACATTTTTCTAGGTTTTGTCCCATTCTAGGTTCTTGAGAGTTTGCAGGAGAAGGTTCAGATACTGCAAAATTCTTCCAACACTTTAATGGAATATTTTAACCAAGAAGCTCTATTTTAATATTTCATATTATTTTCAACTAAGTCTGTGCCTTAGGATGTAAAATTTTGTATCCTGAAACTGCAGCTGATAATCAGTTTATAACTGATTACACTGAAGAGATAAGGGCAGGAGAGGAAAAAAACAAACTAAAAAGGTTTAGAATATGTGAGACCTCCACCTGGGCTACTGTATCCATTTCTGAGGTTTCCAATATAACAGACACAAAGAACTCTTAGAGGAGGTCCAGAGGAATTCAATAAATATGATCTGAGGGCTGGGACACCTCTGCTCTGCAACAAGGCTGAGAGAATTTGGGCTGTTCAACCTGAAGAAAGGAAGGCTTTCAGAAGACCCCATTGTGGCCTTTCAATACATAAAATATAGAAGAAAGATGTACTGTGGCTTTTTATCAAGGTCTGTGGTGACAGGAGAAGAGAGTACAATTTTAAACTGAAAGACACTAAGTTTAGTTTGGGCATAAAGCAGACATTTCTTACGATGTGAGTCACTGGAACTGGCTGCCCAGAGAACTTGTGGATGCAACACCCCTGGGAGTGTTCAAGGTCAGGTTGAACAGGACTTTGAGTAACCTGATTTAGTTGAACACATCTCTTCTCATTGCAGTAAGGGAGGATTAGAAGATCTTTGGAGGTCCCTTCTGTCACAAACCATTCTACGATGGCTAGGAAAGACGTCCTTACCTATAACCAGAGCTTGGACTAGATGATTTGTAAAGGTCCTTCTGACTTCCAGTATTCTATGATGATATTATTTACTAATACTGTAAATAATCTTGGATTTCGAATGTGAAACTAGTAGAGCACATCTATTATTTTTCACTTCTATTTTTGGCATGGATCTAATCTTAAAAAAAAAGTCAATTATTTACTTATTATTTTCTGCCATTAAACACGTCTAAGTTCTCTGAATTACATTGGTTCAAATAAGATTCAAAACTCCTCTGATTTCTTCAATTAAATTATGAAACATATGCAGGACAAGAACGAACTTCCACCAGTATTTACTGAGAATTAAAACTGATAACATGGTTAACCTTCATCACAGTATTTGTTTACGTAGTCTGCAATAACAAAAGGGATTTAATCAAATCCCAAATTAGCGTGTGACTTGGATTTCTGTTTTTCACTTAATCACTGCTCTTAAAGTGAATCAAAATGAAGTTTTGAAATACAATATTCCTAAGCAAAAAGTTCTTCAGAAAACATATCTTGACTTCAGTGAGGGCTAAACTATTACAAGGATTAGATAGTGTTCCCTCAAAAACTGAGCACCCTGCCTTGAAATTATGTGGAGCCTACCTGGCCTTATTATACAGATGGATGTATTACACAATCAAGTTATATCTGAGGTGTCATCAAGCCAGTAGACATTTGCAAGTTGAAAGAAAAAAATATAAGAAAATTAACCCATCATCTTGAAGAGACAATGCTGCAAGATTTCACTGCAGAAATTAATGCTCTTGCCAGAAATCACATAATATTTTGAAAAAGATATTTTCAAAGCAAACTGGTTTCGTTAACAGTCAATTGAATGTGAAATTTCTTGTTCATATTAAGTGCCACCAAGAAAGTCTACTTCTTGTGGATTATTTCCTAGCTAATACTTTATGCTTACTTTGTTTTTACTTTTTCTTTTTTACTTCTACTGAGTTGGTAATTCAGCTTTATGCGTGATTTTTCAGATTTTTAAACGGCCTTCTGAAAAAATCAAAATATATTTAAAATCACTTCAGGATACAGTCATTAATGCACAAATATTACCTGAGCAGTGAGGAAGAGATCCACTCCAGTGTCCGTTTAACTGACATGTGCGAGACGCCTGCCCCAACAGCGACCGTCTCCCCGTGCAGGTGTAATGAACAGTAGAGCCAAAGGTGTATTTATCTCCAGACAGGACCGCGTTCGGAGGAACTCCAGGATGTCCACAGTCAATCACTACAATGCATAATTATTGGAGATAAAAGAAGGTTATTATCACTGATCCTACAATTTTTACTTTTCATTTTTACAACTGCACGCATAAACTTTGTGAAGGGGTTAACATTTCTAGGGTTTGTGGGAAGGGGGAAGATCATGGGATTAGAATGCAAAATATGCTTCAGACCAAAAGCTATGAAAGAAATGTTTGGAGGTGTCAAAAAAAGATATTTTAGATACATATATAGATGTTCAAAACCACTCATTCACTAAGTTGATCTTTATGTCATGAACACATGCACACACCTTATACTCTTCAGAGAAAAATTACAGGAACACAGTATTTGCCAGAGTCACTGCTGTGGCAGAGAATATGCAGAACTTAGTCCCTCTTTTAATAATTCAGGGCAAGGAGTTAATTTAAAAGCAAGCTAAATAAATCAAGTTTGGGAAATGCACAAAAATTATAAACCAAAATTTCATAAATCAATTCACTATGTACACAAAATGAATCTAGGCCTGATGTTTGATTTCTTATCTTACATCTGTCCATGGTATGTAGATTATCTTTGCCAGAGATATTTGTATTTATGTACCATGAAGCCCACAAATTAGAGCTGCAAATATCAGTGAAGTAGAATCAGCTGCTAAATCATACAACTGTAATTTTTATGAAAATTTCATCGCATTAAATACTATTTTCAGCAGGACTTTTTATTAAAGAAAAATCCAGATCAGAAGATTGATCAGGGTCAAGGATGTGTTCAATTCCATGGCATTTCAGATGCATGCAACAGTACCATGATTGTACAATACAGAATAAGATCAAATTCATATATGGCAATTTTTCTTTCTTAAATTATTATTATGGTATTAGAGCTTTAATTTATGTATATACTGATTTGCATTTAATGACATGTTCTCCCAAATGTCCAACCTTTCTGGTCCACCAAGGTGCAGAATCTTCCTGACAGGATCACAAAGGATTTAGGAATATGCTAAACTATTGACCAACTTTGATTCCCACCTAGTGTTGCTGACCCCTGTGACTGTTCTGCTTTGAAGACTTTGAGTAAAACAGCCAGAATAGTCAACTTCACATAACAAACCCTTGTTGTCAGCGTGTTATTTTTTAATCAATTGCTTCTAACTAAAATTTACTATCAGTTATGGATAATTTCTGAGAATGAAAACTTAGAACGTCATCAAGAAAAAGGCATGTTGGTCATGCAGGCTTCAACAAAATTAGACCTTTATCCTCTGAAGAACATTCAGTTTTTCAGAATATTTTGTTATCTGTAGTATTCTTGATTGATTCTTTTGCCCTATTCAGATGTCATAAAGGACATAGTTAATTTCATACTGGTACCTTACAGTTTCCAACTTTGGGCTTTCCTGTACATACTTTTCTATTTACATTTATATCTAGAAGTCATGGATCCCTAATAATTGACTTTAAAATTATAGCACCCTTAATATTACCCTTGATATGATTATGCATTCTACAAAATTTAATTTGATATTAATGTTTTCAGGCTGGGATTTCATATGAGAAGTTGATTGAGTTTCTTTTTTTTTCAAATACTAACTAATTTTCTTCTTTTCTATTTACCACTCTCATTAAAACAAAACCAAAAACAAAAAAAACAACTCTATATCTAATCTAAACAAACTCTTTTTATTTTAAACCATTACTCCTTGTGCTATCAACACACACAATTGTAAAGAGTATCATTCCAGCAATAATTTGCAAAACACTCCAGAAGCTCTTAAAAACTTTTGGTATGCTTATGATTACAAAATACCATGAATACCACTTAGGTAGAATTCATTGACCCCTCTATGAAAATGACACAAATAAAGCAGAAAATGCCCTTTCAAAAGTATATATATCCCTTTTATTCCCAAAGCTCTTTTAAAAGAAAAATAAAGGCTGCCTTATTAAATTACTTGTGACAATTCAGATAAAAAATGACTAAGAGATTAAAATACAAATGTAGAAGGAAGAAATCTTTGCAACTTTACCTTTAAATTAATTTCTCTTTCGAGATACTATTAAGGAATATTTCTCTTTTTGAAATGGTAATGTTGCCTTTAAATTTAATTTGTGACCAGCAGACACTTTGTTTTAGGTTTAACTGTGACTTGCAATCAAGCTACTTATCCCATCAAAGAAAGAGACAAGTTCCATAACTGAAATTTTTATCGCTAATAAGAAAAAAAGTTATTTTCTTATTTTTTGAGAGGTGATAGTAGAACTAGTGAAGCCTCCTGAGAACAAATAGCTACAGTATTGCAAATATCAGTCCATGATTCCTGAATACGTAACCTTTGGACTGTTTTCCTTTAATCTCTAGAAAAGAAGCTTTTCTCAGTGAAAGATGTTGATCCTAAACGAAACCCTTTTCACAGACTAGTAGAGAACCAGGTAAATCAATGTCTCATCCAATTAAAAGTCTAAGAAACATCTCTGGCTGTATCTGCATCACAGTTAGAAAGTTGTTCATGGCAAACCAGAATAAAAATAACCTACTTGTGTTGATGCACTTGCCTTAGTGAATAGGTTATGTATGAGTATGATGTTCAGGTACAAATATTAGTGTGGTAAACTGAGGACACTGTCCAGAGGACGTCTTAGGTGTTCTACAGTGCTGTTACTGGTGAAGTCAATGGACAGGTTTTGACCTTGCATCTCTGCTATCAGGGATTATTATGCTGGAGCATCCAGAGATGTTTGTATGGCTATTGCATTTCATAAGTATTCTATGTTATTTGCTACATACAAGAACAACATAACTGCTATTTCAGCAGCTACTGAGACCCTCCATCAGAACCACACACACACAAATGTATATAAATATGATTATTATAATTGTTGTCATGAGACTGATGAAAATGTTGTGTAAAATAATACCTCATCTAGTTCACATTCTTTGTAAAAGCAAACTCATTATCTACTTACTAATGCATTCAGGTAGAGGTTTGTCCCAGTGGCCATTTGGTTGGCATATTAAAACTGAAGAGCCAAACAAAAAATACCCAGGATTGCAGTCATAAAATACCACTGTGCCATACGTGAAATTTCCATGTTCAATTTTACTTTCTCTTATAGAATTTGCAGGAATTCCAGGATCCGAACAATTGACCACTAAAAAGAAAAAGAGCACAGACTTGAGAGCCATAATAATACAGTCTCCTAAAATGGTCTCCTATTCTTTGTATAAGAAGTGTATAAGCTGGTTTTATATACCCTAACTTTTTATATAATGGTAGTGAATTAGGAAGAAGAACAGAAACGACAAGACGCTAAAGCCAGAAGAAGTTAAACCCAGAGCAAATATAAAGAAATGCTTCTTTATAGTGTGATAATACTGTAAAATTATTTGCCACTAAAAGTTACTGAACATACCAATAAAATGAATTTACATTCCTGTCTTGACACACACTGTTGTCCACAAATATAAACATATTTTGGGGCTAGATGTGATTTTGGTCTAACATACACAGAAATGCAAACATACTTATGTTCCTATACCATTTTGATACTGGATCACCTTTAAGACAGATGCTTTGAGCTAAAGGGCACAAGGTCAGTTAGGTAAGACTGTGGTGAATCTGACAGAATAAGAACATATACCAACAAGTGGATAGGATATTTTAAAAATAGAGGTCAGCTTTCATGGTTAAGAATACTGATGAATTTTTTGAGTTCTTAGCACTTCAAAAGATATATTTTTGAAAATTTCTGAATATAGATTTTTCCCTCTCTTTTTTGTGTCTTACAGCTACCTGTGAGTTCAGTATAGTACTTATTTTGGGGGTCATGAAGATTAATTTAACAGTTTTTATATGGTTTCCTCTGGTCAAGGAAACACATTATCACTTATTCAAAGTGAATAATTTTTTTTCTAGAAAACCAAAGTTCCCATAAAAATTGCTATCCCTATATCCTTACAATCAATTGCATGTTTATATATGTGCAAATCTATATATCTGCATGTGTATTCAGGTGGAATTTCCTATGCATCAGTTCCTATCCATTGCGTCTCATCTTTTTACTTGGCACCACCAAGAGGAGCAGGGCTGCATCCTCTTGACACCCTCCCTTCAGTTACTGACAGTGATGAAGACCCCTCTCAGTCACCTTTTCTCAAGATTGAACAGGCCCAGCTCCCTCAGCTTGTCCTTGTAAGAGAGATGCTCCAGTCCCTAATAATCTTTGTAGCGCTCAGCAGGACACACTCCAGGTTCTCCAGATATTCCTCACTAGGGCTCAGTAGCGGGGTGGGATCACCTCCCTCAGCTGCTGGTAATGCTCTTCCTAGTGCACATCAGGACAACACTAGCCTTCATGGCCACAAGGGCACTGCTGGGCTTGTAGACAGTTTGTTGTCCACCAGGACCCCCAAGTCCTTCTCTGCAGAGCTGCTTTCCACCCCCAGCCTGCATTGGTGCATGGGGTTACTGGGGTTACTCTTCCTTCCCCAGGTACAGGACCCTGCATTCACGTTTGTTGGATTTCAGAGATAAATATGCATGGATGTCTGTATATGAAAGTATTAAAATATGCTGAAAAGCTCTGTAATCTGCAAGGAAAAATGGTATTGCTAGATGCAATTCAAGATCCTTTTTCCTACCTAAATCACTTAATGTAGTAATTTTATGGCTCATGTCCTCTCTAGCTCCTATTCTAAATTATTTTGCCTGCTTGTGCGCTTCTTCTAGCAGATCTCAAATATTGATACTAAAAGCCTAGAAAACATACCTTTTCCAAGGACAGAAGTAGATTTCTGTTTGTATTTTACTTCTTTAATAGTAAAGGACAGAACAATTTGTTAGCTACATTGATGGTCGATATTGAATATTTTTCTTTTCCTGGAGGAAAGCCTGAGCTACATTTCTGTCCTTTTCTTTTTACCTCCCTGCAAGGATCATTGAAGTCCAGCTCCTGACCCTGCACAAGACAGCCCTAAGAATCACACCATGGGCCTGAGAATGTTGTCTATGTTCATGTTACTAAGCATGTATTTAAAGTAAAGAAAAGAATTTATTCATTATTCAGGAGTAGTGAGCACTTGAAACAAAATACAAGGAACTTCGACCATTTCAATAGTTTTACACAATTATTATGGTTGGCTAAGAAGCTAGACATTTAATAAAGTTGTTAATAGTATAACAGCAAGTGCACTGAATTTACATGACAAATTTATGGGACAAAAGGAAAGACTTCACAACAGTGTGCAGCCTTTCTATAATATTGCACTTTTGGTAGTTTACAAATATGCAAGGAAACACTATATTATTATTTAACTTCTTAGCAAATAAAATAAAATCATATTAGAATGGATTTCACTGCACATTGTTGACATGATTAATGATGTCCAACACAAGATGAGTACTTATTGTTTTTAAAATCTCTCCTAAAACCAATATACAATTTCAGAACTGTGTAAAGTTTCAAAGAGCAACCTGATCAACTTATTGCACACCAATAAGCTGTCAGCACTTTGGCACATTACTCTGCAATATGAGAATACCAAGGTGACTGATAGCAACTGGATTGAAAATGAGATTAAGTAGGTACCCTAAGCACACAGTACATATTTAGTACTGTAAATTTAGAAAATAATGTCTTCTCATCAATAAAGAGTTCCTTGGAAATTTAAGTTCTGTAAACTATTTGGCAGTATCTCTTAGGGGAAAGTAATCAAATAAAAGTGGAGAACACCTATTGAAAAGAAAATACGGTCAATAAAACTTCTATAAAAATACATTATTTAGTTTATGCACATATAAAAATACAGAGAAGCTGCAGAGAAGTTGCTGAAGAACAATCATTAGAATTTCTGCATATGTACATGCAAGTTACAGGAAAAAGTACATTTTTCTAAAAAACCCAATTATTTAAAAACACATAGAAATTTTAAAAATATAGGGATGACAAAACCTTCTTAAAACTGTTTATGAAAAATTAAATAGGACTAATATAATACTGTTATTTTTCTAAGTGAAAGAATTATTTTTCTAAGTGAAAGAATATCTAGAAGCGTTAAGAACACAAATGGACAAGGTTAATAAATTAGAATAGCAATTGTCAAAGTCAAGATGCTCTGTGAAGTACCAATGGAAATGTAAAAGGAAGAAAAGTAGCTTTTCTTATGTGTCTCCTAGAACTATATTGGCTAAAAATGGAGATAAAAATATTTCAGGATTTAAGCTCTTAATTATCTCTCCATAATTTTGCTTCAGTAATTTGTAGAGACAACTTTTTAAAAAGCAATACAGTCTACAGACACATAAGAAAGTTTCTCTGCAACTGTTATCCTGGCAACCCAACTGTAAAAAATCATAGCATCACAAAAAGTCTTTACTAATAAGATTATTATGTTAGTTAATCAGTCTCTCTGTTGGTGAGAAAGGAATCACTTTATCTTGTGTTCCTTTACCCTCTGTTTATTTTCCAGCCCTAATTTTACAACATCTAGTTGTAAACCTGTAAATGCTGCTTTCTTACCTTTGCATATTGGAGGTGAGTGGCTCCACTGCCTGTTAGCTTGGCACTGAGCTTTGGTTGGTCCTTGCATAACATACCCAGTATTACATGAAAATGTCACAACATCATTGAAGTTGAAACCATTTCCACTTGTTCTTCCATAAATAGGACTACCAGGGTGACCACAGCTGACAGCTAGCATAGCACCAGTCAAAAAAAAAAAAAAACAAACAAAAACAGAACAAGTTGTTATCACTTTTCATTATTTATTATACAATAGATAATAATTATATAATAGTATTTTTAAGTTTGGATATTATAAGATACTTTGCATTTTCCATGATGAATTCATTTTCAGGAACTTAATTAAATTTTTAAATAAACTGAACAGAATTTGACAAGCAGTAATGAAAGCAAATGAAGAAAACTCTTTGAAGAAGCAGGAGAAAAGCAAGCACTAGATTTTCATTATGCATAGTCGGGAATTGAAAGAAAATATTTCACTACCTTAGTTCCTCAAGTATTATTTCTTACAAATTTGTCTTATTATCAACTCAATATTTTATCTTTGTGGCCTAAATACTTAGTGAGGCTATAAATTTATGACTATTTTTTGAAAAAAAACCCCGGAACTATTGGCACAGTGAATTTTTTTTAATGTTTATAAAAAAATCTATCTAAAAAAGGTAAAGTTTATTTTCTATGCCTACAAAAACCAGATGAAAGTAAAGTAAGGAAAATTGGACACAAATTAATATTCACAAAATTATCAAAATCACTTCGGAAATATTTTCTTCTATTTTGTAACAAACTGTTGGTAAAAAAATGGTTAATTGGTAATTAAAAATAAATATTAAAACGTCACAGAATAAATGAATTAACATTGCGTGCTATGACTTGGCATTAAGAGAATTTCTGCTTCAAAGATAGAGCCACAGGATATTTAGAGGCAGATTAATACAGTTTCAATACACTAATATTACCTGTAAAATACTGGTAATCTACTTTAAAGTGCTTAGAGAAATCTAAAATTTTCCTAAATTAAAAAAATCATTTTATGTTATTACTTAAAGGTCTTTCATGTGATGGCTTGGCACACTTATCATGCAAAAGAAACCTCATTAACAAAGCACAATATTCACTCAAAGGAACACCAAAACAACAAATCAAAGTAACACCACCTCTGTGAGGAAGAAGAAGAAGAAAAAAAATTTTGGTAAAGAAAACATTTTAATCTGCAGTGTTGACAGTTTACTTCAACAGTATTTACTTATCTAACTGAAGCAGTGAAAGTAAATACACATTAAATATTTCCAAAAGCCACTGCAGGTCATAAAGCCATTTTCAAATTTGAGTAGTGACATTCATAAATCCTATCACTTTCTGAAGAATTTTCATATCTGAAACAGCAGGTATTCAGTCACCAAAAAGATGCAGTGGACATTTTAGGTGACAACACTTAACTTCGCCTGATAGATGAATCACAGATTTTATGTGTCCCCATACTTTTGAGGACCATTCAATCCTCATCTTGTTTGACACAGATATTCCTGTAACATCAATCAGTATGTGCTGCCATGCTTACTTACGCACACAGGATGGAAGTTGGCCAGACCAGTTGTGATCCTGTTGGCAGATTCTTACAGAAGAGCCAATCAACCGAAAACCAGGACTGCACTGGTAAACAACTGTGTCTCTATAGCCATAATTTTCTCCTATCACTTGTCCATTGACTATAAGGTCTGGGATACCACAGTGACCAGCTAGATTTATTTATAGTAAAGAGAAAAAAAAAAAAAGGAAAAAAAATCAGTAAATATGTCATAGAAACTTTAAATAAACCTCCTTAACTAAAACAAAGAAATGCTGCATATCTTTTAAGGTTTTTTATTGACCTAATTCAAAGCTTTATTTTTATTAGCTTGGTGAAGCTGCAGTCATGCATATGTATGGGTATGATTATACACATATAAAACTTACAAAAAGATTATGTAGAAAAGAGATTAAATGTCATATATATAATCGAATTTCCTTTAAAAATATGAATAATTCCTTTTTATTGTAACATGTAAAAATATGTATTATTTACCTTAGTTTTATTTTGATTATGATTAAATGAATAAGGTAGCATTAAAACATCATGCATTTAACTAAATAGAAAAATTCCACATAAAAAAATACAGATATTATAGATATAACTCCATGTGGACATTATATGTAAATATATCCTTTGTACAATAAAAAAAGAAAGAATTAACTTGAACAATTTATTGCTGAAATTTGACTCTCTGTAATGTTTTCCATTCTTTCTCTCCTTCCCAGTGGAATCCCAAAGAGATTAACACCCTTTGGTTGAAGGCAGTCAGCACAACAGCCGCCAAATCTTACAGCAGCCAAATGGCAACCAAAAATCTGTCTATGCCTAGGCCTAATCTTTTACTCTGTATTATCAAAATATGAGAAATATTGTATTTTCACTATGAAAGTCATAAAGAGACATTTAGCCTACAGAGAGACTGGGAAAAAAAAAACAACTGTGTATTGCTATTTTTCATAATGAATTCTGGAAAATAGGCACTGTGATTCAGCAAAAAATCTGGTAAGGGGAAAGTCTTTTAAGAGTGGACCAAACCACCAGCCACCCAAACTCCTCTGCTCTCCTTTTGTCTTCTAATTTTCCTCAAATAGCCCCCACAAACTAATCTCCAAAGCATGGAATTGCTAATAAGAAAAGACATATAGAACCAATATGGTTTGGACTGTTTTTTCCTTTGAAATTTTAAATGCTTCTAATACCCTGATGTATTTTCTGCATTTTGCCTCATTCGAGGCTAGAAATTAAAAAAAAAATCTTGCATTTTCTTACAGCTTGAGTTTTGTATTTTATTTCACTGTATGAAACATGATAAAACAATCAGAATTTACCAATTCAGTATTAGTAGTATATGAACCTCCATATATATTAGATTGATGACTCCAATTTGACTTCTGTGAACTTATCAGGAGTCCAAGCCTGGTACTGTTCGAAGCTATATTAACCCTTTTTTGTTCCCTCCCTGTTTCCCTCATTCTTATGAAAATCAAGTATATATGAAATTTATGTTTTCTAGGATAAGACGGCATAACATGTTTAAAAAAAATTTGTCAGAGTATTTCTTGATTTTCCAAGAAATTCATAATCCATTCAGCATGTAGTAGACTTTTTTGAACATGCTCCAAAGGAACTAATTTCCCTATCCTCTCATATTTCTGACTATAAACAGGACTAACCAGATGAGGAATAAAAACTGAGTTGTAAAAGATTAGTTTCTATCAAAATCCAACCAGACAGTCTGCAGTGATTCAGATCATGCTCAAGTAAATATTTTTCTAGTTGCATTTAATTAAAATATATGGCTTGGTTCCTAATTAAGAATTTAGTGTTGCTTTATGGCAGAGTGGAAGCAGAATACTACACCAGAAAGGTTAATCTCTATTTCCTGTGCAGAGAGAATAAAACTGAATAATTCAACATGTAAGGCAACTGAGATCACAGTGCAGTTTCTGCAATTTTACAAAACTTTACAAAACCCATACAACTTCAACAGGTGAAAATTCATTACAAATCATCTATATGTCTTGCAGTAATATCCCAGTCTCACTCCAGAAAATTTAAAGTAATTTAAAAATCCCATCCTCTTAGTCTAATTCCTTTAATTGCCATAAACCTCTCAGACCCTAGTTTTGACTTCTTTGACTTTTGAGTTTCTTTTTTTCTCTACTTAGTTCTTTTCCTTTGACTTTCTTTAATATCTGCTATATACAAGGAGAGAGGTGGTGGATGTTGCTTACCTGAAATTCAGCAAAGTATTCAACACAATTTCCCACATTCTTTTCCTGCACAAAAGGGCAAGATACAGATTGGGTGGGTGGTCTTCAGGATGGGTAGGGAATGGGTTAACAGGCTGCACTAAAAGGGTGATGATCAATGGTTTGCACTCAGGCTGGAAATCTATCACAACAGGATTCCCTAACGATCAGTAATGGGCCCCATGACATTGAATATCTTCATAAATTATCTGGATGATGGGATTGAAAGCAGCCTCACCAAGTTTGCTGATGACACCAGACTGAGATGAGGTGAGGCAGACATGTGAGAAGGAAGATCTTACAGAAAGATCTGGGCAGGCTGGCGGAGCAAGCGAGAAAGAACTGTCTGAGGTTTGCAAAAACACCTGCAAGATTCTGCCCCTGGGATGACAGAACCAAAGAGCCCAGAACAGGCCATGATCTGTGTGCTGGCTGGGGAGCAGTGTCACTGAAAGACACCTGAGGGTCTTGGTGGACAAGAAGCTGACTGTGAGTCAGCAGTGTGTGGCTGCAAGCGTGAAAGCAAAATGGATCCCGGGCTGCATCTGCAGAACATTACTAGCAGTGGTAGAGATGTGATCATCCCACTCTATCCAGTGCTTGCCAGGCTGCATATGAAAGATGCAGAAAGATTCAGACAGACTGCAAAGGCAGGTCATGAAAATAATCGAAGGCTGAAAAACCTCTCCTATGAGGAAAGGATGAAGGCATTAACTCCTGGAGAAGGCTCAGGCAGAGCGGGGCTCATCACAGCATTCCAGTACTTAGAGAGTGGCTACGAAAATATCGGAGGCTCTCTCTTCACATGGAGTCACGTGGAGAGGAGGAAGAGCAATGGGTGCAAGCTGCACTGGGAAAGGTTTCATCATGACATAAAAAGAATTCTTTTGGCTGTAAGAACAAGCATTCCCCAGAACAACCTATTCAGAGATGTGATGGGAGTCTACATCACCGGATGTTTTCAAAATGAGACTAAACAGGATGCTAGGTAATCCCATCCCAGCTCCCTTTGCCATGAAATATTGGATCAGATGATTTTTCAAATTCCCTTCCAACTTGGGCTGTTCTATGAGTCTGTTACTTCAAATCCCTCTGTCTTGATTATTTCCTCCCACTCTGTGTCACAGTTATATCTTTGGAGTGCTAACTATATTGCATGACCAATTGTGAACTTCCCACTACTAGTAATGAAACATGATTTTAAAACAGTAGAGACTACTTCCCTCCCTATTTAAGATTTCTTAACTGAGAAATAAAACTGAATTAATTAAGAATGTTATAACGCTGTATTACAAAACTGTAGTTCTGTCATAACAGAATTCTAAATCAATCAGTGAAAATGTTAAGTAAGTAAATATCATTCAAAAACAGGATATACCAGACTTGTGACACATTTTTTATCTCAAATCTAAAAAAGGTATTAAAACAAACAAACAAAAAAACAAAAATGTGGGGATTTGCAGGATTTTTTGCAGTTTTTACTCTGTTTTCCAGAAGCTTAGTGTGACTGAGGGATATACAAAAAAAAAAAAAATTAAAACCAAACCAAACAAACAAAAAGAGGGAAAAAAATCCCAAAAGCAAAACAATCCAACACCCCAAAGTTATGGGTTCAGCATTATTTGTTTTATTAAAAAAAAAATACCTTACAACTGTCATGTACATGCATGTGGTAAGCAGTTCACTATGTTTGCTATGAAAATTCTAAATAACGGTCTGCATAGTTCCTGTCAAGAGAATATTGGAGAACTTTACTAGAATTTCCTCTGATTCATGCAGATAAGTAAATTCCATAAGATCCAAGAAAGTTAGAGAATAATTAATATTTTCCTGAACTTTTATTCTTTGCTTTATTTTCCCACTCTATTTTACACAGCCATAGAAATGTTCTCTGCCAGAGAAAATTAAGACCTCAACTTATAGTAGTTGCTATCATTACTTCTCCAATATTGAGAAAAAAACCCCCAAAAAAATATAGAAGAAGAAAAAACAAAACACCTCTCAAACCATCAAAAAACCTCTATCACTATGAACACCTGTATTTGGAAGAGCAATTATTACTTAACTTCAATTCTATTCTGGGGTTTTTTGCATTTCTTCTAAAAGTAAGGTGTTTATTTATTTTTCTCATGAATTTTAGTAGAATTCTTACCTTTAACAGTTTTTATTAAGCTAATCTATGAAAATAATTCCAAGATGTTCATTATAGATTAAAGATATGCTCATATTTATTGCTATATATTCTGATATTTTTTAATACCAATTTTGATGGTAATTGTTTCTCAGGACTTTCATTTAAACTCCTATTATAAGGGCTTTGTGACAAATAAGTAAATTCTAATGCCCTGGTAGTAAATAGCTGGCTTCCCACTAAGTTAGGATTCTAGACTACATTAGGCTAAGCTATTCTAGACTGTTTTCTTGGCATCTTTGTCCATTGTCAATATCTCTATTTTTCTGCTGTACCATAAGACTAGTTGTAGTTCCATTTTTTGTATGACATAGATGTAAAAGATTTTTGTAGCATTTCTATGAATCCAGATGAGACCCGTGGGTCTTAATATAACCTGTAACTTGTAATACTGAATCAAAATATACCACTTTTGCAAAGACAAGTGAAAATTACAAAAAAAGTATTAAAAGAGACTAAATGTGAAGGTTTTACTGAGTAGCAGATTTGAGAGAAGAAATAAGAAATATACTGTTCTTAATTTCCAGTCTAGCAAAACTTGATAAGAATAATTGCATGAAATATTATTAAAAAACAAAATTAGTCAAAGATTAGGAATGAAGGATATTAATAACCTGTGACCACCAAATAAATTACCTAATTTGACATGAAGTCCTGCTCTAGCAATGAAGAATGAGCATAATAACTCAGTGTCAGAACCTTTGAAACCATAGCTGTAAATGAGATTTCTTTTCTGCAGGTTGTTCTATGAGAACAGGAATAAATGAATACAGAATCTTTACATTAAATGGCAAAAAATATGCCTGTACTTACTTTAGTTGTCAGTAGTGTCAAAAATGAGCACAGTAGTGAAACAAATCTACATACCAATGTATTATTGAAAACAGATATTTATGTTATTTATTATTCAACAGAGTTAATTAACCTGTCAAGATAACCTCAGCTGAAAAGGGAAGAATTATTTCCTGCTTTTTTCTTCTTCTTCTTCTTTACAGGGCTTCCATTTAATAAAAAGATATAAGAAGGCACAGCTCTGAACAAAACAGGGCTTGGGGCATTTGTCTTGCTATTATTCAGAAGAGTCTCATTTTGACAGCTGTTCAAGCTGTACTAAAACTGTTCAGGATGAATGGTAAAGTTATTTTAAATCTTTTTTTAATCCATGGCCCACAGAGGGAAGTTCTCTGCTGAATTCCCTGAAACCGCTGAATAATTCTTTAAAGATGAAACATCATATACCTAATCTGAAAGTCTAGTTATTATTATACAGTGGAACTGAAGAACAAAGAAAAGCATATGGCTAACTCCAGATATATTAATTCAGTAACACTGGAGATGCAGAATCCCCCTTAACTGAAATACTGAGAGTTTAAAAAAGAGATTTAAAAACAGTGAAGACGAAGAAGGTAGTGGCTTATATAGTTTTCTAGAAGTTTCAAGTATGAAAATAGTGGCAGAGAGGTTACACTTCAGAGGTTACATAGGCATGGAAACCTTTCAGTGGTTGAAAGCTGATTGAGAAAATATATAAAATACTACTGATAAATTAATGCACTGAAGATTCTTTGCTGTTAGCTTACATGGTTGCTTTGCCCCAGATGGTATGTCTGCTATTTTTTGACTCCATGGACAGCATTGTTCTTAGAGTTGATGGATAACTGTTTTTTCCTTTACGAGTAACAGGCTGACAACAATGGCTCATTAGCATTTTAAAGCAGCATTTTTGTATGAAAAAAGAGTAGAGTAAAACTGGGATAAATATTCCCCAGCTAACACATCAAAGGTTGTGTTCACATTAGAATTTTGGTTCAAATCTTCCTTCTCTTAAATGTGCTGAGTGATTTTACCATGAACAAATTAGCTTCCTTTCAGAGGAAGCACACTGAGAAGCTCAACTAGGTGCACAAAACATGTTTCATCACCTTTTGGACAAAAAGTAGTCAAAATTAATGACAGATCTTTTTGACAACTTAAAACCATATAAGAAATGATGGCATTTCGCCCAGAGGACTAGAGCAGATATAGTCCAAGGAAAATTCTCTGAATCATATGTAATGCAAATGCAGATAATTCTAAATAAATTACTTGTTTCATGATTTTCTCAGTTTGATGGATTATTTTTTAATTCAGACAAAGACACAGTATGTGAAGTGTAGCCTTTCTCTTAAGAGATGAATGGTATTCTTAATATTATTGTTTGGGAAGTGCAGATGTTGACATTTAATGTACACACTAACCTAAAAAGCTATTTTCTTCTATCCATCTGCCTTTACTGAAAGCTCCTCTAATATTAGCCATGTTTGGGAACCACACTACCTTATGTCTTATTAATCAAATAAACTTCATTCTTCATTTTTGCATTTAATTCACAGGGGTACTTTATAAAGGTGCTCTCCAAATGAACTGAATTAACATCATTTGGTCATATCACAATTAATAGCAAAATATGAAGTCTTACAGACCTTTAAAAATTTAATAATATTTTATCATTTATCTTTATTTGAGATTTAATACTAATATGCAGAACTGAACAAAACTACTGTTCCAGAAGTTGCTGAGTCTATCCCGTATGAAATAATGGCACTGACTTTTGGTAAATAAAGGAGAGAATATCAATATATCTGTTTTATCAGGATGTTTAGATGTCATGAGGTATTGAAAAAGAAGAAGGAATTAAGAAATAAATGTTAGGTGTTGTACAGCTGAGATTAAGAGGATAGGGTCACGACTTCAAGAAATGTGAAAACCTGGAGGTAGCTCACCAATCAACAAAAAGAGAAATGTACATAAGATATCTTTCCTCTGAGTTTAAGTATTGGTTGAAAATCATATTTTTGCTGCCTTTTCATGTAGTTTTCATTGATGAGATGTCTAAACAACTTTTTAAATTACTATCAGTCATGTAACTAGCACAAGTGAGAGAAGCTCAGTTAAATAACCCCCAAAGAGAAGTATGGAATTTTGTACATTACATTTACAATGAGTAAGGTCCTAGCAAAAAATCAGAATTCTTTCTAAGAATTTAAGAAAACTGCTCCATTAGAAGGGCAGTAAGAAGAACTGTATCTAACCGAAAGACTTTTCAAAGCATGCTATACTTTACTTTGTTAGTTTTACTTTAAGTGTTTTTGACTTAGCTGTCTAAAATGTTAACCAAAATAAGACATAAAACATTTAAAAAGGCAAAAAATATGTAAAAAAGAAAAAAGAAAAAATAGTCCTGATCATGATGTGTAAAAGTTATGTTCTGAAAAAAGGGGAGAAAAATAGTGCTAGAGAAGTCTTGGGAAATGTTTTTCACCATTCATATTCTAGTTAACTTCAAAGTTTATCTGAAAGTACTATAGAGTTATTAAAGTATGTCCACTTTACGTCCACTCTAGGAAATGCCCAGTTTACTAAATATCTGATTACATATTAAAATAAATACACTAAAAAAATTAAAGTATGATAATATATGTTTTTATGATCAATGTTATTCCTGGCATTAAATTAAAGCAAACAAAATTAATGCAATGGATAAAGGAAATAATGCAAAATATAAAATTGTAAATATGTCATCAGTAAATACTGTAAATATACAAAGTTTTCATATAAACAGACAAAAGAATAATCAATTTCTTGTTTAATATTTAAGTATTTTTCCAAGAGGAAAGTGTTCAACAAAATCACAGATTTGTCAGTCTCTCTTTATAACTAAGATATTGAGTAAAAATCTATTCCATGTTTCTGAATGTTTCTCAGGATTTATTACATAGACAGTTTCAGTGTTACCAGTACAGAAAAAGATCAAGCATAATAAATAGTAAGTGACTGTTTGTAACCTAGGAGACACAGCTGTCATTATTTTAGTCTTTGCTTGTTTTTTATTCTAAAAGACTAATGTGATTTTTTTCACAATAAAATGTCATGAAACATTTAATTTTTTAACTTTGACAACAGAAGTACTTCAGAAGCTCTATTCTGTTTTGTTTCATTTGTTTTTTTTCAATTTGAACATTGTTTCTTTTCATCAGCTGTGGAAAATAAGGACCAAGAAGCCAATTTCCTACTATTATAATAAAGTGATTACTCATGAAGTACTACTTTGTCACTTAGGTATTATTTAAAGAAAAAAAGTGGGATTGAGAAAGGAAGGCAGTTGTGTTAAGTGTTCTGGCTTTTGCCATAGATTCATTATCCATAAATTATCCATCTTTTAGTAAAAGAAGTCAGAATGAGAAAAGAAAGACAAAAAAGCTGTGAAACTTATCCTTATATTCTCACACTATTATGGCTGTCATCAAAACCATGCAGTAATGTTCACAATGTCATGGAATAACATAACTGGGATTTTAGTCAATATTTTTGGTGATTTAAAGCTTACCTCAGTTCTAATTCTCATCTATATCTGATTAGGTTCACCACAAACTAAAGTTCTACTGCAGATACTTAGATTCTTGTTTGTTCTACCTTTCATATACTTTTAAAATTACACATCCCTGGAATTAAAATCAGGCTATCTAATACAACAATTAAGTGTAATTGTTTCAGTAGCACTTTTGAAAAAAAGAAGCGCATTTTTAAACAAAATACTTGAAAAGGGTATTATTTTTTCCAGTAGGATTTCATGTATGTCATTTAAGTGTATTCCTAAGGGCATGTTCAAAACTTAAAACAGAAATACATTGGTAATCATTTCAGTCCAAGAACAACTACATTTTTCAGAAAGTAAAAGTGGAAAAAATGTTTACAACTGAAAGCATGAAAACATCAGAAGTAGATAGTGAACATTACTGATAAGTTCCACAAAAATTAATTTCTTAAAATACCCACTTTGTAGGTCTTCCTGCTGTATTTGAACTCTTTTCTCCCACATTCTAATAGTTCTTTAATTTCCTCCACTTCCTATACTTTCTGACAACAACCTTTAAAATATTTCTTATTTCTGGTCTGTCATTAGCTGATCTCATCCGTCTTAAGTCTCAAATTTCTTATGGAAGAAACAAGAATTGAACTGAGCTATTCTGAGTCTGCAGGGCACTCATTCCTGTACAGTGATGTAACACAGTAGGCAGCGTTGTTGCAAGAGAAATTACGCAGCCATGACTCTCTCCCTTTTGTAAATTTGCTCTGTCACTAACTTTTATGGGGGTTTTTTTGTTTGTTTGTTGGGGTTTTTTTAAGCAAGGTATACATTTTTTTTTGTGCTGTATATGATGTATATTCTATTTTTTTTGAGTAATACTTGTGTTCATGCTGTCTTCAACAATTTGCCATAATAAATCTTTAAAGATATGCACTATAAGATGTACTGTAGTGCTATTAGCCTGATACAATAGGTTTGGTTTAGATTACTGGTTTTGTCCTCTAGTTATATAATTGTTTTCTTAACTTTTTATTGTTACTGGACATTATAGTGTAGGAACTGAATAATAATGAATCTCTTCCAAGAAGTAGGGGTCCTCTTTTAAGTTACAAGTAAAGATTATGTAATCTGTAACTATTATTAAATTATATTACAATTTTATTTCTACAGGCAAATGCAGGAGAAATTCAGTACATTCTGTGCTGATCTTCATTTGGAATGAAGTTATTTTGGCAAAATTCTTAAATGCAAGTATTTTTCCAAGGTGCTATTCACAAATAGCATCTAATTTATCTGGTTTTATGTTATTATTTTTCTGAAGAAATTTTTTTACATTTCTCCTAACTTTAACAGCTGTAACTTCTGCAGAAAAATCAGTAAAATAAAAACAAACAAACAGGCAAACAAGAAAAAAAGCAGAACATTTTGATTAAACACATAGTATGGTGCTTCAAAAATTTAGATTTAGAATATCTTGCAATTGCTGACAATTTAGAAGATGAAGAATATCAAGAGTTTCCATTGTTAAAGTGAAACATAAACAAAGCCTCTTTCCCTCTCTGTTGTATATCAGGGAACATTCCAGCTGCAGACTTGTAGCTTGATAAGCAACCCTTCTGCTCATTCATTGGTCATTCACTTATGTGAACATTAGAAAATAATGCTGTTTTACAGAAGAAAAATTATTTGACATTAAAAGTAGTTTAAAAAGGGGAATAGAAACCTGTACAAAGATATATTGCAACAAACCTCTATATTTAATGTATATTCTAGTTCAGTTTTCTGAGAGTATCAGTTTATGGATAGTCTGTTATATATTCATGCCTCTACAAATGAGATACAACATGATTATTTGCATATTTCATTCTAATTCAGAATGCTAACATACTTTTGATTTCAGCTGAAATTAAAATTTTGGTTAAATATAGAGTTAAGACCTATGATTTAAACATTTAAAACATAATACGATAACCCATCTCAAGGTACACATGACAATGAATCAGAAAGAAGCCCTGAAATTGTTTCATGTGTTCATTTTATTCATAAATAATTCAGACAAATATGTCTGAGTATATGAAATAAAAGATGCCTAACCTTGTACAAGTAAAGGGTCTCAATTCTGTAAAAAGCATCAGGATAGTGGCTTTCTCTCAGAAATAAGGCTGCACTGGTCCTGCCAAACTTTCCACAATTTTTTTCTTCTTTCTGTGTCTTTTCAAGAATACAGTTTAATTCTATGACACAATCACTTAGTTCAGATCTACTATGCAGATATTTTAGTGAGGATATGTATTAGAGTTGAAATATATGGAATCTATCTGTCTTGCTGCTTATGTATAGTTCTACTTTAAATACATATACAAAAATACAGTAACACAGATTTTGAAAGATAATGAAATTTTTGAAAACATAAACATAGTTCTAATGTGATAAGGAAAACAATGCTGCCCAGCCACACACATGCAGAGCTCTCTTCAATGTGTCTGCTAATAGAAAAGGACAAGCAGGTCACTTTGCTTACTTTTGTCTCCTAGAGAGAAAGAAAATGGACAAGTCATGACAGGAGTATCCATACCTAAACATCTGGTCTCAATTCCTCTCCAGAGTCCAGATGACAGACATTCCCTCACTGCAGAGCCAACTAGCATGTATCCTGAGTCACAAGTAAATATAGCTGTAGATCCATATGTGATTTGAGTTCCAATCTTATTCCCATTTGGAGGTGTAGGAAGTTCTCCACAGGAAATAACTTCATGGCAAAACAAAAACAAAACCAAAGTGTACTGCTGAGAATCACAAACACCCAAACAATAATTCCTATTAACCAACAATACTTATCAACCAGTCAATCAAATAAATAAATTTCACACCTTGAAGCATTTTGGAGAAAACTGTGGAAATCATGGATTAAAAACTTGAAAACAAAAACTATTCCTTCCCCAGAAATTATGATTAAAAGAGGGGGAACAACGATTGAAATAATGTCTGTAAAGTTAAGAAAGGCACTCAGAACACTATTGAATGCTGTTTGATTACCTTGGCTTAATCAAGTACATTTTCCATACTGGAACATCACAATTGCTATCAGATTTAGCTATGCTTCTTTGGGAAGGGGCCATTTTGGTCTTCTAGATCATAATGAAATGTCTTCCCTAGCATTCACACATTACAGTTTTATAGAGTGAATGATATTGATGGAATTTATTGCTATTTTTTTACAATTGAAACATCTTTTCAATCAAAATAATATTTTTCTCTGTCAATTTTCTTTTATTAATTAACAAATCTAATATATTAGTAGTAAATAGGAGGTTGAAATTAGGTAGCACACTTTATGCCTAGAAGAAAGTAAGTCATAATATTTCAAACAAAGCTTCTCAAAACATAGCTAAAAGTTGTTTGCCTTTCAAAGTAAAAAGAAATACAAATACAAATTTAGTATGTAGAGTACATATACAGAGATAGAGATACAGACAAATACACGTATTTTTAACACTAGTAGAGACGAAATATTGCAATTAACTTTTTAAAATTCTCTAAATTCTATATTCAATTTCCAGTTCTAAAGAACTCAAAATCAAGGTTAATTTCCAGTATAATTAATCTGTGTTTGAAAATGCATTTTTAAACCTTTTTTTCATATATATTGTCAATAAATTACAAATATATTTTGAGCCACAGTTATCTGGCTTATTTACAGGCTTTTTTAGATATCTCTGTATTTATATAAAAACATGCAGATACACACATTTTTGATGCAGGAACCAAAAGCACAGTTGTATCCCACTCTGTCAGAGGATATGTCACACCATGTTCCATAAAGAGAAAGAGTTTTGCAGCTTCAAAGCGTAACCAAAACCCCACAGTTTTCAAAAAGAGATGTCTAAATGTAAATCTATAAAGAAATTTGCTTTTCACAGCAGTAGGGGAGGGAAACACAATGATAGCTACATCTTTGGTTGGTTTAAATATCTGAATATTAATTACTTATTTTTTAAAAATTATCTATTGCAGTTTACCAGCAAACCAGCTAATGGTAGGAATGATGTGGATATGTGCAAATGCACACTATGTGGTAACTACCATAAAGGAGAGATTATTTTATTTATCAAGTGTGCAGACAGGATACAAAGGTTTTGCATTTTTTAAGACTTTACAGCATTCCTGACTTAAAATAAACATATAGGAAAATATGTTCTTTGTACCTTTATAAATTTAGGGACCTTTAAACTCCAGAAGTGTGCCTACAGATATGTTATTGTCACCAAATCTAATGTATTATACTTGTAAATAACAACCTTTAGGATACCCTAGAATTCCAGCCAAGAAACACTTTTTCTGATTTACAGTTTTTAATACTAAATTAGTTCATTTCTAGTTCATCCAATAAAATATTTTTTCCTGAAATCTGAAGATAAAAGAGGTACTCACTTTGGCAGTAAGGCCTCTCATTTCTCCAACTCCAGGTGCCATTAGCAAGGCACTCAATAGACGCCGGTCCCAAACCATAATACCCAGGATCACAGCTGAAAACTACTTTTGTTTTATACTCATAGTGTGAACCATTCACTATTCTCCATCTTCCATGTTCCAGGGTAAAAGAATTGATGCTCGGACATGTAACAACTTCCAAAATAACAAAAAGACATAGTTTGGTGGCTTAGCACAGGCAGATTGGGAAAATCTGTACCATTATTAATAAAAAAATATATTTTAAACACAGTGACATAATCTTTGAAAACTAAAGCTGTACTTGAAATCGGCTGTGGTTAGAGGGCATGAGTTGCCTCATTTAATTAATAATTACGCAGAAAGAGAAGGGATTGTGTATGCAGAGTGATGCAGTTGATGTAGATAGGAGCTATACCATGGTTGAATTCACTGTAGATGGACCTTCCATGACATTTTACATAAGGCACCAGAATCTTTATTAAAATTTTAATTACATTTAAATGGAGAAATTATTTTTCTACCCAGGTAAACTTCATGAGATATGAAAGACTTCTTTGAGAGGCTGTACATTGGTACATTGGTGACAGAAAAAAATAATATCCAAATATAGATTGATTTTTTAACAGCTATATATTTTTGTCTCATTTCTTAATTCTAATTCTTCCTTCAGAAATGGAACAATAACATTCTACAACACTAATAGAATAAAAAGTAGTGTAAGAAGCATAACAATTTTTCCCACTTTGTTTTTCTCTATTTTCAGTGGTTCTTTAGAAAGAGAAAAATTCATAACAGAATGAAATTTTGAAGAACAAGGAGAAAAAAAAGGAGAAAGGGGAAATCCTTAAAAAATACTCCAGTCTTAATTTGCTTTCATTTCCAAAATTCATTTGGTGAGATAATCCAAAAACCTAATGTGCATGAGACCCTGACATCCCTGTATCACTCTTGCAATCACCTGGGTTTTCATATCCCATTTCCCATTTGTAATTGCTGATATCCACATGATTTTGGGAGTTAAATGCATTTTCCCTGCAGTGATGTTGGCCCAAATTTAGATGGTGTAGGACTATAATGATGGGATGAATATAAATAATAAGCAGCAGTCTCAAACAATTATCACAGGTTTTGCAATTCTGGATAGTAAAAAGGGTGTGCTAACGGTACATGAATTATGCAGCTATAACTGAAGAGATGACTTTTGTAGAAAACCTCTGAAACCATTAACTTTGATTTAACTGTAAATTAATTATTAGCTTGATTGTGTTCTATAAGCTCTAGCATGTTTATTCTGCTTATGCTGTGAAGTTTCAGCATGTCTTAGTTACATATCCTTCATATGTGTATTTCATAATAATTGAACACCAGCAAATAATTCATAGATTAAAACAACCTGAAGATGAGCGTTTAAGTCATATGAAGATTTGTGCCATGGATAAATAAAAAAATGTACAGACAGGTTTTTACTCACCAGAGATTTCTTACACGTTACTCACCTACACAGCGAGGTGTTTTATTGTGATTGCTCCAGGTACCATCGGGCTGGCAGACTGCAGTAGTAAGCTCTTTGGCTGATAGCCTGTATCCATCATTGCAAAAATAAGTAACACGGGTGCCAACCAAGTAATCTGTCGTTAATATCCCACCATTTAGTGGAGCTTTAGGAATTCCACAAGATATTGCTGAGTAGAGACAAAGTATTTTATGTCCTCAATATAAGTTTCCATTGACCTCGGAGAGCTTATGCATTGTAAAATCACTAATCTTAAATTAATGAAAATTAATTTTTACCTCATTAATGTGAGTTTTAAGCATGGAAATAAATTTTCTTAAAATTTTAGGGAATTGAATCCAATGAAGCTTTTGAATTTTGATGGAGAAAGTAAAAAAATTAGAATAATGGTTCATAACTCTGCAGCTAAGAATTCAAAATGCAGATGATAATAAAGAAAAGGGAATAGAAAATATCTGGAAAAAAATATGACCAGCATGGTTGCATCAGTAAGGCACCAGTCTGGGAAACACACTTGCTGTGTTTCTATGTCATATGATTTATGTTCAGATTTCTTCCATCGGTTGTACTTTGTGACCTCTGGCAAATCACTAAAATTACCTTTCAACATTCTATTTTTTCCACCTGGAAAGCAGAAAGAAAATACCCTTTTGAAAATATTCAATCATAGAATCATAAAATGGCCTAGGGTGAAAGGGGCCTTAAAGATCTAGTTCCAATCCCTCTGCAACAGGCAGGAACATCATTTACTACATCAGATGGCTCAAAGTCCAGTCCAGTCTGGACTTGAACTCTTCCAGGCATGAGGCATCTACAGGTCCTCTGGGCAAACAGTAAGGAATTCTCTCCTGATGTGTAATTTGAATTGATCCCCTTTTATTTTAAAGCCATTCCCCTTATCCTATCACTGCCTACCCTTGAAAAAAGCCCTCTCCATGTTTCCTGTAGGCTTCTTTTAGCCCTCGTCTTTGTAATCTGTGACTTGTGAAGCAAGACTGAAGCACTTGTCAGTGAAGACTTTCAAAACCTCTGCTGAGTACCTCACCTGTCTCCTTGTCCCAGGTAACCAAGTGTCCTGTATCCTTCTGGACAGGGCTCACGATTTGCCTAGTCTTCATTTTATCACCAATATATCTTTAGAAGCTCTTTTTGTTGACAACTGTGGACAGATTTATTTTATCAAGGCTCTAGCTTTCCTAACCTGATCCACAGCTGCTTAGACAACTTTCTGTATTCCTCCCAGGATGGCTGCCTTCATTTCCACCCTCTCCAGGCTTCGTTTTTATATTTTGTTTTGTCCAGGAGCTCTTTGCTCATCCAGGCAGGTGTACTGAAGTTTCTACCTGGTTTTCTCTTTGACAACATCTTTGAGGATGCAACATTTCTGAGCTTGGAAGAAGTGATCCTTTGACTATTAACCAGTTATCTTTGTCTATAAAGCCTTAAATCTAAGGCTTTATTCCATGGTACTCTACAAAGGAAATCCCCGAAGTGGTCAAATTCTGCTCTTCTGAAATCAAGGCTAGCTAGCATTCACCCTGCTCTCTGCTCTAAAGGTTTTGTACCCTAGAATTTCACAGTCATTGCACCCTTCAGCTTTATATTCCTCATCAGCCCCTGCTTGTTGCTGAGAAAAAGATCCAGCATAGCACTTCTCCTTGCTGGCTCCTCTATTTCTTAGAGAAGAAAGTTGAAAACTGCAAATAAAAGTATAAGCTACTATTTTATTTCTTTTCTTTAACAAAAATAATGTACCAAGAGAAGACCTGGTTCTAAATAATTCTCTGTCTGTTTTGGGACTAAAAATAAAAGCTAACCCCTTTCCACATTCTGAAACCATATATCTAATGTAGGTCAGATAAAAAAAAAAGTGGAAAAAAAAGGGCTTAGACATTTAAGTCTGAAGTACATTACTTTGAAGTCACATCTTGAGCCTTAAGAAAGTACCTATCATGCCCACAGAGGAAGCTTAATCCTCTCAGACTATGTATAAATACTTGGGGGAAAAAAAAGAGTGCAATCTATTTTTGCCCCTACTGGGAGCTGATCTGACATAAAACTGATTTGCTTCATAAGCAATATAACAGCTGTGTGGCTCAGTACCAAAGCTAATAATCACAGCTAAGACACAGGTAAAGCACCAATCCTATAACAACTTGCAGAACAGAGGCATAAGAATCAATGTTAAAATATTCTTGCATTGCCATTAAAAAAAAAACCCTTGCATATTACATGGAAATTCAAGAAAAAGAAAAATCAAAAACCACAGTACAGACACACTCTGCTGAAATGATCACAGAAAAATATTTCTAATTTGCTATCACCCTGTCTTGGCAACCATAAGAATATATACCTAATACTGTCACAGTATCTATTGGCAAGGAGAGACAAACACACATTTAGAAAAAAAATAAGAAAACTCTGATTAAGAAATTGAAGATCCCAAGAAACCATAATTGAATTCAAAGCTCTAGAGGGTATGAGGCCATGACCCCAGAGAGATAAAAAGTGACAAGTTAATTAAACGAGAATATTCCCCTTCCATCTATTATTGAATATCTGATAAAACTACTATTTCACTTGCCATCACCAAAGAAACAACTTCTATGGCACTAAAATGAAAATATGTGACCATGTTTATTCTTAAATTCCTCAATAGCTTGGATTGCAGATTAGGCAAATCTATCCATTCCAAGATAATAGCTATATGCTTGTATAACCAAGTAACACTCTTTACTGCATAACTGGCCTAGCTTAACCTCTTCCTTCAGTAGCACACTAATGATAATAAAAGCTTTGAGACAATTACAAGAGTTGTCTGAACAATGTTCATTGTGTCACGTCAGGGCTAGCATTCAGCAGTGCCAAAAATTAATACACACTTGCAAAATAATTGTAACATTTGAACAGCATTGATTACAATCCTAAGCACCAACAAATTCTACAATATTGCTTATTCACGTAATGGACATAATTCACATCCTGTGTCTTTTACCAGTCAGCAAAATATATATCAGATACATTCTAGTTGCAACCTGAGATGTTCTATATCTACCATTGAGATTAATTACTCCTTCAGTATTCAAAAATCTCCATTAGGACTGGATAAATTTTGAGTCATATTATCCACATTAACAATAATTCTTGTCGCACAAAAAAAATATATCTGTCCCTTAACCATAATTTTTAATTTTTTAAGAAACAAGATGCAAGCGAGCAAGGCATGATAACAGACTTTTATGTAAATAACAGATCTCCCAAAGGTCACCCAATGACATTTTAGTTTACAACAGTTTTGAGCTGAATTTCACATTTGTGGAAACTTGCACAGAAAAGTTGTCCAGAGAACTTGTGGATGCCCTATCTCTGGAAGTGCTCGAGGCCAGGTCGGACTGGCTTTAAGCAACCTGGTTGAGTGAACAGTGTTCCTGCTCATCCCAGAGGGATTGGAACTACAACTCTAAGGCCCCTTCCAAGTAAACCCTTGTATGATTTTATGAGAATTACCTTTTAGTTAGGGGAAAATGTAAAAAAAATTCAGGAAAATTTATTGCCACATCAGATACTTTGACAGGAAAAAATGACAAATAGGAAATATCCAAAATTCCCTAAAAATAGAACTATCACAGAAATGTTTGGTCACTATATGTCAGCTTAGGCAACATTGTTAATCAAACTGAAACATTAAAATCTATTCCTTTTTCACAAACTTTGGAACATAGTTCCAGTTCCAAAAATATACATTAAAAATATACCCACTCCTTGGAAAACTATAGTCATATTAGTTCTCAAAGAAGACCAGCATTTTGAAGACTTATGTGAAATTTCAGAAATAGTTATTGGACCAAAATGAAGTTCTTAAATATTCTTCACTGAATATTAAAGCAGTATTTTTTGTATGTCAGTCTTATTAGCTGCTCTTGAAATACTGTTTCTTAAAAGTACATTTGTTTTTACGAGGTTGAAAAATTTTGGCACAGAAGTAGGAGCCCAAAGCATTTCCCTTCTATTCATTTTAAGTCAGAAAAGAAAAAGAAAGTTTCTTAGAGTGTATCTTTTTTTAACAAAAGAATTTACCTTGACAAGCTGGGACTGGAACATCCCAGGAGTAATACCCATAAGGAGACTTCCTGCACACGGCAGTACTTTTCCCAATGAGCCGAAAGCCGCGGTCGCAAGCCCAACGGACCATGCTGTTGAGCTGTCCGCCTGTCTGACTGACAATGAAACCGTGCGGGGGCGACTCTGGGGTGCTGCAGTAGAGAGCTTGAAACATAAATATTAAAGGAATAAAATATGTGTTCAGAATTCATGTAGCAATTCTTGAGAAATTCTTGTTGAACTCAGTGGACATTTGATCGGACACTGAGAAACCATTGCTAAAAGATGTATTTTATGTATAATAATGCATACATTGACCAATTTCACAAAAGATAAAGGTAATAAAAATAGATCTTTATAAGCTTGCAGTTTCAGTAGACTCCCAAAAAATGAAGTGATAGTTCACTTTTATAATTGGCTATAGCTTTGAGGTTTGGGGTTTTTTTACCATCTTCTTTTGAAATCAAACTACTGAACTTTAGTTTATGATGAAATTTATTGCAATTGTATATATTTCAGTAGTATATAAATTTTTGAAAGAGGGAAATAACTAGTACATCCTGAACATAACTCTTTTTAAATAGCCCTTTTTTCTGGTCCTATATAAGTTCTTTCATTTAAGTTCTGTAATACACTGAACTGAAATAAAACATAAAAAATATATTTTAATGATATTAATGACTATCACGATAAATCCATGGCAAAAATACTGCTTTTAGTTTTGTTGATTTATTTAGAACACTTTAAGTTTTACAGGAGTCTTATCTAGAGACTATGAAAAAAAATCATAACTCAATATGAGAGCAAAAAATATCTATGAGTTACAGTTCTTGTAATCTGAAATTATTTATGTACTTAACAACTCTGACATTAAATACTGGTTACTTAGTATGTTTCCTTTATCTCACTTGTTTATTGAGTACCAAGTAATTTAGGTTTGGCTATCTTGTCATAGGAGTGGACCAGAAGTCTCTTATAACCTGGTAACCACTTTAAGATGAATTTTGTGTATGCAAAAGTTTAACTTGGTCTCTGATTAATTTGATTAATAGCTGCATGCCATGAAGAGCCATTTCCTTTTTGTTGGAAAGAAAACTGTGCTGTCAATGTTTTTCTCATGTGAAAGCTTCCTCTGGCCAGAATGTAGTCATATGGCTACTTGTTTACAAAAAATATTTATTAAACATATTAAAGCAAAGAGCAGAATCAGAACTACTGCTGTATCTTTCAGACCACATACTATGAAAGTATTTTCTTCCTTACAGTAAATGTCTCCTGACTTACACTTTTTGAAAGAACCAAATATACAGAGACATACCACTATTTTTCTGTGTGAAACAGACCACTAGAAAATATTTCCTGTTTGCCTCTCAACAGTTCTCTCACTGTCTAAAAGACTTTGAAGAATTTTCTCTTCTTTCTCTTTTAACAGATCCAAAATGGACTACAGGAAATGAAATTCAATAGCATATATTATTTTATGCCTAGTAAACAGTGAATTTTACCTAAGGAACAACAAATATTTTAAGTCTGAGAAAACTGTTCTCTCCTAAAGGGAAAGATGGAACTGATGTATTTGCAGTATATATGATCATAATTATTTTTCTCCAATCGTGAAGGAAAACCAAAAATAAACAGCAGAAAGACTTTTATACTTATTCTTTATTTTTTTATCCACCTTGTGAAATGAAACCACTTTCATGCCAATAACTTCTCTAGAATCTACAGATACTATCCCCAGTACTCTTCCTTGTGTGTATTTCATATTTTTGGTCATCATAAAAAAAATTCAAATATAGATTTTGTGCAATTACTGTAAATCGCAACAAATCTACTTTAGCTTAACTGATTAAAAGATTTTCCAGTAAAATAAATATTATATAATAATTCTGTAAAAGCAATTTCACTAAAATCTAACTTTGTAAGGTACCATTTCCATACACTATTCATAAATATGTTAATTTGAGTTAATAACACATAAAATACTGGCTTTGACATACAAATTTATCTCTTTTAATGTTGACTGCTGCCTCTGTCGAACCTTAAATTAAAAAGTTCAACTCTTCAGGGTATTATATTTTTCCACTTTATAGCTGTTCGCTCCTGCCTTGTTGCAATGCTTTCCCCTGTCCCACCAAAATTCTTAAAGATGAATTGCATAAAGATCTTATTAGAAAAACATCCTAGTATGAAGAGATACTCAAGTGCAAATAAGTGGGAGGGAGAAGGGGAAGCTGCTTCTTTTATCTTTAGTACTGCCTCATGCCATTTTGAAGCCCTGTCTTTTATTAATTCTCTACAGAGCACATGTGTGGGTTTTTTTTTTCCTCACAAGATGAGGGTCATTAGATTCATATATATAGAACAGATTGGATTTTCTCTGAGTTTGGTTAATTAAGGATACAAACATAGCTTATATTACTCTTTTCACATAAACAAATGTTCCACATTGAAATTTTATGCACATTATAAAAAGTCACATTTGCATACCTATATATCTTATCCTGAAACCTTTTTTATTGGTGCCATGATCTGCTGACCACCGGAGAAATACTTCATGGCCATTGCTGGTTATATTTAGAGAAGATGAATAGTCCCCACTGAGAGATATGAGCAATGGGCTATGACTATTTGGTCCTTGGTACAAAGGAAGGAAAAAAGAAGAAGGACAAAAGGAGTTACAAAGTTTAAAATAACATACAATAAAATGTATACACACAATTAACATACATGCAAAACTTCCTTCAAGCAAATGGCAAATTAATTTGAACTAAAAAATTGAAATACGTTATAACTGGAAGTTATATATTTGCTCAAAACAAAAATTATTTCTAAGTATAGCATACAGTACAATTTTAAAATAAAGTAATCCAACAGTTCTTTTTATCATAACAAATCAAAATAATTGCCTAAGATTTTTTTATACTGAAAAATGCATAAATTTATGCATAAATGATAATTATTAGACAGAAGCAATATAAAAAACCCAGTGATATAGACAAGGTATCATCCAAAGTTATGTATTCTATAGTTACCATCAAAAACCTCAAGTATATCAAATTCCTTTTCTGTCTGGAAGAATTCAAAGAACATGCTGATATTATAACCCTTTTCCACAGTAATGGTCCATGCACACATCTGGAGGTTTGGGTAGCTGTCAGGATATCCAGGGCTCAGTATTACGCCTGTTGAATCCAGACGCATTTCATTGGCTGGACAGAGCACTGTGAAACAGAAAAATTGGCAAAAAAATCTAAAGCCCATTATTTGTATTTCATGTGATTGATGAGATTTTCATGAGTTTTAAAGAACAGCATTAGTCATTCTATTTCCTTAAATTGAGAAACATGATGATTTGAAATACGATGAAATTATTTAATTTTGAATTTATCTGGATTCACTAGGTCTACAAGAATATGCATCTCATTAAATAGAAATAGTTGATATTGCCATGTTATTGGAAGTTTTTTCAAAAAATATATTTGCCTCATGATATATGAACAAATGCCTTCATTATATTCAGAACCTAACACTGCTAAACAGAAGCTTTGAAATCTTTTTATACTGACAACTAACTCCTACATGAAAATGAGTTAGTCCTGAGTTACACGAGAAAAATAATAGGATCTAAGTTTTCTCAAGACCATTGGAAATAAAATTGTCTCATTAATTACGAAAATCAGGTTTTATGTTGTAAAAGTTATTGAATTATAAAGAGAGATAAAGAACACAGGAAAGCAGAGAATGGGAGAGAAAAGGAGTATCTTCATAAAAAACAAAACTTTGCAAGAACCATAGAATATTTGGGTTAGAAGTAACCTTTGATGATCATCTAGTCCAACCCTCTTCAAATGCATCCAAACTGAACTTGAAAAACTGTATCTGCCCATATATTTTAAAAACATTTGTATCTTGGTTGCAAATTAGCCTCTAGTTGCTAAACTTCAAGAGTTGTTTCTCATGACCTGTTCGTTTCAATTATTCAAGAAGAGATTGAATACAGCACCTCCAACCCACTTAACAAAACTCTCATGGCTGGAATCTGGCTGTCAAATTACAGTGCTGTGCCACTTGTGACACATATCTCAAAAAAATGAACAAAGTAATCCTCTCAGCTTTATACGTACATATAGTCATATATTTATATAAAAATGTGTGGCAGGGAGAGCATAACAGTAATCTGGCTACACTCATTTATTTGCAGATGATTTTGCCTTACAAACTGCCCTTAATTTCAGGATATTCTTAAATTCAGGATAATTTTCAGCTAAACATCCCCCAGGAATTTTATAGAGAATTTAAAGACTTGTTTCTGTTAAACAGATTCTCTTGGAAATCAGGTAGCTAAGTTTCACATGAATCAGAGAAAATATTATCTGAGATATAGTTAAGAGATACCATTACAGAATTTTCTCAGGTTCCCCTTATTATGATACAAAATACAGTTTGAATCTTCTTACTCTGAAATTTTCATTTTATCCTGAAAGTAGAAGCTAATTTAAAAGAAAATTAAGGGCAAAGTTACATGCTTTGTTTGGACAATATTCTATTTTAACTAAATAAGTTGATAAAAATTGGCTAAACTTGTGGAATTTAGTGACTATTTTCACACCTTAAGGAAATCTTCAAGAATTTTAAGAAATGTTCATCCAACTGACACACATAAGAGATAAAACAGAGAAAAAAAATTGACATAGTTTTAACTAGTACTAAAAGTGATGTAAACTAACCTGAAATAATTTAAATTACCACATAAATATTAAATATAGTTTGCATCAATATTTTTTTAGGAATTCCTCATTTGTCTAGTATATCTTTACTGCAATATATTAGATTCAAGACTAATGTTAGTCTTATGTTACTTAAATTTTGCTCAGCAGCATTCTACAGATTTACTTATGGATTAATTTTGAAAGTAGGTATTGGTTTATTTCAAGCCAAAAATTAAAGAAAAATTCAATCAAATGCCAGTACACTGGCTAAAGCATATAATATATGCACAAGGTTAAAGCATCAGGAATTAACAGTATTAAGTTAAAAAAACCCCATATGCTCTACCCAGTGAAAAGAATTAGTACACTAATACTAATATGAACCAACAGAAGAACTGAGACTTTTCCTTGAAAGTGACTTTTACATAGTGTGTTATACTCTGCACAGTGAAGTGTGCTATCTTATCCATAGACCAATGTGATGTACTAAAATCATGAAAGACAGAAATTTTTTGGCATGTATTTTTGCTGCCTTTAGGTTCCACAAAGCTCTCTCTTCATCTTTTGTTACAGAAATTGAACTTGTATACTGTGATCTTCAAACTTAGACATCAGATAAATAAAGATAAAAGAAAAATACTGCTTTCTTTTCTAGGTTGCCAGTAGGACTGGTCATTTTTAGCACAATTTGACAAATTCTTTTGCAATTTTCTTTTTAATTTTCCAAATCTAATTCTGAAGACCATGTTAATTTCATTCTGCTTTAAACAGAAATTATAAGAGTATAGATTTAAAGTTTAACTTTGGAACCAATGTTTAGCATTCATATCTGACAGATAAAAGATTAGCTACGGTAAATGAAGTAATCATTCCTGAATTTTTGTCTTGGGTCTTGCATTGAATACAAATATGCCTTCAGCAACACACACTGAGAGAATGCTTCAGGATCAACACATATGTCCTATTTACCCTATCAAATATTGCATAGTTTTAACATTTAAAGCAATGCCTGGAGGTTTTTCACCTATTAAATGCTATACGTCTGCCAAGTTAGGATTTAAATTTAAATTGGGGTGTTGGAAGCTATTTCAAGACATATTTGTATCTAACTAAATGTCTAGATTTTCAGAAATTATCAGTGTAAAAGTTCTTATGAAGTTCATATTTCAATTTCACTTTGCGTTTTTAAGAACTACACAGTGCTGTGAATGACTGACTTCTGCATAGTTTTGTACATAAAATCAAAGTAAAACAACTTATTCAGTTATAAGAGTAACTTCCAGCTTTCTAGGAATCGAGGAAAAGAGTATAGAGTAATTTATACACAATTTTTTTTAATTTACAGCTGAAAGCTTAAGTGAATAATATAGTAATAATAAAGTCCTAAAAATTAATATGCTGATGTTTAATTTCTTAACATCTATATTGTGCACCATTTCATAATTTTAGAAAATGCTTAGAAACAGTAAAATAACAAAGTTTTACTTGTAAATTTACTAGATTTATTCATAATTAATTTACTATTGCCCAATGAATTTTTCATAATGAGTGTTTTATGGATTTGTTAATGAATTAAAATTACTGTAGAAGGACACAGCAAAACATCAGATTGGTAGAAAAAAACAGATGGCAGTATTTTTCATATAATACAACTGTAAATCAAATACAGTTATTGTGACTGATTTGAAAAAGTATTTTAATCCTGATGTAGATGTTAGAATATTAAGCTCAAGAACAGATGGATCACAAAAGTATATCACAGAAACTAGCAGAATTCAAAATGGCTTTTGTTTATATAACTTATACTTTTATGAGGCTGTGGTGTTTTGGTTTGGTATTTTTTTCTTGAAAAAGCCTTATCATACATGTTTATAACTCTAGGTCCTTATTTATCTTTCCAGATATAAATGGAAGAATTAGTAGCAAAACATGAACTCATGCCCATTGCTGGAACTGCAAAGAGATTCCATTTTTAATGAAGCATGTGCAAGGCTGATCTTCATTTGTTCCCTAACCAGTTTGGGATGAAAGAAATAGCTCTTTTTTTTTTTTTTTTTTATTACAGAAAATCTATATTCTACCATAATACATCAAATTTCACCTTAATAAATACTAGTTTAAAGTGTGATGTTAGTGCCTGGCAGGACTGTAATCGTTTTGACCTTAACAATGAGATGGCATTATCTCTGTGTTTTCAGTTCTCAATAAGAGAAAAAGTGAACAAACACATGCATGCAGACACACACACACACACATGCAGAAAACCTTTTTTTTGGAATACACTGAATAAAAATGCAAGTAGTTAAAACTGCACTGAAAAATAATTTTGTGTGCTCGTTCATCCAAATCCATGCTATGTTAATTTAGCATCTTTTAGAATTCCCATATAAATTTTCATACTATTATGTTGTAGAGAAATGAGTCTTATTATTTACCAGACTTCCTAAAAAAAATAAAAAGGAATAGTAAAATTATTTTCACAAAGTAGAGTATCAGCCCTTTCAACTTGTGAAGTTCATTGAAAGATTACTAATTATTTTGTATTAATATCTGACATACATGAAACAAACCAAAGATACATTAGGATAAATCATCAAAAGTCTGAAATAGTTTCAGTATGCTGTCTTATATAAAGAGATGCAGAAGTTATTTAAGGAATCACCACTGAACTGGTATGGCAGCAGGAAAATAAAAAGGAAAAAAACCTTGACAGGTAGGTGGTGCTCCATCCATCTGAAGCCTTTCCCCTAGTCGGCATGTCAGAATCTCATTACCAACCAGCGTAAAGCCTGGCTGACACTGGTACCTTATTATGTCTCCTGTTCAGAAAAACAACACAGGGCAAAACACACAAACAAAATAAGCATTAAACAGCAACTAACTGGGACTTTTAGCTTTGAAAACATTATTGATTAATGAAGTTTCTTACCACCATATTATACAATGGGCTAAATGACCTCTGGCATAAACAACTTTCATTAGTCTAAGAAATGTGGTAAATGAGCTTTGTGTTGCACACTGTGCTGCATCTATCATTCCTTTCCACCACATTATTTATTAGATAGTTTGCTAAGTTGTCTGGGTTTGACTGATGCTATGTGAACCAAATGTCCACAGAGCTTTAAGCAATATAATTTATAGGATAAACATTATGGAACTAAATAAAGGTCTAAGATCAAGTCAGTAATTCATACAATCCTGAGGGAAAAAATTAAGTAGTAAATGGATTTGTTGATGTTATCTAGGTCTGGCACTCTGAGAAGAAGAAATTTTCATTTCTTAATTAAGAAACCAAAAATTCATGTAGTTTTATGCACCAATAAAAGTAAAAATCTGCATATTCCAGAAGTTCTCTTTGGCCTATATTACAGGGAGAAAAGGAAAAAAAAAGTGCTTTCTCTTTGTCACCTATATAACTAATCATATATTGGTGCATATACTAAAAAAAATTATTTTCTTTGCCATAACGTAGCAAAACTATCTCACCAGACATCTCAAATCAGATCATAAATCATATTTCTCTGAAATATAAGTGGCTAAGTAATATTATTGACATGTCTCAGAAAGTCAGAATATCACCCCCTTCTCTGATCCTCATAACTTTTACAAATTTGATTTTACCTTTTAAGTCACAGAACCTTAATTCTGGCATTGAATATACCATTGTCTACATGTTTTCTTATGCTTATGGGTTGTTTGTTTGTTTCAATGTAATATAATGTTTTATATTAAATACTATGAAAAATGTATTTTAAAATTAAGTCAATTACAAAGTGTTATTGTATTACTTATATGCTATCTCTGAAACATGAATGATTCAGGATGCATAAGAAAGAGGAATGATTTCTTAAAAAATGTATTTTCAAATAATCTAAAATATTACAAGTATGATTTCCATTCTGAAAAGCATCCTGTGCATAGCAAGTTTATTTCATAGATGAATTTTGTGCTTTTATTTTATTTTATTTTAATATTACCTATTTCAAATTCGTCATCCTCAGCTAGAATTTCAGCATTTGGTACATTTGCTGGAGGCTGGCAGACACGGAGCTGATAGGCTATAAACAGGAACAAAGCACAGTTGACATTGTCAAACATAGTTATCATAGCCATGCAATAACAGATTTAATATCCACATTAGCAGGATAAACATAAAAACTCAATTTATATTGAAACTTTCAAAAGAATCAAAATAAAGGAAATGAAAACATTGGAAGTTGTGTCCGTATTCTCAATTAGTTATTTAGTTTTAGTGGTGAAATCCTCTTCATAAATAACATAAGAAGTTTAGAAGTGGCTGCCAATTTTCTCATTCAAGCAATTCTAGTCAAAAAGCAAATATTTTTGTACTTTTCAATCATTGTTTTGCTTGTTGGTTTTTTGTTTGTTTTTTTTTTCATGATACAATTTTACTTTTGATCTCTTCCACTTTTGAAACCTTGCAATAAATGCAAGTTTTGGAATCCCAAAGAATCTACATGGAGGCAGCATAACTAGACAGAAGCATTTTGAATGTGAAATTTCCTAATAAATAAACAGTTGCGGAGTACACATATGCTGCAGATAGTGTCAGAGAATAATCCTGCTTTCAAAATTCTCATTTGAAGTTTCACACAAAATAATGTTCTCAGATTTAGCACATTATGCAACAGCCAGGCAAGACAACCACATCAAATAAATAAAAAATAAGTAGGAAGTGTGTGCAGAAGTGGTGCAGACTGATTTTTCCCCCAGAGATCCAATGAAAATGGGCCCATGTTTGGAGACAGACAAAATACAATCTGATTTTAATTCAATTAGGACAGAAATCTGGTAAAAGAAATCACTTTGATATATTTTTACCTAAAGTGGAGTCTTTTCTGTGTTAAAGTGTATGTTCAGGATGAAGTATGCTTGGTTTTCATTAATATTACATTTTCATACAGCATTGGTTTATAGCATTTCTCTTCAGCAAAAAATACCATCTATTTATAGCAGATGACAGTTCAGCTTCAGTAATACACATTCTTGGTTGCTTTGTGTGATTAGATCCTTTAGTACTATAATTGGTCAACTTTTGAAGATCATAAAATTTATGCCATAAGCAAGACCTTTTGTTACTAATGAGTCACCCTTATTTGATATCTTCCTATTACAACTTTTCCTCACTCAGGTAATGAAGATCTACTTAAATCAGTGAGTCAGAAAGCCAAACCAATAAAACACACCAATTAAACATGAAACAGCTGTGCTGTTTGCCTCTTAAGAAAAATAATTATAAAAATCATGAACATAATTAAAAATTTATTCAATAAAGAAGTCATACAAATTATCTCAAATGTCTCTCATTTTAGGGTAACATGAGTATCATTAATTTTAATCCTAAAATCATTTATTTTAAATAAATTTGACTCCTTGCATTTCTTTGACTCCTTCACTGCCTTTCCTTCATTACTATAATTTTTGTTCAGCTGATATGAAGGATCACAGACTCCAAGATAGAGAGAGATTTATTTGTCTTGACAACATTAGCACAAAATTAGTTTTAAGTTTCTTTATAAGTAATCTTTGTGCTGCTTGGTTTGCATCTTTATTGCACATTAGAGCCCACACCTGTGGTATGAAAATTTTCACAACAAAAGAAACAAGCAAAAGGAGATCTTTAGAGACAATTTAATACTAGCAAATTAGTGGACCAGAAGAAATAGTCTGAAGTTACTCCACATGAGATTGGATATTAGTAAAAATGTGTTAACCAAAAGGGCTGCCAAGCACTGGAACAGGCTGCCCAGGGAAGAGGAGTCACCATCACTGAAGGTATTTACAAGACATGTAATGTCCTATTTATCAGCATGGTTTAGTGGCAAAATTGGCAGTGTTGGGTTTGTAGTTGGACTTGATGATCTAAAAGGTCTTTTCCAATATGAATAATTCTATGATTCCATGAGCATTTTAGTATATGTTTGGTCATATATTGATATATTAGTAGATATCCATACATATGGACTCATTAATGAATACAAAATGTCATTTTGTCGTTTGCAATTTGATACATGTAATATGGATGCCAAGATTTGGAATGGAAATTCTGATCCCTCTCTGTGTAGCCCTGCTGGAGTCTCTATTCCATAATCAATTGCTGGTGGTTTTTTTCATTGTAGGCTTTATGTATTTTTCTGTTTTGCTTTGCGTAGCTTAAAGTTCCTCTAAGCCCGTCAATTCTGTCTATCTGTACTCACCACTGTCTTTAATAAGTCAAAAAGAAAATCTTCTAGTCACAAAATTTGACCACCATCCAGAAAATAGGATGTAGTGTGTTCAAATTTCCTAGGATGTCCAATCCAATGGGCATTCACAAAGCGCCTCAACCCACCCTTACTTCTTAATCTTTTTCCTTGTAATTATAGCAATGTACAAGACACTTGGTCACAGAGGGTCTGGATGACTACAAAAAGAGGTAGAATTCAGTGAATTAATTCATACACATTTTCATTCCGTCAGCATTCAATTCAAGGGCAGATTAATGTTAACTACACTATGTTGTTCACTATCATTGGACTATACAGTGTAGTAAACAATATATCATAGGTATAGTTCACTATCATTGGTATCGCTACAAAAACAACAGTTCAAAATATCCAAATTTCAAAAAGAAATTTAATGTCCTCCAAAAACATTTAGGTTTCAAAGGAATTTTAGAAGCATTGTAAAAAGTAAAAGAATGTGCACCTTGAACTTTAGGGTCTTGATGCTGCCTTCTTTGTTCATGTCTCATCATAGTGCAGTCTTTTTATTTTGTTTGACTAATAGTAAATTTAATATCTGGTCAAGAAAATAAATGATTTTTCATCATTGACATTAGTCTTTCATATGTTTGCATTACCCTAGCAGTGGTCAGTCATATTAATAATAGCAACTCTTCTTAGAAAAAGCAACTGATTTTTTTATCGCTTGTCCTCCTCCAGTGACCAGTAAAAACAGTGAAAAAGTTTAATTTATCACACTTACCATGATAACTAAGTACAAAGAAGCCACTGGTAGTAAAGTCACTGTGAAACTTTATCAGAATCTGATTGGAAGTGCTATATACTGATTCTAGTGCAGTGTTGCCACTAAATTGTCCAATTTGAGGGGAAGTTTGGTCTGGTCCATCCCTATGAAAAACAAACAGAATAATTTTTTTTCTTTCTTTGGTCCAAAAATTTAATATGATTTCTCCAAATTTCAAGTGAATGCAGTAAATTTTCCCTAGATTACACTAAAAGGCATGAGACAACTAAAATAAGATAAACCAGACAACAAGGGCTGAAGACCTTCTCATATCCTGTATATGGACTGAATACTAATTCAACCACCTTTTGAAAGTCAAATTCTTATTTTTTAATAAAAATTTCAGCCAATTCAAAATTACTGAATTTGTGATTGCACTTCATCTTCTTGCCATAACCTCTTATCACATTTTTGTATCTCTACGTTGAAATGTGGCTATCAGAAAATAAATGAAATTAATAACTGTTCATGTCCACCACTATTTTGAATCTGATAATTTATAGGAAAATTGAGCTAAATAGTGTTGTTATAATTAATTAAAAGAATAAATTAAAAATACAAGAATGAATATCGTCTTTGGCAAAAATAAACCCAAAATGCTTACAGACTGCTGAATACAAGATTCCCCTTGAAAAGAACATGTTGACATTAATAAATGCACATTTTATTTGCAATGTTTATTCTAAGTTACTTTTAGATATGCTATATTGTCGGCAAATTTTAACCTAGCTTTCCCCCCCTAATTAATAGTTTTAATGTTATTATTTATAGTTTATAGTATATATGGATAGATAAGAATTGATTTAACATTTATTTTTATGAGTGATTCAGAGTTTTCTCAATCAATGTGTTGCTCTGTTATGAATTTTATATAAATGGTCATGTTTTTTTGATTCAGGTACTGTCATGGTTTACCACTACAGGTAGGTATTAATATAATTTTTGGTAGCTTAAACCAAAACTCAGTATGATACACAGCTGAATGATTTCTTGAATCCTTCTTCATATGAATGTACTGATATCATTTTGTACTATTTATTATGATTTTGACAATACATGTACTGCTCAAAAGATCATTGCTACCTTATGGAGAAATGAAACACTCATTTCAATAGAAAAATTAAATCAAAGGTAGTACTAAACAACAGTGGAATTGTACAGAGGACAGCATCATGATACAGGAGTATTAAATGCTCATCCTTATTTCCTTCCAGATTAGAATGGTAAAATAGCAAGCAATAGATGTTTAAATTTAAAGTTGCTTTTTTTCAATAATTACTAGCATAATATATTTTTAAAAGCCCAAATAAAACTATGGATATATTTTATTTTGAAAATTTTGTAGTAATATGTTTGTCCAAATTATAGCACATTGGCCCTTTCCCTTCTGTTTTAGCAAGGATGTTGTATGCTTTGAAGCATTTGAATTGTGAATAAAAGGGGTTTTTTTTGTATTGGAAACTGCTATAAAATTTTTAATAAAAAGTATCCCAGAAATTATGGCTACATAATTAAATAGCCATCATGTATACCATACAATTTTTACACATGTACACATGTACAAATGAGGACTAAAACCATTAAATGTCTTCAAATACATGGCGGAGGCATTAATGTGATAGGCTGCTGCTGAGGGTCATCATGCAGGGCCATGACAGACATGGATTCAAGTACACAGAGAATAGAATTCTGTTTACAGTTATTGTAAGCTCAATTCTCTTTGTCACAGCCAAATCAAAAAGAGCCTCTCATTTTATGTACTCATAGGAATAAAAGAAGCCAACTTGGAAGAAATTGATGAAGTGTTGCCCTACTTTAGTTTCAAGTAGCCTTTTCTAAAACACTAATACATACATCTGAAATTCCTTATCACTCCTTTCTTAAGTAGTATTTCTCTTGATTGTTGATGAACTATTATAGCATACCTCTGTATGCTTTTCTTTGTTGGAAAACTGAGAAACACTATTATTGTTTTTGATTTCTTGTCCAGTGCTATCTAGAGAGAATGGTCCATTGGAAACATGGATTGGTGCAACTCAGTCATTTCTCCTAGAGAGAACACCAGTTTCAAGGGGAAAATCACAAACATATTCTTTTAAATTCATTTTTGGTTATATGGTGTCATGTGAAGATTAAATAAATGCCAAAAGTGTTTTCTTACCAGACAGTTATGAAATCATATATTGGCTCTGTTTGGAGAACTGTGAAATTGATGTAGATTCCATTCCCAGGTGGTACTCTTACAAGCCAGAAGCAGTCTTGAAAGTTTGGATACTCATCAGGGTATCCTGGAGAGTATATGGTGCCATTCATTGCAGTTATGTTTCCTCCACACAGAGCTATAAAAAAGACATTTTTTTAAAATAGCCAGTAAATGCTTTTTTGCATTTTACTTAGACTATATAAAAGCTCTGGTTTTGAACAGATTTGGTACACTTAACTTCTTTGCATATGACCATTCCTGTGCAAAGAAAACAGATTTTATTCAGCTTTGTGCAGAGTCATAAGTCTATTTTGACAGTATTTGTCAAATATAAAAGTAAAAAAAAATCATTCTGATACAACAAATACTATCAGAAATGGAACTGAATAAATATATATACATATAGGTGGAAATTCCCTACACAACTGAAAATGACGTTGTTAGGGCTTTGTGTAAATTTCAGCTAGAAATCAGCAACAAATCACACTAATTAATTTTGGTTGCCTATCTTCTAGTGACCATAATTTCATGTATGGTCACGAGAATATAGCCAACTAAAATTAACACATGAAAGAAGGCACATACAAGGTTGAGGCGTGGGTGAAGATTAGAGGAACTTCAAAATTCAAACATTGTGTCCAACTGTATGAATAGTAATTTTGCATTTATGGATATAAATTCTGGTAGATAAAGTAAGAGTCCTCTCTGTAACACATGTGAAAAAGTAATTTTAGACATCATACAGTGCAAGAGTGACCATACAGATTCTGGACTTTTATAACTCTCTATTTCTGGAAAACTATTAGTCCAAACTAGATTATTTTCTCCCTTCAGATTTCAGATGTATGTTGAATATGACACCACCTGGTTATTACAGAAGAGAAATGTTATACAAGCCTAGCTCTAGAAAAGTAAGCAAAGCTTAAAATTGTATAATTTGCTTTATTTTGCATACATTTATTTTGCTTACTCCACCCCACAAGGTGCATTGTATGGCAACACAGATTTTCTAAAATATGTTTACAAATCTTCAATCAGAGCAGTTTTGACATATAGGTTTGACATATAGGAATTATGCATCATTTGTATTTAGCAAAAACATATGTTATGGTTTATGTTTATAAACTTTGGTGCTGAACTGTAGGGTAAGAAGCGATGCACAGTGACATTTCAACCATTCAGACTCAACAGCTTGGGCACTGCTTTTCTTCAGCTTTAACCTTAAACGCTCAAGGAGGTTTGAGCAATACAGACAGAAATGGTTTTGCAGCCAGATCTTAGGGGAGTGAAACATGGTCTGATGACTGTCAGGGAACAAGACTTGGAAAAGGAGAGGAAACAGAATCCGAATAGGTTAAAGCAAGGAAGATGAGTTTAGAAGGGTCAGAGAGTGTTAGATGATGTGGAGCACAGGTTAAAGGAATATTAGGTGCATGGGGATGCAAGAAGAGAATAAAACTGTTCAAACAGAAGTAAGTTTAGTCCTGTTTAATTCAGATTGTCCGCTTCAAGAAATCTGAGGAATTAAAAAAGCCTTGGTATATCTTGTCTTACAATAAAGACATGAAAGCAAATACAAATTCAAGACATGCTGTGTATTTCTCATACTAGGTGTACACGAAAAAGCCAACTTAATTTTAATGCTTTTGAACACAAAGCCTTTATCTTAAATCAAACCAAGTGAAACTAGAAGATAACTCATTATCCTTTTCCTGCAACAATAAAACAAAACAAAACAAAAACCCCAAAAAACAACTCAAAAATATCTGTAGCATATAAAAATGTCACAAACCCTTTACTAAAAATACCACAGTAAGTATTAGCACAAACCCCCATGTAATTTAAGAAATTTGTCTAGTGGTTGAGTAGTGTTGACAGTCTGTAATCATGCAGAAAACATGCATCTTAGATCTCTTTTATCAAGCTGATGGATTTTTTAATCTTTATTTTTCATATCAAATTAAGTAGAAACAAAGAACATTCAGCTACTGTTCAGGAACTTCATCAAAATTGATACTCAGAGAAACAACATGCTTTGGACATCTTACAATTTTCTAATTAAATTATTAGTTCCAGTAAGGTATTTCAAAGAAACAGAATCTCTGCATTCAATAAATTGTTTTGATTGTGAGGCACAGAAAATACAACAAGAACTAACTAACAGGAAAAGCTAAGTGTTTAGCAGTTAAGACATGAACTATGAAGGCATTACCATTCCACAAGGTCCAGAAAATGGGTGGTGAAATTTAATTATAATGAATTAACTTCTTCCCCTTTCAAAAAAATAGACAGTGTAGGTGTCATATGTCTTTTATATTATAAGGCTTCCCCTTCTGAATTCAGTACCAGTTAGGTCCTAAATTTACCTACCAAATCCCCCCCAAAATTCCTAAGGTTCACTTGAGTCCAGCAGGAATTTTGAATAATGAAGCTTTTCATTCAAGTACCTAAATTTGGGTATATGGTGCAAAATATAATGAAAAAATCTAGAAAACAGGGGAGCTTTTTATTTTCCATTTGGGTGGTTGTATTTGGCTTTGGAGATTTTTTGGTGGTGGGGTGCTGTTGTGCTGTTGTTGGGGGTTTTTATTTGGGTATTTCTCTCCTACGTGATACTGAGGACCCCACTCTCAATGCTGTTTCACCATTCCATATAGAGGGAAGCTAGACCTCTAAGTGGAGGACTGACCTTCTTTGGCCTGCTGCTTAGAAACAGTCTCCTTTCAGCATAGCTAGGGAAGAGATAAACACTTCTACAGAACCATCACAGTCATTCTGTCTCCTTAAAATTATAGCTGTGTGCAATTCACAGTTCCTGGAACCTTCTTTTTGTTTCAAGCACAAGTGAATAAAACAAATGTAAAAGGTTAAAAAAATGTAATTAAAAAAAAAAAGAATTCAGAAAAAAACATATGTACAAACGATTTCACAGAGCACTGGCTGGAGGACAATTTCACTCTAGACCACATTTATCATTTCTTACTAACTGATAAGAAAGAACAAAAGTGGCCAGAATTGGTAAACTCAGTTTTTGAAGACTTTTTTCTTAATTTAGTCCACAGTTTTTACTTCATTGTCTCACCTAGATTAAAAGCAGCATGGGTCTCCAAATTCCAGACTTTAAGCTTAACCTTCCAAAACCAAACATAGTATCTCAGATAAGTTTTAAGAGACTGCATATTACAAAACATTTCAGCTTCTCTGCTCAAATTTAATGTGCAAAATTGAATACATCCTTTACAAAGACTACACTGTAAATATACAGGCTTCTGTAAATCAAAAGCTGAAATTACTTCAGTTAATAGTCCTAGGAAGACTTTCAAATGATGAAGGGTCTATAGGTCACCTGGAACATACCTTCACATCTGGGGAGAGGATGATTCCAGTTGCGGCTGATGCCATGAAGACAAGTTAGAGCTGAATTTCCAATCAGCGTGTAGCCAGGAAAACACTCAAATGAAATAGTTTGTCCCACAGTAAAGTCATTTCCAATAACAAAACCATTACGAAATGGTCGAGGATCAGGACAGCTTTGTAGCTGATATGCTGAAATAAATAATAATAAGGGTGGAAAATCAGTAAAATAAAAATTCTGATTATCTCAAAAATAAGATCTTTTAATTAGAATAAAAATAGAAGCCTATGTGACGGGAGCCAAAGTTTCATGATGCTCATAATCAAATCATTGATTTTACACCTGGAGAAGTACAGTGAAACCAGCTACACTTCTGTGCTGTTAAGTAACATTTATTTTTGCTGTTTGAAGATACTATTCTGAGATAGATGTAGTGCTTTTCTGATCCAATAGAAGTTGTCAGGTTTTACATTCTTCTGTTTAAGGAAAAAGAGAAATAAACATGTCTATACTTTTATTTGTTTTTCCCAGAAGAATTAAAAGGCTCTCTAACGAACTGGAATATCAAAGACTATAGTGAACAAGTCCAATTTGAAAACAAGATTTTCTTGGTGATTATTTCCAAGAAGATTTGAAGCATTGTCTTCTTATTACCAATGTGAGAACAAATAAGCCGTGTACAGTCTGAAGTATAAGAATATCACGTCGTATCTATTTGAAAGAATCAATTTTGTCTTACACAAAAAAGAACTTACCAGTTTTTTGACAAATAACAACATCTCCAAAATTATTACTGTTACTATTAATAGTATATGGTCTTAGGTTTTTACTGTCCTTAGCACTTTAGGCCACAAATTGACTTTTTCTTTAAAAGCTAATTCTTTTTACAGTGGCTCACTTCCAGAAAGTTACACCAAGTTCAAATCAATTTGGACTTGTTACTATTAGAAGAGTAATAGGAGACTGCTCTAAAGTAAAATCTCTTTAAATCACTCTAAGGTGTTATTCGTATAATGAAAACAGGTCTACTTTAAAATACACATTTGACCTTTTTTCATGAACAGTGGTGATCTAATCCCTTTTAAATGGAAATGCAATTCTATAAATAGAACTATGATCTCGTGATCTTCACCAGCTCAGCATGACCTACTTGGGTACAAAAGAACAAGAACCTTCAGGAAATGATGAACTAAGAAATGAAATGGATTTGTTGATTTTTGGGTTGGCATTAATTTGCAAAAACCTACATTCATCCAGTAATACAAAACAGTATTTAGATGTATACCTTCTAGAACCCATTACACAAAATTAAAATTCCAGTATGCTTCCAAACATTGAATAGAGATATTTCTTCTGTAAAGGCATGCAATGTAAATTAATATGCCAATCAGCTTCAGATATTGGCAATTATGTGTTTGCCGACATTTGACCTGATTTTAATGAAAAAATATGCAATTAATTGTTTTTTTTCATCTTAACTTTATTCATTCTTCTGTTTTATCTCAATGTTTAAAGCTTGGCACTGAAACACATAGAATCTTTCATATTTATTTTTAGGAATCCCCAAAATTCCATAAAATCTATAATAGCCACCTTGCTCTTTCTCATTAGAATTTCCAAATCTCACCTTGATATACAATATGAAATCCTTGTTTGTTCTGTGAGTAATCACTGTGAAAGTATAGGCTGGTTTCATGAGTTGTACTGAAGAGAGAGGCTGGTAGCTGAGGGCCACTTAGTCTTCCAATAACAGTGCTAGTTTCTGTAGATCCACTCCTAACCTCTAAGTAATCGTGTATGGTCTCCGTAGAGAAATTCAAAAATTGCAAATGGACACCTGAAAAACATTGTCAGTAAATAAACACCATCACTACCAGAACCAGGAGGGAAAATAAAGTGTGTTCATTTTATACTGATAATTGCAGAAAATAACCGGGTGGAAATCTATGTACTACCTGGCAAGCATCTGTGTATTTCACAGTTCTGATGTGTGTGGGGTGCACATCTGCCAGCAATCTTTAAATTGGACTAGATGGTGAGCAGAAAGGCCTCAGGTCCAGCTCAGAGTATCAGGCAGGCCGAGCCTCTGCTGGTACCCCAAGGATTTGTGAAAGCAGAGTGCATGGGAAATACATGTGAGTGTTACACACACACACACACACACACACACTGTGGTATATGATGGTTTTGGTAAAAAAAAATTCTGATTATTTGGTTAAATAAGGAATAGGAGGGCAGATTACTATCTATTAGCAAGTTATCTCTCCTAATCTGGTGATGTTTTACAAAAAATTATGCAGCCTGAGAAGAAAATTCTATGCACTGAATAATTACAGGGCTCTTAAACATTTTCCTGTTTATAACATTTTTCTATATAAGTTACAACCAAGAAAATTTGCAGTTTGTCTGGATCTATTGCAACTATGGCATGATAATGCAGTAGTTTCACTAGAAAGATGATTGAGTCCTACTGGTATTTCTGGCAATGACAATCAACACAATTTCATATAAAACTAAAAGTAAAAGATATAGTGTCAGATAAATTATTGAAAATCATGAATAGTTTTGTAACTCCTGAACTGTAATACCTAAATAGTGTTTCTCACTGTCTTTTAGAACTTTCCCCTCAGATATTATGTAAAGTTTATAAAAGATTTTCTGAAGCATGAAACATTTTATATGCAAGTTATGTGCATAATTCAATTACTGTTACCCTGATAATTTCTGTCTTGCTTTATCTGAAGACAGTCTATAAGTGATAAGAACACATTTTTAAGTGTCATTTTTTTACTTTGTCAGCCTTCCAAATATTTCCTACACAGAGAATCAAGCCATATTCAATCTTTGCTCTTTCTCTATCATGATACTTTGGTCTTTTATTTGATCCTGTGAGCCATACACTTATCCAAAGTTTAGGCTGTCATTAACAGCTGCCAGCTCCTGTGACCTTGCTGTCAGATTTTTCCTCTTTCATGAACTTTCTTTGACACAAAAGTATAAATATATTTTCGCAAATCATCCTGCTCTCTGTATTACACTGTCTTTCTCTTCAAGTTTCTGAACCATATCAATCTTCAAAAGTATTCATCCCTTGCTCTGCCAGTAGCACCTGCCTCTATTTGTCTGAAACATCAGTTTGTTAGACTGATTTTTTTTTTTTTCCCATGTCTTTTTGTAGTTTGGACATCCTGCTTGAAAGAGTAGTTAATATATTTATATATGCAAATAAACACAGTGTCCTTGGTAAAAACATTACACCATTAGCTAATATGCAGTGGAGAAGCTTATGATCTGTAACTTATAATTGGGAGAAAGCCTTTCTAAAAAGAGTTAAACAAGTGAAAGTCTATAGAAGGCTCCCATGATGGTGTTTTTGAGTTTTTCTATTTACTATACAGAAGAGTTGGACGTACCTCCACTAGATCAGAGTCGCAGCATCACTAAACCAGTTTTAGCCATCATTCCTTCAAAAGTAATATTTTTCTTTTTTACACTGAAATTTTATTTTAATATTCAATTTCGTTTCAAACATATCTCACTTAAAAAAGGTAAAAAAACACCAAGCGTGTTTCAATCTGTGCAGCTTTAGTTTTCTTCTAGTAAATGAATCATTTCATTTCCCTATACAGGAACTGGAAAATAGTTCATAAATCCAGTGAATAAACTTCAGTTGGTACAAAGCAGTTCAGAACTATTGATTTCGGTTGTTAAACTTACTTATGCAAGAAACTGTTTCCAAAACTTCAGTAGCTGAATCTCCTGCCTAATGGAAGTCAAACTAAATAGTATGTTAATAATGTAGAGTGTAAATAGCAGTCTGAAGAGTTAAGTTAGAATTACTGGATGCATAAGCCTGGCAGACTGCAAGCAAAGAAAATGGAGTAAGGAGTCAGTAGAAGAGAGACAGGATAGTAGTAAAGTGAGGGAAGAGGCAGATGGCAATTTATTTGGGATAAAAAGACAGCAGGTTCTGGCAGCTGAACATACTGATTTGTTAAATTTGAAATTTAAGCAATATTTCAGATTTTTATTATCTCTTCTTTATTAGCAAATGTCTTTGGAATCATCTGTAAAAATATCGTGTTCCCTTATAGCTCTGAATATTCTTTTCTCCTGTGGATTTGATCCAGAAATAATGTACCTACTACTGCTATAATTTTTTTTGATAACTTAACAAGCAGAAATTGATTTGTGATTCTAGACGGCACTATGACTCATAATGAAGCACTACAAGTTGTCCCATCAGGCTATCTAAAAATTCAGGTAGTGGCAGAGTTAAAGTGTCAATGTTATTTCTATAAAGTGCTAAGACAAAAAAAATCAATTATTGACTGTAATCTTGTGTGTTTGAACAAAATGCAAACAAACAAATTGGGTTCTATATAGAAATCCCCATTTCAATATAAGGTATTTCCCCCAGATAGATTTGGTTAAGTCAGTGTTACAGAACGTTTAATATTTTTCAATATAAACAACCCATGCAGAACAATTTGCTTTCATATAAAAAAGTGAACTAGGCTCGTGGGATTTCTAATAAAAAAACCCACAGAAATTATTTTAAAAAGAGGAGGGAAAGAATCTGAACCTATGCAAAGGAGAATGCTATTTGGGATGTCACGCCCATTCTCTAAGATCCAGAAATTCTGAATCGTCAAGTAAAGAATGTGGCAGAAGATGACAAGTATACATTAGAAAACAATAAGGCCTGTCAAAGAAAACCAGCACACCATTCAACTAGCATACAAAGAAAAAAATCCAAGTGCACATGCTCCTCAAAAAATGCCACATGTTTTAAAAAATTAGATGGGACAACTCTACTGGCTGGCTTCAAATAACCATTTCACAATAAAGTATGCATAGGATCCGCCCAAAGTAGCTCAAGGTGTTAGCCAATGTGATTAAAATGCTCATAGTATCTATACAAAACCATAGTGAAATAAGAGAAGTTCTAGTGACTTGAAAAAGTCTGAATTTAGATGCATCTTTAAGACAACAAAAAGGACCTGGGAAATGGCAACCACAGGTTTGTTGCAGTCCTTGGAAAAATTATGGAACTAGTTTTTTTGGAGGCAATTTCCAAACATATAAGGGACAAAAAGACACTTAGAAGCATTCATCATGGATTTTCTAATATAAAATAACAGTTAATCAACCATCATATCCTTCTATTATTAAATTGACAAAGGGAGAAAAGTGTATATAATATACTTTCACCCTGCTATGGCTTTTGACTCGGTCTATAACATTCTCATCTCAAAGCTGAACATACATGAGCTTGATGAATGGAAAGGAAGTCAGTTAAAAATTAACATAACTTTGAGGCTCTAAGGGTGATAATCAGCCATTCAATGGTTGGCAGCCAGTAACAAGCACAATATTCTGTGGGTTGCTATGGAAGCTTACACTGGTTTATGTCATAAAAAGAGACTTGGAAAATGAGAAGGCATCCTCAACAAATGTGTGGAGGATACTAAACTAGGGGATATGGATGATATATTAAATGACACATTTTTGTCTGAAGAACATTAAAAAACTTAAGGACTGAATAATCAGGCTTCTACATTTCTATGCTGGTCTGAGTTTCATCTAGGATATGCAAAGAAGCTTAATGATAAAATAATTAATTAAAATGTAGCTTTAACTTCTAAGTTGATTTGGTGTGAAATATTCATGATAGCTATTTTTTTGTTGGGTTTGTGATTTCACAAAAAGATAAATCAGTTCTGTAAAGTTAGAAGATTGTGCTGAATTCTTATTAAACAATTTTGTCTTTATCAGAAAATGTTGGCATATATTAAATGAAAAACCAAGAACCTTGTAACTTTTCTATTTTAAATATTTCTTTTAAGATTTTGTTAACTTTTTCAAATGAATTATAATTACCTGTGGGGTTTTGCTGGCATAAAGATTAACAATATTTTAAAATCTATGTTCAGTGTTTTGCACCCATAAAAAAGCAATTTTAAATCCATAAAACAACACATACCAAACCCAATAGGCAGTTTTATTGTCCATGTGCAATCCAAACTGCTAGGATAGTTGCCAGGAAACCCTGGACTGAGAATCACTCCACTGAAGTCTGACATGCCACCACCACATTGCGCTAAAAAAAAATATATATATATTTTTCAGAGGAGTGAAATGAACAAAAAATAATCCATAACATTGGAGATCCTTAGAGCATTAATAATATAATAATACCTAAGGTTATATTTAGACAAATACACAAACATGTCTTTACCACTAAATATCAGTTAGAAATTAATTTACAGGTAGGTACCTTGCAACTTTGTATCAGCTCTGAGTTGCGTAGATTTTAACTTGGGGGATACATGCACCCAAAATAGAACAGATTACAGAACTGCAGAATCATTTAGGTTGGAAAAGACCTCCGATATTATCAAGTCCAACCTTTGACTGATCATCACCTTGCCCATTAGACTATGGCACTAAATTGCACATCCAGCCACTTCCTGAACACCCACAGGGATGCTGACTCCACCATATCCCCGGGCAGCCCATTCAGGAAAGAAATGATCTGAAATTCCTGACCACCTTTCCCATAAAGAAATTCTTCCTGATGTTGAACCTGACCCTTCCCAGGTGCATCTTGAGGCTCTGTCCCCTCATCCTGTCAGTGGCTGCCTGGGAGATCAGCCCCACCTGGCTCCAGCCTCCTTTCAGGGAGCTGTAGAGAGTGATAACATCTCCCTGAACCTGCTTTTTATCCAGGCTAAAGAGCCCCAGCTCACTCAGCCACTCCATAAGAATTGTGCTTCCACCAGGATCATTTCCCTAATGCTTACTCTGCAATTTGTCTACCAGAACTGTCCTTGTGATAGGCAAACAGCACACACCAGCTTATAGCAGGGCTGAGACAATTGTGCTTATTTGTAAAGGAGCATCTGAATAATAAAAGATAATGTATTGTAAAAAGACTTTGTACTATAAGCTATTCAAGAGGCCTTTTAAAAACTGCATTTTTATCCTTTTGTTCTAAAAATGAGATAAACAAACTTAGAAAAGTAAACATACAAATACTTCCAGAAATTAAGCTAAATTAATATCTTAATTTTATTTTTGTTTTCAGGCATGACAACAGTAAATAAAATTACTTAGACATCCATATTACATTTAAAGGTGGTAATTATGATAAACAGAATTTTGTTTAGAAGTTTTGTCCAAGTAAAATTTGCTGCAGTATTTAAAACACAAGTAAAAATCATTACTTGCAAAAAAAAGGAAAAATATATGAAAAAAAGGTCACCAAAATTTTAGCACAGCATCTTTATCTTCAGAATTTACCAAGTGCAGTGCAATTATAACATCAGACTTCCTAACCATATGCTAATGCACAATGACAAAAACTGAAAACTAACTCCTGAAAAAATTCTTACAAATATCTCAACCTTGTTGAATATTTATAAATTCTAAGCTGAGGGAGTTCAGTACCTCACAGGAGGTTTTTAACACCCCAAAGGATTAAGAACAGGATTATGTGAAGCAGCTCAAGAGGGTATACATTAACTGTCTCGAAGAAAAGCAAAGCAAAAAAATCTTTAATGAGATCTACAGCATACTGCTTTCCATACATTCAAGATTACAAATTCAGATAACTTTTATTGTTCGAGAACCCAAACAAAAAGGCATTTATATGCAGTGAAAAAGATTACCACTAGAAGAATTTTTACATTCCTCACATTTATTTATCATATAAAAAGAGAATATTTAAATGCACTTCACAGGTTTCATTTTGGTTTCTGACAGGTTTTCAGCGCTTTTCCCAATAATATTATGGACATATGTATAATTTAACTTGAAAATCATGTATCTTCTGAAATTCAGTAGACATGCTTATGTTGAATTCATTAGAGATGAAAATGTAATGTTATTCCTTTCTTCTGCAATTGCCATTACTCTTATGGGGAAATGAGTCCTAAATAAATTAGCTATGTTGCAAAGGTCTCTGCAGGTGCCATTCCTGAAAATGGATTGATGATATATCTGACTAGAACACACAGAATCATATTATAGAATAGTTTGGGTTGAAAGGGACGATGTGTTGTCCTTTTATTGCTTGGACATTTCAGGAAAGATTTGCCAACATTAATGTTCAGCAGCCTTTGAAAATCTCTAATTTAATTTGACCATTTTCACATTTAATTAAGTTCCTCCAGTTCTCCCGATTCTTTCCACTACATGTGTCTATTATTTTTGAGTTTTCTGGTTTCCTTATTCTGGTTATTTAAGAAAAATTATGTAAGCTGAACATACCTAAACATATTGGAATGGGATAATTCCATCTTCTTACTGGTCCAGGCATACAAGTGATATGTGAATGTCCCTAGAATAACAATATTTGCTAATTCATATTAAAAATATACAATATACAGCACATTAGTATTTCAACAAAAAGAATGTATAATTTAAAACATCATCAAAATGCACAAAACCAAAAAGGTATAATATTTACATTGTACTCTGTGAATTGAATCATACCCTCAACAGAGCAGAGAAGACTTTGACTGTAGCTCACTACATGATGGTGTCTATTAATATTATTTCTTATAGTATTACAGAATCCAGCTGAATCCTATGCTTGTTTCAGTGTAAACCAAGGGTCTGGAAACTACAGGTCTAACTGAAGCAATGTTTGCATAGTATAGATGCCCATCAGGTGTTGAACATGATGAAACTTTACATACTATATAAATTATGTGAGTGCTGACTTTACATTCTAAACTCATCATAGACACACCCTCTGTGTTGTTCATCAGCCTCATGTAATTATAACTGTCTTCCAGAGAAAGCAAACAAAAATGGAAAATCTTAAGAGAAAACTGTACTTGGGATATCTTCCAAAACCATCTAGTCAGACTGCGTAAGTCAGAAAAACTGTATGGTGGGAAGAAGCTTTACATGGGTGTTTGCACAGTCTGTGCTCTTAAATTCTTTATTTTCTATCTTTTTTCTTTTCTTTTTTCAGCCTTTACTGTGGCTTATCTGTTCACACTCACTTGTATTTAAGGTGGGAAGCAAAGCAAAGAAGCAAAAAATATTTCTCAGGCTGTTTCCAAGAGTGGCCAATTAAAACCAGGCAACACAAGAAAAAAACTTCAATAGTCATTCTCAGAGCTGCAAGCACAGAACATGTATTTTATCTGTTCTTGAAATGCTAGAAATCTGCAGGCATGAGTAGGAATTCTATCTTGAAGGACAAATTGGAATACAGGTCCCAAATAGAAACAGCAATTGAAATCTGGAAGCAGACAGGACTACTTTATTTCGACCACTATACATAAACTAGGCTTTTTTATATGTCAAAGAATATAATTCAGTTTCTATTTTTGATGCAGCACATATAAACCCTGTATCTGTGTTTTCACAGAATTATGTAAAATAAATATTTGAAATTATTAGCATTTTTAAGACTTCATTTAGTTAGTCTGACATCAAAACTTTATAGGTGAGACTGATATTAATGGCATTTTGGTCATTCTGTCATATTTTGCTATTTTGCTCCAAAAATTTCCATAACTCCATTAGCAGTTCATAATATGCTCTTATATAGAAATTATTTTCTCCCTATAAGACTTTTCTTTTTTTCAGTGCTTGAGTAATGTAATTATTTTCTGTCCTTTTGGCTCTCAAAGACCTAGATAAAGGAAGACTGTAGAATTTACAAACTCTTTTTGGGGAGTCTCAAGAAGTAAAAAAAAATACTTGGTTTTGGATCTGATTATATGGCATAACTGTACAAGTTTTTGAATTTCTTTCCTATAGGCAGACAGGTTCCTACCGGTGATTTGTAATCACTACATTTCCCTTGGATATACCTTTTGTTAGTGCAAGGACATTGGAAATGTACTTGGCAAAAATACACCCCTATTTGATAAACATTTCGTAGAAAATAAAAAACAAGAAATTGCTGCAAGAAAACAACTGACAGTATCTGATTTACTAAGAAAAGCAATTATTTCTTTCCCTTTTTTAATTCTTAGTTCCCCTCTTTACTTACTTTCTCTTTCCTCCTATGCATAGAGAAATACTGTTAACTGTTCATCAAGTTATTTTAACTTAATTTTGCCATAGTAGTTCAGCTATAATTATCAAAGAAGATATCAATAATAGATAACAACCTATAATGACTAATGCAGAAGAAGCATAAAGCCATACACTTGTGATGGAATATTTGGATAGTTTCTAATCCACTATCTGGTAGAAAAGCAACAGTCCTGTAATCTTATCATGTGTACACAATTCCTGAAGAGCTCAGTCCATTTTGCATTGACAGGCCCAAACATAACCATGTTGAAGAGCTGAAAGGCACCATTTGAAATCGGAAACTTGGCTTACCTGCAGAGAATAACCCTGGTCACACTGGAAAGACACCACATCTCCAACCATGTATCTGTCTCCAATTTTGATCCCATTACTTGGGGTCTGCGGTTCAGGACAAGAGTCCAAACCTATAGCTGAGAAAAATAGAGAAGTTTAGCCATTCTAATGAACATAAAATTGTTTTTTAGATTTGCATAGGACTGTGTACAGTGTACATAAGCACATTGTGTTGATAATCTTTTGGGTACTCTTGGGAATCAGCAGTTATCTGTGGACAAGTAGCATATTATTTCAGAACTACTTTATATACGGAGAAAAAATATTCTTTCCTGAATAAAGGAAAAGGATTGGTGTGGCAACAAACACTTCCCAACCTGCACTCTCAGTTCTAAAATTCCACTATCTCCTGGCACAGACTTATTCATTTCTACCTCCAGCCTCACTTGTAATTACAGCCTTTATCATTCAGACTGGGAACACCTCCACTATGCTTTACCAGCATGTGTTCTAGGGGAGGCTGGCCAACACTACATCAACTGCAAAACACTGGAAGAACAGTGTAAAGTAAAAGTGCTCTCCAGCATTTCATCCTCCACAACTCCTTCATTCGTTTACACACACACAGACACACAGGCACACACACACACACACACACACACACACACACACACACACACACAGAGAATAAATATTTGCATCAGATTTCATCTAATCTGCTGTGTTTAAAGAAGTACCTATAGAGCTAAAACACTGATATTTTGAATTTCTGATTGCAATGGAAGCTTGTCTGCCAAGATGCCACATGGTTTTTTTCATGTTCATCAAAAAGATAATTTTTTTTCCTTGCATCTACCCAGGAAGGTCCAGGAATGTAAGAAAGTATAATCAACTGAGCTGTTTTCTTTGCCTCATGTGGGAATTAAAGCCTAGTTGTGAAGTAAGGACTATTACACAAGTGGTCATCAGTACACAGGATAATAGAGAAATATTATGGATCAATTATGGCCACCTACTACCTCAGAACATTTCAAAATCTGCCTGTTTTAAAACTTACTAAAGTAACTGATTACTTCACATAAGATTCTCACTAAGTGAAATCTACCACCTTAAAAGAGTGCATTTTTATACTATATGAAATATGAAAGCTAACAAAATTTTTAGTTTTCAAATTCTATTTTCTGTTCTCAAACTAGAGAAGAGCAAAGAACCTGTTTTGAAAGTGAATGATGGACCTAGATCCACCTTTTACATTTCAGACATCTAAAATGTGATCCAGTAAATGTACAAAGTACAAATGCAAAATAACAAGTGTGCTTGGCTTACACTGATGATTGCTCATTATCTGTTTTGAACAGTTAAACTAAAAATTAGCAGGTTTTAGTTTCCAATAACTGAACCTTCAGTTGAAGTGCGTAACCTAACTATGCAAATAGTCAGGCCTTGCAAAGGCAAATGACTTCATCTAAATGCCTTTGTCATGCTACCTCAGCAGCCCAAACCACATTCACAGGTATTCATCCTATTGTCTCTCACTTCAATTAACAAAATAATATTTTGTTACTTCAATTAACTTCAATACTTTTCAATTCAATACTTCAAATTAACTTCAATACTTTTGTTACTTCAATTAACAAAATAATATTTTGTTAACAAAATATAGTCTAAATGCCTACAAGACCTTTCAAGATACTCAAACAAATTTTGACATCTTCCCAGCTGAGGACTAGTCTAGAGCTTGTGTCTTTGGAGTGTTGTGATATTTATTCAGGTCATAAAAATGTACTCATAAATATATTAAACTGCAGTCTGTTCATTATTGATTTATTTGTGGTGCATGAATACTTTCTTGAACTACCTTATACTACTCTCACAGTAAAATGTCTTAAATTATTGAACTTTCATAGCCAATGGTAATAAAAAGAGATTTTAACATAAGCATTGGTTGAAAACATATTTTCAGTGTCTTCTACTTTTCAGATAAGAAGAATTGTGTATAAAGAAAAAGAAGCTATTTGATGCTGCCTTGCCCTTCTCCAGCAGCTCCTGTGATGCTCAATACAAAAACCTACCAACGAAATTTTCGATAATACAAAACTTTAGTTGGAGAAAATGAGCAATAAATCAAAATTTTAAAGTGGTGTAAAAATATGTAAATATTATAGAAATGTTTAACAAACCATTCTGTGGCATTCTTTGTTGGAAAAGTTCAGGTGATATAATGTATTTTCAATGCAATATATTTTTGTATTTAAGATGTCCAATGGAATACAGAAAATTAATTTTATGGATAAAATAACAATTTAAGAATTCAAAAGAGAAGTAAAAATATTATAGAAAAAACATTATAGATAAGAACACTATTCAGTTTCAGAACATGAGTACTTAATTCTTTATGTCAAAGTATCATTTACTTGTGTTAAAATCTTTCTTCAACAAATGAAGTTCTTTTTGTTTTCTTTTACTTTTATATTCACATTTGGATTTTTTAGAAGCTCAAAAGATAATCCCTAGCAAACAGGACAACAAACTATTCATGAGGGATGAAAAGAGATATTGGAAATGAAACAGAATGAAACCTTCTTAGAGAAATCTGTTGCTGAAATGAAAAAGTAATCATTTTGGTAAATGGGGCATACTTCCTCTCAGACTTGTGCTCCTAGAATAGGTGAAATAGACTTGGAAGACACACTAAAAATTGGACCAAATCAATCTTTATGGCAAGCTCACTTGAAAAACACTTAATATAAGTCTTCGACTCTGATGTGATTCTGCATGAGAACCATGCCTTAATATTTCAAAGACCGAGACTTTAATTCAGCTGACTCCTCATGATGTCCTTGGCCAGCATGTGCTCCAATGAAATGAAATAAATTTATGAAACACTGGCATTAAAATTTGGCCATTACTTTCCATTTACTATCTTTATAAACACAATCACAGCTTTTAGAGCAGAAATTGCTGTCTGAGAGTAAGACCAGGACAATTGAAGAGAGCAACTCTGTATCTCCTTCTTTCTGGTGAAATTTCTTCATAAATACAGCAGTTTTGTGAGTTCTGGAATTGCAAGCAAATATCCTATTTGTTGTAGAAAAATGCAAGAGACAAAAATCCAAAAGATATACAAGGCATAGTTTCTGTTGTCTTTCTTCCTAGCAATGGTGACAAGTGTTGTCCCTTAGCTTAATCTCCCATACCAAATTCGTGATTCAGCTCAATGCAGAATTTTCAATAATCTCTTATTGAAAAACAATTTAACAACAGATGGAAAAGAAAATCATAAAACTTTCATAGGTAATAGAGACTATGTCTTTCTTAGAGAATAGTGGAGGAGTAAGAGTCATGGATTCAAGCAGTGAAACAGCTGGTGCCTAGGACTTGAAATCCACACTAAGCAACTAACTATAAGGTTTCAGGACAGCTGACCCCAACTGAACAAATTCCATACCATATGACCCCATGCTCAGCATATAAACTAAGGGGAAAACTGGCTGGGGACTGCTGCTTGTGAACTGTCTGGGTATCAGTCAGTGGGTGGTGAACTACTTCATTGTGCATCATCTCTTTTTGTATATTTTACTTCATTATTATTATTTGTTTTATTTGAATATTATTATTATCCCCCTTCCTTTTCAGTTCTATTAAACTGTTTTTATCTCAACTCACAAATTTGACTTTTTTTTTCCAAATCTGTTCCCCATCCTACTTGGGGAGGGAAGCGAGCAAGCAGCTTTATGGTGCTTAGTTGCTGTCTGGATTAAACCACAAGAGACTGAATGATGTTTTAATCACATACCTCTATCACTTACACAGGAAAAGTAAATTAATCATTTATCTTGCAAAGCAGTATATTTCACTGAGCTACTGGTTAATTGGCTATCTACTGAGAGACATCAGTATTATTCCCTGAATCACAGATTTTCAACAAATATTTTGGGTTAATACACTCACCCAGAAAACATTCCTTTTGTTCAGATTCACACATACATCCCTGTATAAATCCATACACACATATTTGGTTATTGTTCTTGACATGGACCAATACTTTAAATAGTGTACTGTTAATCTTTCCTTTTTTTAAAGGTGGAAGTAGTACATGGGCAGTATATTACACATATTATTTGGACATATGGGAATACAAAGATGTATTTTCACTTTCACTGGATTCAGTCTAATTTTATTTCATTTTCATAACCTCCTGATGTTTTTTCTCATCTGAGGTTGTAAGCAGCTGAGAAATGATCTGCATTTCAAGGAAATGGCAGGATAATTCTACCTATAATTAATGTTTAGTTATTGACAAGCGATCAGGCTGTAATTTTGCAAGGCTGTGTTCTCCAACTGCCTAATCAGACAACCAGAGCATGGGATTTGCATATGGTAAAACTGACAAGAAATGACTGTGGCGCAATTATGCAGATCAGACACCAGAACCAATATAAGCAGAGGGAACCACACAGCTGGTGATTGCCAGAATTCCTGTCAGTCATCTGAGACAAAGTCATTCACACAGAAAGCATGTTTATAACTACAGCCTTTTCCACTGGAGATGTACTCAGCAGTAATAAAAACCATTTAAAATAATTCAGTGTTCTCACCAACCCGCAGGCATTTCTCACTTAAGATGCACAACTGCTATTTTCAGGTTATTCCTTCTCTCCTCTTTGCCAAGGGTGACTAGTTGTATCCTACATATACATACTGTATAGTACATATGTTATTGCATTGAGCATACTTTGTAGATTTTGGCAGGGAGTGCTGGGGTGTGGAGCTGCAGGGGTCGCATCTGTGGGAAGAGACCAGGGCTGCACTGGACACAATGGATTAGGATTGCCACATGAGCATATCTGCATTTATTTCTGTCTGTTGTAGGTTCAGAAAGTTTTTCAGAGGGCAAAAGCAATTTAAGGATGAAAGCAATCTAAGGATGAAAGCAAGACACACTAAATTTCACAGTCCTTATAGTACAGTTTTCAGGCCCAAATTTGCTCACTGGGATTTAAATGAGAATTTTACAAATGACTTTGAAGTTACAGTATGTAGCTTATTATGTGTAATAGGACTAAATATTCCTTTATTGTATAGTTTAGGTAGAACTGATGTCTGGAATCAGAAAATACTCTTTATTAATTGAACATTTCTGAATTACCTGTATACTCAAGGTGAAATCCGGCAGCTGAAACACTGATATCAGACTGAAAATTGAGGTACAAATTATTTGATGTGCTGTTTAGAAGTGGAGGTATGGTTGTTCCTGAAAAGAGAATTCAAAATATTATTGAAAAGCACAGAAAGTGACATAAATGTAGACATAAAATTGTGATGTCTGTGTGTGTATATAAACAGAATTAAGGAGAGAAAAAGAGAAAGAGAGAGGGGGGAGAGGATGGGAGCAGGAGATAGGTCATATAACCAATTCCATAATATTCTGTCATCATGGATGCTATCAAATACCTGTCCCTATAAAAGTTTTATTACATTCTCAGAGCACCACAATATCAGAGACATGAACAATAGACAAAGAGACGCTAATATAAATTTATATTACTTGCTTTTATCTACAAAAGGAGAAATATTCATTAGGGTGTTTTTAAAAGCAAGACCAAATCCTGTCCTCAGGATGATTCTAAACATAACAGTTGTGTTATGTTTATTTATTATGTCAAAATAATATATCAAGCAGCTCTGAAAATATGTTGCTGGACTGTTCTTAGAAATGTGATGGACTATTTATTTGTGTTTCAGCACTAGTCAAGATAATATGAATACCTCTGATCTCTTTGATTACACACGTAGTTATTATAATGAAAGAAAACAAAAGAAAACAAGGAAAAGTAAAGCAAAAAGAACTGTCTTTGTCTAAAATAAGGATAAAGAATGCATCATTTTTTCATATACAATATCAAGAGATACTTATTTTTGAGGTCTGTATTTTTGGACCCAGCTACAAGTCTGAGAAAAGAATTGGATTAAGAGAGGTCTAGTTTGGAAGCCTCTGAGTGTTATTTCATTTCTAACACTTTAAAATATACAGGTATATTAAAGTCTGCTAAGTGATGACTGATTAAAACAGAACTAGTATTACCTGTTGCTAATTATAGGAGAAACAAGCACACATACCATGCTCAAGCATGCTTACACACACAGAAAGAGCTGTGCGTTTACAGTAAAGAGTTGAATCTGTGAACCATTTATTGTAAAATCTTCTCAGTCACCTGAATAACTTCCAAGCCTTGGAGCATTGTTGTCAGCACCATCATAAAAGTCTAAGGAATCCCAGTTGTGTTCTGTGGCAAAACTCACCACTTGCACCTATGAAGAAAAATGTGAGGCAAAGAACATAATCTTCTTCCCCTCTTTATTCAAGCTCAAAGATGACTCTAAATTGTAGCCTCTGTTTCTCTCAGTCACGAAAAGTTGTCTTGCTCCTCTTGTCAAAGAGAATGGAAAATCATCATTAAGTGAATAAAATGGCAACTATTTTTTATTTGATTGCCAATTCAAACTATAAATCCTGTAACCTTTAGTGACAACCACATATTACCTCTGTCAAGAGTCACACAGCCATGGAAATCAGATGGGTAAAGAATATGATTCTCTTGTTTGGAGGACACTGAGAGAAGATGAAACATGGTATTTTCAATACATGCAGGTTTTTTCTCTCTATTTTCTCCAGGACTAAACTAGTCCCACAGGGATGCATGATGCTTCATCTATTTTGCCATTTTAAATTCTGCCTCCAGGTAAGAGAAAACCACTGTGTTTGATTGCCTTCATCACCAACTCATCTCCTGAGGAGGGGCAGTCACTAGCATGCTACAAACAAAAGGCAGAATAGTCACTTCCTTTCTTCCAGAGGGGAAAATATTCTTCCACTCATATGGAGATGCAAAGTAGTAAGGAGATAAACTGCAAGCAGGAGGCCATACCTGTTCTCATATAGCGAAATCACACCTTACAAAGTAGAGAAATATCAGATTCTTGTTCCTGATTAGTAGGGGAGAGTTTCTGGTGTTAGCTTTCTCTTTGTTTTAACTGTTTACTGAAAAGTTTTAAAAGAGACAGAGGCATGATGAAATCCCAACCATCCTCAAAAAGGGGTGCCTTAGACATTAAGTTAGAGAATAATGCTGCTTTTGCCTCATTTTTTTCCCCCCAGAATGGAATAATTGCAACAGAAGAAATAAACACTAGTTCCAATAAAACAAAGTCATCATGCCATTTTTCTATGTGAAATAGATGACTTGGACCTTGTTCTACATGAAATAAATGTTCAGTTTGGCTATTTCTTGGATGGGGGCCTCAAATACTGCACCTATTTTTGTAGGAATTGGTCAGATACAATAGCGAACAGATTTCTTTTTCTTAAGTGAAGCAGTGAAGAGGCTCTCACTGTTAGCATGCTTCAGATACTTGGAGACAGTAAACATATCTTTTTGTTTATTACAGCTCTGGGGCAAAAGAATATCATGAAGAGTAAACACCTAAATTGAAATCAAAGCTATTAATTTAATCACCTCATTAATGATTCTGAAAAATGCAGCCTGTGATAAGAGATAAGCACTTTCAAAAAGCAACAGTGATGGCCTAAGTCAGGAGGACAGTTACTGCCCAATTTGAATCCTCTGAACTATCTTCCTAATATAAGAAATGCACAGAACAAAGTACCCTAACTGTCAGCTGTCCTAGTCAACCCTTTAAATCAAGTAGTGTTCCTCAAAATCAATCTCAAAGCTGATTTAGGCTATTAAATATTATTGAAAACTTTGTAATGAAATTTATAAAAACTTTAAAGTCCTGTCAAGATTTTTTCAGGTTTTCTTTATTAAGTCTTTACCTACATAAATTGAGCTCTTTATTAATTTTCTACAGCAGTTATATTTTGAACTAGGATAGACATAGAAAACTTTTTATCATGATTTCTTGATGTGTGTTTTGCTAGGAATTTGTTCAGATGATGCTTAGAAGTTCTAATTTATTAAATTCAACTGCCCGCGCAATAACCAGATTTCTGTCAGTTTCTTTAGTAAACTCTAGAGATATGGCTAAGTTTAATGGATACTTTCCTACTGTGTGTTCTATGAGGTTCTTAATCTGTGTAAGTTAGCAACAACTCTGAAGCTATTTAAAAAAATAAATTCCCATCTTACATTGAAACATAATGAAGCATCTTTACATCACAGTGAACTTCTATAAACATAGAGCAAATAGCAGAGTTTCTAGGAGAACATATATAATTTGTCCTTGAAAGCAACTCACTTAATTTCACTGTGTTAAAGGAGATACATGAATCTGAAGAGTGCAAAAAAGAATTCCTAGGAAGGCTCTCTATTTCCCTTGGCTTATAAGGAGTCACTGATCTATCAAAATACATTTGGAAGTTATGGTGATATTCTTCTAGAGTAAAAGGCTACAAGTACACATTTTAAAATTTCTAAAAATCCTACAACTTTCAATCACTGCATAATTAAAAAGATGTGCAGTAAAGTCAATTTTCATAATCATTAATGAGATAGAAATACTGTACAGATAGATGATATTTTCATCTTTTGCATAAGGAAAAACAGTCCTAAATATGATGGCAGCAAGCAAATAGCAAGTAAACTTACTTGAATCCCAGCTCCCTCTGGTACTGTGATCTTCCACACACAATTCAGATTGTTGTCATAAGGCTCGGGATAACCAGGAGATAAAATGGTCCCTTTGCGCTTTGTTAAAATACCACCACAGGGCACTGAAAGGAAATGCATAAGGGAAGAAAAGAAGTATGAAGCTTCAGAATGAGAAAACTTATTATAAAAGCTTATACTATGGCTGGAAACATTTTAAATTGATGCTACATTAAAAAATACATATATGTCTCAGGAAAATAAAATTTTATATCTCAAAACTCTTCTTTTATCTGACCAAAAAAGGAGTAGAAGAAAATTAGAATTATGTCAGTTTCCTACCTGACAGAATCATGCTAATATTCCCCTTGTTTATTTGACCTTTACAGAGTGAAATCCATTCTATTGTCTCCTGGTAATCTTACAAAAATAAAGCATTTTTTAAGGCTTAGGTTGAAGTATGAAAAGCCCATACTTTGTATTGTATTGTATAACTATAAAGTATTGTATTGTATCTATTGTATAGTATAACTATAAGTATTGTATAACTATAAAAGATAAAAACTGTCACAAAAAAGGTAACATGGTTTCTTTATTCTTTCTAATATTTTTTCATTCATTCTTTCTAATATTGCTCCTCTAAATAATTAATAACACCAGTCTCAACTCCTTGAGTGTTCTGTGCTTGTGTGAGTTATTTCATCACAGTCTATGCATCTACTGCATCAGTAAAGAATTTACAAGATCCTTGCAAGACTACATTCATCACATCTGTTCACGGATTAATAAAAGTGTTATGCATGAAACAGGACAGACACATTAAGTACCATCAAGTTTCTCTTTTGAATGTTCAACTTGAATACATCTTGTCTATATCATTAGAGTCTCTAACAGAGACAAATAATATTACACTTTAATCTGCATATGGATATTCTGTTGGTATTTTTGAAGTTGAAGGAAAAGATTGATGAGGTGGTTTATCAAGTCCATTAAAAGCTAATGCATCACTTCTATGCAACATCACTAAGTTCTGAAGGGACTTCAGGAGCTGCAAATATGAGGATTTAGAAAGTAGATAGAATGCAACTTATCTTAATAATAAATATTGTAGCTACATATTGCATGGCATAAAATTAATAGAATCTGTTTGGAACTACACGGATAAATTAAAAGCTAGTGCCACTTAAAGTGTTTACACAATTACTCATAAAAGAATGACCAAATGGAATGGTTGATGCCAGGCTGCACCTTGAGTGTTGTGTTAATTTTTGGGCCCCATACTACAAGGAAGATCTTGAAGTGCTGCAGTAAGTCCACAGAGGGGCAACAAAGCTGGCAGAGGCTCTAGAGAGTACAACATCAGAGTGGCTGAGGGAGCTGGGGCTGCTCAGCCTGGGGTAAAGAAGGCTCAGGGAGATCTTATCACTCTACAATCTGAAAGGAGGTTGTAGCCAGGTGGGAGTTGGGCTCTCTTCCTATGCAAGTAGGGCAGGAGGACATTGCCTCAGGCTGTGCCAGGGGAGGTTCAAATTGGACATCAGGTGAAATTCTTCACAGGACGGGTGGTTAAGCATTAAAATGTGCTTCCCAGGGAAGTGGTGGAGTCATCACCCCTGTAAGTGTCCAAGAAAAGAGTGGATGTGGCACTTTGTGCTGTGCTGTAGATGACATGGTGAGGTTTGATCAAAGGTTGAACTCGATGATCTTGGATGTCTTTTCTGACCTCAATGATTCTATGATTCAATGATTATATGTCTATTATCTGAATAAGTAATATTAAAATATTCACTAGAATTAAGGCAATTTAATATGGTCACATCTACTACTTCAATTATTAAACTGGTTTAGTTTAATGCAATTTTCATCTCATAGGTGTTTTATCACCTTTATTGACAAAGGAATTTTCACACAGAAGGTGGGCTGTAACCCTTCCTCAATTGAGCTTGTCTAGACACAGAAAGCTTTCTCTTCATAGACTAAATCATGTATTAAAATAGCAATAATACATGGTAATCAATGTCCAAAAGAATGATTTCAACACTTTGTCAAGTTGTTATAACTGAAAAAAAACAAAGGGAATATAATTCAAGGGGAAAAGTAGCACAATTCTACTGATTAAACTGTAATCTATGAGACTAAAGGAGATACAGCTATATACTTCACCTTCTTATTGATATAGAAATTGCAGTTCTATTGCTATGCCTGAAACAGTCTAAAGCAACATTACTTGTTTAAAACTTGATTAATCATATTTTATCAATAGTAACCCAGTGATATCTAGCCTTGATCTCTATCAGGATTTTGATATTTTGGAGATAATCTTATAATTTACTAAAAACCATTCATACTCTATTGGGCACCATCAGCTGGTTAGCATGGCGGATGAAACATCAGCCCAATGCAAACATGTTCTTTGTTTTCTTTTCATTGACTCACCAAAACCTCTGTTTATGTTTTCTGCTGGAGTCAGTAGCATAATGCCATTTTTGCAACAGGTTTGATATTTTTTAAAAAAACTTCTGTTCCCTATCAGTAAAAGTAAAGTGGGGAATTCCATTACAATTACTAGATTTCCAGTTGGTCCAAGTCAGTTTATAAATATCAATGGATGCACATTAATTTATGAATTTAATTTTGAGAATTTAATCTCAAAGTGACTAGAACCAGAAAAAGTATGTTTTCTGATCTGAAAAGCTACTGGTCTTTTCCTGACAAGTAACAAAATATTAATGTAAGTATTTCTAAATCTTTAATATAGTAGTGTTCTTCGTAATAGCTTGCAATATCTTGTTAGACATCTGCAGAGTAAAAGCATCTTAGTCTTGCAAGAAGTCAGGGCACAAAAAAATATTTCTGATTCTTGATTAAAGAGGGATATTCAGGAACTTCCAGGGATGTTAATGTAAGAGAAGCTATCACATTATTTATGGCAGCAGAGCATGTTCATGAAACTTGTGAAAGTTCACAGCAGGGTTAAAATAGAAATAGAATAGAAAGGTTAGAATAGAAAGAAGAATAAAACTTAACCTTGAATAAAAAATTAAATTAAAGTAAGCAAGAATAAAATACTATACCAATGACAAACAATAAACATATTCAACAGGAGAATAGTCCGCACTTTAATCAGTAATTATTTCTATTAAAAAGCCTTAGGAACTCACCAATACATGTAGGGAGTGAATCATTCCATTGTGCCAATGCATTTGGTACTGTATCACATCTAATTGCTGTTGACCCATGGAGGATATAGCCTGGATTGCACTCAAAAAGAACCAGTGAACCAACTGCAAATTCATTTCCAATCCTTTTTCCAAATCTTGGTTCAGGCACAGAGCTACACTGTGTGGCACTTGTTCTTGGAACAGCTGTGAACATACAAACAATTGTGGATTCTTAATTTTCAGTTTGGTGAGAGAATACACATATTGAATCACAAATATTTAAAATGTCTAGAAGAAACTTTCAGCTATTTCCCAGCTGAGAACATTTCCATAATCCCCAAATGAATCTTCACAATAGAGATTGCTCACTTTTGATGTCTGAGTTACTATTTAGGAGAGCATAGCACTGATATCCTTGCCAAGATTGGAAGTAATGCATAAAATCCACATGGAAACCTATCTAAAATGACACTTATAAGAAATACTACCATGAGATACTTAACTAATACAGGGTTTCAAAATAACACTTTGTGTCAGATATTTACATTTATTCATGTGGATTTCTAAATGTGTGTTCTGACTGTCAGATGAGGATTTATATGTAGTGAAAGAGTGAATTGCAGTTGCAAGTGTTGGTATATAAAATTTCCCACTTGACCCATAAAAAGGCAAATAATGTAAACCAAGAAAAATATCTTAATAACAGTAAGATCATTTTTAATCCACAGGTAATAACATTTACAGCTATTCATATTTAAATTTGGAGATAAACCAGTTAGAGCATCCAGATGGATCTAACATTTGTCAATTAGATTAGCAAACAAAACCAGCAGTTTTGTGTAACTGTCTTCTTAAATTTGGAACTCCTCTTATGTTTCTTAAGTATTTGATCTCAGCTTTAAAATACAGATAAAAGAATAGTTTCAAGCATTTTTCAAAACATGTAGAAATAGTGACCATTTTCTATTGTTAAAAGGCTATTAGTTTCCTCTTCATTCTCAGTCTGTTCCTCTCTGATGATTTACAAACTATGATAAACAGAATAAATGTACACATCTCCCTAGGTTGTCTCACCTTGGTAAACAAAATGAAATCCTTTAGCTGTTACTGGTCCAACTGAGGTAAATCTGACTGTGATCTGGTTCCCCGAGCTCAATGGAAGGGATTCGCCTACTCAAACAATGAAATTACAAAGTTATCAGCCACTTTTTATCAAAGAAAACACCTGTCAACATCTTTGCAGATAGAAATAATACTCTCCAAACCCTGTTCTGCTTCAGTAAACTTTACAAGATATATGCAGTTTTAATATTTTATGTTGACAGTATTATGTCATTCTAGGAAAGGGGAGTTAAAACTCAGTTACTAAGAATCTTTGTTGCTTTTTTCCTTTACCAAAACCAAACAAAGAACCCCCCTCAAAAAAAAAATCCAAACCAATGAACCAATGAGAACAAAAACAACAATAAGTACCCACACCACAACAGACCCCCAAAAAATAACACAGAAAACCTAAACCAAAATGGAAACAAACAAACAAGCAAACAAACAAAAAAAAAGAAAAAAACCCCCAAGCCTCCAACCCCTTTAAATAGACTCAACATGTAACTAATCTATTTAATTTTACTTTGGTACGAATATGCCTTGCTTTCCCTTTAAAATATGTACTACCTATTTCAGAGAAAGCCATAAAGGTACAGAGTAAGGAGTCCTAAATACCCAAAATATTAGATAAATATCAAAATTTTTAAAAAGGCAAAAAAGATCAATTTTACTTCATTTCATTCATCAATGCAAAGATTTTGAAGTGTTTAGTTCAAAATGTGGATTTCATATATTTGCTTGAGATGAATTTAAGCAAATTCGACAATCCTTTTTCTCTTTTTTTTTTTTTTGGACTACATTTTCTTTCTAGATTCATTTTAAAAAAGTAAATAACAATATACTGAGAGTTCTATTAAATGATACCTGAATGAGATCCTGAGAGAGAGGATAACAAAGATGACTGAAGAGCTGGGCCATCATATACTTCAACAACATCATGGAGTGATGTCTGGAAAAACACAAACTGGCCAAAAACAACTGGCCAAATAGAAAGCAAAAGAAGGAAGAGGCACCAGTAGCCAAGACAAAAAAAAACAAAAAAAAAAAACCCCAAAAAAAAACCCAAAAAAAAAACCACACACACACAAAAAAAAACCCAAACACACAAAAAAAACCACCAAAACCAAAAAAAAAAACAAAAAAAAAAAAAAAAAAAAAAAAAACAGAGCCAAACACACAGAATAGAATAAGAAAGGGGGAAAAAAAGAGAGAGAACAAAATATATATTAATGTATGGTTTTAAAAACAACTACATCACCTGTCCTGGTGCCGAATGTAGGTTATTTTTCACACCATTAAAAGTACAGTAAAAGGATGAAAGTGCATCTAAAAGAGATAATGAAGGTACAGAAGCCATACATATACATATAATCATTAAAAGATTCTAATAACTATGGAACAAAACAATTTTACTGCTATTGAATTATTTCCTACTTTCAAATTTTGTGCCCTGCACCACACATCTGAGTTCTCAGTGCAATTTTCCCCTTTATAATTCCAAGCATATTATTATAGACTGTACTTTATTAATTCATTTTGTTGATAAACCTTTTATCAACATTACTTGTTGATAAAAGTAACTTTTACTTACCTTGGAATGTTTCCCTTTTTTTAAGAATAGTAACATTCCATATATCTTTACTTTTGTGAAAAATATGAGCAACTGATTGAAGGCAACAAACAATTTTTAGAATACATCTACTGAATAACAAAAATCTTTATTTTCAAAGTCATTCTAGTAGAGCAACTCAACACAAGGTTGCATAGCCCATTTCAATTAAAGGTGTTTTCCCTTTCAATACAAGTAATCAGTGAAAAAAAAAAGAAAAAGAAATTTTTGGGTTAGTTCTGACGCTAGTATTTAGAAAATATTTATATCCAATACTATAAGCAGTGGAGGGGAAAATGGCTTAGGAACTATACATGTATAAAGGCGGAAGCAGCCAGATATTTTTATGTACTGGAACATCTAAAAATAAATTGAAGCATTTCTTGTTCATTATCCAGTTTAGACATTTTGGAATAAATATTCCAATGTGTTCCTACTAGGTTCTATTTGTCTGTCAAAAGTTCTGCAGTACCTTCATTTGGTAGTTTTAGTTATAGAAGATGAAGCTCTCAACTCCATTTCTTTCAATTAATTATACACCCTTAAAGCTTTAAAAATTGTATATTAAAACTGAATTTCTTCAAACTGTTGACTTTTTTTTGACTGATTTTTTTAAGGGAGTTCCATGTTCCTTACACATGATCTTATCATATATTTGTTTCAGTTTTTAAAAGCCTCTTTTTGAAGGGAAAGACTGAATGGTATATTTATAAAAATTTGAAACAGAAGTTTTTCTGAGACACTTCCAAAGATTCTTGTCCATGTTTTAAGAGGAACTATAAGAGAGATGCTGAATTATCTTCATAATTTCTCCTTCAATTTCAAGAAAATTAATCATTGATGTTTTTAATAGTTCTGCTTATTTTCAAAATAATATTTGTCTGGATTCAATTCTTCTCTTGGTGTTGCTAAAGACAACAAACAAGCTTTTAATCCAGTTAATTTTTTTCTGTCACATTTTGACTTTTATCAAATCTTTTTTCATACTCAGTGAATTTCATTTTGCCATTGAGACAAGAAAAGTTCCTTGTGACTTCCACTGTTATTTCCCATTTTGAATTAAGTTTCAAACTATGTATAGAAAGTTCAGGCAAGAGCTAAGGCTCCTGAAACAAGTACACATAGCTGTTATCGAGCTGTATCCTGGGAAAACTATAAAAATTGACTTGTTAAGCTATATTTTTATTTTAATGGGTTACAAAATAAATAAATAAACTATTTATGCACAATTTCACCATATATGAGTAAAATTCCAGGTCTTTTTATATGTTTTGTAAGTATTTCAATATTCGTTTTGCCTCTAGTTTTATCCTGGGAACCCTTCGATCTAAAAGTATAACACTAAAGAAAGTGAACTAATACATGACCTAAAATCAGCCACTTTGGAATGAGAAAGGTCCATATATAATTGTTTGCAACTTTTTTTTTCATTATTATTTGTGCATTTCCTAATAAAATACAAACCAAAATATAGGAATATAACCAAAATTTTTCATTGACTTGAGATAAAATATATTTTAAAGATATTTGACATGGCTGAGACATCAAAAGAAGTGGCAAAGAGGAATTACTGCCAGAAAGGGGTTAACATGGAACAGCAGAAAGCTCAAGTAAGGGGTTTTGAGCCCTTTATGAGCGATTTACATGAGTCAAGCTGCTTTCTCAAATTAAGCAGGAATATGCTGCAGCCACTAGGGAAGAAATAATCTAGATCCTTCTCCTTCCTTTTTGTGTGCCAGAATACTTTTTATTTATTAAACTGTGAAACGTTGAAAGGTATAGTGACCGATACCTGACTACTTGACATAATGTCGTTAGAAAGGAAATTCAGATTATTAGAAAAAAAACCAGTTCATTATTCCTGTGTTTTCTGGTGCTCATTATTGTCTACTTCATTTGGTAGTGGTTTCATTTGGTGTTCATTCTTTTATTTTCTAGTGTTTAAAAAGAATTTTCTTAAAGTTAAATAACAACCAACATATTTGTAGCCAGTGCAAACCACCTTTTAAATTAGCAAATGTTGATAAAATATTATTTAAGTATTCAGTATAGACTGCCTTTGGGAAACAAATAATTGAAAACTATTATCCAGTTCAAATAAAGAACAAATCACTTCAATTGAAGAATTTGGGTATGATTTTTTTTCCCCTAATGATGGATGGATAAGCATTCTCTGAATAATGACTTAATCATCTGCTATCCCCTGTCAACTGAAAATCATCTGTGCAAAGACGTCCTTTTAGACTTTTGACATCTAAAGTTGAGCAAATTATTTCTGAATTTGTCCTCATCTTGGCATTCAATATTTTGTAGCATAACTATTTAAAAATAAAATACAATTTTCCCTGTGTTTTGTGGTTTAATATTTTACTTACACATTTAGTTGTCTTTTATTTTACAAGGTAAACAATGCAAGATTGTCAAAAAAACACTTTCTCTTGACATTTTGATAGTTAATGATTTATGCATTTCTTAAAAAAATAAATAAAATACATTTTAAGGGGTTTTTATACATTTCCATTTGTGTGATTTTTTTAAATTTGAAAATTCCAGGTAAACTGTAATGTTAATACAGCTAATAATTTAGGACAGTGAGGGAACCCATTAATTCAAATTATGTCAGCACAAGAAAACTCCCTTTTAAACAGGCAATAGCTGGATAAGCAGACTTTTCATGCCTCTAAATATCTAGATGTTTTTATGGCCTTCATCACTGTAACATCTGGACACTTTCAAAGAGTTTGGAAGGCATCTAAAAACAGATGGAATTGGCCAAAAATAGTTTGCTAGTTAAAAAATTCATCAAAGAAATTTTAGTTTCATCTTTAGAGTTAGAAATAAATATGTATAGAATTTACATCTGCCTGTTAAAAAAAATACTGGTATAATTTAGATAGTATTAGATTATGAACAGTATCCTCAGTATAATTCCTATCACAAAATTAGAAAACAACTGAGACTAGAAGCCTTTGCCAATGATCTAGTAGAGTCCTTTTGCAGACAGGATGGCCAGATCGCTCTGGTCCATGTATAATCAGGTTTTGAACTTCTATGGGGATGGAGAACCCACAACCTCTTTGAGCAACTTGACCCAGCATCCTGCCTCCCTTACAGTTTTTATCCCTTGCCTTGCCTTGTCTTGCCTTTCTTTCCCTTGGTTGATCAGTGCCAACTCTCTACTTTTAATCATCTTGATCATCTCCAATATTTGCAGAAGGTGACCAGGAATATTTGCTCTATCACCTTTGCAGGTAGAGAGGTGAGACCGACTGGCTTAATCCTTCTCCTTGCTTTTCCTGAAGATAGGAATGTTGTTGTCTTTTCCCAGCCCTTGGGAACCTCCCTCAGCTGTCACAACATGCCAAGGGCAACTGACCTCCCATGCACTCCATCCATGACAATGGAGAAAATCTATGCTTTAAATAAACAGGATTCAGGCATAACTCCAGGAAGCAGGAAACTACTGTGTGGTGTTTTCTCTCAATGAAAGAGACTCAGCAAGTCCTTACAGTTGATCATGTTGGTGTCATCAATCAAATGATCAACTGAGAGGAAAAACCTTGTGCCATTCTCAGAAGAAAGAGAGGAGTTCCTCACAAAATAGACACCTGCATTAAGATTTGACTACCCTAGTACGATGACAATCACTTTCAACCAGTTTTCTTTGTAGAAGTTACAGATTTTTTAAAATTTTTTGGGGGGAAGAGGAGGGGAGGAAAGAGTGAGGTTTTTCTCTTTTTTGGGGGCTTTTTTTGGGTTTTTTTGGTAAGAAATGGGACATTATTTGAATTTTTCACTTCTAGAATTTCCTTTGGATGCCACTTTCAAGACATCTCAAACCAGCCATGGAGTAGCCTTGAAAAAAATAAATGCATAAATTAATATCACAATATCTGCATCTAGAAATATTTTAAAGTTAAGGTGCATACATTGTTCATATGAAGTAGCTCTGCAAGCCAAGAGTTTTGCATAACATAGCTTAATCATGGAAATTATATATAATAAATTCAGAGATGATCTGGTACAAAGGCTTATTATGACCCTTTGCTGTTTTAATCTATGACAAAAGCAGAAAAATTACTTTCACTATAATACTAAAAAAGTCAGTCTACCTTCTGTTGCAATTTATATCTACCTCTCCTACAGGAACATAGCCTTTCTCTTTAAATAGCTCCTTTCATTTAAGTATTTAGCTTTGTAACAAAGAGGAGATAAGAAAAAATGTATAAATTTTTACTTTGTATTTAGGATGAATCAGCAATACACTGTGATGCACTGAACTAGAAATACAAATGACAGACTGACTTGATATTTTAAAAGTAACTTATATTCATGTAGACACCAAATAAACAGACATTTAACCCCTTCTGCTGAGAAAAATATCCAGTAAAGCTGCAAGATAATTTGAGTGCTAGTTGGGCTTTTGGAAGAGAAGCAGTTCAATAATCTCTGAGAAGGTTTTTGGAGGAAAAGAGTGACACCCTAAAGAGATGATCTTAGAGAATTCATGGATAGGAGTACTGCTCTCAGTAAGGAAACCTAAACTGATTCTGACCAGCTCACATAAAAGAATTAGAAGATTTGGTCTTTTGCTGTTCAGTGTAATACTTCAGTTTGACATAACATCGACTACGTCTGAGTTAGCACTGCTACTGTAATTTCTAAATAAAAATAGTAGCAGAGGTTTCATTTTTAAAAAAAGTTTATCCTCTTACATTTCCAAACATTTGGTTGTCTGCCAGATACTGCTAATACATTCAGTCTAGTCTGAGTCTGTAACAGTGATCTTTAGTGACATCCATTGCATTTCTCTGTTATGGTTGGCACTTCTTATCATATGCTGTAACAGGAAAATTATTAATCGTTTGTGAATACAAAGTAGAGTCTCTGCTAATAGAATCTTGTTGTGCAAATCCTGATTCATTTCAAAACAACAGAATAAAACAGTTGTCTGGTGCTCCTTACCTTGGAAGAAGTAAAAATTAATTCCACCTGTATGAGCCTCTTGGGTGCACTACAGACTAGATGTCAAAATGAGGCTAGAGAGGGGTTTATGTGTAAACCATTGAAGGGGATATTCTTACTGGCATGAGTTATGGACAGAGAGGTGCTGAGTAACTGAGCAATGAAACTAAATGGACTTGATATATAATGTTACTAAACATAATCAGATATAAAAATAAAGAGAATAATTATATAACTGAAAAGTTGCTAAAGCTGCCAGCAGGTAAAAGGAAACCCCCCCCCCCCATATATATATATATATATATATATATATATATACACATTTTCTCTAGCAACTGATCTGTAGATAAGCTACAGAAACGTTACACAAGTTTCCCAGTGTAAAGAAGCATGACCATAGAAGACAAACCTACAAAAGTCCTCAAGTCCTCAAATATAACAAAATTCTATTTCAACATCATATGTGTAGCACATATTTACTGTTATTAGCAAATTATTATGAGTGATTAACATAAAAGTCATGGAGGTTTTCCAAACCACACAAAGATGTGCCAGTTAACTGTACTTGAATAGGGTGAATTAATTGGAATATATACTAGTTCTTCCCAATATTTGTGACTTACACTACTGTCTATTCCTTAATCTCTGTAGAGACTCTCCTTAAAGTCTGTGGAAAAAGCGTTTACTGAATTATCTGCTTTTCATTGGGAGTTATTGGTGTTCCTTTGGTAGTCTCAGCTGGAGATGGCAAATGGAATCCTGCATTTCCTGGCATGATATCCAGATTATTAGGAAGGAAAAGGCAGAATAAATAAGTCTCTCTGCAAACAAGGAAGAGGTAAGGAAGAACAAGAAAGAGTTCTGGTTCTTAAAGCTCACATGTGCCATTTTCCTCCCAAGGACTAAGGTGAAGAAAATAGCTGTTCCATTCTGTGATCTCAAAAAACCAGAGCCCACAGATCTAGACTGAGCTGCAAGCCATCCTCTGCTGTTCTTCCTTTGTTTCAATTCTACAAAGGAAGTGTTGAACAGAAGCATGATGATTTGTCCTCTCTCCTCTTACTGTATTCCTGCATTCTCGGACTCGGAGAAGAAGGAGATGGGATCTGCTGATTTCTCATGTTTGAGAAAAGGAAATATTTATCTGAATGTATAAAAAGACAATAAGAATAAATTTGGAGACAGAAAATGGGGTAGTTATTAACACTAGAAGCTCAGCATGATGAATGATAAACTTCACAGAAAAAAGCTTACATGCATATTTCCTCACAAATGAGCACAATTCCACATAAAATGTGAGATTTAGGACTTTTCCTGGAGCAGGAAGAGGACAGAACTCTCCTAATTAACACATTTCCTGCTTTCTTCTAAAATCAGCAGAGCTTATTACACTAAATAAACTATCATTCTCCTCTGGCTTCACACCTCTGCCTCCCTCTCTTCTCCCTTTGTGCAACTCTCATCCCTCTCTCCTGGCCTGAATCATCATGCATATATGTAAAGCACTTTCAGGATCGGCAACAACACAACAATAGAGGGAAAACAGTTTAAACAGTATTTTTAAAATTTATTGCTAGTTATATCGTGTTATTTACATTATTAATTACAGAGTATAGTATTTCCAATAATTTAAAAAATTACTATTGTGTACATCTGCTATCACAGAAACCTGAAGGAAGCATCAAACCACACAACTTTCTTTTCTCTATATTGATTTGTTTTGATTTTACTCAACAGAAATTCAAGCACCTGTTATTATAATTTAGTTAAAAAGGTGACATAGATTTATTTATCCTTGAGGACAAAAAAAAATGTACCTTATAATTTTATCTCCTTTAATACTGTTTGGATTTATTATTTTATATCTAAGATGTCGAATTTATCTCATTTTGCCTTACCTACCTAAAAAATAGATGTTTTTTTGCGCCTTATTATTCAGTATTTTTGCTGAGTGGAAGGAAATGTAACACCACATTTAAAAAGAAAAAGGCCTGTGTTCCTGTGTGTTCTGGTTTCAGCCAGGACAGGGTTACATTTTGCAGTAGCCAGGAGGGGCATAGCCAGGACAGGAGGTTTTTCTTTACTCCCTCATGTGATTGTCAGGGGTTGGGGGAAGGAAGGCTCTTTGAGGAGAAGGGGTTCCTTCAGATCCTGCAAGCCTGACAGAGAGAGCCATCTGGCACTGTCTATTATCATCTGGCTTCTTTTCCATCTGAATTGTTTCTTCTCTTATGCCCTCTGTCATTAATACTGTTTCTGTTACTGATCTTATTCTTCTCTCATTGCTGTTTACAGTAAATTGTTCTTATTTCAAACCATGATCTTTTCAGCCTCCAGTTCTTATCTCCAGCCACCCACAAGAGGAAGGGGGGATGGGGTAGCAAGTGGCAGTATGGTTTTAGTGGGAGCACTAAATTGGAGTAAATTTTCCAAATCACAGACACTGCAAAACTTGCTTGACCTACTATTTTCTTTTTTTTTTGAAAGAATGTCATTCTCAATGTCTTGCATGAAAAATATACCTCTCATATGTTGCCAATGTCATTTCTACACTAGGGAAAGAGGGTTGAAGTGATAATGCAGTTGAAGTAAAACAGTTTGACAAAAAAAAAAATACAGCTGGCCCTAGGCAGTAATTATATTTTATTTAATAGACTGAGAGTGAGTTAACAGACCTGGAGCACTGACTAGAGTGAGAATTAGAAATTTAATTTGAATAAAAGCTGCATAGAGAAAGCCTACTAATAAATAAGGTAGTATATTCTTTGATATAAAAGTACACTAGATTCAAAGTATCCTACTGAAACACTTCAGTGAAGGTGTGTAGACATTTTCCTACATTATGTCAGTCCTATATATAGTCTTTCTTAAAAACTAAAGTAGGTCTTTGGTCACTAGTAATGTTTTTTAATTAGGTATTTTTGTGGTATATAACACAACACACTTTAAATCTATGATAATGCTAATAGATCCATCTGTGATTAATGCTATAAACCTAAATAAAAGCAGAAGAACAAGAGATGTTTCACATCAACTCTACACAGGCTGTGTTTTCTGAGATTATTTTACCAAGGCAGTAGTCAAAGCTGCAGACCTAGCTGCTAATTTGAAACTAACTGTTTTGTACAATTTAAACTTCTGGCTTCAAATCTACTCTGAGTGGAAGAGCAAGGGAGACAAAATTATGTGTTCACTTCTCTGAAAGAATATTCTGTGAGAAATACAGTAGTGAGAAAAAAAAAGTATAATTAATGATATTATTTTTCTTCTTCTAAATAAAACACTGTTATGATGTGCAAGTACTCAGGATTCTCTGAAAGGAACAAGACAATTAGATGGAATGCTTTTCACTTAGGCCCAGTAATTGTAACCCAAAGAGTTTTTCTTGAGTCTCTTACAAAATAGTGCGTGAACAGGAAAAGCATCCAAGACTGTACAGCTAACAATTCTGAGACCAGTTGTGCACGTTGCATGATCCATCACTTCATTGGCCAATTTTATTGAGAAAAATGAGTGGAAGAGTTTAGACTGCAGACAGTAAGTAGGAGGCCATCGCTCTGCTACTACAAAAGTGTTCTGAACCACAGAAATGTGAAGATCTTGGTAATCTTGAACATGGGCAGCATTTTCCAATCCTGCTTCATTGTGTTCTTACACAATTGCCTACATGCTTTGAGAAAACAAACCACAATCACACTTTCATAGCATCTGACCGTCTAAGTAAGATTTTCTGAAAAGAAAAAAACTGGTAGAAGTAAAACATCTGAATTTTGTCTATTGCTAATTTTTCTATTACAGTCTCTGAACTGAAGGAGAAAGGAAACACCTGCAATTTTTTGTTACTTTTCTGTAGATCTTAATAGTAGCCTGTATATACCAGAAGGGATACCCAAAGAGACTACAGATCTAGAAAAATTGGTTTTGCTGATGACTCTTGTGATGGCAAAAACAAATTCATTCATAAAACTATTATCTATATAAACAGAAATTACATGAAGTTCAAATTTATTGTATCTTTCAAAACCCCTCATTATAGTTCTGGGCAGGAGTGACTTTTTAATATAAGAAAATGATAAAAAAATGTAGTAAGGGACCATGAAATGCGCTAATGAGGTATTTAAGTAAGGTGGCCAAATTTGTAGGCTGGTCTTCCTTCGATAAATTTGTTTTTAAGTCTCTCTCTAATACTTAGGGAGACTAACCTCTTAAGTAATATACATAGTAGAAGTAATAAACAATTTAAACTGGAGTAACAATAGTAATAATAAGAAGAATACAAAAATAGAACACTATTATGCCAAAATAAAAAAGAACTTTATTAAGATAGGAGGTTTAATTCAAACAGTACTATTAATTATGCAATAAGGGTTCTAAATTTAATGGCAAAGTCACTTTGAAAAAGCTCTGTTTCTTCAGTCACCTCTCAGCTAATTTAGAGCTACTAATTAAGAGTACAACAGCTTTCTACATAAAATAATTATCTTTTATCATCCTACTGGTAAATGTTAATTTTTAGATCAGATGATTAATCTCTTCATTCATCTGAAACAAATTATCACTTCAGTTTACTGAATCATATGGATGAAATTAATATTTGAGTAATTATTTTTCTTTTCATTTGTAGGCAAACCCCAAAGAAGTCCCAGTGGAACACAAGGAAAAAAAAAAAAACAACCAAAGAGAGAAAACATGGAAATAATCCTTCATAGTCAAAATCATCAAAAATTATATAAAGGAAACCTGTGAAAGGAAAAAGCGAAAATGTTCCATCCATTTGATGGCAGTAAATATGAGAAACAGGACTTCATCAGTATGATCCTTAGAGTAAATAGAACCACTTATCAGTCGCCAGTCTGGCAACAGATGTGTTGCCAGTCTGCCTGCGTCTAACTGAAATGTGAAGTCAGAACCTAGGAAAGGTTTCAAGATCTAAATGAGAAACTTTTTTGTTTTACGAGAAAGCAAATCTTGCATAACAATCAGCTTGTCATTTCAGGATCTACAGTCCTTTATAAAAAATGGGAATGGGAGAAAGGAGGATGAGAAAAGGAGGAACAGATGGCTTGGAGACACAGAAGTTTGACTTGGTGATTCAATAATGAGAAACCTTACAAAACACAGGATTTTTAGAAGCCTGTTTCTTACTGTCTATTACTTCTAAATAGTGCAAGTGGGTGTTTACCATTACACGTATTTTAAGATGGTAGGTCTCTCCAGGCCTCAAGTATTGAAGCAAAAAGCAAAGTATTCCATCCAAAGTTACATTTAATACACACACTGTTAGGATGGAACTTGAAGTGTGATAGTCACAACAAGAGAACCACATTGCTCTGACATCATCCCAAACATTTACAAGACCTGGACAGATGTGGTACAGGTGCTTTATCAGACCAGTGCTCTTGCATGCTCTCACCCCATGTAACTAACAAAGTTGATGTTTGCCTTTTTCTTCTCATGCAACTCTTATATAATCAGTTCAAGCTGAGCAGGTCTCATTAGCCAAGTGTTAGTTTCAGAGAGGCTTTATCCATTCACAAAATATAGGTATATGTACGCGTATATGTATCAATACATACATATATACATATATATACACATATATATGTACACACTACTTTTCCTACTCTTCCCATTCCTTCTTTTGCTATTCATCCCTTGTAATCATCAAATTATCTGTTCCTCCTCCAGTTTCCTGCCTTATTGACATGCCCTAGGTTCTACCTCTCAGAAACAATAGGGCAGTCATTCTTCAGCTGTTTCCATGATGGCCTCCAAAACCAGAAATTCAACATTTTCATTAAGTAACAACTCAAAGTAATTTTGTCTCACCAAATAGCCATATTTTGACAGTGTTTCAATGACTTCCCAAAATGCAATTCAAGTTATAAACTCTTACAAAGAGATGGGATCACATTTGCCTCAAAATATGTGTAACTACCAACTTCCAAATTTGTTTATTTCCCTCTTTGAGAATTTATTCACATTTTGCTGAAATTTACTCATGGTATCAGAGCAGATGCAATTTATCTCTATCTAAAATTCAACTAGAAAATTTCTTATAAAATTGATATAAATAAACAACTGGATACAAACAGCAAGTGGCTAACACCCCCCTCCCCTTTTTTCAGTAAAACAGATTGTTCAGGGATTCTCTTTCTAAGCAAGTGGAATAATCAGCCAGTTCTGCAGTCAGGAATATCTATTGAAGAAACACAAAGGAAAATATAGTGGGGACTGCAAAGACCTTTTTTTTTTAAACAAAGGAAATTAAATAGAAATCACTGAGAGAAATCCAGTATCATTGAAATTTTGTATCTGTGTACCCAGTGGTGAACACAAATGTTTGAGTCAATACAAGTAATCTTGCTTGAGAAAGAATTGGCTTATATCCAAAGGAATATAATGAAGAGGAAGAGTAAGAAATATGGATTACAAGTATGTAAACAGGGCCTAACAGTGAACCACTTTATAAGCAGAAGATGTTTTGTAAAAGAAATTTTTGCAGTTCCTTGATCCTAGTCTGATCCTAATGAGCTCCTTCCCTGAAATATATCAGAATATTGGCCAGGGTCACACTAACTTGTCATGTATCTCTTTCCAGGTGTCTCTGGCTCTTACAGCCAACAAGTGAAAAATGTATCAGGGAGGAGGCATTTCTGCAGTTGTTCTGTTAGTATGATTTTCCTACTGATTTTTGGAGCTACAAAATAGGAAATGCAGTGGAGGGAGAGAAACATAGCAAAAACCCCAAACTGCTAAAACCAAAGAACTACAAAACCCAAGAGAAAGAAAGGCCTGGTCCCTACAACTGGCCAGGGTTGAAGACTGAGAAAACAGCTTTTTTACTCATGAAGAGAATAACAGTAAAAATTATGCCTTCATTATTAGTATAACTTTATGATAAGATGTCCTAACAAATGGAGATTCAAGATTTTGCTTATTGTCCTTCCAAAGTACTGAAATCTTGTCCTAAGAAGTAAACCAAATAGAAAACAGAATTGTTTCAGAATATATGTCACCATTCAGTCTCCTCCTTGGGACAGTAACACATGTTGAAAAGCTTTAAGCAATGATCGTAATGTAGTCTTTCATCCAATATTTGGAAAAACCAGAAACCCAGACTAATTTCAGCTATTTTAAAAACAGCCTTTTCTGTGAACAAGATTTGATGATTAAATATTTGGAGCAGCTGGAGTCATAATGCTTATAAAATAAATTTTAAAAAACTAATAAAAAAAACCAAAACAGAAAAAAAACAAGAAAAAGTCTTAGAAATCTTGCATCAATTCAATCACATTACAGTGAAATTATTTTACTTATTGGGGAACTGTACATTTCTTTGAAGACCACAGATGTAGTCTTATTCGACTTTGGGTTTAGGGCATTAAAAAGGAAGCTCTAGTGGTGCCATATGTTTATAGTCAAACTCAATAGCTTAAGCTATTTTGTCGTCTGTATTTAATTGGTCATTATTATATTCAAACACATCATTAATACTTGTGCCAAAACTAATAATTTTTATTAAAAAAATCTAAAAACAGCACTGAAAAAAGTGACTTCAGATCATATGAAGCAACTAAATTCTTTAAACTTCATTTCAAAAATACATTGAATAGTTTGAGGTCCTTTAAATGTCACCCTATGGTGACTTTTTTATTGGCATCTGCTCACTTGGCAAGCATGTTAAGCACTGAACCAATGAATGAAGTACTCCCCAGCTGTGAGTTTGAGTACATAAAACCATCTAGTTCTTCCTCTCAGAACCTAGGAGATTCATAGTTCAGTGGAAAGTGATGAAAAATTACCTTCTGGTACCTCTGTAATTTATATTGTTAGCATCTCAATGACACAACTTTGTCCTTGAATTAGAAAATCAAACCAGAAGTTAATAGTTATACAACTAATGCTCACCTCTCTTCCTCAAAAAAATCTTAGTCTGCAAGCTCCAGCTGTTCTATGGAAAGCCTGTAGCACATTAATCCATGTATACTTGAAATTATAATAAAAAAAACATATTCACTATCTATCAAGTATGTTTGATAGACAAAATTTTACCACTGGACTATTCCTATATAAAAAAAAAAGTAGTCAGTATTATTGTTCTGTGTTTGAAATACAATGAAAGATAAAAATATTTGGCACAACCTAGTTAAAAATAGCAAAATATTCTTTAAAGGAATAAATTCTTACATTAAAGGATAAATAATTTGAAAGTTCTTATATTTAACTTAAATTCTTGTGCTATAACTATTTTTTTACCAAATTATGAAAACATTCATATTTTAAATAGCAGTTTTAGGTACATATATTGTATATTCTGGAGAAGAGAATACCTAATACTCACTAAAGTTCCTCCCAAAACCTCAAATAAAATTATTTCCAGCATATAATTAATCCTGCCTTTCATTTTCCCTTTTCATAAATCCACTCAGTATTCATTCTGAAGATAGGCTAGAGGGCATGGCTTCCTGGACCTGTAGAAAAACTAACATAATGCAGCGCATCACCTCAAATGCTTCTTGTGTCCAACAACACTCTAAGAAGGAGAGATATTATTGTCAAATATACACTTAATAATAGGACATTATTAGACATTTTGTTCACCTCCACCATTAGGTTTAAAACATTTGAGGGCGAGGAATCACTAAGAATAACTTGAATTTGAATCAACTAATCCCTAGGCACTAAATGATTGCCCACGGAAATGCATCAGAAATTGCCAGCTTTACAACATATGCATAAGATAAAATCATGAAGTTCTGTGTGTGCAATGTGACTGCAGGATGGATGGAGATCACATATGCAATGTTCTCTAATTCATTTAACTCTTCATAGCTGCCAGAACAACATATGATAAAATAAGGCTGTGCTGTTTCTTTTAAATTACAAATAAATGATGTTCTTTCAAAAATTGCAGATAGATGTTTTAGATGGGTTGAATCACACCATGGAAATATGTATCTCTATTTGTTGATTAGAGCAAGGATCTGAATGGCTTAGACAAGACATCTATTTAATTAGGTGTATAACTAAAACTAGAGGAAATGTATTCCAGCATAGGATTCAATTACATGTATACACACCTATTTGCTTTGCCTGCAAGCCTAAATCTGCAGTGTTTAAGGGTAGCACTTGTAGACATTCACAGATTTAGATCATCCCCACTTGGATTATACAGATTAAAACACAAATCCTGTTGCTGTATCCAACTCCAAAAGTCCAGAATTTATATTTATGGATGAAGACTTCTTTTTTATTAAGATTTTCTTGTCCATTTAGCATGTAGAAGATAGACTTCTAAGCTTTTTATTTCTGGCTCAACACCAATACATTCTTTTCTTGCTAAATTGTGCAGAATACAATGAGTCAGATTCTACCAATTTTATTGTATTCATTATATAGCTATACAGTCTTCTTACTTTAAGGAAGAAATGAACCATGACTCCATATGGTTAATTTAATGCATTGTAAATTTCAGAAAAATTGTCCGTTTATCATATTTAATCAAAATAATAGTGGAAAATAAATTCACACTCAGTCATTCAATGCACATTGAATGAACATTGAGAATGTTTAATTTCTATTGTGGTAGGAGGGTGCATTAATTTATTTCAAGCACAAAGAACACAATCTACACATTTTTCTGGCCCTAATCAACCTGACTCCATGCTTAACCCTCTTCAATTCTCTTCATTAACTCTCAAAATTAAATTTGAAAAAAAAAGAGTCAAATTAAAAGACATAGACTATCATGTTAAGTCCACTCAGAGAATTTTCAAATTCAAACAATATTCTGGCAATGAGGTAAATTAACATAGAGCAGAATTTACACCAATGTGAACGCTTCCATACCAAAACACTAATTTTCATTCATTCATTAAAAATAATTACTTCAGCAGTTGTAATTAAATATTACATATAAATATTACCTTTATTAAGCTTATTATCTCTGGGATGAAAAGTACTTCTGTGTCTGCCTGATATCCTTTGCACAATGATCTCTCAGTTCTGGCCAGGGTTTCTAAAGTCTATCATAGATGAAACTCCTGCTCATGTACTTTTGAATGAAGCTTAATTAGCTGACTGAAGAAAACTGAAGAAAAGGACTGCCATAAAATTTTTAAAGCTGAGCTCTTGAAGTTTGGCTTCAAGAATTTACTAAGAACCATTCTAGTCTAACTAGTACAAGATCCTTTAAAAATATTGCAGTATCAGAATGGTGGTAAGAGGAATAACAACATGGCAAGAGAGTTAATAGAATACCAAGTTAAAAGGATGAGGTGTGAATTTTCTATCAACTATTGGTATTACTTATACAGAAGGTACTTCTTCCTATTCCTCACAATAAATATTTGTATGTACACCCTCAGTATTCCATGATGATCACTCTATACTTTAGAAAGCTGACAAAACAAACCCAAAAACTGAATTACTCAACTAAATTTGATTTCATTAAATTTCTGGATTAAGTGATACATGTTTTTAAAATATTTTAGTTTTTATATGAAGTGCCCTGTGATAGTCAGTTTTTATGTTTTAATGCAAAAATTTTGTGAACAAATAGAAAAATATAGATGATTTTTTCTTTAAAAAATAATTTTATGGTTACATAAAAAAAGCATAAATAAATAAATGGTCCCCTTTCTTGGAAGTCATTTTGATTTGAAGTAATTTTGTTTTTGGGAAGGAAAGGTGAGCTGACTTGCTTTTTATAAAATATAGGGTACAAGCTGGATCACTGTCTCTTTCTTCTGAAATTAGGGTCTTGAACCTTTACACAGTTGGACTCTCAAGCTTTTGGAGCAGTCTTTGTGGCTTCGTTCCATCTTGTTGACAAGTAATCATTGTTTGAACAGTGCAGTCTCACAACTTTGAAGTGTTTACTTGTATAAAAAGAGTGTAGGAGCAGAATCAGATTCCTGCCTATGGTGGCATTTTGATATTTTAGAAAATATTCATTCATTTCTATCTCCCTTTCAGCAAAGTATTGCTTAATTCAATAATTGTTTAGTTTATGTTTAAAAATATTGATGCAAGCTATTTAGCCAGACATTTCCATCCATTTTTACCAAAGACGGAGATTTAAACCCTCCACATTTTAAAAATGTCAGTCCATATGCATCTGCCACATTTCTTAAATTATATTAAGATGTACACAGCAGTGATGATGGATTCAAGTTACTAAAATGTTTTTACTGTAGATCTACACCTGTAGATGTACAGATGTTTGACTCTAATTCAGATAAGTATTATCATAAATACAATTTTGGTTCTCATTCCTGCTTGATGTGAGGTTGTCATTTGGCACATTCTGCTCCTTATGATCTGTCCTTGCCTATCTTTTTCTTTCCAAATGTAATCTGAGTTTGTAATCAAATCAAACTACTGAAATAACTTCACTGTGGCATGACTGTTAAGGGGTCTAACAGTTGTAGATGCAGTGAGCTGTCTAACAGAAAACCTATGTCGACACCATTGTTTGATCAGCATGTATTTTCACTGGCAGAATAAAATCTGTAGGTTTACCTTGCAGTAATTGGTAAAAAATTTTTCTTTCAAGGACATTATTAACAATAACAATAATCCCAAAGTTCAGCTGTTTGGTTCTACTTCTTTCTTTCCTTTGTTACTAATATGGAATAACTCATGTCTATCTCTTAGAAATTCAAGACAAGACATAAGCAAACGCTGAAAATGACATAAATGCGTATGCGAATATAAGGCAGTTATTCAGGAATTGAAGAGAATAGTGGAATTAAATTCCCATGTTTACCGTAAGCAAACTTGATCTACCTTCATTGCCAAAATTCTAAGTCTTGTCCCAAAATATCATTCTTATCAATAAAATTCTTGTTATTTTTTATTATATTTTCCTGTAGATGTAAAGCAAATGTTTCCATGGAAACTAGACATTTTCCCTATTAATGTTTTAGCTTCTAGGTGGGAAAAGATAGTTCTGCTTTAAATTTCATAATTTTTGATGGAAACTGAGAAAACGTATTTATTTTGTGGTAGCGTAGCTCAAAGCCACATTTACATACCTTACTGTGTATGTTCAATCTATCTTTTTGCTCTAACAAAAAGGAAAGCCATTTGCTGAGGCCAGCTGATATAAAATCTATTTTACTGTTAAAAATATTAACTTAAAAAGAAGTATAGATGACACCATTATACAGAGCAGAGCATACAGTTTAGATCATGTCCATCAGGGAAAACAACTAAAATCTCAAACATCTGCATTTTAATTGTGACCAAAGCTGTATTTCAAGACTGAACAATTAACAGTCATTACACCACTTTACATATCAGTGGGAGAGTGTCAGATAAGAAGCTGAGTCTTCCATGTTCACAGAAGATTTTGCCTGTGGTGCACTGTGTGCTTTTGTGAATCATTTATCTTGTAGCTTAAACCTGTCATGGTATGAAATATTGCAGCTGTGATTCTGCATGACAGAATAATGAAACACTGGGAAAAAGTCCACATTGAAATTACTTTTCCACAGATTTTTTTACTTGAGAACCCAAGAAGCTGCAGATGAAATAAGTTTTCTTTTCAGTCCATCAAAAACTAATCCAGGCCAATGAGTTCCCTTCTACACACTGAATATATTATTACATTGTTTGTGGGTTTTGTCTCTATTGATCAGGTTTTCACCTTTTTTTTTTCTCTAACTGTTCTTTGTTTTAAGTTCCCATATACTGTATTGGATGCCAAAACCAGTTCTTGAAGAGTTTCCATTCAGCTGTATTTCACATTGAAAGTTGGAGCCACAGAGAAGATGACAGATTTGTTGCTGTTTTCTTTAGGAAAATTAAATTATCATATGTCAGCAGCTTTGCTGGAGCACCCCTTTGTAGCAATGCATCTGAACAACTTAGACTACATTGTGTGCCAGCCATACCACTTGTAGTTCTTCTTAGCAGAGCCCTCTGGAATGCATCAAGATTACAAAGACATTAACTGTTCTAAAATAAGAAAGAAGAGGCTGAGAAACAGAATATCAAGACCACAAGAACTTGATAACAGAGAGCTATGAGGCACCTGGGCTGTAACCAATCACATACTCTGAAGAGTGCGTGCAGAACGCATGGACAGGATAGCGGCAGCAATCAAGAAAGGCGTGATCAGTGTGTACAGTAGTTGTAGAATCTATAAATAAGTGCACAATATAAACAATAAATGGCTTCTGCTCAATCATATTGATAAGTCACACAGGAGTCCTGGTTTCCCACACTCTTTCATTCTCAAAAAGATTATTTTGACTGTTTTTTGTTGCGAGGAATCTCTGTCAAATCTACATGATGTGATGCATATTACCAAGTGAATTAAATATGAAATCTTATGTCTTTTTCCACAAAGGCCAGATTTTTTTTTGTGACCATTTGTCAGTGAATGATCCCTACATGCCAACAATTGCAAGTGAAGCTCTTAACGCAATATCTTCTATCAGGACCCAAAACAACAGAGTTACAGGAAAAAAGATTCTACTTTCTAAAATTGATCTGAAAGACCTCAGCATTGCAATTTTATTGGCTATTCTTCTCTGAACTTAAATATATTTTGGCAAGTGAGAGGTAAAAGCTATTAGATAAAACACATTCATTACTCATACTACAAAATTTCCGACTGAGACAAATAATTACATTGAATGTAAAAAACTTCAGTTAAATCAATTGTCAAAATTACTTTGCTTTTCTTAATGGTTTTTAATGGAATAATCTTAGTAAAGACAGATTGCAGAAAGAGCCCAGGTAAGGAAAAAATCTGTACTAATAACTTACAAAAAAAATTGCACATTACTGTACGATTCAAAGAAAGATTCAGACTTTAAAATGTAAGCTTCTGGTTGTGAGGAATTCTGTTGCCTATTCTGTATGAGTATCATTGGAAAAAAACAGCTAAAACAGAAATATCTGTTTTGGCACTTGTTTCAATGTGTCATGTCATCCTCATTTTGAGTGGTTACTACCAGATACCATTTTACCTTTCTCTTTCAACACACTTTCATGTTCTGCATTCACAAAAGTGGTTTAAATATCATCCATGATATATTCTACAGGTACCTGAACTAATTGTCAAAATACACTATTTAAATACAAGAAAAGAGTAAATGTCTATCTCAAAGCAGGACAGACAAAACATTTAGGTATTCTATAATATTTGTATGCCACAATATGTCAGTGAATCCTTATATGCTAAGGTTAAGCATATTTAATAATTTTTATTTGCATCAGCATTGTTTTGTCTAATCACTGTGAAACAGTTAAACAGAATTCCTTAATACTGTTACTATCATGCTTAGTGTGTAAGAAAACCAGTATTTCTCAAATTATTCCAAATAACTACGCAGAGCAGTGGGATTTTCCCCATTTCCATGTGCTGTTTTGGGAAATCTGGTTTATTTCTGGAAAGCACAAAACTACACATTTTGAATCCATTATTGTAGTAATTTTAAGGCTTTACATGTTGACATCTGTTTCAAAAACTGAGCACCACTATAATGATATTGAATGAGTAACTTCAGATTTGATGAAAATGGGAGGATATAAACTTTGCAGTTTATCTAAAAATGACTAGATGTGTCAAAAATCCATGCTTATAATAGCTAGAAATAAACCAAGAATTGTGCACATCTGTTTAATTTTTTCTTAATATTTTTGGAATAAGGAGAAATCGGCATGACTTAGGAGACAATAGTTTTAAAAACCTATTTATTTTGTAGTAGTCCATGCACCTCTGCACTATACCCAAGAATAAGCTAATTGGATATTAGGGGAGTTCAGATATTATGAGTATGGTAGATGGACACACAGCAGCTGGAGCATTGTCTTTAATTTGGCTAAGATGTTTGCAGAATCAACATGAAGGAAGGTTAAGAAATACCCATCCCTATCCCCAGGCACCTGTTATTTGATAAACTGAAATGTGAGCTGGGAGTCATAATGAAGTCCTGATTTTCTGAGCATAAAACCACAGCATGGATATTTAAAGCTTAAATGATACTCAATATGTGGCATACTGCTTACCAAGAAGTGAAAGTGAACAAAAAACCCATCAGCAGGTATCACAGACATTTAATAATAAAGTGAGATAGAATAATTCATAAATCCAGGGAGGCAAACTGTCTTTGTATGGGACAGAAGACACCATTAAAATATTTGTCTAATCAACAGAAAAAATGTTAGTATGGAAGTGGAGTTTTGATGGAGGATCACAGAATCTACAAAACCTGAGCAGAAACCTGCCACTCTAATTTCCTTTGTCAGTAAAGACTATGCCATTGCCTCATGATGCAGAGAAGCCAAGGGTTAGAAGAGCAATGCTACCAAATATTTAAGATAAGCATTGCTTCCCCTGCCTTAATGGACTTAGTGGAGCTATGCTTCACTTTCTAGAGCATAGGCACAGGACCCTGGGTGAAAAGAAACCTGAAGTGGTACCACAAATATATTTGGTTAGCACCACAGTAGTATTCTAAGTTACATGCTAGTTATCGCAGTGAGACAAAAATACTGAACACTAACTTCAAGAGATAATGGCCAACATAATTGCTTTGAGAAAATAATGCACTATAAGATGATAAAAGTGTTGATAGAAGTATCAGTTTAAACCAGCTTATTCACATTAATAATTTTATGTAAAAACCACCATACAAATCGTCCAGAATTGTTGAAAGTATCCAAGCAACAAAAAGATATTAATGAGACAAGACCTACTTACCAAATTCCTTAGGAACAGTGATAGAGTAAATACAGTTGTGACCAACACTATAATTCTTGGGGTAGTTTGGTGATAATACAGTCCCTTCAGAACCTGTTGATCGGCTTCCACAGGGTGCTAGAAAGCAAAGATAATTGGTTTCAAAAAATGTAATATCATTAAAAAATCAGTTTAAATTGTGTTACACAGCAGAGTGATGCAGAGTCCCCAGGCAGGTGCATTTGTTGTATGTTGGTACATGATATTACAGTAAATTTTATTACACTTCTACACTGGATTAAATTTGTACATCCTGTGACATACTGAGTATGTGCAATTTTCTTATACATCAAATGAGAAGTGATAGCACTCTAAAGATTTCCAGATCAATTGTTTTTTCTTTAAAATTTATAAACCTTCTTTATAAAAGTAATGATGTCATTTATATGCAGTATGCTATTATTTTCAGCATACAAAACTATTATTCTTTCCTGTGATGCTTTATACTATGTTAAGAGCATAGATTATACAGCCCTTCTTCACACTAGTAAATTCTTACTCACGCCAATATACTCATCATGCAAAATAATGTACAACTACAACTACTGATACAAGAAAGTCAGGTTTTCTTGACTGAACATGAAGTACCACTTACTTATATCTCAATTATTTATAACTTTATATATAAAAACTTATGAGCACATACTTTATCACAGAAACATGTTTATGCTGCCACAGCCATAATACTTGATCAAATGGAAGATACAAATGCTTTTTATCACAACAATGTATTTTTCTATGGTTTATAACAAAACTTGGTATTTGGCATTATTCAAAAATGTCAAGTAAGAAACAGCATTATTTTTTTTTTCATAAGATATACAGGTGCATATATATGAAACATTATTCAATATTAGTAGCTTCCTATGTCTATTACCTGCTTGTCACAGAGGCTTCGTAATTTAGGACTTTAATTTAGATTTAACCCTAATCTATTTGCAAGAGTATGGCATCTCTTTAGAATATTTTTTCTCTTTCTTTAAACTCTTTTTAATGAGTTTAATGTTAACTTATCTATTTTAAAAAAAATATTTCCTGTTAAGACATGAATTCATAAATGAAGTAGTACTCAATGTTTCATTTGCTAAATATATCTGTTTGTTTTTTGGTTTTTTTTGTGGTGTTCTCTCAAAATATTAATACTTAATGAATTACATTAAATAAGAAAAAGATGGTTTTCTTACTACTATTACAGAAGACTTTATTTCAGTACTTGTCATACTAAAATCAAGACATTTATTAGTGTCGTTACAAATAACATATTTTAACACTACTTTTAGTTAATTCACACAAAATGTTTGGTGGAGTATACCATGAAAAGAACACATCTTTAAAATGTAGCAAGTTAAGGCCCCAACACTTCGAGAACAGGTTTATGCAATTTGCATTAGCATGGATTCCTTTCATATGGTGTAACTCCAGAGTTTGGTGGGCTGTGTACCTGAAACAGGAGCAGATGGCACCTATGGCTCCAGTTTGCATACAGTTTTGGAAATTATTTAATGGATTGCTGTGAAAGTCATGGTATTTGAAATATGTCAACAGAAGGGTGACTTTTGCTTGAGCATATGTGTATGCATGTGGCAGATGGGGCACATGCACACACATGCTCCAGATATACTGGAGCTAAGCAAATCCATCAGGAGCCAGACCAGGACGAGCTCTTGGCGAGGCTCAGGACAGCGATGGGCACACGCCCTGACACAAGGAGTAAGCGCTGACTTCCACATGTACATGGAATATTGCCCTCTGTGGCTAAGAGAGTAATCTCAGTGCCTTCCATCAATCCACCACCGGGTGAAATATTAGAATTCATGATCTCTTGTGAAAACACATTTAGATAATAGAACTACTGAGACTTTTTCCAAGAAGCAGTAAGTGTTTTGGCTGAGGCTCATTTGCAGACACTTATTTACCATGAGTTACTGGAAAAACACAATGTAAGAAAGATTCACTATTTAAATGTGGCAAATATTTGTGACAAAACCAGATCTGCTTACCTGCTTGTAAGTACTCAAGATTTTCTATTCCAAATTTTGGATTAAACAGAAGTGAATATGGAAGAATATAAGCAACAAAAGCATTAAAATAAGAAAAATAAGATTAAAAAAAAAATTATCCCTAACTCGATTTCCCTCGTTACTGTTTGTGAGTTGAACGATTAAGCTACAATCACCAGTACCACTGTCCCATTCTGGCATTCACATCATTACTACACCTTCCTAATCAGCAGAAATAATGTGCAAATTTAGGGTAAAACTACAATTCCACTAAATTCAATGGTATTGACACAAAAAGGAACATAATTTCACCCTTAATGAAACTTGAAATCCTTGTACATAAAGGCAGTACTTAAAAAAAATAAATTAAGGGCTAAATACAGTCCTCAGCATATTTTGGACCTTTACGTATAAAGAAAAATAAAAATTTTCATATATTCCGTTTCTTTTCTATTCTCATAGGCTATGCAATTAGTAAAGGCATTATCTTAATTGTAAAAAAGGGTTCCTACACTAGTATGCTTAAATCAGAGCAAAATGTATTTACCTATATACAGATCTATACAAAATAAGTCATGATAAGTATCAAGATAGTATTATGACAGCTGATACAAAATATTTGCAAATTTTATTGGAAAAGTCAATATATTTATTGAAAAGTTTTTATAGATATCTAGAAGTCATTAAACCCAACAATTTTTGCAAATTAAGAAAATATATTCCTAGCATCTTCAAAAATCTGAGTTCTCATTAGTGTACTGAACTATGGTCAAAATAACTTCCAAGTCTCTAAAAGGGAAGATAATACCATTTTCTTTTACAGATGATAATTAAAATGTTTATATGACACTTTGTATGAAACATCTAAAAATTTTTCCCACATGCTGAATTCCATGAAAGCAACATACATCTGCCCTGGATTTAAATGGGCATATATATGCTCACACAAGAGAAGCTGGCATATATCTGTTCACACAAGGGGAGAAGAGACACACTACTAGTCTGAAGCAGGATTTCCAGTGAGAATCTTTTAGGTACAAGGTCTTTCAACAAGAGTTGTCTTCAGTCTTTTCTACAATGGACTCAGTACAAACTGGAGCTAGACATGAACTATTTGTTACTCTGCCATATGCAATATACAGTCAGCAGTAAGAACTTGTGTTAAGTATTTCTTTCCCCGAAATTCTTTCCTCAGTCTTCTCATTCTGGATTTTTTTCACTCAGCCCTTTCTGAGTTTACTTTTCCCCTTATTCTATCTCTTATTTTCCAACTGCTTCTGTAATGACTCTTATCTTCACAAGAATTCACATTCCTGGGTCTCAAAAACAACTAGTATAAAGGGAAGTTGGTTCAAGATGTAAGCATCCAGCTGACCTTTACAAGCTGAGAAAATGTTAAATTTTGTAAATCATTAGGTAGTGAACAATTTAACTCTTATAGCAGCTGGACAGTCCTTCAAGACATTTCTGAATGTGTCAGGGAGGAGGAAGAGATTTTCTTGGTATTTTAGTAAGATTAGAGAGCTCACTGACTGTATTTCCTTCCTTGCATTTTGGGAAATGCTTAATTTAAAATGCCAAAAAGTTCCAAGAAGAAGAGATTTTACCCTGACCTACACTAAATATTAATGTTCAGAAATCAAAGATGGGCATGAAACTATAGCTACAGCATAATTGAAAACATTAAGTTGAATTGAAAACATTAAGTTGCTGCAAACATATATTTTTGCCTCCAGAAAACAACTAGCATCAAGTTGTTTGGATAGATGTAAAAGTTCCACTGCTACCATGCTATCCATTCACTTTCACTAATGCCTAATTCAGCTAAGTAGGTCTTACTGTCTTTGTTTCAGTTTTATACTGCAAGGATTTGTTTAGTTTCCTCATGAATAGAAAGTCAAAGACTTATAAATTATGAAAATCAACTTATCTAATTATTATGCTCTGCATTGAAAAATCAATCTATAAAATAATCTAGCAAACCCATCACACCCAAAAATATAAATTGTTAAAATAAACAAAAACCGCAACAAATACTGAGAACCATTCCCCTGAATGTAAAACATCCTACAGAATAAAATAACCCAACCAATCAACCAACCAGCAAAAAAAAAAAACCCTTCAGGAGGCAACTGATATTTTCTAATGTAATTTTCCAATAGTATTTCTTTTTTTTTTAATAATGTTTGCTTAGACTCTGAAATAATGTATTCCTTTATGTATTTATTTATGATCTAGCTTATTCTAGTTTATTCACCAAAATTTTATGCAGTATGCTGTCCTTGTCCTGCTTTCCAGGGTCAGCAATGGAGCACTAGTGGGAGAGCAAGGGATTTGACTCTGTTGAGAATGTGATAAAGATCAGTGTGTTGATGCATTTCTCACTATTTCCTTAAAACATTTTTAGCATTAATGGTAAAAAGTTGCTGTGTGTGCTGAACCTAATGGTATCTTGCCTTGTAAAATAGCATCTCCTGTAGCCCTTGACAAGTCCTATCACAAAAACAATAGACTATCACCCATTCTGTATGTAAATTGGCAAGCATTTTATCTGGAACATTACCCACCTTGATCATTAGTATTCATTTACCTTTGTCAAAGAACTACATTCTACCTCATTATGGCAGTGTATTAGTAAATAGAGAATGCAATATAAAATGCATTACCATCAGAACGACATCTTTTCTCAAATTTCAGTAGTTGTAAAAGAAATGTAGTTGAAAACCACAGAGGGAAAATCACCCAGCTGAACAATAGGTTCTCGTAATCTATGCTTAACTACTGCTATAAAGTCAAATTTTCTGTGCCTCCAGCTACACAGTACAGTGCTAAAAGCCCCAGTCGTGCCTCTTGCTCATGTTTTCATCAGGCCTTTGCAGTTAAACCAAAAGAAAGAATACACAAGGTGAAAGTTGAGTAAGAAAAAAGTGAAGAATGGGCTACCTAGGCATGAGGATCAATTTCAAATCTTGTAATTTTCTTTTAAAATGAATGTTTTGCTATCAAGGTTTTTTTTTAATGCAGCTTGAAGTTTTAAATTCCTACTCTTGCTTTCAGATCACCTACTTTCTAGCTCCTACAGCTAAGATCTAGTATAATTTAATTGCATTTGCGGATTTAAGTGCCGTGTTGCACTATCCATTTTTAAGCAGCAGTTCTCAATGGAATCAATGGGGAACACTGCTTAAAAATGAATGGCACAATATGGCTTTATATCATGCAGATAAATTTGATTACATAGCTACAAATACAATCAAAAAATAAGAGCAACTGTGCATGCAGTCTAGAAAAGGAAGGAAAAATGCCTTGAAGAACTGGTGATGGGATACTGACTTTTAATCTAATGGGTCACTGTATCAAAATCCAGTCGAAGACACCTAGTATCCAGTTCATCTAAATGAGTAGGTTCAGAAAAAATTACTTAGTGACATGATTTATGTTTATAAAATTTAATATATTATTGTGGTTTAACCCCAGCTGGAAAATAAATACCACACAGTCCTGCTTGCTCATCTCTGCTTGGGGGGAGTGAGAGAATTGAAAGGGTAAAACTGGAAATTGTAAAGAAAAGGAAAATAAAATAGGAATGTAACCCACAAAAACCAAGTAACAGAGATGAAAACACTTGTTCACCATCAAGCAACCAATACCTTTCTAGTTACTCATCAGTGACCCCAGGCCAACCTTCCCCCTGTATTATTGCTGAATATATTATTGCTGATCCCATAAGGTACAGAATGTCCCTTTGGTCATTTGGGATCAGCTGTCCCACCTGTGCTGCCTCCCAGCTTCTTGTGCCCCTCCAGGCTGTTCACTGGTGGGATGGTATGAGGAGCACCAAAGGCTTTGACTCTATGTAAACACTGCTCAGCAGTAAGGAAAACCCCCTGGTATTATCAAACCAGCAAAAATCCAGGTCCTACTAGCTACTGTGAAGAAAATGAACTATATACTAGCTCAGACTTCCACATATATTAAATCACTGGATGCTCTTTTTCCTAGTCTTATGTAATAAAATGTCATTCTATTTACCCTTTGTAGTCCAATTACGAGATTTTCAGTTGCAATGATTTCTTGTAGTGGTTATAAGTAAAAAGAAAACAAATACAGTGACTGATATATCACCTTATAGATACAAAATAATTTTAATGCAAAAGACATTGTAACATATAAAAATGGTAGACATTTATTCTAAAGTTCTAAATTACAGATATATTTATTGTGGATATCAGTCTGTAAATGTGAAGCTGATGAAGAACTTAAATCTGCTTTTAAAATATAATGAATATGTAAATGACAATCTGATAAAAAATGTATGTTTTAGTTGTGACTTGGAAAAGCAGAAATACACTAGAAATAAAAAGACACTAAAAAACACAGAGAGAGAGACAGTGCAACATCATAATGCTGAAAAGCAGTATGAAAGAAGAGAACATCATGAAGAATATAGATTTCCGTTCTGTAGTCTCTTCAGTCTTCACAACAGAATTTAACTATGCAATCAAAATTGATGTAAAAAATGAGAAAGAAACTGAGGTTACTATATGTAAAAGTATTTGATTATAATTAGTTAAAACAGGTCAGCAGAAGCTGTCAATTTAGAAATTTACTAAAGCAGGCCCTGAATCATTAACAGAAAATGGGGAAATCACGGCATTATTTAAAAGCAAACAAACAAAACCCCCACAACAAAACAATAACAAAAAAGAAAAACCAAACCCAAACTAAAGACCCCCCAAACAGAGAAATTCTAAATAGCAACTTAAAAAAAGCATCAGCAATTGTAGAAACACAAGATCAAAAGCATCTAGCAACTGTTGCAGAAAAACCTAAAAGATCAAAGACACGTTTTCAGTTTCAATAAAACATTGCTGTAAATAAAGATATGTGTAAGGTAGGCTTCAATACAGACATAGAAGGTAACATTTCTGTTCCATTTAAGAGAACTGAGGTTTCAGTAAGAACATCACATCAATTTTTTGCCATTTAAAACAAAAAAAACCCCTATATTTTCATATTAGCACAAAGTTTTGAAATACTAGGGGGTGTTTAGTCTTTAAAATGAGAATGAGAACATGGGCAGTGTGGTCACTTTTTGAATATGTGGTAAATTGAGATAGAGATTAGAGAAATAATTGCCAGCAATTCTAGTATAATGAAATAATTTTTAGATATTCTCATAAATATTTTTGGGAAGTTATTAAATTTTGGTGTGATTCCTGGAAGAGAGAGAGATATAAATATCTGTCACAATGGGTTAAGGATATAAAAATAGACAAGAGATAGTATTTATTATAATTTCTTATGGATCTGTGCATAATAATTGATTCTAAGATGACAAGGAAGTTTGTCTGATATTTTTGGTGCTGGCAGTGCTAAACCCACAAATCAACTGCTATAGCATGATGGGTTATTCAATATTTTCAAGAAGAGAAACTCATTAAGAAAAAAGATTATCAATAAAAAAGTACAAAATGGGAGAACACCTAATGACAATTCCTAAAAAAAAAAATCCCCGAGAACATACAGCTATTTTTGAAGTTTTCTAAAAGATGTATAATCAGTAAAATGTGTCTTGTAAGGAGAAAATCAAAGAGATTAGAATCTATGTAGCAGATAATTAGCAGAGAAACACAATTAGATACAGTTTAAGAAGTACATTTCAAGAGGAAAGTGCCTCTTTCTTTTAAATAAAGAGAAGCAGCAGAAAATTTAGCAGTGCCTTTGATGTTAATACATAAAGTTTATATAAATACATAAAATGCAACTAAACACACTATCAAATTATTTCTATGAAAATTTATTTAACAGTTCATCAACTTTTACCGCCAAAGCCAAATAAGCCAAATAACTTTGCATATGCAGTTTCTGTTTCTTGAAAGCTTTCAAACAAAACTAGATGTTTTTCTGAAGATACAAAAAGCAGATTTTATACAGCTGATTATAAGATGCACTTCTATATTCAGGGGAAATCTAACTTTAGAAACAATGTTTGCTCTCAATTTAATGATTAAATAAAAATATCAGTTCTATTCAGTTTTTCCTTAAGGAACTGTGGTTCACAGAATTTTAAAAAATTCCATATAGTTTTCTCAAGTGCTGAAATCATGTGTTACTTAAAATTCATTTACTAAATTTACTCATTTTAGCCAAGTGTAAGAAAAGTGTGAAATTATTTTTTTTAAAATAGAAACTGAGATGTAGCAGAAGGTCAAAATCCTACATTGTTTTTTTGTTATAGAATGGGTTCACATCTGATAGCTCTTTCATAATATTGGTTGTTATTCATAAATCTAAATTATTATCAGTTTGCAAAACTATTTTTTCTTTATGTATTTTTTCTACATTTTTCTGAACAAATGCAATTAGCTGGAAATTAGATATATTTCTACTTCTGCCCTATCTGACTAAATTCAAGTTCATTTTCGATGAGCAGTAAAGTGAACAAGCATAAATGAAAAATTGTGTGCTCCTATTTCAATCGTCAAAACCCTAGAGAGAACATTAAAGGAGATTTGAAGAGACAGATTTCCAATTTTATAACCCAAAATGTAATTCTATAAAATTATTCCATTTTTAAATGTCAGGGTATAGCTATACATTATGAATTATTTATTGTCAAGGCCTGTCACATATAAATGTCAAAATATTCCATAGCATAATCAGATACCAAATAGGTAACCAAATAAGTATGGTTAATATACTAATGGTTAATAAATAAAACCAAAAATTACCAGATTAAAACTAATCTTAAATTATAGGAAATTTTAAATCCCTGTTTAACAGATGCATTAGTAAATTTTGAATTTAAAATAGCTAAATTGCAGAAAATTATTATTCTTAATTCTTCATTTTTCTGCTAATACTGCAAGAAATAGCTTCCTGAAAGAAAACTTTCTTCAACAGGGAGCAGTGGATGAAATTAATTTCCAGTGCAGTGTAGTCTTCTAGAATTTCAAGTGATGTTTAATGCATTAATATTTTTGTTCTGAAGGAATTTTGTGCAGATGATGAAAATTTCTTATGTTGCTTGCCTGTAGAACAAGGGGTGGGATCTGACTTCTTCCTGTCTTGCTGTTTACATGGGAGCTGAAGTTCCCCTTGTTCATGTTTCTCACTGCTCCAGTTGATAAAACCAGTAGAATGCCGTGTGATATTTTTCCAGGAGACTCTCACTGCATAAGCACTCACTTAATAATGTTGTGTTCTTTCATTTAATGTTTTGTTTTCTTTTGCCAATAAAATGGAATTAAAGTAGCAGGCTCTGAGAATGAAGCCATCAAATAGGAGAAAACACTTTCTAACAACTTTTGTGCTAAAATAAAGATCTTTGCAGTGAAACACTCTCTGCTTATAATAAACAGAGATGGAATAGGTCTCTGCAGTCAGCCTATGCTGCAGCACAGCTTCATTCCTTTGAAAGAGCTCACCAGTGTTATAGTTTCCACAGCTGAAAAAAAGTAACTAAATAAGAGTTTGAACAAGCTTTTCAAGTCAACTGCCTGCAGGAAACTTGACAGGATATTTAAGGAACTGCTGAGGGAAAACGAACAATGATTTTAAAACAATTTAACTGCCAAAATACTAAATGAATAAAAAAAGAAGAGAAAGGAAAATTGGCAGTCTTCTGGGGAAGACCATTTCAGTCTTTCAAGTATATTAAGATAGCAAGAGGAGAAGAGCATTATATGACAGATGTGTAGAAGTAAAAATAAATCAGAGATGAACAAAGCTTAACATATTTTAGCTACAATAGCAGAATTAAGAGATTGATGCATCAGAAAATATGAATCAAAAATGTGTAAGGATTTATAGTCTCTTCACAAGAAATAATCATCCCTTCCAATGAGAAACTTCCTTTTTTTTCTTTTTGAAGGTCATATAGCCTACTTATTATTTATTTGTTCATCTGTGCACTCTTCATATCTAAATAAGATTTCATTACTTATTTAGTTTAAGAATAATTTCTATTATATGATGAAGAGCATGATGATGGCTTCTAAGCAGAAAAATCATAAAAAATGTGAGGATGAATGTTAAATTATGAGCTTTCTCAGAACTCAGTAACTTTATGAGTTCATTTCAAACTTCACAGAACAAAGAATCTACTCATTACTATAGAGCTCATAAGTGATATCAGCCCCTGAGACTTGTTTTGCTAATAGAACTTTCACCATTTTAGGGCTGGGGAGGCTGTAAATTCAAAGGAATTTAGGAATAAAACGAGGATGTATCATCTTTGGAAGGAGGGTCAGGTTTCTCAGGAAGAATTTAAGGGGGTGCTAGGGTATGTAGGAAAAATATTAGGGAGGCCAGAACTCAGTTTGAACTTAATTTGGCAACTTCTGTAAAGGATAATAAAAAATATTTTTACAAATATTTTAATGGCAGCTCACTGGGATGGGAGCACTCTGCGCTGGGTTAGGAACTGGCTGGATGGCCAGGCCCAGAGAGTGGTGGTGAACAGTGCTGCATCCAGCTGGCGGCCAGTCAGCACTGGTGTTCCCCAGGGGTCTGTGCTGGGGCCAGTTCTGTTCAGTATTTTTATTGACCACATGGATGAGGGGATTGAGTCTTTCATTAGTAATTTGCAGATGAGACTAAACCGGAAGCGTGTGTCATTCTGTTGGAAGGTAGGAGGGCTCTGCAGAGAGACCCGGAATGGTTGGATGAATGGGCAGAGTCCAATAGGATGAAGTTTAATAAATCCAAGTGCCGAGTCCTGCATTTAGGCCACAATAACCCCCTGTAGTGTTATAGGCTGGGGACGCTGTGGCTGGACAGTGCTCAGGCAGAAAGGGACTTGGGGGTGCTGGTCAGCAGTCGACTGAACATGAGCCAGCAGTGTGCTCTGGTGGCCAAGAAGGCCAAGGGCATCCTGGCCTGTGTCAGGAAGAGTGAGGCCAGCAGGAGCAGGGAGGTCATCCTTCCCCTGTACTTGGCACTGGTGAGGCTGCACCTTGAGTGCTGTGTTCAAATTTCGGCCCCTCAGTTTGTGAAGGACGTTGAGACACTTGAGTGTGTCCAGAGGAGGCAACGAGGCTGGTGAGGAGCTTGGAACACAAACCCTGTGAGGAATGACTGAGGGAGCTGAGGTTGTCTAGTCTGGAGAAAAGGACACTCAGAGGTGACCTTATCACTTTCTCCAACTTCTTGAAAGGTGACTGTAGTCAGGTGGGAGTTGGTCTCTTTCTCCAGGCAACAACTGACAGAATCAGAGGACACAGTCTCAAGCTGTGCCAAGGGAAGTTTAGACTGCATATTAGGAAAAAGTTTTTTTTACAGAAAGGGTGAAAAGGTATTGGAATGCATTGCCCAGGGAGGTGATGGAGTCACCATGCCTGGATGTGTTTAAAAAAGACTGGATGGGGCATTTGGTGCCATGGTTTAGTTGAGGTGTTAGGGCTGGGTTGGATGTGATGATCTTGAAGGTCTCTTCCAACCTAGTGATTCTGTGATTCTGTAATGAGTATATTGCCCATCCAAACCCCCTTTATGTTGTTGTATACTGCCTAGTTACACGTCTCTAGAATGTTCTTTTATCCAAAAGAGTTTTTAAGCACTAGCAGTGAATCACAGCTGGAACAAAGAATCAGCTTTTCCTTGAATCATCTGCAAATAATATTACAATACTAGAATGACACTTTAGGTTTCCAAATGATGATCACTTTGTTTCCAAGTGATTTTAAATATTTTGAGTGTGTGTGCATCAGCAGTTTAAAAGGAAACTGCAGGAACAGTTAATGATTGTAATTTTAAATTTGAGATCTGGCAGTTAATGATAAATTCACTGAGGTCATTGTAATCCTCTCAATCTCAGCTTTCTTTTCCATCACTGCTGTTTAGGTTTGTCACACAGACTTTTAAATTAATTTTAAAGAGACAGAAATTCCCAATTTTCAAACTCACTAAAGCAAAATTAAGTAAAGAAAATTAAAAAGAAGGAAGAAAAAAAGACTGAAACAATACACCATCCATAATTAAAGACACATTCAAATTAGAAGTCAATAAAACTAATCAAGAAAGTTAGGAACAGGGACTCCTGAAACACAGGAAGGAAAAGTAGAGTCAGAAAGAACTATAAAATGGAACAATAGTCAAAATAAGTGGTCAATGAACACCTATGAGCAGAAATACCAATTGAAAATATAAAATTAAATAATACAGAATTGACATTTAAAACATGCAGAAGACAAAGAAAGAAAAATACCCATGAAACTTTTGTGTTTGGGAAATTTTCACACATGTCACTGGAATCTCTAAGGATCAGCAACTCAGAGAATCTTATTTACTACATTTCAAATCACCAAGTAGAAGAGTACAGATCTATTTCTCAGTATTGTAATGATTTTTACTTACACTTCTCAAAAATTTAAGATTTTTTTATTTTGTGGTAATGAGGACTAAATATAAAAACTCCAATTCTATTTTTCCTTGAACTATGAGTGCTGAGAAATAGACTCTCCGATATCTGCAGGCAAGAAGTAAATATGACTTTCATGTTATATTTGTTTCTTGTTAACACTGCCTCATCAGAATATATATAATAGGCTAGGATGCTCTGTGAGGAAAGAAAATCCTTAAATAGAATTCTGATAGAATTTTTATAATCTGCAAAAGACTAGTATAAATGACTTCAAGGTAATTTATTTTGGACTGTAGCATCTCTCTTACAAGGACAGGCTGAGGGAACTGGGCTTATTTGGCCTTGAGAAGAGATGACTGAGAGGGGACCATATCAGTGTCTATCAGTACCTGAAGGGAGGGTGATAGAGCATAGATTCAGGCTCTTCTTGGTGGTGCCAAGGAATAAGACAAAAGATGATGAACAGAAACTGATGCACAGGAAGTTCCACCTGGACATGAGGAAGAACTTCTGACTTTTAGGTCACTGCCTAGAGAGCTTGCAGAGTCTTGTTCATTGGAGATGTTCAAGAAATGTCTAGACAATTCTGTGTCACGTGCTCTGAGATGAACCTGCTTGAGCAGGGAGGTTGGACTAGGTGACCCACTGTGGTCCCCTCCAACCTTACCCACTCTGTGATATTGTGATACTTCACAACCAAAATCTAATTATCATCACATGCCTATACTTAGGGTTATTTCTTATACAAGCATTTTATCTGCGCTTCACAGAAGTGAAATTGTTGTACCTTTTACTCTGTGCATTTGACTTTAGATATGATTACACCATATAATTTTGTGATAATGTGAACTTTGTCATCTCAATTTTATGTGAATTTTTATTGGAACAATACAACTATTGCACAATTCATAGGAAAAATATGCATGGGATTGTGGGATTCACATTCTCTGAACCTGAGAGAAGCAGTGAGAGAAGCAAAGAATGATCAAAACAATTCTTATCTCATTTGTTGCTCCTTTGTTGTGCTAAAGTAGAATGCAATATGGAGATTGTTTACCCAAAGTGATGGTGTTTTGTTTCCTTGGCCTATCAGGGCCAAGCACATGGTCAGTCAGTAGACAGTCACGAGATTCTGTGCAGCTGAGTGCAGTTGTGTGCAGAGTTGAGTGCTTGGCAGATTCAGTTTACATGTAATGCAATATAGTATAGAATAATATAGTATAATAATTAATCAGCCTTCTGATATCCATGGAATCCTCCTCATCATTCCCCCCAGACATTGGGCAAAAATATCACCGACATGAGATCTTTGTGATAGCTTTCCTTTATTGATTTTTTCTAGATAACTCAAAACTGGACATCACATCAACAACTTTCAATTCTTACCTTGTAATCAAATATTATCCTAATGCATTCTATTACTTTCCCTTAAAAGGTAATATATTTTTTCATGGAATGCTGCCAAACATCTTTATAAATTCAATTACATGGTAGCAACCATTTTTTAATTTCACCTATATGCTTGGTGAGCTCTAAGACATCCTAAAAAGATCCACATTCCTCTTCAAAAGTTATATTGATTTTTCTTCAGCTTGTTGAACAATGTGTCTCCTAGTTCTACTTTTTTTTTTTAACTAATCTCTACCAATTTTCTAACTGTGGAAATTGGCCAGCTGCTCATCAAGGAAGATTTCTGACAGGTTCATCACCTCCCACTGCTTCGACAGAAAGGCTAACTTAACCTCAAGGTCAACATTTGTACTTCAAACACTTCATATCTGTCTCTTTCACAACTACACAGAAAAGACTGTCTTATCCTAGCAACTTGATATGCTTCTGTTTATTGATTTTCCTTATTTTGACTCAGATCCTTCAAGCCAAAGGAATGGTTCCAATGCACTACTTATCCTGTTACCTCAGTAGGGTAATATAAGAAATACAACATAATAGATAAGGAATTATTTTTTCCTTCCCCTCAATAACATTGTCTTTGAATTCATTTTTGGCCTTGATCTGTTGTTGACTCTTTAGTAAGCTTTTACTTTTTTAATCTTTGCAAAACTGTATTACTGCTGAAATTAGGTTTTTGGGTTTTTTTTATCAAAACCCTGTTGGCCACACTTTCTACTACCTTCTTTTAAACACTTTCTACTACCTTCTTCTTAAAACATTTTGGTTTCCTGAAATGCATATCCTAATATCTACTAGATCCCTTGAATGTGTTATTTCATCACCTCTTTTGGTGATCCATACAAATTTTGATTCTGATTGGCAATATGCTAACATGGTGTTTTTACATGATTTCAGATCAACAATAAATACTTACCTTTTTGCTGTTGTCTTCAAACATATTTCAACAACCTTCCCTAGTTTGATATTATTCCCCATACAAAGTAAAAAAAAATAAATTCCTCTTTCTTTCCTCCTAGGGTGTCCAATTTGAATGCATTATAGACACTTCAGATACATTTAGAGCATACTATTGTCACATTTACTCCCATTGAGAAAATCTGCTCTGCTTTAGACCAGCTGTAGCTCTATCCATTCCATACTTTTATCTTATACTGAAATAGAAGACGTTAACTGAATCACCAGCATTTGAACTGAAAATAATTAAAATATCACTGAAAATAATGTTCTCCGGTCTTCTATTACCTGTATTTACTCTCAATTGTAAATATAAATATAGATTAATGTCTAAAAATATTGTTTTTAAACATATTTAAAAAACCTCAAACTAAAGCAGAGTATTTCCTAGCATGACACCTAACTAAATGTTTAAACTACCATCCAAGTCAGTTATTGAATAACAAAATAATAGAAACATACAAAATGTGCAGTACAACAGGGAAGAAATTGTAATATTTTAAATTTATAGCAACAAAATTATTTCTGCAGTAGATGGAATACACAACTGCATATTGCATGGTGCTGTGATGTTTATATTAACTTCTTAAAACTCAACTACTCTTTATGGCGTAAAACAGAAATATATCATGAAAAGATTCAGGCAAAAAATCTCAAAAGTAAGAGTAAAGTTTTGTTGTAAAAGACACTTTTCCTTCATAAGAGTGTAACATCAGCAAAAGAAAAGCTGTAACACAAGCAGCTCCTGAGTTAAATGTCAAGAGACATGAGATCTGTAAGAGGGAGCTATGCTCTTTATTTTTATGCTGGACAATGTCATTGCCTACATTCCTATAGTATGTTAGCAAAATGCTTTATGTAGCCCAGTCAAGAAGGAAAATAAAATAGAATTAAATTTTAAAACAATGCAGTCTCTTAATTACAGGTTTCTTCTGTTGCCCAGAACCATCCATCCCCCAGTCTCCACTGTGACAGACAAAGTGAAGATGACAAAACTTGTGCAAACAATGAAATATGAGTCTTATGGATGTAACCACCAGCGTATTCCACATAATAAATCTTCTTCCAGTGCACTACTGAGGTCTTACTAAACAAGAGTGAGGGTGTTCTGACTGCTGCCTGAGGTTAGGTTAGAAATATGTATGTCAGCTATAGCCAGTGCAGATGACTGGACCAGTTTCTTTAATTCCAGTTATTAATTAATTAATTTACCATGATTATTAACTGATATCACATAATCCTGTCCTAATTCAGTGTCTTGCAGACTTTGTAAAATAAATATTTGCTTCTCTGTGTGACTAAATGCTAGAGATATACTTTTCCTTCTAAGAACAGAATACTTTGAAGTCACTTTGTCTGTTTGAAAAAATCTTCAAAGAAAAATATGCACCTATGGTTCTAATACTAAATACAGGAAAAGGCATATATTTATGTAGACTACTGCTAAAACCAGTTTTTCTCTGCACCTCAAAATACATTATGAAAGATTTTTTTTAAGGTAATGTTTTTTCAATCTTCTACTAGAAAATTTACATATTCAAAGCACAAAGAAGTGTCAGTTTTTAATATTCTAAAGCTGAAAAAAATCACACAATTTATTATGTATTTTCATTGGTACTTTCTGTATACTTTTATTGCCAAACAAATTAGAAACTCTGTCAATTAATTTACATATTTTATAATTAGCACACTACTTTCAAAAGTATTAAAGTTGCTGCTACATTTTCCCTGCTAATTCATGATGTTGTTTCAAACTAACAGTTGCATACAAAATCATTTAAAATTATGGCTTGAATAGATATGCTTTATTTCAAATCATTTCTTTTATAGCAAAGAAAGTAAAAAATGAAAGCTGAAAAAACCCCAATTTTATATAGCTTAAAATATTTCTCCTTCTTATAACGTTTCCTTCATTAAACTCTGCTCCCAGAATTTGCAGATTTAGTTCAACCGAAGAGGAAGTGACTGGTTTTATGATGCACTCCACTTAACTAATCCTTTAAATTCATTAGGAATTAGGATTCTCTGGCAGTTGATTTTAATAAGATCATTGTAATTAACAACTTTCTTCAGTTTTAATACTTTACTTACCATTATATGATATTATTACTTCTTAAATGAAAGCCTGGAATAATTACACACAACATTTATTATTCAATGGACTTTGTAAAGCCATAATATGAATTCCAAATGTGTATGCAAAAGGTCAAACAAAGTAGTTCTTGCTGTGAATATAAGCATGCGTCTGTATTTATTTTTGTTTTCTGATCTTTCCACAATTGTTAATACTTATAGTTAATTCCAGTAAAATTTTCAAACTTTTTCTGATATGAAGAGAACATCTGTAAGAAAAGCTGAGTTTTTAACTTAAACACACTTTTAAAAAACTTGTGGAGTTTTCAGCAATATACCAGCTGTCTGCATAGCCATAAAAAAAGATATTAGTTTCATTTTCTATTTACAAAACTATTTGTGTATTTTACAGTAAAGAATCAGTCACACATCCTCAGAAGAATGAGACCACTGTCTCCGAGAAGCATATACTGACAACTAAATCCCTAGTCAGTTACTGCAAATCCCACTACGTGCAAGCTAGATTTTCTCATTTTGCCTTTTTGACTTGATAGTTCTTAGTGTACAATGGTATCCTTTGCCTGGATGAGGAATAATGAGTTTGCTTACACAGAAAAGGGTCTGTAGTGTGAGGTTTATAGGTTAAATGTACACTCAGACTTAGATGCCTACTTTCTTTACTTAGAAATCTAGCTGCTAGATTTTAACACATATATCCCTCCAAAATAGAGTTTGTTGTGTGCTTTTAACGCAAACAGTACTGCTTCCACACAGTATATTCAGATATTTCACTAGATCTAGAATTTCCTGTGTTGCTGTTCTAAGCCATATTCTGCTGCGCATGCAAGCAGATTAAATCCTGTTAATGCAGTCCAAATGCAAATGGAAAAATATACCTTCTTAACCAGCTCTTTGAATGCCCCTCAATGACCTTTTAAGAAGCCTGTCTCTCTCCACTGACTATATGGAAGGAAAGCTTGGAATGATAAAGCAATGTACATAAATTTGTAAAAATTTGGAAGTGGAAGCTTGGGAACAAAAATTCAGAAGACAGTTCAATAACAATAAAATGAAATCCTTCATGTTTTTCTCAAAATACCTTCAATTGATTTTTCAAAATTAGAATTAACCTTTCAGAGTATTCAGAATTTAAATAGCATTTTTGTATTCAAAGCAAAATCCTAACTGATTTCCATTCTACTTCTAAGTACTCAGGTCATTGTTTATGTGATTATACAAAACAAACATGATGTTCTGGGCAAAAAGAAAGTGAGAAATGCTTCGTAAAAAGTCAACATATGAAAATTTTAAGTAAAATATGCTGCTTAAGTGGTGAAACTGACCATTACTTTGGAACTATACAACACAGAGACACAGAGCTTGTCATTAACAGTAACATTCAGCTTCATTAACTGCAGGAATATTCTGGCTTGTGCAGTTGCCCAACTCATTCCTCATTCAAAATTTGAAATCAATTTAAATAACAGCTCTTCATATGGTCAGTTTGTAAAAAGTGCATAAAAATATGATCTATAAAGCCTCTGATTCAGTAAACAATGTTGAGTGATTAATGAAAAAGTTGTCAGCATTTCCTATATTACAAAACAATAAGCAGTAACATTATGCTATTTTGTGCTTATCTCTTTTCTACCCTAAAAGTTTTCAGATATAAACCTGATTTGAGCTGCCTCAAATAGCCATCAGATCAAAAGAAACTGATATAATACCCTGAATTGGTTTTGCTACCAAATAAAAAAATGAATAAATCATAAGCATAGGCATATTCTCATAGCCAGTTAAGAAAATATTAGATATTGTTAGATATATCTTACAGATGGAGTTTTTTTTGAAACCTGGATTCAAATATTTCCAAGGATTCAACTGTAATGAAATGTAGTAAAATGTTTTAGTGATCAATAAATTATTTCTTCTGCTAGGAACAAGGTTTTCACATTCAGTTATGAATATGATTTTCCATTAGTTGTCTTTTTGCTATTCTGTAAACAATTATTGTTTGCTACCAAAAATTTAAAATGACCTATAGTTGCTGAAGCTGAAAGAAAACATTAATCATTGTCTCTGTCATACTAATAATGCATCCGCATATGTTCATTACATCCTGTTCTTAACATCCATAGTGAAATACCAAATACCTTAGCACATTAGCCTAGATAATCTTAGCATCTGTTCAATTTTTTTCTTGTAACTAATTAACCAACTAAATAAACCCCCAATATACACTCAGGTGGTATTTTATATCATATTTCATTGTAACTCTATCAGTTTCAAAGCAGCTGCAAAAATACAAACGGAAGAATGGAGGAATCTGATTTCTACTATGCAAATTTTATTGCGTAGTGAGACTGGTTTTCAGGAGCTAAATTCAGCTCTCAAATTGTTTCTTGCCGACTCTGTACCTGAAAGCTAATTAACTGATATGATCTTTCTTATATCTATATAAAAGTTCTGTTTTTCTTAAGATAAATCACAAAGTGGAAAGCATTGATAACGTGGTCAAAATATAACATATCACAGCAACATAACTAAAAAACTCCATTGACTCTTAACTGGAGGAAAAAGCAATTAAAAAAAAGTGAAAACATCTATTCTGTGTCCTCATATCCTAAAGAAGTATGGGGTTTTTCATGTTTGAAATAAGGCCTTTATTTTTCTCCATTTATTACAGTGGCAGTACTTCCAAGCAAAATACTCTCCCTTCACTGGAAGTTACAACAGACAGCACTGGAAGATTCCTAAGTAGATTATAAGTGACACTAATAGACACAACTATTGCATGAATAAAATATTTTTTAACTTCCATTACATATCAAAAAGACCTCCTTTAGAAAAAGGAGAATCTTTCCTCTATTATACGCAACGACCTTCCTCATCATCTCCTCTCTAAAAAACAACATTCATCCCTCATTTTAAAATGAGGAAAAATATTTGACTTCTAATGCAGAGATTTTAGAAGTTTCAACACACTTCCAAACTTTTTCAAGGGCCGATGTCCCAGTTTGATGCCACTGGGTTTTGGAATTCAGCGCTATGATGGTTTTGGTAGGTAATGGAAATACAAAACTTCTTCAAATTATTATAATATTGCATATTATTTAGATTTGAAAATTTTTGTTGGTTTTGCTGGTACTCTATCATCCACTTTGCAATAGAGATTTGAGCACACAACAAAGAAAATCCATATTCTATTTAAAATCTATGTTTGTTCAAATTGGAAATGGATTTAACAGGTATTTTGTCTTCAAAATGTGAAAAGGAATGGTAAATAACATAATAATTGGATTTTATTTTAACTTAAGAAGCAAATGCTAGTTTTCTCATATAATATCTGCATTCATGGGAGAGCTTTTGTGCTGAATCTTACAGAATATGTGATTTTTCACAAAGTTAAAATAGCAAGTGGCTATCACTTCCTGTTAAGACATCAGTAAAATAAAACTTTAACCTTTTCTTAGAGTTTAAGTCTGAAAATGCTGATGCTTGAGATTGTCAATGGTCATACAACTGAAGTCAGAAGAATCTTGAAATGAGCAGGCTTCATATCTGTAAAAGTTTGAGTAACTGGATATTTCCTGCATTTCAAGGCTTTTCCACATGCCCAAGAATTTAAATCTTGTAATGTAGTATATATAAAATATTTCATCTGCATGTTTTTAAAGCCAGTAATAGCAAAAACAAACATATATTATGGCAGCCAATGTATACTTACTGCTGTATTTAAATACATATATATAGTATATATATATAGCATATATCTTTATACTCTGCTGTAAGTTAATTCAAGAACACATGTTGATGTGGAGAATGACATTACTACTAAGACAAAATTCAAAATAATAACACTATTTATTCAATGTTAATAAAAACTGGAATCAATAGTTTCCTGAGTTGTCACATATGTATTTTATTACATATATCATTGGAAAGGTTTTTTTTCTGAAAGAGAATATTATTAAAATCACCTCAAAATTTTCACTTGTTTCTTCCCTATTGCAAAGCAAGAGTAATGAACACAGCAACTAAAATAAATGAAAAACTGCTCTTACCATGACAGCTGGGCAGGGCTCTGTTCCACCCAGGTCTTCCATCATCTCCCATGATACATGTTAGTGTAGAGTATCCCTGAAGAACATATCCTGCGTCACAGTAATATGTAACAGTGGAACCCAGTTTATAATCCATTCCAAGTCTGGTTCCATTCATTATATTTCCAGGATCAAAACAAGACTCACGAAGTTTTGCTGTAGAGGAAACAAGTGTGAATATAATTCTAAATATGATACAAAATGAATAAATAATAAATATAAATTAAAACAAATAAAAACAATTATAATCTAAATATTTACTGGAGTTCTCTTGAGGCCTTCTTTGAGTACCCTGTAGAACCTGTTTTTTTTTTCAAGAAGGCTTTCCATCAAATGTCTTCTCTACTTCATTCTAACTGTACAAATTACTATATCATGTCAGAAACTGTCTTCTGTCCTTTTTTTAAGATAATTGCTATAGTGCTGCATTTTTTCTTTCAGAATTCATTCTGATCAATGATAAAGTTTTGTAGTTAGATTAAGCTGGATATACAGAAATTTTTACAGCAGATAAGACACATGCTAGTTTTAAAATCTATGGTGTGAAACGAAAACTGGTAAATGGAGGAAATCAACATGAACAATTTGTTGTACAATAAGAAGCATGTGAACCAGAATGTCTTCGAAATTAATAAACCTCAGGTGAGTTTTTATATGTATATGATATGATGGTATATATTTTCATATACATATTTATCCCTCAGTGGATGAAAAATATTCAAATATTCCCTAAATGTATCTAATTTTTTTATCATTTATAGCTATTTGTTTTAAATTATTGAAATAAATTCAAACATATGCATAGGCTTTTATCTTTGCTTCCCTTTTACTTCTATAATGTGAATACCAATGTCCAGTAACACCTAAGAAAAATAAATACTCAACACTTCTAATTAACAGCATTATTATGCAGAAGGTGAGAAAAGTAAAACATTTACGAAAAAATGCAATTTACTTTAAGGAAACAAAAGTATTATATAGAAGCTGGAGTAAAACAGATTCTTTTATGCTGTGCAGGATGGAGTATGCAGTAATATATTTTATCAAGCAGAAGATGGAAATTTCAGACTTTCTTTAACATTTAAGGGTGTTTTGGAGAAAATCAATAGGGAACACTTCATTTTCTACAAGAGTGTCAGCTTTCAAATACATCAAAAAAATGTTTATTTACCAGGCATATTTGCACTGTGGAACTTTCTGCTACAGGTGGGTATGGTTGCCAAAAGATTATATGAGCTTTGAACTTCCTGGAAGGCTTTTTAAGAGTTTTATATAAAAAGACACTTTATCTGATCCTGTTAGTACCTAAAATGAAGTTTCTGAGAAATTACAGATAAGCAGGAACAATTATTATTTATTTGACTTTTATATAGTTTGGCCACACATAAACTACTGGTCACTACTAGAGCCAAGTTAATGAACTAAGTACATCCCTTAAGGCCACTTTTATGTTGTAGTATTTCTGAGAGGAGATAAATAAATACATTGTGGTAACATTTGAAGAAGGAAACACAGTGTTTTTTGAATTGAAAATTCTTTTGAATTTTCAATTTCACATCTTTCAAAAACTGTCAAGATCTCCTAATGTGTTTAAAAATTTATTATGATTTGCATATACATTCTACAGAGCATGATTCTGATATGAAAAACAACAGTAACAAATAATAATTACAATACATCTTTAGTCATTAAGAACAGGATTAGGTATTCACATTGATTCATATAGGTAGTAGTACTGGGTAGTCTAAAACTTATTTGACACATTCAAAAATTTGGATGGACAATGAAAAGTCAAAAGATGCAATTTACTAGAAAGTCTATAAGATATCACACAGATATTAATAATTATTGAGTAAGCCATCCATTTACTCAATAATTCATTTGAGAAGTCTGGCAGGTCATAGGGCAAATTTCAAACTCTTTCAAGTCTAAATTATCAAACTTACAGGGGAAAAAAGGAAAAAAAAAAGGATAAATTCATTTAGGATTATAACTAATACTTTAGAAAACCAATACAATAACATTTTTTCCTGTTATTGAACCAATATTTATATAACTGTATTGATTCATAATTCCTATTGTGAGATCATCATTCTTGAGTTTATGACAAAAATAATTCCAAATGTTTCAAAGGTACTCTAGAAGGTACACAGATAAAGTGGATATTAGTCCTAGATGAAAAAAATAAAGAGAAAAAAATAAAGTAATCTATTATGTCTGGCGCATAAATCAAAAATTGAGAAAAGAATGATCTGTCACAGCACAAATTACCTCTAGGGCAAAAAATACAGCCCTGTAATTTTCTTTTCCCCAAAATTATAGTTGTGACAGGCTCCTGAAATTGCTGACTAAACAGTAACAATGTCACTATAGAAATACGGTTTCTTAGTACCAATTCTGAAAAATAAAGCCTGAAATACTAAGTAACTTAAAACTACTTCTGCAAATCTGAAGGAACTGCTAAGTGAACTGGTAGAAAAAGGCAGTAAATATGCTACAGTGTATGAAGAAAAAATCAAATGAGGCAAAAGAATTCTTCAGATCCGGCTGAGAACCGGTGAAAAAAGACCAAGCAGGAAGACTTTCAGCAAATTTATAAGCGTTCCCAGGAGACAGGAGGGAAAGTTCTTCACCACTAACATCATATTGCTCCAGCTGAGGAACACAATTCATTGATTACCCCTGTAGCCCTTTCCCTTTTTTCCTAACAATACAAGTATCATTAAGTTAAAAACATGTAAGGTCAGTGACAGATATAGCAGAACATCAGAAAAAATGCTGTATTATTACAAAGATTTTTTTTTCAGTAGGGGCATTTTAAAAATTATTTTCTGTAATAAGTAGCCACAAAATAATTTTTTTTCATTGGGCAGTTCAGATTTGGGTTACAGTAATATTAAATTCTTGGCTGCTCATACCAGGTGCCAATTCCTTCTGTACATAATAAAATTTTGCAAGTTGCTTCAAAGAAACCAGCATTTACTTCTCTGATGACATTGTCACACCATTGGATCAAGTAAGGCTCTGAAATACAGGCTGAAAACAATGACAAATGCTGGTTCAATCTCAAGTGCAACAAGGAAGTCTCTGTTGAATAACATAGTGGAATGATGCCAAAATCCTCCTGAAAACTAGTATCTCAGTGTGTGGAAAATGGTATTGAAAGGCAAAAGAAGCAAGTGCTTTGTCCAGAATGTGATGACTTACCACTACATCCCTCAGTTTCAAGGAGAATAAAGCCATAATAAACTTCTTGGAGATAATATTACAGACATACCAAAGTATAGCAAGCAATCAGTAATTATTCTCCAGAGTACCTAATAGAACTAATGAGCTTTTCCTCCATTATAATATAGAAATGAAGTGAAGGAGAGAGAATGGGAATAAAACTCAACCACGTGGTTACAGATCAGAACTGGGACATGGGTCACTCTGAGATTTGGATCTGAAAAATAGGGTCCACCAATGAAGTATAATTTGAGTACACTGTCACTTAAAATAGGATTAATGTACATATAAGGCACAACTGCATCAGTTACAATTTGTATGAAAAATTTATGTTCATCAAATAAGAAAAAATTAGGTTGAAAGAGATGTAGTACAACTCCCATGCAAATCAGGGCCAATTTGATTAGGTTACTTAGGCCTTTGCACAGTCCAGTTATGATTTTGAAGGATTCCAATGCCATAATCTAAGGGCAAGCAGTTCCAATGTTTGACTATCAGAGTGATTAATTTTTTTATTAATATGCAATTGAAATTTCTGTTATGTCAATTTGTCAGTCCATTACCTCTCAGCTTATCACTCTGAGCACCTGAGAAGACTTTGGCTCTGCCTTTTCAACATGTCCTAGCAACACTCCCTCCTTAGGCAGTTGGAGCAAACCTAGTTTGGACAGCTGATGCCAAATGACCAAAGCTGGATCCTACCATATGATATGGCAACCATATCATATGATGCCATGCCCTGGATATAAATTTTGGGGAAGAAGAAGGAAGGGAGGGACATTTGAAGTTATGCATTTGTCTTCCCTAGTCATCATTATGTGTGATGGAGATTTGCTTTACTGGAGATGGCTGAACATCTCTCTGTCCATGGGAATGAACTCCTTATTTTGCTCTGCATGTATGCATGGCTCTTGTTTTCTATATTAAACTGCCTTTATTTCAACCCATGAGTTTTCTCACTTTTACTCATTATTTTCCCCCATCCTGCTCGAAACTGGAGTGGCCATTTTCCTGGAAAAACCCCCTTTTGTGATGTTTTCCTTGCAACTCACGTTCCCATGTCTCTAGGACTGAGGTTGATATTCTGTCTCACTTTCTTGTGTTCTCTCCATGTCCAGTGTATCCACTGATTGTCCCTCCCTGTCTTCCCAAGTCTTTACTGCCAATGAGGCGACATTTGATGTGCTCTGTAAAAACTTACAGCATGTGGATCATTTACACAGGACTTCTGGATCTTTGGATAACTATTCAGTATCAAGGTCATCATAAATCACCTGGAGCATAGCTAATTCCTTCCAGTACTGGATCCATCTCCTCATGGGGGCTCATTTGCCTGAATGGATTATAACGTCATCGTAGAAGGGATAGCTTTTCCTCATGCCTGGAAGGAATCATCTTCAGAGGCCAACGGCTTGTACCCCATTTTCAATCATTTTGACAATGTCCCCTTCCCTAGAAAGGGATCCCAGGTGCTGGACTTTTCCTTCTAATTACAGATTACTGACCCTGTTAACCCAGCATTGGCACAGCCAAGGTGTCTCCTCATTGTATGGTCAGTGACTTGTTTATGAGCTCTTTCTCTTCCTCCTCCTCTTGTGATGGCCCTTTGGAGCATCCCTCTTCATCCAGTTCCTCCTCCTTTTCCTTCTTAGGAGGAGTTTCTTTCCTTACCAAACAAGCTGATGTCTGCAATATTTCTGTTTGTGTGTAGGGGTGACTGACACCAGCACACGTTGTTCCTCTGGTTCAGTTGCAAGGCCTATCATGGCAGCTGGAGCAGCCAGAGCTCCTGTTGTTTTGTTGTCAGATCCAGAGGCCTCTTCTGCTTGAGGACAGTCAATTATGTTGAATAGGACTTGGTAGGCCTGGGCCAGGTCCCAGCACATTGCAATGATTTATGTTTCTCTGGAATTGCTAGTGTGACAAGATACTTTCCTCAAATATTTTAATAGTTTTTGAGCATTCTACACTTGTTTGGGGCTGAACTACCAAAACATTGGAGGTGGACACTGTCCTTGGTACTTGCCCACCCTTTCCCATGCACTCTGTAACTTGTAACGATCCAGCTCCAGGGCAGATCTCTGGGCAGTATCCCTAAATAATTGTTTGACCTCAAGCAAAACCTGAAACACATGCAGGAGACATAGCAATATGAATACACTGGTTTGAACATCTCAAGGATATTCAAAATTCTCAAGAGTTATTGAAATTAGCCTGGAGGAGAATGAAAAGGTGAAAGTGAAAGAAAAGGTGGAGGAATGGGGCAAGTGTTCCTCCTCATCTGCCCCATAGATTGGGTCTCTGATGAGAAAAGATAAAAGGTCTGCTTGTTAATAGTTTTTCAAGAGGTGGTTCCCTAAAAGTACATATATGACAATCATACTGAGCAAAAATACAAGTTCAGTCTCACAAACAGGAATTATTTTATCATATCTTGAGCCAGTGTTACACAGTTCATCAAAATTATATCCTTAATCCAGGCCCCAGAGGTAACAAAAGAAGAACACAGAGAGAAAGTAACGCCTAACCCAATTCTCAGAACAAGCACAACAACTCTAACTCCAAATAAATCAACATTGTGACCAGTGACTATTGAATAATGTTAATGGATGATTAAAACAAATTTGCTTAAGCACACTTTGGTCAGACCTGCAGTCAACCCGACAAAAAGGACTGCTGAGTTTTAGCTCATTCAGCAACTAAGAACCATACAAGTGCTCATTCAGTGGGATCCACAGTGGTATGGGGAGAGAATTGGAAAGATTAAATTGAGATGATTTGTAGATTGAAATAAGAATGGTTTAATAGTTTAAATAAAATGTAACAATAACAATCATAGAAACCATAATAAATTGTTATGGAAGGAAAATTGAAACAAAGAGACAGACATAAAACCCCAGAAAAACAAGTTCTGTAAATGCAAAACAATTGCTTATGACCAACTGACTGATGCCCAGCCAGCACCTAAGTAGGCTCTCTCAGGCCAGAATATCATGTTGGAAAGGTGGGGTCATGTGCTATGGCTGTGTTCCCTCCCAGCTTCTTCTGCTTCCCCAGACTCCTCACCAGCAAATAAGCCTGAGAAGAGACTGTCTCCATAATAAATATCCTTCCCACTTGGATTGGTGGAAAGGAGAAATACCTTGATTCCATGACACAAGACTTCATTCAACAGTACAGAAGAAAAATATTGGACTCTTTAAAAATAATTTATTTTCTCATTCTTCAGAAGTTCTGTGATCTCCCTATAGCACTCCCATCTGCATTTATTATTTTTCAATTTAGTAGAAGAAATATATGTAAGTGAACTGAAACATCGTACATCTGGGCTTACCATCAATATGGTTGAGACCTACTTTTAACTTTTCAGGACTAGCTCATACCATGGAGACAACTTTCTTGACATCTCTAGGATCCAATGACTGTAGAAAAGTATAAGGAGGCTTCATGGGCTTTATGAAGCACTAAATACATTATTCTTTCCCTTCTATACCTTTGAAATTACTAACTGCTCTCAGAATAAATGGAGAAGAAAATAAGACCAAGGAAGTCTATATCACCCCTATTTTCTTTCTGATTGTCTTTACAGAATATTTTCATATTCACTTAATAGCAAATATTTCTGTTTCTCAAGTCATGCAGAGGCAGTTATGAAAGTTCATATTGATTATATATTTTGCAAGTCTACATTTTCTTGTTTACTGTGCTATGACCTCAGGCAGATCTTGAGACAGGTGGACACCTCTACTATGGTCTATCATATAAAGGTTTAGCCAAAATAGTGTTTCATTTTCAATATTGGACTCCTAGATTCTAGCATGTCATTACATCTGACAGGACCTTAAATGACCCTAAATCAACATCACCTCCTATGTAAAATAAAAAAGATAAATTAAATTCTAAATTTTATATAAATATATATATATATATATATATGCTGTTAAATTATGCCACTGCAACATTATTTTTGAAACCTGTACACTGCTGTCTCCTATTTATTCATAGAATCACTGACTCATAGAATGATTTATGTTGCAAGAGTCCTTAAAGATCGTCTAGGTCCAAATGCTTCCTGCCATGAGCAAGGAAGACCAGGTTGCTCAGAGCTTCCACTAAACCAGGTTGCTCAGAACCGCATCCATCCTAGTTTTTAAAACCTCCAGGGACTGGGAGCCCACAATCTCTCTGGGCACCTTGTTCCAGTGCGTCACAACCCTCACAATAAAGAATTTCTTCTTAATATCTAATCTATATCTACCCTCTTTCAGCTTAAGGTTATTCCCCCTTGTCTTATCACTACATGCCCTCATGAAAAGCGCCTGCCCAGCCTTCTTGTAAGTCTGCTACAAACACTGAAAAGAATTATGCATTCAACATTACAGGTAAATGAAGTCATACTAGAAACTTTATTTTAAGTTAGCAGTCTTATAACATCATACTTGTATGAATTGAGTATTCACATTATCATATTCTCAGGCAAAACAAAAACATTACCAGGCAGAAAATTATGAGAATTTAAACCAAAATTTGCACTCATGCATTGAATGGTGTAAATATAAAGAAAAATAATTTTATTTACCTTTGTATTCCAGATGGAATCCAGTAAAACTAACAGATCCATCACTCCGAAAAGCCAGATGCATGGTATTTGAACTGCTCTCTATCCTCTCTGGCAGTTTGCTATCTTGAAAGCTCCCAATCAGTGGGCTATTACTGTCTGGCCCATCATAGATATAAAGAAAATCATAATTTGGTTCTATACTGAAGCTAGAAAACAAAAAAGAGAAATATCAGATTGAATATGCTTTGCCTAACATTTTCACTCTTATTAGCTTAAATTTGAAATTTACTATCATTGTTTTAATAAAAGGAAAAAAAAATCCCTCCACCGTGAGAAAAAAAAATGGTTTGTAGAAGTGTTTTATTAGCAACCACAGAAATATTCAATCTTTTGGTTCACACCTTAGAAACAATAATTTACTGCTAGCCAGAAAAAAGGAAAGCTTTTTAAATAGATAAAAAATAATAACATATTCCTAAAGGTTTAGAAAAATAAACCTAGATCTATTGGAACCCTTGGCAAAAATGCTTTATGATATGATGCACTCAGCTTTCAGCCAGGTTAAACACTTTCAGACAGCCAGAGGATGATCTTCCCATATCTCTCAGAGCAAGAAGCATTTTGCATATGATCAGTTTAAATAAAAAAGATCAAGTTTTGAAACCTCCCATTTTCTTCCGAACCACATTATTAACTACATTTGATAACTAACTTAATTAGTTAAATTCAAACTTAATTTTAGTTAAGGGCAGAGAGTTAACCAATTTTACTTGTAAGATTGTCCCCGTACAAAAAGAGTTTTCTAAAAAGGTAGTTAGTAAGACAATGAAAATCCAAACTATTATGCCTCTACTTGACTGTGGCCACTCATTGAAAGAAATGTAGGCATTGAAGACCTGATAGAGCTCCCTTTGTAACTTTTGGATTATTTAAAATATATTTCCTTATAAAAGAAATGTGAAAGTAAAAAGTCACCAGCTTTGATTATTAAAGTGTTGTAGTTCATCTTGATTTTAAAAGTATTAGTTGGAGTAAGTTCCATTCAAAAGACTATTTAACAGTACTTAGTGGTGTGTTCAGTATTTCTCACTCTAGGTTAGTCTGTGTGTCACAAACGAGGCAATTCTCAGTAAAGAGGCAATCTTTGACCAAGATTAAGCTTCTGAGTTTCTATCAAAGATTCATAGCAGCAGACCATATATTGAGATTTTTTTTTAACTTGGTATTTGGGATCTATAAACTGTGCACAGTATCTGGATTCACACTGCAAAACATTTTTTTATTCTAAGATGGAGGATCTAATATCTAAATGTAGAATATAAAAAGCAGAATACTCTTAAATATATTGAGCTCATGATATTAAGCCAAACCAATAAAGTGCTACTACACAGTAGAAAGTTTCCTACCAACTTACAACTTTCTGAAATCACCAACAAAATAATTATACTGTTAATTATGTAAATATAATTATATGATTAATTTCCTTAGGATGGATTCACAAAAACACATACTATGTTATTGACCACCAAGAACAGACAACTATATCTACCTCTCTAAAAATGTCATCACATTAAAACTGTTCAGAAAAATATAGACACTATTATAGAACACCCAGCATAAGAAGAACTTAAATTTGATGTGACATCATAAGTACCATTTTTACCTTTTCTGTGACATATTTCCTAGTTAGGATGCATAATTTTCACACATAATAGATATATGAATTTACATCATGTGTTACAAACAGTGCAGACAGCAGAAGTTCCTTTGTGAATTCTATTAAGCTCAATTTAGTCTTCTATTGTGATAAAAGTCTAGAACAATTCTATCTAATAGCCAGAACATCAGGAAGTATCTTGAGTGTCCTGAAATTATATGGACTAATAAAACTAAATTTAAAGACTACTTTTGAAATTTTGCCTAAATAGCAACTGTGACATACAAATAGATGAATCAATAGTTTTCATCATTAATGACCATCCTGGTTTGCAGACATTTCAGTGAGTTACTCCATGCCACCTTCTCAGAAACTGAATCTTAGTTAAATTAAGCACCATCCACCTCAACATTAGCCAGTGTAAACAGAATGCTTTTAAGGAAACATCAATGAGTTTCTAAGCTCCACTTGTATGTGTATTGATGACTCTGACATATATATTGTAACTTTTAACCAAGTTAATAATTACTAATCCCTTTGATAGCTATATTAAGTACACATATTTTACCCTACGGAGATCTGAACAATAATAAAGTTATAATAATGAAGCCAATAATAAAGTTATAAACATTACTTTAAAAATTTTAAGTAGCAGCTTACCTGATAAATGCTAACGATATAACATAATCACTATTAACATTGATAGTCCAGTCACAATCTCTGCTGTGGGGATAAGGATGAGGGAAGTTTGGTGAAAGTATAAAACCTGATGAGCCAGTCAGGTTCCCTCCACAGGGAGCTGTGAATAAAAATAGACTGAACTTGAGGAAGGAAGGTAAGAGACAAAGAAGCAAGTAGCTGCAATCTGTTCACTGACATTTAGTGTCCTCCAAAATTTAAACAAGTATTTACAAAGGTATTTACAAAGCTTTAATAGAAACAAACAAAAAACATATTCACATCTTGCCTTAGACAAATACTAATACTACTATGTGAAACTCTTGCTTTTGAAATCTGTCCTTTTGCTTGCATAGCATTGTTTCAAGGTTTTTCTGAATATACTGGGAACTTGAAAAATGCTCTGGCTACACACCAAAAAAACGGTATAAGTTTTCCTCTTTCTACTTCTTGTTAAAGACATTCTAAAAGAACCTCCTTAGGCTATGAAACATGATACTTACATTGATAATGCAATTATCTGCTTTTTCACCAGATAACAATGATTAGTTCAGATTAAGATGGATATAATATAAATTAAATTATTCAAAATATTCAAGTAATTGCACTTTTCAAACTCAGAGATAAATAAAATAGCATTAGCACAATCAGAGTAAAAAAATCACATTTTTCTGTGTGTTTTTGAGGTTCACAAATGTTGTGGGGTTTAAGTCCAGCAAAATAAATAGTAAGAAAAGAAGGAACGTTTAATGAAATTTTGTTCTTCGGTATTCCTTATCTGAGACTTCAAGTAGCAACAAGAGAATAATCAGGTTTTCTAAAGATCTTCTTTGAAAGAACTTCTTATAATGTTATTCAAAAGATCCTAGATAAGATTTATAAAGATTTATATTTTTGAGTTTTAATTCTGCTAAGTGATCATCTGGGCCTAGGAAGGTAATTGATTACTCAGGTCTTCTGTAACAGGTCTTCTGTGAGCTCTAAGGCTATTTAAATCTCTTATAGAATCATTGAGTGCAACCACAAACCTAACACTGCCAAGTCCATCTCCAAACCATGTCCCTAAATGCCACATCTACATGTGTTTTAAACACCTTCAGAGTCGGGGACTAAGCCATTTCCCTGGTCAGCCTGTACCAATGCTTGGTAATCCTACTGGTGATGAAGAAATCTGTCCTTATAGCCAATCTAAACCTCCCATTGTGCAAATTGAGGCCATTTCCTCTCATTCTGTCATTCGTTACTTGGGTGAAGAAATGAACAACACCCTCAATATGACTTCATTTCAGGCGCTTGTAGAAAGCAAGAATGTCTTTCCCGAGCCTCCTTTCCTCCAGGCTATGCAATGTCAGCTTCCTCAGGTGATCATAATGCTGTTATCTGGACCCTTCACCAGCTTTGTTGCCCTTCTCTGGACTCACTCTATTACCTCAATATCACCAGCGCCGAGTACAGGAAGATGATCATGCTGGTCATACCTTGCTGATACAAGCCAGGATACCATTGGATTTCTTGTGTGCCTCTGGGCACACAATGGCTCGTGTTTGGCCACCTGTCAACCAATGCTCCCAGGTTCTTTTCCAATGGGCAGCTTCCCAGCCATTCATCCCCCAAGCCTGGAGTGCTACTTGGTGTAGCGCAGGACTCATCACTTCACCTCATTGAACCTTGTAGCAGTGGCCTTGGCCCACTGATCCAGCCTCTCCAGATTCTGCTGCAGATCCTTCCTACCCTCCACAGATCAACACTCCAGCACAACTTAGTGACACCAGAAAACTGAGAGTGTGCTCAGTCACCTCATCCAGATCATCAATAAAGAGATTAAACAGGACTCGCCCCAGTATTGACCGCTGGGGAATACCACAGGTGACTGGCCACCAGCTGGATGTCACTCCATCCACCCTGACTCTCTGGGCCCAGCCATCCAGTCAGTAGCTACCCAGTGAAGAGTTCACCAGTCCAATGAGCAGTCAGTTTCTCCATGAGAATGATGTGGGAAATAGTGTCAAACACTTTACCAAATGCTGGATAGTTAACACTCCCTGAGCAGGTGTCCTTGTCATACAAGGAGATCAAGATGCTCATTCAGAAACTACCTTTCATAAACCAATGTTGTCTGGGCCTGATCCTCTGGTTGTTCTGTATATGCTGTGTGATTGCACTCAATAGGATTTCTACAGATAAAGATGGTATGTACAGGTAACATTCAACCTACTGGGAAATATACAGAGTATTTCCTAATATCATGAGAAATACTGCTTCCAGCTCTGGGGCATCCAACACAAGAAAGACATCAACCCTTTGGAGAGAGTCCAGAGGAGGGGTGATCAGGGAGATGGAACTCCTCTGCTACGAAAACAATCTGAGAGAGTTGGGATTCCTCTGCCTGGAGAAGACAAGGCTCCAGGAGAATTTACGGTGCCTTTCAGTGCCTAAAGAGGGCCTGCAAGAGAGCTGGAGGGCGATTTTTCACAAGGCCATTCAGTAGCAGGACAAGGGACAAGTGTTTTAAACTTAAAGGTAGGTTTAGATCAGGTTTTAGGAGGAAATTCTTTACTGGAAGGGTGGTGAGACTTGGAGCAGGTTGTCCATGGAATTTCTGGATGCCTATACCTACAACTGTTCAAGATAAGGTTGGATGGGGCTTTGAGTAATTTGCTCTAATGGAAAGTGCCCCTGACACAGCAGGAGGATGGGAATTAGGCAGTCTAACCCAAACCACTCTGTGAATCTATGATTCTATTAATTAAATCACTTGAATTCATGAATTAAGGTCATTTATGAATTCAAGTAAAGCAAGTAGAATACTTAAGTAGATTAACATATCCACAGTCACAGTATATATGAGTATAGTCTTTCTACATATTACCTATCTGTTTACATTAAAAGGGAGTAAGGAATAGCAAAGTTAACTCAAAACAAAACAAAACACCAAAAATTTAGAATCTTCATTTACATTTTGGTATTAAAATTGGTGATGAATCATGAAAGCATAATTTTGTGTAAAAACAGAAGTGGAAACAACAGGCACTAGGATAGCTTTAGGAACACAATAATATCACAAATTAATAGTACTAGCAAATGCGTAAAATATATATTCCAGACCTAGCACCATTTGTTTTAATTTTTTTGATAACGGCCAAATACAACTTTTATCACAATAACATTTTCCCAGATGTTTCAGTTGATAGGTAAAGTTGCATTATCTACAAGGGAACAGATGGGAGAAATTTCATTTAGTGTGAAACATTTACTTATTTTTACAATAAAGATAATAATTGCAAATTTTCTATCCTCAAAAAATTAAAATGTGTATTGTTTCTAATTAAAAGCATATGCCATTGAATGTTCCTTTGTCACAATTTCAAAATGAGCAATATTAAATTATTATAAAACAATACACGTCCATTAGTTGTAAAATAGTTCAGTGTAATTTTATGTAACCTTGTTGAAGTAAAAGTTCCTATAAAAAAGGAAGTGTGAGTTTGTATGGAATGTAAAGGCTGCTCATCAGTTGGAACTAATGTTCTTCAGTATAATCCTGTACATTCCTCTTTTTCATGTACTTTAATGGTTTAGGTTGCACTCTCTGCATATCCTAGGAATGAAATTGTGAAGAATACCAAAGAGGATATTTAGGTTATTCACTGTAACCAGGCTTCACTGAAATGACCACTAAATGGTATGAGTCTGATGATATTTTTGAAGTACTCTGAATTGGCATATAATGATACAAGGAAGTTAAATGGTATGTCCTTGTTCCAGACTAAATTCTGCCAATGTCTGCATTCATGCTACTTTCCTGAGCTCTCGATTTAGTTTAGTCCCCTGTTAGTTCATTGATAGAATATTTTCATATGAGTAACTTCTTTCTTATATACCTATTCTTTCTTTACACACATCAGCAGATATCTTTGCTGTTTACAGTGTTTCCATTTAATTCTTCCCAAGGCCTGTTGATAATCAAAAAGAGAATAAATGGAAAGTACACTAAGCTAGACAGACAGACAGAATATATTTTATTTCAAGTCATGCCATTGCCAGCAGTAAAGGATGATTATAAAAAACATAATCTTCAACTTTGCAAAATACTCCCAGACAAAATTTTCTTCCAATAGAATGCTTTCAGATTATTTTAATTGTCAGTTCACAAGATAGTGAGTTGAGAATGTTAACATAATCTAGTGAAAAATGTTATTAGATTAGGTTTCCTTTTCCAGTTTACTATCTTCTCTAAACTTAGCCACAGACTTCTCTCTCTGTGCATTTTAATTAAATTCTTATGTGTTTCAGAATCCATAATTTTCTGAATTTAATGTGTAGAAAATTATTGCCATAACCTTAATTTTAACTGAGGACAGACAAGCTCTGAAAACAAAGTTTAAAGAAAACTTTTTACAGTATTGGACATAAGAGGTGAGACTGAACAAGTATAACAACTCATCTAGAAAGAAAGGCAAATGTCAAAACACTATGAAAAAAATATATTTTTATGTGTTATGCAGTAAAAACTAGATGTAGGTTATGTGAGCCTGTCTTTATAAACCTCTGTGTAGACATAGTGGTAAGCAAGCATTGAGCCTTACTGTCTCTGTGATGATCTCAGCATTCATTATTTCTATATAAGGAAATATAGGTTGAGGTGGTTTTTATTTACAATCTATTTATTTTCGCTAAGAGGCAACAAAATCTTATTCCACAGTTTTCTGGCTTTTATTTATTTATTTAATTAATTACTTCTTAAGAAATGAAACAGAATGTATGGCTTCATTTACTTTTTCTTTCCTTTTTTAAAAAAAACCCAACATACTAAATAAAGAATCATTGCATTATATGTTTTTGAATGGAAAGTACCACTGGAATTAAGTGTTTTTAATAAAATCTTTTTATAAATACGAAAAACGAGACCTTGCCTGAAACAAAACAGCAGCAACAAATGAAATTGAGCCACAAGGAAAAAAAATATTTATCTATGAATTTCTGAAGAAAGTCTGAAACCTTGGGAGACAGTTTATAGTTCCCCTAAATGTATAGTTAACCTGAATCCTAAAATCTGTTTTTGCATATCAGAATTTTTAATGTAATCCCTGAGAAAAATAAGCAAATACAGTCACTTAAGATTCTGGTATCTATGCAGGATTGGATACAGAAAATCTTTGGAATGGAAAACATGGAGATATTTTTTGCAGCACAGACACAAACCAAAGGACTGTCTTTTGGCAGAAACATGCTCTTAAATTTATAGTTTCTCAGAATAACTTTAGTATAGAAGAATTTTTAATTACTATCTTTCATTCAAATACATGAATCATTATTTAATTCTCTGTTATTGTCCCATCGCTAGTACCTTTGAAAGGAAGATGTTAAAATTTTGCGAGGCAAGACTAAGGGAATTAAAAAAAAACAAGGCACTCCCACAGGTAAGAACAATTAAAAAGTACATTTCCCTCATTTTGAGCATTAATAATTAAGAGGTTTGAAAAGACACTTTGGTGTATAAAGAACGAATACAATAGATCTAGAGCATGGTACAACTATACACCTTCAGAATTATTCCTGCCTCTTATTCTTTCATCAAAATTATGTTTGTTTTTTTATAAAGCTTTGATAAACAATGATGATGTTGAAGTTACATGTGGGGTAAGCATTGCACAGTTTGGATTTACAGGAATGAAAGCAACATTAATGAATATATTACAAGTTATGAGAAAAAAATCAATGAACTTCAGGGTGTACTGAGCTACAACACAGTTTTGAAATCACTTAGCTCCAAGACAAGGTTTGCACACTCTAGTCTATTAGCAGTTCATATTCTCCAAGAATGTATCATTATAGGAAATCAATGGAGAATAACTTCATGCTTGACATTTGGACAAATAAATCATCATAATAAGCATTCTTGCTACTCTGTGTACAGTAGGCTTTTTGCATGAAGTGTGGAACTTACCAGTATTAATTAAATGGATGCTTGCAGCTAAAATCAAGTATATGCATATTTAATATATGCTACAGACAGAATGTCAGTTGAGCACCTACACCTACATTTAGTCTATTTTGTAATATAACCAACTCACTATTGATAGTGATTAAAACTGCTAGTACTGCTTTATAATAGGGTAATTATTTTTCAGTTGAGATATGTATTTTAAAAACAGCAATATCAAATAAGGCCAGCATAATAGAAAAATATTTTAACTTTAGGGCCCAGAGCCCTAGGATTCCTTTTACTTGTTCACTTAGATATCTACAGATGTTCAGTCACCATTACTATAAAATGCATATTTTCACATCTAAGAATTATAAGAGATGAGCAATAAAATGTTTCTTTACTGCAGTCTTCCAGAAAATAGTCGAGACAGTTCTTGTCTTCAAGCCCATAAACTCACATGACACAGGAAGGCATAGTAAGGAGAGTAAGAGCAGAGAAAATAACACTTTTAACACATTAAGTAGAATAGCCAAGACACTAAGTCAGTATGGTAGTGTTTGCAAACACCTGTCTGCAGATATGCATGAACAAGGTAGGCAGCATGCATACAGAGGATATGCAAATAGAATGCAGATTTTATTTGTAACAGCTAAGGTCAAGATAAGTTTATTAAATGAAAGAGAGTATTTGAAAGCTTTACAGAGCTCCTTGCAGTTGTAATCTCTGGCGAATTCCTCCCCGCAATCTTTGTCACAGAATACACTACCAAGGATAATAGTCACTGACACTGACTGGTTTTCTCTGTCCCAGATCATCAAGTTATAAATGAGATGGCCCTGAGAGGGAGAGCATGAGAACTATTATACTAACAACTACAGAGGAAAGGTTTTGGTTATGACTATCAGAGGTTGACATTAAATCATTTTTAAGATGTGCAGTACATGTATTTTCTTCAAACAAGTTCCTAGAACAGTGTAATTCATTACATAAAGGTTTCAATTTTTAGGAAAGCATCATTTATTTTTTTCTGCATACCTATACAGACTGGTGGGTTTGGCTGCCAGAAGTACCGGTTTTCTACCTGAATGCAGGTTATTCTCTCATCTCCTTGAAGTTCATAGCCAGGGTCACACTGAAAAATGACAGTGTCTCCAGGTTCTCTTCCATCACCATTTCTAGTTCCATTCATGGGGACGCCAGGATCACGACAGGCAGTTGCTACAGAACCTAGCAACACAGTGAAAAAAAATATAAATACATTTTGGAAAAAAAAAATCCATTTTGTTGCATTTTTCTAATCAGGAAGCTCTGCAAATTCAAAATTTTTTTAATCACTTAAAAATGTTGAGAAATCATCCCACAATCTGCTGGTTTTATACTATTATTCTTTTCTATCTCTTTTAGTTATTAAAAGTGCCTAATTTTTCTTTTAGTTATTTTTTAATTCTTTGAAGCACTGCAGTATGCAAAAAGGAAAGGAGGAGATTTCCTATTACCCTGGACATTTAGTACTTTTAACTTAGAGCAATTTTTAATATGAATAAAATTGAAATCAGATTAAGGTCTTCAGGTTTTCTAATTAAGGTATGCTTGCATACATCTTCAATTCTCCACAATTCTATAGTTCATAAATGTATCTATGGTGCAACATTTAGCTGTGACCTTGGAAGAGAATTTTATTGATCAATCCTATCTATACCCTTGCACATGACCTATCTACAACACTAGGCTTTTGTAGTAATAATAAAGAAATCATTACAAAAAATACACATGGATTTAGTTTCAGACAATGTACAGCTATATATAATACATCAGTATGGATTGTTATTAAGATAAAATACAATCACAATAATTACAAAAGTATAAAAAAATTAAAGATATTTTCCTCTTGATCAACATAATAAAATATGCACTGAAACATGTAAGCTTAAGGAAAAAGTACATCAATATTTATTAAGGTAAATATTATTTCCTACTAACATTATGGAAGAGAAACATGTTATATGTATTACAAATAAATACCAAATGTCAGACTTGCCTGTGGAACTAGTCCCACTGAGCTCAGCAACCTGTGTAACATAAACACAAAGTGGCAGTACTGAGATTTAATTCAGATGCCCTCTTTCTGAGAAGGTAATACCAGCAGGCAGAAATCTATTCATCCAAAATGTGTCTGGGTTTTGTATTTACAATGTTTTTGAAGAGCAAATTTTGGTCTAAACTGTATTTCTCTCAGCAAAAACCAAACACTCCAAGGACGTTCTTTTCTGAGATGCACTTACTAAAAATATAATTGGTGCTATACAGTTATAGCTGTATAAAAATTGGGATTTTTATGGGGTTGTTTTTAAACATAGGAAGTACTGACTAAAGGAAAAAAATATTAAAAAATATAGGCCCACAAATAAATTCTCACATAAAAATAAAGCATGAACAGAAGGGGAAAATTTTCCTTCTTAGTCCTCAAATATTAAATATATATTTCTTTTAAATGTTTCAGAATAAATTAAAGATAGCTATCTTTTTATGTTTTCATGTAATTTTTTAAAACTTCTGTTTTAGACACTACCATGACTTCTGTTTGTATCTTTAAATATGTTGCTGGGTTTAAACTTAGAAAAATATTACTAAAATATTAAATTACTAAATTCACTGTGTTCTGCCCACTTTAATATTATCTGCCTTGAATTTTGCCATAAACAAGAAAAAAAATTCTCTGCTTTATCTAAAACATGCTATTTCAGAATACTGGTGGCTGATTCTTACTCAGAATTTGCAATCAATCTTGAAGGGCCAAAAAGAGAATATTGGCATGAAACTTGTTATTGTCTGTTCATCATATTGCTCTTACATGATTTCATCATTATGTAAAAAAAAATGGATAGGGCTGAAAAAGACATGAAGGGGCCACACAGGAATTTCTGATACAGTTTCTTTGGGTATTTTAATCACTTAATAATATTTATGCAAATTAATTTTTTAAGATGAGATCTGTGTGCCAAACTTATCACCTTACTCTTATTTGCCTTGTATAGCAGTCATCTTGCATGCTTGCACGCTTGCTCAACCCACCTCCTGGTCTTTTGGCTTTGTAGCCAAATTGATGAGGCATGGATTGGATAAGTGGAGTATGAAATGGGTGGAAAACAGGTTGGTGTGCCATGTTCAAAGAGTGTCCATGATCCAAAACCTAGGCAGGAGCTGTTTGGCAGCAGTGTCCCTCAGGGGTGGTTGTTGACTTTAATATTCATTAAAGATGGGGACAATGAGACAAAGTTAGCTTTTGGCAAGTTTACAGACACTGGCTGATCAGTAGATATGCTCTAGTGCAGGGAAGCTATTTAGGGAGGTCTCAGTAGGCTGGAGAATAAGGCTGAGACAAAATTCAGGAGGTTCTAAAAAGGAAATTCATCCAGGACAAATGAATCCCAAGAAACAATTTACCAGAAAGCAGCTTTACGAAAAAGGAATAGAGAAGACAAAAGCCCTTCTAGGAAGCATGTGTGCAGCAAAAGCACAAACATAGCAATCAGAAGATGGAAGAAGCAAAACTCCAGATGTATAAAGGAAAACACTGTTTCACTTCAAGTGTGGTCAAACATTCTATTTTGTTTCTTTTATAGAGGGGTTGTTATCTGTTTGACTGTTTTGTGACCAGGCAATTGGACTAGAGGTCTTCAGAGGTACTTTCCAACTTTAACTATTCCATGAATATTTTTAAACTTTGCAAATTCACATTAAATACACACAGATCTAATTTAAAGATAAAACCACTGCTCTAAGACTGTTTTTTGCATTAGAACTAGAATGCAAAAGAGAGCTTCTCCGCTCCTACTATGTCATCATCTGGGTTTTAGAATTTTAAGTAGATGATTTCTAGAAGTCTAATTCTCATTTTTTTCTGAGTTTGTTCAGCATTTTGAAAGGCTCTATTAAAAGTATGAAATCTAACTGAAGGGTTTATGAGCTGGTTTGGCAGACCAGGTGAGCTTCTCAACGGGCTGATAAAAAATTTATTCTGAATGACCAGGATGTAAGAAAGGAAAAGAATGCAGCATGCCATTAAAAGTACTGAATATACTTTGATTTATCATAAGTAAATAATCATTTATTAGCTTAGATTTGCCTAAAATCTGTGGGAAATTTTGCTTCTCTCTGCTCTTTAAAGTCCTACCTAAAGGAAGAGAGAAAAAAACCTTCATAATACAGCTACTTCATAATACAGCATATCACATGATATGTGATTTATATATTCATGTAGTTGTACGACATTATCCTAAATATCATCATCAGGATAATAAAACAGTGATGAGTTCTTAGTGAAAGCACACTATAGAGCTATAAATGTGCTAACTTGGAGCACTTAGTACAATTTTTCACACAGACTTTGGAGATGTGGTAGGGTAAAAATAGGAAATAGCCTTAGGTATTCATACTGGACAATTATAGAAGTAATGCATTTATGGAGAGTTAACATATATTCCCCATATATTCAAACTGAATTTCTTAATCACAGCTTTCTGTCATGTCTTCTGTAGCTGTAAGGGTTTTTTCATGTGCCTGACTCTAGCCCATCATTACCACTGTTAAAAGCTGTGTATGTTTACTGGTTTTTTATTTCAGAGAGGCTATCTGTGTGTTCTGTCCTCTGTTCTCAACTCTTTTTGCCTCTTTAATCTATTTATTTTTTTAATATTTCTTTTCATTACCTATCTTCAGCCTATTTTTTTTCTCTTTTTAATGTGTCAATACTGTTTATGAACTGTATATTCCAGTACAAGACGTGGGATTTTTTTTCCTGTTATATATTCAGGCACCTCAATCACTGAAGTGATCACATCATTCCCCATGAACATTTGTGGAGTAAGCAAAAATTCTGGGAATAATGCCTTTATATATGCCTGATTACCTGCAATGCAATCTTGAGAGCTTTCTGTAAAATAAAGATTGGGCTATCACAGTTCCCCATAAGTTCATGTATAAGCACTAAAGTTCTTTGTGATGTATTAGAGTTGATAAACAAAGAAAAGAATACCTCATTTTTTATTCTATTACAATAATTGGAAACTCAGAGTAGGAAATATTGTCTTGAATAACAAGCAAGCTGTGATTTGTGAATGTAATCCATTAATTTCCTATAAAAACATTTTTTATGGGAAATGGACAAAACTCAGATGTGTCTATTACCTAATATATGCAGCATAACAGGTGCAAGAGTGACTCTGTGTGTAGCACAAACCTGTGAGTGTTCATCTGAGAGCTTTTTTTCTCTAATGAAGAGAGAAAAATGCAGAAACCTATTTTATTTTTTCTCTTGGCACTGCTAGTTCAGAGTAATCACATGCAATCAGTCAAACAATTTGGGCTAGATAAAGAATTAAGAGACAATTCTTGATCACAAATTCCAGGATGGAGATGAATGCAGCTCATGCTTAAACTGTTCAGTGGGTGAGAGATTAGTGAACATATTAGATAGACAGAGCTTGTGTGTCTCTCTACATGGTCAGAGCGACAGAAAGTGTTTCAACGCAATTATTACACACTTCTGAGCTGAGTATGTTTGTAAAATAAAAGTCCAGATTGGGTTTTGGTTTGCAGTGGGGCATGGTTTTGGAGCAGATGAGTTGTTTTCATTTGGATGAAGCTAAATTTGAAGATACACTACTGAACTACGCTAGAACGACTCTGAACTAAGAATATCTCTAAACAGTGTTGCCAGCAGTGGTTCATTACCAGCTGTTTCAATCCATGTATCAGCTCCTCTCAGTTCTTCTGTGTGATGTGCTAACACAGAAATAACTGAAGGACCCACAAGTGAGACTTAATATCTCAGATTATGGCCATATAACCATATTTTCTAATTTAGACTTTGAATATGAGATCACCAATCCTCCAGAAAACAAATGCCATTGCACAGGCAGAAGTATTTACTCTGGAAAGTTGTTTATCTTACACAGTTCCTGCTAGGTGACTTGAATAAAGTGGGGCAGAATATTGTTTAGAATCTTGGCAACCAAGCCATGCAAAAAATTAATTTCTTTTCCACTCAAAACTTGTTTGAATTTTTCCTAAGAGCATTCATATAAACAGATTCATATGTTTTGAGCAGTAGAGATGAGGGAGATGATCCTAAATCATCTCTTTATGAGCTGTACAATACAGTGCAAAGGTTCCTACAGAGCCACAGAAACCATTAAACCAGAATTCACTCATACCCAGAAAAGATGTAAACACAGATCTTTCTACAAATGTCGTTTATGTGGGGTATAAAAAAGTTTTGATACATCTTTTCAATAATAAGGAAAAAATATATTTCATCCATAAATCAGATAATTAAATATTCTAAATTGATTATTCCTGCTTCAAAAGCCATAAGTTACTACCAGGTTCAAAAAGTTTCTGATAGTTCATAAGCCCAAGAAATTTAACAGGTGACTGAAATGTTCTAAAAGGACAGATCTAATTTCATGGAGGTAAGATACCTTGAAACATAGCAATAAAAGTTGGGCAAGGTTATAAGAGACTCCACTGATGCTGGAAACAATATCATAAATGTCTTGAGATTTCTTGGTGTTAACAGTGATTTCTAAATTTGATGTTGTAATGCATGCCAAGTCAAATATAATTAGAGTCCGAATCTCAAAGCTGAAGAAATAAGGAAAAAATAAATATTTTTTTCTTTTTTTTTTCTTTTTTTCCTCCTTTATTTTTTTTCTTTCCCCAGAGCCCACAGTCATGTCAGCAGCTTCAAGCCTTCCAAATTTCAGGGCCTCATAACACAAATCATGTTTAAAATATTATTATAAGCTTATTTAAACCAACATATTCTTCCAAACTCCTATCACTTTAAATAAAGGCTTTCTAGTATTGCTGGTCTTTCAAACATGCATCAGCCTGAACCAAACCTGACTGCACCTTCAAAATTCAAGCTGTCTCAGGACCCACATAATACCTTTACCTATATGGACACTGCAGTCTCCCTGAATCTCTAATGCTGTTTGAGAACCAGGTAAGCCTGGTATTTGCTATTTTAAATCCAACCTTCTATATAACTTTTCCTGAAAAAGAAAGAATAAATTACTTACAGCATTTTCATGGTCTTCTACCAACAGAAGAACTGCTGATAGCATTTCTTTAATCTATTTTTAACTCTCCTTTCTGCTGTAGATCTAACAGATATTTAGAAGCATGGTCATTGTAATTCTTAAGTAAATTCTAACCACAGACTCCATTTGTTGATTTTGCATGACTTCATGGATCCTATCTAAGTTTGTCAGTTATTGTTTGAAGATTAAAATGGGAAAATATTAGGAATAAATCAAAGAATCAGAATTTCATTTTGGACAACACATCCCTTCAATGAAGAAGTTTAACATCTTGCATAACCAGGTTTTCTAGGTTGCATAAGCAGGTCTCTGTGCTAAGGAAACTTCCCCATCCAGCCATCCTGGACTAACTCTGGCAGTCACACTTGCACAACCAAAGCTTGGGCTAAGGCTCCTTCATAGCCACACGCCCCACACTCATGGTCAGAACAAGTTTACTAACCAGTTTGACCCCATCTCAGACATCAACTGAACTTATTTTAAAACACTTGTTTACACTGTAACCTGGTATAGTCTCTTTTTTGGGGGGGTGAGTGGGGATGGTAAATGGGGGAAGAGGGCAACAGTGGACATGAAGATTTTTCTTAAGGGTGTTTATCTGATTTTACTATCAGATAGGATTAGAGATAGGTTATCAGAAAGGATAGGTTATGGATCGCACTACTAGATACATTGTAGTTCTTAGGGAGATAAATGACATTGGTTTAATGAAATAATTTTACTTTTGCTAATTGTTTTTGTTTTGTCAATTTATACTAGTTGCTAAAACCATCCAAAGCACTACACTTCTCTTAGAATGCAAACCTTAAGAGTTATTTTATCTCCAGTTCATAAGTAATGATCTTTTTTTTTCAATAATATGAACTCTCCAGTTTGGAACAGGTATTATTTCTTAAGTATTTGCTCAGAGCTTTGGCAATGAGTATGAAACTCAGGCCCAAATAAACAAATTGACATATGGCTTCAGATAATTTCTGAAACTCAATAGAAAATGGATACTGTCACAATATCTAATCATGCTGGCAATGCATTCCAGCTGGAAAGAAGGGTTTTGAAAATCCTAATTTCATTTAGATTGCATGTTTATCACTTGGGGTTTTTTGGAATGTTTTGGTTCTTTTAAGATTTTTATACTATATCAGATCTCATATTCCTTTATGCATACATGTGAACAGTGAGATAGAAATAGCTTCTCAAAACGAAGAAATTATGAGAACCTTGGACTACACACAAGGGCTGCTCATGCAGTGAAAAATCTTACTAAGGGTAATTCAGTTCTTAATAACATTTCTATTAAAAAGATTATTCAGATGATTTGAGGTAAAATGTGTGAGTTTCATTTGGAGGTCTGCAGAATAGTGTGCAACCTGCTTTGTTGCAGCTGTTAATGATATGGTTGTACAACAGAGAACTGCACTTCTGGTTTGCCTTGGCCTTTAACTGAAATCTTCTGAAGAGAGGGGGAGATTGTTCCCATGTTAAAACTTAAATTTTTTATTTTGCCTTTTAGTTTCATAAATTTTATATTTGTATAATAGATTTATAGTTTCAAAACACTGAGAATATTTTGATAGCTCCTAAAGATATGGCCAAACCTTTAATCTGTCTGAATTTTTTACTTGTGTACAATTTTTCCAATAATTCTTTTTATTTGTTTGCTTGGGTTGTGTTGGGGGGGTGGGGAGGGTATACTATAATTGATAAGTTTGACATTGATGCAGAATTTGCCTCATCATTTGGTAATATTCTGTCCATACACTTGAATGTAATTACCCTGTTCTTTGCAAAGGCAATAATTTTTTTCTGTTGAAGGAAGTATTATACTATAGTCACTTGAAAAATTTAAAGAACACTGTGAAGGAATAGCTTCTGTTTACTTTAGTACTATACATATTACATTTTATCAAAACAACAATGGAATATTAATAAGAATAAAGATTCTATATTTATATATTTAGCAAGATTTTAAAATTCATCTCTGCAAATGAGTTGTATCTCAGATTGCATGTCTGATTATGTCCAGCTTGTAATTGAAGATACCGGCCCACAAATAATTTTTTCTACATTCATACACATAGGACCAAAAGACAAGCAATCATCAGTCAAGAGTCTTTTCTCTATCCATCAATTATGAGATCAGACAGATTACTGGAATGCTGTTAAGAAAAAATATAATTTCCCTGACAAAAAAATAGCAGCAAAAAACTCTCTTTTATATTACCATGTTACAAAATGGGTATCCCTGGGCAGAAATGGGGTAAGAGGGAAGTAGGAACAGACAATAAGCTGACAAACTTGAAGTCAACTCCATTGTAGTGGAGTGTTTGTGCTACACTGATGGTTGGGCTTGGTGATCTTAGAAGTCTTTTCCAACATTAATGATTTATTTATATATTTATATATACACACATTTCTGTGATGTTCAGTTAATTACAAGCTTGCAATAAAACCTCTAAATCACTTTCCTTTCCTTTGATATGGATTGTATACCATAGAATATGCACTTGTCTTACACTCATGGACTTAAAAAGGAGAGATGTTCAAATGAGAAGAGACTAAGACCTTGGAGAAACAAAAGATAAGTCTCAAAATAGTCATCCCTCTTGTCCCTCCTGTACATTTGTGAACTCTACTGCAATCTGAATGCAGGAAAAAGTAACAGTCCTGAAGATGTACCTGTACTTGCAGGAAAGATCCCATAACATATGTGCACGTATCTATAAAGGGTGGCACATGAATGATAAACAAAGGAAATTAATGATACTGAAAATGATGAACAGAATATCTGTCTCCAAAGTAGCACTAACTAGAATGAATGAAAACCAGAATTTCTCAGTGACAACAGAGAACAGAATAACTATGGCATTCTGATTTATCTCCCATTGGAAAATGGCTTCTCCAGTCATGTGGTTGAATTTCAATTCCACAGTTTTCTTCTGTCTTTTATATCAAATGCTTAGCAAGACACCATTTTGGAGAATTCTGTAAAACAAGCTCAATATACTGTTCTCCTAGGTACAGAATTTATTGTAAGAAAATGAACTCCGCGTACATTTAAAGAAGGGCAACCTGTCACCTGTGTGCGGTTTTGTAAAAATAAATCACATAAGCCTCAAACGATGGACTTGTCAGTCCCACAGTATTTTGCTCGATGTTCTATGTAATACTGCAAACATGGACTGATGAGTAATCAATCTAGCATATGAATGCAGAGACTAATTTTCATAGTGAATTCTTCACAAGACAAGGGGTTTGGGTTATGTTTCTTTGTACGCAGGAGACAAAGATAAGTCTTGGTCCCATGCAGTTTTGTCCACTTATTGGTAGCAAAAGAAATACAAAGGAAGGAAAGCTTAGTTGAGATTATACTCCTTATCCAGCCAATGGGGTTACATAATTTTGGCTTCAATCGAGCATAAAGAGGCAAACTATATTATTAAGCACAAGTTATTTGATCACCAGTCTTCCTCATATCCTATGATATCATATTCTATAATTTGATACTTTGAATAAAATCATACACTTATGTATGTGGATGCAAACCAAAATGTAATGCTTTTCTGTTGATGTCACACCTAAATATTAGGAAATTACCTGGCACACAAAATAGCATAACCTGTATACTTTTGACAAATTTTTAGTGACTAATACAAAACATAAAATAAAATACATGGTATTAATTAAATCTTCAAAGTGTCTTAGTTGAAATAATTTCAAGGATTTGTATTATTACATAAATATTTTGCTGTCTGGTGCTCTATTTTGATCAATAGCTGACTTAGATTTCAATGAAAGAGATTGGATTAACCAAAGGAAAAAAATATATGGAAGTTAGAGAACCTTTTCTGAAACAGAAAAGTAATTTCATTCATAATATTAAGAACCACACAAGTATAGGTTTGCGCTTCCAAATTTACTTTGCTATATACACAATTATAAATATTTGCAATGGACTTCTCCTGCAATTAAAATAACCCATAGGAACTGAAAATTTATCCAAGAAACTTAAAGCGGAGTGTTCAATTTTATTATTCTTTAACAGAAAACATAGCATCAGATTTTTCAGATTCAAAGAATAGCTTTCCCACATATAAAATTGAAATATGAAATTAAAATACTAATCTGAGACACACAACATTTGAAATTTGGAACCCTATCAGCTTGATCTCTCTGAAATGCCATGTCACAAGTCAGACAAAGTCAACTTTACATATGTAAATTTAGGACAGGTAAGTAGACTTTCTATTCATACAAGTCAAAAGAGTTTGGCCAAACTATACTGCATGGAGTTTAAAAATCAGGAATTTAAATCTCAAATATAATTAAAAGAAGTTACTTTTATGGTGACATGGTGGAGAGGAGGATTTCTTTATTTATAATGTTAAAAATACTTGTAATTATAAGTCACCAATTCTTTTTGATATTTCCTTTCAGCTTTCACTTATTAATACTATGACTCCAAGTCTCTCTAGCTACAAGTCATTACCAAGGCATTTCACATGGAAGCATTAACTCATAGTATTTGCCTGCATAAAGTGCACATACCATCTATGCTACTGAAGTGAGAGATGACAGCTACTAAGTTATTGCCATTTACAGACTTGTGACAGGAATGAAATTTTTGTTATTGAAAGACATAAATGGTTGCTCCTTTTACTAATATCTGCTTCTTAAAAGAAAGGTAACAGCCAATAGAAGGAAACAAATCTATTAAATGGTTTCTTTCTCTTTAAGCCTCTTGATGCTAAAAACAAAGCAAACTCACCCCCAAAATAAAACAAAAAAAAATCCCCAAACTAAACAAGAAAACACACACCAATACCACCTCCTACAAACCTAAAACAAAACCACTGAGCTAAATTTAGAAGTGTGGACATCCATAGATATTTCCGATAGGAAAGCAGTGCTCCTGAAATCGATAAATCCAAAGGATTCTGCTCAAAGTTGAAAGATATCAGCAAACCAGAGTGTGAAAATATTTTAGATTAAAATTTCTTTCTGCTATGGAATAGACACAAGGAAAAATAAACCCTATGTTAGTGACTTCAGAAAAATGAAAAAGTTATGTCAGGAAGGGATCCCTATACCAGCTGTGGTAGGAAACAGCACTCTAAGAAACCTGTAAAATTCCCCATATGCATTTGCAAATCACCTTCATGGTAAATATATCAGAAGCAGACATCTTTGTTACTGGAAAAGTGAAGAAAAGAAAAAAAAATAGAAATGCAGGAAGGTGTTCATCATCAAAATGATCTTCCTAAATATAATGTGGCTAATAGGTCTGTCTTTGAACAAAAGAAATCCCATCAAAAACCAACAACAAGACAACAATAAAAACAACAAAAAACAATAAAAGAAAAAAGAAATAAAAGAAAAAAAATTGAACACAAAACATTTAGAAGACATTGTGGCTATAAATCATAAATATAGAAAGTTGACTTGCAAGCATTTAATCATCACAGTAATCAATGTAAGCAATATGATGCATTATAATTCTAGACTGGAAATTAGTATTGTCAGACTTAGCCATGCAAGCAGGTATCTGCCTCAAGGGTTCTAGGCTTTTTCTATAGTATATAGAGGCAAGTAACTCCAAAGGGCTATTCATCCAGTCTTAAAATAAGGAGGAACAACTAGCTGCAGTTTGACAGCATATCCTGTCAAACATTGCATTTTAAGGCATATCCTGTTATATAAGAGATGCTGCTAGAGCATCTATTTACAAAACCTTCCCAATACTAAAAAAATATTTACAGTTTAGTTCAGCCTTATAATGATCAAAAAATGTTCTATCCTGGGTGATTCTTAATCAGTCAGAAATGTGACTGCACTCTGAGATCTGAGCAGAATGTATTCTGTGATGCTGAGTGTTTCAGTAGTGCAGCTATTAGTGGTGAAATAATGGCCTACTAAAGATGAATACAGATCCTTCCTTTCTGCATGAAAGCTAAATGGCACCTGAAATGTTAAAGTTAGCAGAGAGAAAACTTTCCTGTAATACCAGAATCAAAGGCCATTGAAATCTGTGGAAATGATCTGATTAACTTCATTGGGATCTGATCTAATATTACACACTTCAGACATATTAAAGTGATTAAAAATATTACTTTAAACATGCACACAATTTTTATCAGCAAATGTTTTACATTTTAGTGTTCTTACTCAACTACTTTCAGTTCTCTGTCTTTTTTTCACAGCTACTAGTTTCATCTTGGTGACATGAAGTGATATCAGCTGGTGAAAATGTTTCACTGTGCCTAATATTTTGCTCTGACCCTGAGAAATACAGCTCATGTCTCTGGCAAATACATGATTGCTCCCTTCACTTTCTCCTTCACTTTTCTCGAAGGTTTAATTTTCTATTCTGCGCAGAATTTACCGTTAAAAAAAAAATATTGCTGATTTAATTGGTGTTTTCCCAGTATGTACTGGGCTCCTCATGCTCTGTATCTGTCAGCTGAGAGAAAATATAATGTAACAGGTATTTCCTGTTTGCATATTGCTTCTGGCCTGCTGTCAACTTTTCACACTTTAAGGCTAGACCTCTGGCATCTGTTCTATAGCTACATAGTCATCCACATGCCATTTAGACATGTTCCAAAATCCTCATATTTTTGTCTTACTGTTGAATCACCAGAGGTTCTTATTTTCCTTTTACACATATATACAAAGTTTTTGAAATATTCTGCTTTATTATACATCTTTTGCTACTTTGATTTTCAGGATTTATGGGTTCTGTTTTCTATCATGTTGCTTCATTGAAGTTTCAAAGAAGACTGCAGAAACTGAAAAGTTGTCATGTTGAAATTAAGAGATACTGTTGTGGTAATTTGCAGAGGTCTAATACAAAAATGAAAGACATAAAGACACATAAAAGAAATATTAGACCAAAATTCTGCTATGCCTAGTGATGACGTGAAGTCATTAATTTTTTTGTTTACATCAGATGTATAAAAGAAGCTGTATACTTTCACTAGACCTGGATAATTGGTGGAAAGTAGAGAAGAACAATCAGGCTCGGAGCAATGCACAATTTTGTTAAATTTAAAAATTTATCCTTGTCAACCATAAAAAAAATCTCCAGTATTCCTTAGTTCAGCATAAAATAAATAATTTCTTGCCGCTCTACTTGGACCTTATGAAACCCCAGCTGGAGTATTGCATCCAGCTTCATGGTCCCCAGCACAGAAAGGGAATGAGCCTATTGGAATGAGTCCAGAGGAGGCCACCAAGATGATTAGAAAGTTAAGACACCTCCCCTGTGAGGAAAGGCTGAGAGTATTGGGATTGCTCTGTCTGGAAAAGTGAAGGTTACAGGGAGTCCTAGTTGTGGACTTCCAGTACATGAAGGAAGCCTACATGAAACACAGAGAGAGACTTTTGACCAGGGTGTGGAGCAGCAGGACAAGGGTCAAACTGAACCAGAGTAGGTTTACATTACATATTAGGAAGAAATTCTTTACTTTGAGCATGGTGAGGCACTGGAACAGGCTGCCCAGAGAAGTTGGGGGTGACCCATAAATGGCAGTGTTCAAGGCCAGGCTGGATGGAGCTCAGAGAAACCTGTGCTGGGGAAAGGTGTCCCTGCCCAAGGCAAGAGGGTTGGAGCTGGATGGTCTTTAAGGTCCCTTCCAACCCACTATTTCAGATACAAATGACCTTTTGGAGTTTATTTCCTCCACAAAAAAGCAAGCTAACAAAAATAAACAAAATAGATCAATTGACATAATGGGCAAGAAAAATCTCATTGTGGAACTTTTTCCCTTTGGATCCTCTAAATTTTACAAAATTAATAACAAATTCCAGGATTTTAAAGGATTGCTTTGGGCAGCCCTAGAAAGAAACAATTCTAATATTACCTCCTGTAATACATAATACTAATTAAATATAACTTTCTTTCTACTTTTTATATAACAATTCATCTTTAGGTTTTTCCATCCACCTTTTAATTTGGTGAAGGATGCTATCTCCCCTGCCTTTTGTATCTCTAGACAAAAATTATTTTTCTGATTATATTGGATGGCTTATAGAGGAGTCAAATATAAATTATACCACATTATCAGTGGTGAAAATTTTTGCTCATTAAATGACAGATGCAAAACTGTGTAAGAACAATTGATAAAATGAAATAAAAAACTGTGAGAACTAATAGGAAGGTTTAACCCATTTTTGGAAACACATTTTTTAAAGGGTAAGAACATAATAGAGAAGAAAATAAAGCATTCAAAGTCTTAAATGGGTTTGAACATAAAATATCTGTTGTCATTAAATAACATTCCTCTTGAGGTAAAAGGGCCAATAATCCAGTTAAATAGTCTTACTTCATGAAATAGCAAGAGGAAAGTAAAAGCAGATACCTCCCTTGTGTGAGCTTTCTGTTGGTTAATTACAGTGTAGCTAGAGTATAAAGACACCATCTGTTTTACTCAGACAATATTATGTACTCAAAGAAAGTATATGAATACTTGGAACAAAGTTGCAAAGAATTGTCCTTCTCTTTCCTCCACCTCCTCAAATATTTTTCTTTATTGGTTAGTGAAATAATATGTCCGTAGAGCAATAGTGTTATTCAGGTTGTGTAGCAATTGGCACATTACTTTAAAATCTTTACTTAGGGAAAAAAACAAAACAAAACAAAACACCTCTGTTATTCTACTGAGAATATACATCCAAACCGTGTCACATCAACAGTTCGAGAAGGATCACTCTGATTTTGAGAATCTGGACTAAAGACAAAGAGAAATGCTGAGGCTGTAAAACTTCACAGATTTAGTGTCATTAGAACTCAACAGACTGCAACAGCATGGAGAAACAAATAAAAAGCCTATCAGATAAATTTCTAAACCCTCTTTTCACATAAATCAATGCAATTGCATCAGTAGCTGTTTTATAACTTTACTCCCATGTACGATCCATTTTTCCTTGTAACTCCATTCTTATTCTGCATCAATCTATTTTTCCACTCAGCTTTAATGACTGCCTAAATAAGTCCAGTGCATAATGGTCTCCCTCTCTGGCTTCAACATTAAATATAAAAGTATGCCTGAGAATGGAAACACACATGTGAGAATCTCTCAAACAGGGTCTGGAAGAGGGGAAAGTTGTAAAATGGCAAAAATACCTTGGAGCCAAAGGATTAAAACCTCTATTCACAGCTTCAAAAGTAAGCTGATGGAGCAGAAGCACTCTGTCACTACAAATAAAATATCTTTCACTTTGTACTCTCATTTACATAATTCATTCTTCCTTTAAATTACCGTATGCACATACATGTATTTGTCATACACATGGAAAGAATAAGAGTAGGGGAAAACAAGGGCTAATACAACTACCAAGCACAGAAAGCACAATGAGGTAAACAGTGTTAAAACATTGAGTCTCTGTGTCAACCCATGTTAAAAATTTTGCTACCACTACACAAAATTATATTAGACTAGTCTTTGTTAATCTTGAAAAATATATATAAATTTCACTGACCCGAGGAAAAAGAAGGTCAAAATGGACCTGGCTCAATGATTCCTTCTGTTTCAGCAATAAAATGTCTAAAGGGATTTAATAACAGTTGGGCAACTGTTTAGATTTGTCATCCTGCTGCCTATAATAAGATGATATAGGACCAGAAGGCAAAAGGGAGAAGGACATTGCTGTTCCTGTGGAGCTCTTTCCTGTTTCATCCCATACAATCACAAAAGAAATGAAAACTCACCACAGATATCTCTGAAAGCAGAAACTCTTACTGATTAGAAAAGGATGGAGATTTTAACATATCTACTTCAACTCCTTTGTGAAAAACACTAATTATAGTTATAAGAATTCTTGCACTGCCCCAGCTGCCTTGAAAACCAACACTAACAAAGAACATGATATTTTATTTGTTTTGTTTGTTTCTTTAAGATAAAAATATAACTTCACAACAAATCTTTAAGTCTGTGCCAATTTTTTCACTTAAAACATCAGAAGTGTAGTCACTGATTTCAAGTGTTTCCAGCATGATAATTATCTGTGAGTGAATTCATCTTATAATAAATTAAAAATTAAATTAATCAACTTACTTGAAAACTGTATGGCAAATCCAGATTTACTGATATAAAAATCTGTGTCAAACTGGATAGTTACTATGTTGAGTGTACTGTGAATGCCTTCAGGAATAAGGGAGCCACTAATTTCTTTGAGCAACATCTCATTCTCAGGTGGACCATCCCAAACTCGAAGGATGTCATGGGATGCCTCCGTATCAAAAGCAAGAAACTGGAGGCTGTAAGAACATAATGATTTTATTGTCAGCTTTAACATTACTCAAAAATATAACTTTAACAACAAAACTAAACAAGCAACAGAAAAAAAGTAAATAAAATTTAACTCCAAAGGGAATTTTTTTATAACATTTCACACATTTATCTTTGAATGCATTACAGCCCAATACAAAAATGAATTTGAAAGAAAAAAATACTTAGAATATTTGAATTTGTCCACCATAAAGTAATATATTACTTTAGTCATTCAAATAATCTATAAGTATCTACACAATTTTTTCAGAAGAGAGTTTCAGTTTCAGTTTTTCTAAAACAATATTATACATCACATTCCCATCAAAACTAATTAACTAAAAAGAGCTGTGAAAATGCAAGTTGTGTTGTTTTGTTGTTTTGTGTTTTTTTTAAATGTAGTCTTTCACTAAAGAGTTCTCCTGCTTCCAGTATTTCACAAAATTATAACCAATTTTAAAGCTCAGTCTTTTTTGAGGCAATGCTTATTAAAAATCAACAGTTTCAACCCAAACCTAAAATGACAAAACCTGTGATCTGCATCTTAAGTTTTTCACCCATAATCCCTTTTTTTCCTTCACTCTAGAGAGTGATTTGGTTATTATGACTCTAAGATTTGGTTATTATAGTAAAAAAATATATTCAAAATTTTAGGATTCATTTTCAGTACCTGACAATATTTCCTGGGTCTACTTCAATCACCCACATGCAGCGCAGATTGTTGTCATAGGGAAAAGGATAGCCAGGAGACAAGATTCTTCCTGATGACTCTCCTTTAAACCGTCCTCCACATTCAGCTAATAAAAAACATTATGGAATGATCTTAAAGCTAATCATCTGAGCAATCAATTTATACATTTACTCTCTTGTTGAACAGGTTACACAATTACACTGACCATACGCCATAATATTAAAAAAACAACATATAAGCATTTCACCCCTTGCTTCACCTACTTACCAATCCCAATTTCCTCTAAATGAAGATGAAAAAGAAAGCTACAATAATATTTAATTCTTGTCTTCTTATCACTCTCCTATGGGAATAATTGAGCCTGTAGATAGCTGCAAAACTTATGAAGTTATGGTAATATTGTAAAGAAATAGGAATGACAAAAATACAAAATAACTTTATATCTCTTAATATCTTAATTGTTTTATTTAATCTATTTCTTATAAATATAATACATTTTTCTAGTTTATTGATACTTATACATAAGTAAAAAACCACTAGTTTTACAATGTCTTTCTAATTAAACTTTTTATGTTGATTATTTTCTGACATTAACTAGATTTGCATGTATTAGGAGTTTCCATATGCACAAATGTTTAAGAATTGTTATCTATTTTTAACCTAGAAAGACTTAGATGAGATACATGTAGAAAGAACTATAAGTGCCTGTGTAAATAGATCTTTACACATATCAGATCAGATCATACACATCAGATTTTACATAGATATAACAATCCTTACAATATTTTTTCTTTCTTGCATTCAAAAAAAAAAAGTAAAGAAAAAAAAAAAAAAAAAAAAAAAGAGTGTAATACCAATGCATGATGGTAGAGGATAGTCCCATGCCCTTCTTTCCCCAGTCATACACTTTAGAAGGCTACTTCCATGGAGTGTGTAACCTGGATTGCATCCATAAATTATAGTGCTCCCAGCAAAATGACCTTGGTCACTAATTTTATATCCAAACTGTGGCACACCAGGGTCCTCACAATGTGACAGCTCAAAACCTGTGTGGGGAATAAAATGTTGTATTTACAGAATCAAACAGATAAATACATTAAAGAAATTCAGATTTCCTGATTTTCAGTGGAAATCAATAATTTTCAAACTACACATAAAAACATCTTTACGATTTCTTCTCTGTTATTAAGCATTCTAAGTAGGATAACTGCCTATACACCTTTCCCAGAGCATGACCAAGCTGTGTCATAAATTCAATTTTCCTGAGTTCAATTAAAGACAGAAAAAATCCATTATCAAGATCAACCAGTTTTTAAATTTTATGATGAATTATAAACTAGAAGTTAAAGGGACTGTCCACTTACTTGTCAATAGATATTTAAAGGTTCATAAACAAAACAACAGCAGATTTCTCATTATTTTGCATTGTAACAACAGCAGCACAATAGCACCTGTGGCAGCAAAGAAAAACTGCTCTTTTTCATCAATCCCTATGCTATTTTTTTGTTCATCAGTTCATAAATTTAAGAACTACATGCAGGAATCAATGAAAATGATGATAGAGAGTGCTGGGTTTGGTTCTACCTGTAAAAATATGAAAAATTAAATTCCTCGACACTCATAATAAAACAGCACTGAACATCCTATCTTTAATCACTGGGTACAGTCCTATTCCATCACATGCTATTACAGAACATAGTTATGCAACTTTCATCTGAAAAATAATTACATACTTTTTTATTATCTTGAAGTATTTTCCTTTCATACTGCAAGAATTATGCTATCTTTTATTAGAATTACTTTTAAACACATTATGTTGAGCCTTTAAATGAACAATTTTTGAAAAATGAATGATTTGAGCACAAGGACAAAGAAAATATGTTGATAGCTGCATTGCATAATTACCTTATAACACTCTCCTGCTTGGAAAAAAATAGTTCTACATAATAATTCAGTGACAGTAAAAAAATTATACATTAAAAAAGTCATATACTCTACATGTCAATAGTCATGTGCAACAATTTTCAGAAACAGACACTTGGTAAAGTAGATGTATATGGCTTCTTCCGTGTACCCTCTAAGCTGGATATCAGAAATATTTTTTTCCTCTCATCTTCATAGCTGAAGTCCATATATGGGTTTTTGTTAGGAACTTTTCTTTATCATTTTGGTTCTAAACAATAATCCAATCTTAGAAACAAAAGCAAAGTAAATATCAGAGATTAGTCTTAAGAAGGAGAATTTCCTTACTTATGACTTATCTTCATGAAGCAATGCTTTTTGGTTGCATCTTTTAAACTACTCACATACTTCAATATTTTTATGTGCTAAAACAATTAACTTAAACTTACCCTGTTTTTTCTTATGCTCTCCAAAATTGGAATGAAATGAAAAATACCCCTCTAGAAAAACGACAGCAATTTATGTACCAGATAAAATGTCAAAGCCAGGTTTCAGTACGCTATGTGCTTTGGGTTTTTGTGAGGTACAGCAGTGAAAGTATATTATTTGTTGTTAATTTCTTCCATAATTGTAATTTAACTACATTTTCATCTTATGAGTGAAGAATTTACATTCCTTTAAAAGTATAAATCTATTCCTACTTAAATACTTACTCGTATACACAAGCTGAAAACCTTCATCAGTGCCCTCCATGTCTGAGTTAAATTCCAGCCATAAATGATTTGAAGTGCTACTTAGTGTCAGGCCTCTTAATGATGCCCCAGTATATGCTCCCAGCAGGTGAGCAGTGTTGTCTTTGCCATCATAGATCTGTAAAAAATATGAGTTTTACAGTTTTGAAGAAAGAAAAGAAGATATCTTTTACTCACAAAACAATTCTGTACATCTGCATTAAGAGGAAGAACAGCTTTGTCAAGGGAGATGATCTATTGCCAGTCAACCTGAAGTACTATTTAGATATACCATTTGCCTCTCTTGACTTAGGCTGACTTAGGTGTGGTGAATTTTCAAATGTAGTTTATAATATGTCAATTCATTTTTTACACAACAATAGAAGGGGACAGAGGTGCCATATCAGCTCAGGTTGTTTAGATCTCTTTCTCTTTAGATCTCTGTTTTCTCTTTCACTGTCAGTATTGTCATGCTGATCACAACCTATCAGCAAACACTTATAACGTGTATCTGCCTCTAGTCTGAGGTGGCAGAACAGAAAATCTCGCATATTCCCAATTTAGGCCTCTTAAATAAACGTGAGGTGGCTTTTTATCCTGTGAAGACAGGTTAAAATATAACTGTGAAGTAAAAGGAGACTAGGAAATAAATTTAACCACTGCTTCTGTAAGCTGACAGAGTATTGTAATCTATATGTAAATCACAGTACTGCATTTTTATTATTTATTTTTCTTCAAATGTTGTTATTTTCCATCTACCAGGATACTAAATATATAGAAAAATCTTCTAATAATTCTCAGGAAATTTCCCTACAAATCTGGCTGCTTTAAAACAGCACAGGCTGTTGTATTCCTGTAATTCCTAAAAAAACTTCCTATAATATAACTATAATTGCTCATCCAAATATTATTTCCTGTAGGATTTATTTAGTGACTTCTATAATAACTAAAACATTGATTGATGTGCTTTATGAAAAATTTCATTTGCAAATCAGTAAATTGACCAGTGAATAATTTTCCAATTACAATAAGGGGAAATTGTAAATCCTTATTAAAAGATACTGAATTGTCTGCAGTTCTAAATTCTACTTAATTCTATTAAGTTTGCATTTTTAGACAGGAGTCTTCATCAGAATGAAATCATAACAAATACACCAGCAATAGAAGTAAGACAAAAAGAAAATGTGAAGTATTATGATGCCTGTTCCCTATCTGTAAGAATGAGTTACACACCTAATTCCTATTTTCCAGAAATCCTCATGTCTCTAGTAATAAAAAAGACTTTATATTTAATGAAATGCTGAAATAAAACAAATAAGTGACTTCTAGATATGTGTAATGAGTGAATAATTGTACAGTAGTTTAAGATGCATGACATGACATGATTCCTTGGTTTTTAGTGACACAAGCAAATAAATTCCAAGCAAACTTAAATTTAAAAGCCAATTTCCTCATATGGACTAAAAGTAAGAAATCAGAAAAGAAGAAACAATTTTAATTAATGCATATCAACCAAGAAATAATTTCAATATATAAAGCAGTATTAAAATAGATGGTTTGTCTTTCAGAAAAAGAAAAAGCCCCAAAACTAATCCCAAAACAAGAGAACAAAACTAAAACCAACCCAAACCAAAACCAAACAAAAAAACCCCACCCAATCCAGGAAATTAAATCTGAAATGCATTTCGTTTTGTTTTAGCAACTGAAAGGAAAATACCCTTTTCAGGAGAATTACTGCTATCCAGCAGAGATATTAACATCATGACAGACTTAAACAAAACCCAACTTGAACCTTCTTATAATTAATAATAACACAGGATTCAGGATTTATTTTATTTTTAAGAGCTATGTAAGAGTAAACCATTTCCTACTATCTGTGTATCACTAATACTTAACCAAAGGAAGCTGGTAAGAAGTGATACCAACTATTTTCAATGTCTCACACAAACTTTGAATAAGCCATGTCATGAGACCAATTTTCTTCATGTTAGAATTTTCCCACACACACTTTATTGCCAATTTTGTTAGGTGTCCTACCACATTAAATCTTGCACATTAGTCCACTGACATCTCTCATTAATTAATATTCATTCTATTTCATGGGCTAACCAGCTGTCACACTGTATATTTTTAAACCTATATAATTTCTATGAAGGAACAGAATTTAAAGTATCTAACACTTCTGAAATTGATTCATTTGAGTAGGAGAAATGCATTTGGCTAAGGCAGGATTGTGATTCATCTGAACACTAAATTGAATTTTTTTTTCTTGTGTTTGCTGTCTTTCAGACATTAAAAGTGTCCCTCTTCCTAAGACACTGGGGTCTCCCTTAGGACAATAAATGAATGTATGTTTTGTAGTGTAACTCTCAACTTAGGTCACATTTTCATTTCCCTACTACATTTGATGTAATATGGAGAAAAAATGGAAACTTATAGAATAATTTAAATGATACCATTTAGCTTGCCCATAAAATGGTAGCAGACCCTTCTGAGAATTGCAGAACCAACGTTTTCTTCCTAACCTTGTTAAACTAGGTGGGAACTAATTATTTTGAAAGAGCTAGCAATTCAACTTCATCATTCTTTTGGAAGGCAATATTACATGTAAATTAAGGAAGTACAATTAGCTTTTTTTTAAAAATATGAATATACTTATAGGCCTTGCCAGTGCATCTAGATTTAAGTCACTTGGGTGCTAAAGATAAGTCCAAGAATAATCATAACAATATTATTCACTTGGATAAATTTTTCTTAAAGTCATCCTGTAACATTAATTCAAAGATAATTTATTTATGACTGGATAATGTTTGTTATGCCAGTAACAAACTATTCAGAAAACAGAGGTTCATCTTTATTAAGTATTTAATGATCTAATCTTTTAAATTATTAATTCATAAAGGAAAAAAAGGCACAGAAAATTGTCTTAATGTTCTTCATCACACAATAATATGTTCAAATGTTACAGGGAAGGATGCTAATAGTAAACACTCTACCTAAATATTTGAACTAATAGATGTTATATTCAATTTTTGAAGGAAGTGTTATTCACATTTGCAATTAGAGGGAAAATAAAACTTGCTAACCTCTTAAGTGGCTCCATTACCTCAAATTTTAAATGGAAATCAATGCCCTTTTTTCTGCTAATTTATTTAACTATATAAAATTTTAGTAAGGAAGTATCATAAGTGAACGTATAAAATTTGTGCATTTTAATCAAGTTATTTTTGACATTTTCCATTGAAACATAAAAGGCATATGGATATGAAGATCTGTTCCTTTATAGAGAAGAAATACCATAAAATCAGCAGCTCAGAACTGAGGCTGTCAGCGCCCTGTCAAATGTATATCATATGCGAATAGAAGCACTAATATAAAGACAGAAAAGGGTCCATATGTTTCGGGGGGTGAGGGGGTGGGGAGTTTGTCCCCAACATTTATTACCTTTTTCTCAGTCATATTCAGGATGATTTTGCTAAAAGTATAATTATTATAAACATGAAGATTCTTAAGAAACAAATCAACAAAAAGATCCAAATATCACATTCCTTCAAAGCGTTTGCCCAAACCCCTCAAAAACTGGATCATGTGCACACATTTAAAATCTGGCCCACAGAAGAGACAATAAACAAATGCAGTAAAACTGAATCCTCTGTATTTGGCAGGAGCACAGACAGTGCTGTGCCAAGCAGAGCCGAGGAGAGCCGAGTGCCAGTTCTGTTTGCTGACACGCTGTTACCTGCCTGTTGCTGCAGCGAGCGCTTCAGTAAAAGGAAAAAGAAAAAATGCTTTAGAATGTTATTAAAAATAATTCTTAAATCCATTTTTCCACATAGATGCAATATCACCTATCACATCATTTCTCATGCTACATAAAGCCAAGGACATAGTCTGCTCCAAAAGAGAAAAAAGATCATTTTCATAGTCAATGTTCCTGTCTCCTTTGTTTTAGGTTTACTCAATGAAATCTGTCTGCAGAATTTTTGGAGGTGGTTTGTTTTGTGGTATTGTTTTTTATTTAAACATTACCACAAAACTACCTATTAATTAGTACCATGCACAGGTACATTTTTATTTACGCTGAAATCTACTGAAAATATAGAAAACAATTATATTAGCCATGTTCAAGTTTCAATTTTAATAAAGGTACTTTTTTCCCTGTAAATTAAAAAGTATGTTAAAATACCCTTGATATAAAAGAAAATTTTCTACACTCAACAGATTTTCAACACAAATAACATGTTCACTACTATCAATGGACTATTCAGGGAAGCAGAACAATGATAACTCTGTTCTTTCTGTGTATATCTCAAGGACTTGCTTACAGCTAGCAGAGACTAGAGAGTTTACGAGCAAAATTGGGGGATGGAGATAAAAGCAGGGGAAGAAAACCCAGGTGGAAATATTTTCATACTTTGGAAAAAATACATTATTTATCCTTGCCTCCCACATAGGTAATTTACTCTAAAAATATTGAATTATGGAAATATAGTGCACAAACTCAATTATCTGTATAATTTCAAAGAAGGAAGCAAGTGTTACAGAGTTTCTGAGATTAATATTAAAGGGATTGGCATGCAGTGATTGTACAGATCCTAAATTCCTCATATGTCTTCATATAATTTTCATAAATATTAGAGCAATACATGGCACTTTCAAGAGCTGGTTATATCCCTACACACATGTACACACACAAAGAAGGCAGACATATTTATATATTTCTTACAGTTTCTAATCAAACCCAAACAAGAGCTACACCATTAATGTAAGTAGCCAGAGCAGTTACATTGAAAGGAGAACAGGAGAATTGAATACTAAATGAAGCAAATGAAAAACAAATTACATGCTCTGAAACCTCTGTTTTATACCAGTTCAGCACTGATAAATGGGAACTCCTCCTTCTCTGTCCCTGAAGCAATAGTAAGGGTGGTGATTTACTTGTGTTAAATATGCTGTTTCACTCTAAGGCTGCATTCCCAGTACAGATGTTTCATTGTTTCAATCACAGTGCTTGTCAGATATAAACATCATCCATGGTCAGTTAACCCACATGGCAAGCAGCAGATCTCATGGCTTCATTAAAGAACTTGTCAAAATTTTATTAGAATACTCAGTCTATTTAGACTTTGAATGGAATTTTAGCAGCATACCTCTAGTGATCTAAAAATCCTAGCTGCAATAAAAAGTAACACAAAGCACATTACTAACTTCCTTGGCAACATTTTCATCTCTAGCTTCTGATGAAAAGAGATGGATTATCCAAGCAAAGCTTGTCACTAAAAACCTGAGTTTTAACCATGAAATATTATGGAGTTGCTTCATTTGTGTTTAGGGGAAGGAAGACTGCTCTAGAAGCTGGTGTTTTAAGTATCTTGATTTTAAAATGGTGACTACTATAGCCTCCCTCTTTCACAGCTGACATGGATCTCTGTATTCACTATATTTCACTTGGCTGTTTTGAAGACAGGATTTTTTTTTAACTTAAGTTCCTTCCAGTTACAAAGTCATGATACCTATTAAAGGTTATATTTAAAGTAAAAGTAATGATATATATTTAAGGTTAAAAGCATTTGTTGGCTATTAATGATTCATTTAAAACTAAAATAGAACCCTAATGTTCTATTCCTGTAGCCAAAAGGTTATTCTCCACAATCAATCAGCAAAACAGTCAAATATTTCCTTTTTCAGAGTAGAATAGGATCATAGAAAGGGATCAACAGACAACTGCAGAACTGATTCTGGGAGAAAACGTTTGGAATGTGTGACTGGCAATGTGCTCCCTGAAGAATTTTTCTTCATCAAATGAACACATAAAAAAAGAGAGTGATAGAATTAAGACATTTTGTGAGAATTTCATCTAAGAAAGGAGGATGGAAAAGACAAGATGGGTTCTACAGATATTTCTTCCCACAATCGTAAAGGCTGAGTGCCTCTGCCTTGCTATGATGTCAGATAGACTGAAAAAAGTGATATTCATAATCAAGAATAACTCTTAGAGTTTGTTTTTGATTTTTTTAATAAGGAGGAACTTCAGCTCATTATAATTCAAGGCTACTGACTTGAAAAACAAACACTCTAATTACACAACACTAATTTCATTTAAAAAATACACCTGCAATATTTCTGCCACAATATTACACCTGCAAATATTTCTGCCACTGGCATTTACAGCTGAGTGCTGGCCTTCATCTATTTATAATTAATTTTGCATTGCTCTTAATTTCACATTAATTGAGTAGCATCATTAAAGAAGAATTTTCTTCTCTAAGTCTCTGAGTTAAGATTGTCTAGTTAAACTTAAACATCTGAAATACATATGGTTCAAATGGCTCTTGAAAAGTCATAAATTATTAGATCAGAAAAAGAAAAAACTTGAATTATTTTACTTTTAGATTAATTTCTATTTATCTAACTGTACACAACTGTATTTCCATTCCCTCAGTGGTATGTATTTTAAATTAAGATAATAGAGTTGAATGGTTTCAAGCTAAAAATCCTGAGAAAAACCCGTCCATATGCTTTTATTGGCTAACAGTTACTTGAACAACTGGTCTGATTGGTTCATTGGTCGGATTGAGGTATTTTTTTCCATCCTACTTACATTTTAATAAATACTAAACAGCTTTCAAATTAAATCTTTCAAAATTAATTAATGTAACACTTAAAGGGTATCCCACTTGGTTCTCAAATAAACAACAAATTTAATATCAAATAAACACACCTGTACATTCCAAGCATCTAGTACCTTTTGGTTAATTTTTCTTTGCTTCTGTTTTGCTTTGAGCATAGTATTTTTTTAAAACCATTTGATTTGCTTTTCTTTTTTGATGCACAATTTCATTTTACATTAGTGGTTTAGGTCTGCTTGTACTTTAGGTATAATTAGCCCATTTTGGAAATGCTTGTGTCTGACAACTGAAGACAGGAACCCCACCCTAATGCACAGATGGTTACAGTTAGATGAGATAAACCCCAGTATGAATCAGAGTTGTTTCTTAGGAATACACATTTTCATAATCCTTCTTACTTAATAAGTATAGGGTACTTACTACATACGTAATAAGAATATGGCAGAAAAACTTTTTATAATCAAACATGATTGGCATGGTACCTCTTGTTCCTTTGATTTCACAGAGGCAAATTTAATTAAATTGCATATTCTGAACAACTGGAAAGTTATTTAATCACAGATATCTTATTGCGTTGGTGTGCTATTGCAGACGGCATATGTGAAAAGAAACCCTGACCAACATCAGTTTTAAATTTGTAGATAGCTAAGTAATACATGTATCTGGAACTATATTTTTTGGAGTACAATAATAAAATCTATGAAAAAAAAATCACTGTATAAAACTCTGGTAGGTTGTAATATCCTTCTTTCCATGTTGTTGTTTCTTTTTTCCATGCACACCAGATTAAAGTAATTTAAAGTGTAAAATTTATGTACAAAACGCAGTTTTTAGACTGTTAAATTAAAGTTATGGGTGTTGTGTTATGTCTTATTATGTTTAGATCGCAGCTCAAATTATGAAGATACTGTGGAAGAAAACAAATCCAAAGATGTTATTGATGAATATTTAACACTAAAAATACAATACCCATAACCATTAAGGCAACATTTGTTTCATTTTTTCAACCTCTTTTAATTATCTCTGGTCAGAAAAACATGTATTAAGAAACAGACTATGGGGGCACCTGAGGGTGCCTAATTTTTAGCTTCTTAAAAATGGAACCAGTTTAGAAAGTTATTTTGTAAAAGATGCTTTATATTCACTTACCTGGTACTGTACTATTGCAGATAGTGACAGAACCTCAGTGACGGGAGGTACTAGAAGTTGAGAAATAACAAATAAGTTACAGGATTACATACCTTAAGAACATCTCCTTGGGCTAAGTGAAATGTTCTGGCAGATATATTGATTCCTTTCCCTGCTTGCACCTGAATGCTATAAATACATTCATGGTTGTTTTCATAGTTAAGAGGATAATTGGGGGACAGTAAGATTCCTTCATTATTTGTTGTGGAGGCTCCACATTCAGCTGCAAATAAAAAAAATTAAGGTGTGTTTTAATAGAAGACATAAATATTTTAGTAATGGTGATAATGGTAATGTTAATGTAACCTAGATCAACATTAATAATGTTTATTAATATCTAAAATCCAGTTTTAAGTTCATGATCATGATAGTGATTGGAGGCTACAAGAATATTTCTAAATTGCAATACTTTAGTAAAAGTATGTCAAAAAACACTAAGAGTTAAAATCATATAAATTACACATTTCATAATCATATTGTTTTATTGGATCGTCCTTGAATTTTGTTGTATTTGTTTCAATTTCTCCAACACTAAAATTCATAAAGATGTGCAAATTAAGTGAAAGTAGAAGGATTCTATAAATTTATATGTGTATTTATTTATATATACACACATATGAATAAATATATATATGTGTAGGTACATAAATTTTCACATAGATTAATGAAAAAAAGATTTTTTTTTGCTCTGGTATTTTTTTAACCAAGATAACCAACATAGTCAATGATGTAAATTACAGTAGTAAAATATTATGTTATAGCTACCAGATAAATGTAGGAAAAAAAAATCAATAACAAGTAAATAAGATAAACATAAGTCTCAGGGGAAAAAAATTAATTTAATTATTTTCAAGTAATAAAAGTTATTCAAGTTATTATTACAAGTTATTATTACTTGAATTACAAGTAATTCAAGTTATTATTTCAAGAAGTAAACCTTATAATCAAAGATTTTGGCAATTCATTTAATCACCCAAAAAAACCCTAGAAACATAAACACTTGTGGCAATGCTTCATTAGGCATTATAAACTAACTTTCATTTCCTATCATATATTGGACTATATAAATAATTTTAATTAAGTAATTTTTAGCATTTATTTACCACATATTTTAAATAGACACTGAAAAACTATTACAATTCTTTGCTTCCTTTTTTATTTAATATGGATATGTGGCCATTAGAGTGCAAGTACAGGAGTATTTCCTGTCTTTTTAACAGATTTAGATTAATTTTGAATTTAACTGTGACATTAAATTTTCTGGGTTTATGTTTGTTTTCAAGATTATTTCAGTTGTCACTTATTTTACCCTCATGAGAATGCATCTCATTTATTTTAACCTGGGAATTTAACTGATTTAAAATTTCACAGAATAAGTAATGTTCTGTTATAATATTAATTATATTATAACATTAATAATCTTATATTATAACACTATTTATAATCTTAATGTTTTAGAAGATGTTTAGGCAAACTATGGTGTGTATTTTAAAAGCTTTTATTTGTTATTAACATTTTTATAATTTCCACCCCAGACTTGTTTGAGTAACATTCAGGATATTAAATATATATTTTGTACATGAAATTAAAAGACAGCAATGACCAAAAAAACCCCAACTTGATAAACTACCCTTTGTTTATGCAGCTGAAGCAGACATTGCACAGAAATCCAAATCAGGCACAGATCAAAGAACAAATGCTTGATGACTACATCTCATTCAACAATATAGAACAAGTACCCAAATAATTCAGGTGACATTATTTTGTCCTGGAACAGCGGGATACACCCAATCTAGGCAGAAGTGGAAAACCTATTCCACATGATCACAGCTATCCTTTTATTGCACTCTCAAATAAATGGGTATTTCCTATTTCAAAGATGCATAGGTCACTTTGAATTACAACAGAAAGTAGTAAGATGATTGTAATTTCAAGATTGTGAGATCTCTTTTCATAATCTAGAGGGATATAAAAGACAAAAGGCACAAGGTAATTATGGTATTAAGTTGATCCAACAACTCTGGGCTATTTCAGAACTGTAATTCAAAGCAATTTTTTAAAATCTGAACACAGCAGTAAGCTAACCGTTAAGACAATTTCAACTGGTGTTTTACAATCATGCTAAGCTAACTGTTAAGACAATTTCAACTAGTATTTTACAATCATGGTAAGTTTTCTGTTAAGAAGAAGGATGCAATCACGTCATTGTGTTTCATGTCATCGTATTTATCAATACGATTTTCTGAATTTAGAGAGAGAATATTGTGTTCCAAGTTGTGGATGTCCCATCCCTGGAAGTGTCCAAATTCAGGTTGAATGGGGCTTGAGCAACATGACTGATTATAAAATGTTCCTGCCTATGGCAAATGGATGTACCGCATGATCTTCAAAGGTTCCTTCCAACCCAAACCATTCTGTGATTCTTTGTATCTTGTGTTAGCAGACAAGAAAGCTAGTTAATAAACACAGTGCCAAAACCACAGTATAATAGAATTTCTCCCATAGCATCATCACAGTTCCATGGAGGCACACAGTCCTCCAGTTGCTTCTTTTGTACACTTCTCAGCAGAATTCTGACAAAATCAACAGCTAGTTCCTGGCTTCTCTCTTTGCCTCCTGTCAGTGCAAATTATGGCTTAAAAACCACAACAGAACAACTGACCACAAAGCATCAAACACATGCTCAGACAAAAACAGGAGTTAGGACTATATTTTGGAACAAGTGCTAAATCAAACTGGGAAGGTCCACAATTAATATTGCAAGACATTCCAAACTGCATCAAAGAGAGTTCTATGTGAGAATCTCCAGTCCTATCTATAAACATATTATATTGCTTAAAATCACATGGAGTTTCATGGGACTTACAGTTTCTTTCTATTCTCTGATATTAATACTGAAGGAAAGATAAAAAAGACCATAATAATTATATTTGCATTTAAGTGCTGAGTAAAAAAGTCTCCAGAAAAAGTAATGTCAATGGAGTTCTTAAGTTTAAAAAAATCCAAACATTAAACACATGTAATTTTTTCAAAGTGTTTGGAAAATAATTTTAACAGGCATTACAGTGAATGAAAGTTAAAAAGAAACTTAAGAGGCAAACCAGGGTGAAATTAAAGGAATATGTGTAAACAGCGAAACATAGAAAAGAGGTGACAGTATTTCAAAAGTAAAGGAAAAATTACAGTGGATCAGAGAGTCTGTAACTATTCTTTAAATCATACGTAGAGCTGTTATCAGAATTTACAAATCTTTGGTTCCTGCATTTATGTTTCATTTTAGAATACTCCCTGTTCAACAGAGATAAAAATCAGGCTGCTTTATTAATAATGTTTTGTGTTTTTAAAAAAATTCTACTTGTTTCTGCTGAAACTTGGAACCTGCCTTCCACACTTTTCTTGTACGAAGAAAAATAGGAAAAATAGTCCGCATCCAGATATATTTTCACAAAGACTTTAATTCAGCCTAATATAAAGTAGAAGGATGTAACAGTAAGTAAATTACTGAAGTCAATTACTGTTTCCAGACTGTGACAGAAATAATAGATTCATTTAGTATTAGAAAGGAAAATAAACAAAAAAATCAAAAGAAAAGTAATGAAAAATAAAAACTTCTATAACAAGATAATTGCAGTAACAGATTGTGATGCTTTTGGTTATGAATGTGTGTTCATTGCACCTTTCCATAACAAGACAGATGAATTTTATTAGTGCGTTTAAATTTTGTAAGCAGGTGAAATGTCACTGTGATTGTAACCAAGGAATGAAATGCACCTATTTGAGTAACTCAACCATTTGAACTCAATTCTTCAATGAATTGAAGATTAAAATTCTTGCCATAAATAATTATGAATCAAAAACACACTATGTGCTCCTACAGATCAAAATTCAGAGAGAGGGAAATTGTTTTTTCAATACAATCCTTTAGAATCAAAAGATAAGAGCTACATCTAGGAGTCCTGTGTTTTGAAAAGATGGTATCTCTTGGTTAGGAGGCTGCGTATTGCAACAGCTTGACTGGGCAAGTAAGCAGAAGCATTCCAAAAAGGATTTTATCTTTATACAGCTTTGCACTAGATTGTAAATGAACAGTTACTTCAGAAACTGTATCTAAATTCAGTGCTCAACAAAGGGTTTCTTTTGAAGCCGTTTGTCTTCAGACGTTCTATCTCTTCAACTGAAGGCTGGCAGAAACAAGAAAATAATTTCTTGTCAAAACATAGCAGTAAAAGAGATGGTAGCACAAAAATTCTGAAAGGATTAAGTTGTTGCTAAAGTTTTCTTTTTCTGAATAGCATGACTCATAAGGTTATCACAAGTCTTCCAGGCAGTTTTTATATTCTGACAGGTTAAATACAGGTTAAATGCTGATGAAAAAAGTAAAAAGAACATCATCTTCTTCAATCAGTAAGAGTTATGGGGTTTCCTTTTATTTTACATTGTTCCAAAATACAGGACTTCCTTTCATATAGACAAAAATGATTAAGAGAAATTTCTTATTATGGATCTGCAATAGAGGTTATCTACTTCCTATTTGATCTGAACATCAAAAGATTCATGCAGCTGTTTGTGTATTAAACTTATTTTTAATATACTTTGGCTGGTTTATGACTACATTATTTATCTTATAATGAAAGATAGTATTTCCAGATCTGGGAAGATCCTGTATTTATGACCCAAAAATAATTTTACTAAAAGATATTTCTACATCAATGGCCAAATGGCCAATGGCCAAATACAAAACTTTCTTGGAAAGATTTACTTACATTATTAATGTTATTTTTCATAACTGATCCCTCTGGCTGACAAGAATGGGTAGGAGTCCCATATACATGAAATAATATGCTCCTGCATTGCAATCAATCAAAGGAGGATGAAGAAATAGCATGACAGATGAGCTTTTGAATTAATGTTAACAAGGCAAATTGTATTAAAAAACCCACATTATATATTAGAAGAATTTAAACTACCAATGCGCATGATTTTCCTTTAAACTAATTTAATATTCCAATAAAAAACCCCAACACTAACAAAAATATCCCAAAAACATAAACAACCAAACAAAATCCTCCACAAAATAACTCAGGAAGTGCTGGAACTGTTGTAACTTAGTAAAAATTTCCACATGGGGAAGAGGAACAGTTAAAACTTGATACAAAACCTAAAAATACATAAGAAATATTAAAAAATGTCTTGTCACATCATAATGCTATTATACTAACATATGGTGAGACCTCAAGGACTGTGTTTTGCTTTTTACAGGACTCCAATCCCTGAAGAAAATAATAGACATATAACATTTTCACACCCAACAGAAGAAATATTTAAGGGAATAAAATTACTTCTGATGAACAGAAGAAAGTTTAGGATTCATTTGTTCTGAGATGAATCAATGACATTTACAAGTGGATATCACTATCCTTAAACTCAGAATTCATGCTGCCCAAACATTCCATGTATTAAAAGAAATCTCAAAACTAGCAAAAGAACATATTTTTTGAAGCAAAATATATTAAAAGCAATCTTTATCTTGAATGTTTTGTATGCACAGAAATGGATAGAGCTATGCAGATGGCGTAAGATTAATAGAACATAGAATAAGATACACAGAGGGTAACTAATGATTCTCCTGCTAATAAGGGAAATTACTACAGATTTATCTGTGGTAGCACTTTCCCTTCCTTGGTTCCATATTTATGCATATCCAGTCAATGCTGAAGTCATTTTTTCTTTCATACAATACAACCTTCAAACATTTCTGAAATGTCTGTTCTCAGTGTTCTTTGAAAAGCACTTTAACTAAAGCTTGGCAAAGAAGCTGCATCACTGAACACCTTGGCAAAAAAATCTCTGATGGAAAAAAATTCATGTAGGATATTATCTGAAAACTATGCAACATGACAGAAATTACTGAGTTTGCTTGTAGATATTTTATGTCTTTTTGTCTGCTTTTTATAATTTCAAGGGGCATAGTTCCTTGGAAATCTGTAAGTCTAGAATTAGAGACTGTTTAGGACCTACTGAGAAGAATAAACAGAAAAAGTGAAAGTAGCACAGGAGAAAAAAGTTTTAGCATCAATATCTTCCAGTGAAGGTTTAGGAGTATGGAGAGAAACTGTATGGCCTGAAGAAAGCCAAAGTAAAAAACTTGACACAGCTGGGAAGCTATGAAGACACAGATTATTTTACATAGACATAGAAACAATTAGGGTCTATAAATTCAAACATGACAGTTATAATGAAAGGTAGTACAATTTGGGTTTTGACAGCCTTACAAGGAATGAAAAAACAACCTGGAAAAGGCCAGGTGAAAGGGAAAAAAAAGACATAAGAAATCCTGCTATAATAGAAACAACTTTCCATATTTTACTGAGAAGAAAAGCAATTCTAAGAAAGAAATATGTCTGCTGAATTTGAACACTGTATTTGGTTATCACTTGAGTACAGCATAAAAATAAATCATGAAACTAAGAAACAATAGTGTTCTAAAAGATCTTTAATAATCTTCATTCCACTATTGATGATAAGAAAAGTTTAATTTTATCTCTGTCATTATTTTTCCCTTTAAAGCAATAATAATTGCTCTTGTTTGTTCCTATCTTTAACATAGTTACGGGAAAATTCTTGTAAGCTACCTATGGCATTGAAAATTAAAAGAGAACTAGGCAAAAATGTCTGAGTTCCAAATGCATCAGAACATTTCAGAGGCACTACAACCCTATCAAAGCAGCTCCATATTCACAAACTTGAGATGATTTCTCTGCTCTGTATTACAAGCTGGAGACAAACCACTAGCATACTGGAGCAAAATGTTCATTCCTTAGGCCACCCAGAGCTTAGATTTTGCTTCTTACAAAGTCAAAAGTGAACATGCATTGACACTTGCTGTAGGATTTTTTTTTTTTTACAAATATATTACTTAGACTCAAAAGGAGATATCTTTTTCACTGTCCTTGGAAAAGTTCAAAAAAACCAATATAAAGATTATGGATATTTTATCATTAGATCATCCATTTATTAACAGCTTGTTCAGTTGGCTGTGTGGCAGTTGCTTTGTAGCAACTCATACAGAGTGTTTTAGTTTTGTTATCCAAGACAGAGTAGATAACACACCAAAGTTTCAGGTACCATTGAACTATGCTTGCCCCGACTACAGACAGCTACTCCAAGAAGTGCTGCATCATATGGTAAACAGAAAAATGGAGAACCTTTAATCTTCTTTTCAAAAATTCTTATAAAAATTGTTTCAGAGCAACATCAAGCCCTACTGAATTGAGATAATATCATCATTTGAGAAATTCAGCCTTAAAAATTCAGTAAAAATATATTTGTTTGCTATTTCAACATTAATAATAATTAATGTTTAAGTAATAATTCCAAACAATTTAAAAATAATTAAATAATTTAATAATTAATAATTAATTTAATAATTCCTACTTGCAGAATTTCATTTATCAGCAATTCCTAATTTAAAAACAATTAATAATTATTTAATTATTAATACTTTAGCAATAAGAATTCCTAATTTCAAAATTTAATGACTTATTAATAATGAAGAATTCGTAATGTAAGTATTCTTAATTTCAAAATTTCATTTCTTAAGTCTTAAGTCACAATTTTTTTTAAAAGGCTATTTTTACAGATTGAATAATAACATTCATTAATAAATTACAAGCACTTATCTTCTAAATAAGAAAAGGAAAGACAGCTGCTAATTTTATGGCAAATTATTTGAGAATTGATTATGACTGACTACTCTGTTTCAAAACCCGACACATTAGCTTTTGTTGTATCCAGAGAGGGATGCTTAGCCTTCCACCAAAATTCTACCTTATCTGTCTTCCTTGCATTTTATTCTTGAGTTGACAATCTCAAGTTGAACACAAATATTATGAGCAGTGGTTACTCCCAAATGATGTTGCATGCATGTGAAAGTGCACATTGCATCAGAAGCATTCTCTCATTAATCATTTTGACAAAAAATGCCAAACGTGAGCAACAGTACCAATACATAAATTTTGAGTCCAATATAAGTGGTTGACAGGAATTTCTGCTCTTGTCGTGTTTGAATTTCATTATTATGACACATAAATTAAGCACAAGACTGACAAAGACTGGATATTTAAGGAGAGAAAATGGCTAAATAAGCTGTTCTAGTTGAGACTATTTTTTATTTCCAAAAGTAAGGAGAAAACATGTTGACTAGAAAATAATTTATTCCTTCTATTACAGCTTTTCTCTTTTCCTCCAACACGTAGACATAAACATTATTTTTCTCTCATGAAAACTGTATAGAAATTTTTTAAATTTATGCTGCTGTGATTATTTTTGCTGATAATTTACTAATTCATTTTTATTAACCCTTCCTGAAATTTATTACTGAAATTTAACCTATCTTGTTGACTGTGCAAACATTCATTATTATTCTTATTGTAAAAAATTCATCAACCTTAACACAAAAAGAACTTTTTTTCATCCATTGCTCTGACTCAGCATTTAAACCATCTCTTCTATAGGTATATGTATAAATGTTGCTAATGCATAAACTAAATTCATAAATTAAAAAAAAATTATAAACTAAATTCATAATTTTCCTCATACTGAGGTAAAGGAAATGGTATGGGAGTGGTTTGAACCTAAAAATGTTGATACAGTAACTAAAAACAAATAAGAGGAAACACATAATCAATCCATAGTTACTATGCAATCAACATCGGAAAGACATTTATGTTTAACTAACATTTAGTATGAAAAATACTTTAAATGCACACTGATAAAGATGTTTGCATGTATAAACCTTTCCATATAGTACCTAAATTTCAGCAATATATATCCTTAAATAAAAATAATGCAGACACTTAAGCAACTCTCCTACTTTTTAGAGACCTTATTGTTTTAACAGTTCTCAACAGAACTGAAAACTAAATAATTTAGGAAGCATTCAGCTCAATCAACATTCTTTAGCCATTTATAACTAAATTTCTAGTCAAATCTACATATGTAGGCTACCTCTACAGTGAGTGGAGAATGTTAGGTAGGAATCATCAGAAAGTGTTTCTTAATTATCTTAGCTATCATTTAAAAACCAGAATAACTGTTCTAAGGATATTCAGAGGATATGGTTCTTACATAGAATGTCCAGGTTGACTGTACTCCTAAAAATTGACCTAGTTTTGTGAAACAAATCTGGTCTAAGTGATCTAGCTACAATTTTATAATACAGGTATCACTTGGAAGCTTGCATTGACAAAAAAAAATCAATTACCTGACATCTGAACTGGTAAATGCTGATTTAAATTTATACCCAGTTTTCCTAACCTATTAATCCAAATAAGAGGAGTAAGCATTGTGCCCTCAATTTGAATTGCTTTCAAGTATAGACTATGAAGTCTGCTTATAGTTATAATACTAAATATATAAAAAAAAGGTTAAAAAATTGACTAAGGAGATATGGAGAATATGAGAGTACATTAAAAAGAGGTGTATTACCATGCTTTTCCATGCTCTAAATCTGCAAGTCCATGGACAATGACTACACATACAAGCAAATGAAAGCAGCTGACCACGTACCCACACACCTTGGCAGAGGTGCACTCCATACTCGTCGTCCACCACCAAGACAAATAACCTCTGAAGCTCCTTCTAAACGATATCCAGATGAACAGGAGAATGTCAGAATATCTCCAACGCCAAAATTAAATCCTATTCTGCTACCAAATTGTGGGATCCCAGGATCTTCACAAGGTTCAAGATTATACTCTGCAAACAAGAGCAAGTCAGCTTTTATGAGAACATCTTTACAAGTCACATATGTAATCTTGCAGTCTAGTAATTTCTGTATATTTCCACCTGAATATCAATACAGGCATCAGGTTTTAAAACAAAATTATTGTGTGAATGTTAAATTGATAATTAGATTATGTTGAAAGCAAGGCAAATAATACATTCACAATGTTTTAAGGATGCATGACGCAACATGATTTATCATTCTTATAAGAGCCATAAATAACTCCAGTAAATAAAACAAATTTAAAAAATGGCATAACAAAAACTAAATAGTTGACACTTCAGCTCATCTGGAATTTCAGTAACTGAAATTAGACTAGTTCTCTTTCCTCCCCTCACTTGATAATATGTCTTACAGTTTACTGCCGTCTTATTCATCATATAGCACAGAGGTTCACTTGCTTTTAAGTTATTGTGCTTAGGAAAAAAATTATATAATATCATTTTTCAGTATATATATTCATCAAGATAATTTAAATTATTTTTTTCTTTATACAGCATGCAGAAAAAAACACCAAATAACAACTTTTTCAGGAGCCAGATATTACAGGTATTTTCTTACCAGAGAAAGAAATATTAAATCCTTCATATGATATTGAAAAATCTGAAATAAACCGCAACTGAGCTCTGAAATTTCCATAGAGACCAGCATTGATTGGTGAAGGAAGCTCTGAGCCGGTCAGACGTGCCAATGGCTGTGTGAAACTGCCATTCTCTGTTATTAGTAAGTAGTCATGATGATCCTCCAAATGAAATGTGTAGAAGGTGAATTGTACACCTATCAGAAAAAGTAGAATTAGATTTACATGTCACCCTATTAACATCCATGTAACTAAGCCAATGTTAAAATTCATGCATCACATTATGAATAATAATTTGGAAAATTAAGATAATAAAATTTTTCTAAAAATTACTATCTGTCTTGATTTTGGAATTAAAAAATCTTTGCAATAGGTTTTGTTTTGACACCATATTTACCTTTTGCCTCTAGCTGCAAAATATGGATATCTGATTTATAGAACTTAAAGTTAGATGCTTTCATTTTTGTGTAAAATCCAATGACACACTATGATATTCAAAACTACAATTAATTGCAGAATAAAAAAAGTAAACCTTATTTCTTACAATCACCAGTATCCTTGAGTAGCACCAGTGAAAGAAAACATTATAAAATATATGATATTAAATTCTAATGACACATCAGTAGCATCACCAATTCCTCCCAAAAAACGGGAGGTCTCTCAATAAGATGTGACATACGTCAACAGTACAATTTTTTTGCCAATCATCATATATAAATCACACATGTAGAAAGGAAAATATCTCCTGGAACACAGTAGCAATAAAAAGACTTAAAGTTCAAGACAGACAATTAAATCACTTGAGCATTTTTAACTAAGAGTTAGAGCATGATCTTTCGGTAGAATGCACAGAAAAACCAAGAAAAATAAACAGAAGAATCCATTAGCTAGCTTAAGTGATTCGGGATACCACTAATGTAATGTTATTTTCAGTTTTATCATGTAAGTTATAAACCAATGATTCAGGCTCTTCAAACATATCTGATGATGCAATACTTAGGATGATCCACACATATGATTGTAGATTAACATAGCAGATGAATAGTAATGACCTCTGGATACTCTCTGGGCCAACAGATTTTTAATAGTAAACATAATTTAATCAAAAAGCAAAGAAATAGTTCCCCTTCCTACAGACCCAACACTGCACCACTCGCCCTACCCCTGCCACCACCTGCCCCAAATTTCCCAAACAGGGTAATAAAATCCAAGCTAGATATACTCTGCTTGACTAAGCTGTCTAAATAAAGAAATATAATGCCCCTTCAGATATTGTAGGTTACCTTTTCTAGACCTCACAGGCAGCTTTAGAAGCTCCCAGTACAATTGTCTGTTAATGTTTTCTGTTTGGGGTTTTTTTGATACTATTTCTGAGGTTGCCTGAATAGCATTAAACATTTATGTTAATGCAACTCAATCACACCTAAGAAATACAGCTTGTATGGGTATCTAGAATGCAAGGACACTTGGTTTATAAACCCGATAAAGCACTTTTCAGTACAGGAAGCAAAGACAGGAAATGAGAGAAGTAATGAATGGTATACACACACACATAAGCTTTAATGAGCAGGATTAAGTGGAAGTACTAATAAAGACCAAATTTCTTATGTTTCTGTCTCATGGTAAATTAAGCCTATTATTGTAATCTTAAAGCAGTTACATCTTAGTAATTGATGATAATGGGGGAAATAATTTTATCTTGGGTGTCATGAAAAATAGAAATTTATCATGGACTACTTGAGGGAATTTGTGAGATTAAGTAAAACTGAAGACTTTTTTTAAAATGGTAGTTGGAGACCTTAAAACTTTTAGTGAGATGTTTTGGACCAAAGGAAGATAAGAGAAAGGATCATGCTAGGTAAGAGTGAAAAAAGTGCCAGAATAGGGAGATCCTTTTCTCCTAATCCCTGCACCTAACCAGTGCAATTTTTCCTCTATTATTTTAAAACTCTACTCCTTACTAGTGTGCAAATGTCTCTTCTGTCCAGAGAGTGAGCACATGGGTGACCACTAGTGAACATTAGTGTGGACTGTCTTGGGAGCAGGATGAGATCAGGGGACAAATGGAAAAAGAGCCACTGATCACAGACCAAGTGATCAATGAATCTAGTAGGAGTAGAATCTGAACTCCGGCTCCTGGGTCAGAACATGGAAGGCTGGGGGAGCACATGCATGTGCATGTGTGAGTGCCACTTCTAACAGATCCCTCTCTCCCCTGGATGGAGAAATAGGATTTGGTTGTCTGTGGTGTTCATGTCTGTTTCAGTGCTGCTGGTGTTTCTATGTGGGCCAATAAGACATTTGCCTTGATTCTTGTTAAGCTGTGTGACCGGCCATACATACTGGCATCTTTAGAATAATACATGCTTAGTCTTGCCATCTGCTGGACATACAGATAGGAGCAATCAGAAAAAAACCTTGGATCTTGGAGACCTTTGTCTTTTACTTCCCTTTAAAGAGACTGAAGAACCATTCAGGTTTTTCAAGTAGGTAATTCCTTCTGAAAACTCCATACACATCACATACTCCCTCTGAATCCAGAAAAACACATTCTTACTAAGTAGCACCAATATAGAAATTACTGCATGAGATTTTATTTTACGCTTATGGTAAAAATAAATAATCCAAAAGATTTATTCTGGCTTTTAAAAGTTCTTAATTTACTAATTACATGAGCAAAGCCATTCATCTATTTTGATCATTCTATTTATTCTCCCAGCTTGTGTGAAAATAAATTGGCAAAAATGACACGCAGAATTCTGGAATTGAGATGGGGTTGCATATCTTTTGAACTAATGTATATAAATATAGCTTTAGAAGTAATAAATTCTTAAATGTCTGCGGGTTTTTTTTAACTTTGTTCATATAGGATGTAGTGATGATTTCACATGCAAAGAGCTCTTAAAAAAACCCCATGTGATATAGATACAGAATAAGACTGAATTTCAGCTCATATTTTTTTGCATTTACTGCACTCCAAATTAATTTTGGTCCTTTTTATGCATGCATGTATACTGAAACAACAAAATCAGAAATGCCAAAGAAAATTTTATGGTAGTAACCCAAAATAATGAAATTCCTGTGAATCACAGTTGAGCTTCACTGAGTATTGTTCAAACATCACACAAGGTTTAACTCAAGGGAATGTTTCAATCAATTTTGCAGATTGCCATGACATTTCTTAGCAAAACCCCAAGGTGTATTACAGCAGTAGCTGTACAAGTTGGTTTTCTTCAGAAAATATTCTAATCACATTAATAAGTGCTGTGTGACAGACTGTGTCTTCTCCAGGGAAGAATTTTAAAAGATATGTTCAGGCAGATTCCTTCTCATTCTGCCTCACATGTGCCTTTCTTTATAAGGGGAATATTTAAAATCTGAAATGAAGATAGGAAGACGTAATGTGAAATGTCGCTTCTCTATGTTACAATCCAGACTGTTGGAAGATGGGTTAATTAACTGATCTCATAATAGATCTTTAAAAACATACCACTGATACTCCACACATTTCATTTCACCATATATTTAAATTGCATTCTAATCACAGACAAAACACAATAATTATTGTCAATAGGTGTTTCCTTTTCTCTTCATTATAGTCATTAATAGACATATTAACTATATTCAAGATAAATGTTCAATTCTCTAGTTAATACATTTTAAAAAAATGAAAAAAAATTTATCAAGTTTTAATAGACACTCAAGAATCATAATGCTGGTCCACAAGAACACAAATGAAAAATTAATTCTAAAACTTTAGATACACTTGAAGAGTAAAATTAAACCCACATATATTTATATTGCAATATTGTCATTTAAAACAGTATATACAAACACAGAAACTGTATTTCCTAGCAATTCAGCATATACAGACATAAACTATACATAATAACTAAAACTATGCATTTACTTACCTGTTTTTATGTAATAGCAGTATGAAGTTGTAACATAAAGATGTATAAGAAAGTACCTCACAGCATTCTGGAGTTACAAGTTATATACTTTTTTCTTGGCAGTCTGACATGAAACTACAAAACTTTGTAGAAAAAAACTCCAAAATAGTCTAAAGTAAAAATCATCTCACTTGTTAGTAGCTAGTAGAAGATACTCCTTGGGTTTCTGAAGTTGAAATTATACTAACCATGAAATAGAGTAGAAAATGAGATATCCAGAACAAAGTTTATTTCTCCCTCTCATTAAAATAACCCATTTATATGTATGGGATCGATTTTTCTAAAATGGTAACCATGTAAACCTTGGTCACTCAGTCTCCCCATAGACACATCTTCTGGGAAATATATCAACCCACTGGACATTACATGATGGATGGAGATGAACAGGTACCTTCAGAGGATAGTTCATTCCACCTGCTTTTTCAGGGTGCAATGACTCATATCCTAAAGATATATGCATTTTTCCATTAAAATACAGAAGTTTACTATTTGACTAGTTCACTGTGACATAGAACTTAACTGTTAGAAATTTAAATTAAGTAAGCCTCTGACTTCTTATCATAAAAGGACAGCTATCTTCCTCATGCAGTACAACAGGAAGAGCTTAAAGAATTAATAGCCTTTTGCCAACAAGTACAAAATATGAGGATTTCACACAGTCTTTCCTATTCAGAGCAAATACCCACTCTACAATTTTTTCCAGCAGCTCTTTGAGCAGCATGAATCAAAATGTCCAAGTCAAATTTTGACATTGCATACATGCTCAATGTTTTTCCTTAATAACATTTCCATACAACAACATAAAAATTACAGAATCATAGGTCATCTAGTTTGGATAAGACCTCTAAGATCATTGAGTCCAACCACTAATCCAGGACTGCCAAGTCCACCACTAAACCATGTCCTTAAGTGCCACATCAACATGTTTTTTAAATGGCTCCAGAGATGACACTTCCCTGGGCAGCCTGTTTCAATGACTGATAACTCCTTCCATGAAGAAATTTTCTCCTAATGTCCAATCTTTGGACATGCTCCTGCACCTCGATGCCTTTCGCGTACTGAAGGGCCCAGAGCTGGACACAGGACCACCAGTGCTGAGTACAGAGATACAATCACTGCCCTGGTCCTGCTGGCCACACCATTTCTGATCTAGGCCAGGATGCCATTGGTCTTCTTGGCCACCTGAGCTCACTGCTGGATCATGTTCAGCTGCTGTCAACCAGCACCCTCAGATCTTTCTCCACTGAGCAGCTTTTCAGCTACTCTGCCCCAAGACTGTAACATTACATGACATTGAATCAAACAAGACTACGAGTCTATGTGTGCATACGTTTCAGTGCATATGTGCTTATAAATATCCATATTTATACTATTATGTCCTCCCCTCTATATTTTATTTCTGCAAATTTGTTTTCACAGGAATCTCATTATATACGGTGGATTTTCTTAACAGGCTCATGTAAAATATTATAACATTGAGAATTTCAGCTTTTATTTGTCCCAACTATTAAGCATTTCTCTAGCTGAGGTTCTAACAAAAAATGATGGATCACAAAAAAGCTGCTTCATTTTCCAAACAGGAAAAGAAAATTAAAGAAACCCCCAAAACTTCCCAAGTTCTTTTCTTCATAATCCTGTTTTTATTTTAAGAGAAATGAAAGAGTTAATAAAAGGTCTTTCAAGAATCCTGAAAAATGTAGCTTAATCTGACCTCATTTTTACTGTAGGATTCGCATCCTTTTCTGTCATGTATTACTCCATGAAGCTAAACTCTTATCCATCTCTGCTACTTGCCTCCAATTCTCAGATTATAAAGCTTGTGCTGTTATCCAATGACTTCTCAGACAGTGCAAGACAAATGACTACAGGTCTAACAGTTTCTTTACACCTTCTTTTAGTCTTTTTTGCTTATCCAGAAGAACAAAAGATACACAGCCCCTTATATTCCCACAACTCTAAAAGCCATGTATCCTACCAAGAGGTAACAAAGGCAAATGTAGCATGTGATGTAGCATCGCTAAGTTCAGGAGGTTCTTTCACTGTGGATATTTAGAACCAAATTACACTGACACAAAGGCATCACTTGGTAATAAGGGAGACTACTCTTATTACTGGAAGAGCTGGAGCAATAATTTTGAGAGACACTCTTTACCACTTTAATGCTTTAAGGAGTTTTAAATGGGACAACCAGTCAGAATGATTTAACATCTAAGTGAGAAACTATCACACTACTTGTACAAAATAGAATAAGGGGATCACAGATCAGCACAGTTCTCTTTATCTGAAGTCTTATTTTTATGTTATCAATAACTCTTTCTTAGAGGAATACATCATCAGCATACTTCGTCACATTTTTCATGCCCTCACAGAGAACACTGATGAAATTCAGAATTGAACTTGCCTTGCTTCTTCTCCCTTTCATTTATTTTTCTGTATTCTTTCCAGTGTTACAATATAATTGTCCTTTTTTTGTGCTTACCAGCTTACTGTCTTTGTATTAAATTTCTCTTGTGGCATCTATCTCTGTCTCCTTCCCCTAACATTATATCTTATGCTGCTCTAGCTCTTTCCACCCATAGTACAAGTCATTCCCATATTTAATATAGAATACCAACAAAAACCTAAAAGTATGATCCATCTCATCCAGGACCAAAACCTTTCATTTGAAAGCAACTAGGACACATTATTTTTAGGGAACTTTGTTACCTGGAAATACCAGCTTCCATTTGTGTCCTAAGCATTATTTAACCTCTCAGAGAAGAGCTAAAATCACTATTACATTTTTTCCTGAAATCTGAGTTCAAGAAATAACCACCTCTTCCTTAAAAACCATCTGTCTTTCAGCTTCTGTGATCAGCCATTATATAATTCTTACTCACTGATTTTTCATTCTGTGGGAAGTGTAAGGGCCTAGTCCAGTTCTGGAATTCTAGGAATTACTACAAGAAAATTAAACAAACCCCAAAATCAGCAATGAAAATTCAAGTGCTTTGGTGCTAACCTAGGTCTCCTTCTAGAGCAGAGAATACTGGACTTACATACTGAAAAAAAAAAAAAAAGTGGAAAAAAAAAGAAAAAAAAAGTGGAAAAAGAGAAAAGGATTTATTTACCTTTTCCATGGGTAACATCCACAGTCCATGTGCAATTCAGTGAATTTGGATACAGATCAGGATAACCGGGGGATAAAATTGTTCCACTAGGTCCTCTAACATCTCCGCCACATAAAGCTAGAAAATAATAACAATAACAAAAATAATAATAATAATATAAATAACAGAAAACACACAGATAAGAAAAAAATTGAGAGAACAAACCTGAAAATTTCTGCTTTTAAAATTATTTTAAAGTAATTACTCAAATGATTTAGCAATTTAAGATATGACTAAAGACCATTTTTATACAGTAGAAAAATAAATGCAATTAATTATTAATTAATTTATGTTTAATATGCATAAGAAAATCAAAATCAAGTTTCATTAGCTGTTTTTTTCAGGTTTCTGGAGCCTCTGTGAAAATTGTTAAGTTCAGCAGAGCGATGAAGGCTGATGATAGAGAGCCAAACAATATCACTTAAACACAGGCCAAGGCTGGAGAGTCAAAATGGCGGATCTTGGCTATTGAAGAATTATTTACTTAAAATATTTGTGCAGGGAAGGTTGACGTCGTTTTGTGAATATAATTATAATTATTGGTTATGTGTTTATAGCTATGATGTTAGTGCTAATGACAAATTCCAATATAAGAATAAGCATTTTTGTAGTTTCATTAGCAACTTTATAAAAGCAATCGGTAATTGAGCAATACAAAAATTAAATTACAGCTTTAATTAATGCAAAATACAAAAAATTTAGTCATTACAACAATGGCAAAAATGTACAGCTCAATGATCTTCTGTTACAGGGTTTTTGAAATACAACATTAATCAGGTAATTTTTAGTAAAGAAGAATCTTGCATTTTAGAATTATCATATATCAATAACAGCTATTAAAATTCAGTACCAAGTCATTACATCAGAGTTCTCTGAATATAGATTATCTCAGAAGGGCATACATTATAAAACAAATTACTAGTTCCATTTTTTTTTCTCAAGGTTAAAAGCATCTATTCCTTTTATTTTCCTTAGCCTAATGATATGCATTACCAAAATTATTTTGCAGAAATATTTTAGAAAAAAAGCAATGAACTATTGTCACCAGTTTCAGGTCAAATAATTCAGACCATTCCAGCAGTTGATTGCAGCTCTCCCTAAGAGCAGTCCTTCGAAAGTAATTAACACAAATTCTTCTCTTATCTTTAGAAGATGTTAAAGGTCTTCAAAGGCACTTTTGGAGAGATGCAAATGGCAGCTATTTGTCTGTAACTCCAGTTGATACAAATATCAAACTCTCTTCTTGTTCTATAAGTGGTCACTCAAATATTTCTTGCTCATGTCTGTGCTTCCCACCCTGCTGTCACAGCAATGAGGGCGAGGGAAGGAGGAGCCTGTCATAGGTTGGAGGAGCAATGCCTCTTTCTAAGAGATGCTGCCCCACCTGCCCTAGCTGGTTTAAGCTGCTCCTGCCCCTCCTGAAACTTCTGTAGCACCTCTTAAGGCAGCACTCAACAGCATGATTCGTAAAGGGGGGAGAAGTTCGGCCTTTCAGTACGTGCTCAAACATTACATACTTGAGGAGTAAGGCGCTGTGAGAGTAATTTGTTGCATCATGCTGTTTCTTCTCCTATGTCTTGATAGTTATGCTGCTTATGGCAATTTCTTCTACATTTTGATGGAGTAAATGATTGAAGTTATACTCATTATGCTTTTGCTGTTAATGTTATATGTTTGAGAATGAATATACGGACATGTCACAATCTTCTGCTTGTAGATGTAAATTCATAACGGATTTGAGGACACAGCAGAAAGGGAATCAAGAAAATATTCAGAATGTAGCTTCAATCTCACCTTGTACCTAAGCAGACATTTGTGTCAATGAAATACATGCATTTTCCAGACATTTTAGTAGCACTGTGGAATGTTTTCATAAAGATCAATTATTTTTCATAATGAGGCTATGGCACTGCATATCATCATTGTGTTCAGGGCACTAAAAGAAGTATACATTTAATAAGCCTTATTTTATAAATCAGAAATGAAATTTCATCCGATATACTAGGTTGAAGGCTACCCTATCTTGCCTAGCTAAAATTTGTTTGGTCATTCTAACTATATTTCTGTTTTAAACATACTTACTTGTCTGGATAGCCTCATGATTGCTTTGCATGTGCTATTTCTCCTGCCAACTTTCTAGCCTTTGTTGGCCTAATTGTAAGATGGAAATTTGCAAATCCAGTACCACAGGCTGAAATAAGACATTCTAGGCCCACATTTGCCCAATCTCTTCAGTGTTGCCGCAGGCAAATAACCTCCTTCCATATTAATTTTCCTCCTCACTTCTCTAATGAAGAGACAGTGAAGACAAATACCGCCACCTTATAATCTGATCTTGCTATATTTAGACATTAGCAAAATACAGCCAAGGCTGTGACAGCATATTATTGGAGCTCCTGATGGTAACTATCTACTTCATCCATTAAATAATAAATACACCCAGTTTTTATAATCATGGGCTATAGACCAAATAATATATTTTACAGGAGGTGTTTGGAAAACATTTCAGGAATGCAAATAGTGACAAAACATCTATGGCATGCCATCAGGCCTTCAGTGTAACTCTGTGAAGGCTAGCAGATGGCAGAAAAAGGCATCAAGGGAGCAGCCTTTTAGAAAATAAAGCCAAGCTGACAAATCTGAAATCCTAGATGTGCAACTGGCCCTGATAAGATGGCTAACAGCCCAAGCATTTAATATCACTAACTAGTATCTGACTGTTTTTCAGAGTGCAAAGGAAAAGAGGAACACATAAAAATAAGAACAGCAAAGGATAAATACACATATTTCCAAATTCTACCTTTCACTTTATCTGATAATACCAAGATGGAAGCTAGGAAAGAGTAAAAGTAGAATGAACTCTTAAGGAAACAACTGAGATACTACTTTTGATTTATAATGTGGAAAATGGAACATTATGCTAACACACCAATTAATTTTTTTACGCAATCAGAGAAGTTGAATCAAGACATGCCAGCATTACTGTTTTCCAAACAGTAAGAATCAAAATAACAAGAAAATTAAAAAAAATGTAAAACAACAGCAACAACAAGAATAAAAGAACCAAAAAATAAAGAGAACAAAATACAAAAGTGGTTTCATGAAATACAGATCAGCATGTGGAAGTATACACTGTGGTGATCAGAAGTGATGTAACAATTTAAGAAGCAAGTTTTGGATAACTATGAATGAGGATTCCAATTTAATAGTGGAGTTCGGTTCAGATGTTCTGCTGAAATAAATTCTTACAATATTGGGTTGAATACTTACACCCTCTTTTGTTTCAACTGCATTCATTTTGCCCAGTAACATGATCAATCACAAAAAAAAAAGTGACAACAAGCAAGCCTAGCTTAGAAAATGGTTCCGTATATACTTTCAAAATAATTTTTGGCCCAAGTAATTTCAGAACCTTTAGTCAGGTTGCTCGTGTCTCAGTGGGAGACATGCAGGCCATGTTTCATCCCAAAAATACATTAATAATTGTAATAAAAGCACTTGACTTTTGTCATTCATAGCAAAGTTCCACTTCAGACCATATTTCATGCTACTATAAAACTGTTATAGGAAATCAATCTTGCAATACTAGAAATAGCCTTATAATTTTCAGCCTAAATTTATTCATAGTCTATTTTTACCCATTTGATCTTCTGCTAAACTGTCATTATATTGTATTCCCTCTTGGGGTCTCACTTGGGAAGGCTAGCAAACCATGTAAGAATCTATGACTTTGGATCAGTAATGAGACAGGATTTTTTTAATCTACTTCAATAAGATATGTTTTCCATCTCTACGACCCTGCATTAACAATTGCAAGTACTTAGCTGTCTTGTCACAGCATCTATGCTACAGAAAGATATTTCTAGGATACTTCACATTAGATTATGACATGTTTTCTCATATTTGTTTATTTATGTTTCCCATTTTATTCTCACATGCCCTCTGTTCTTATTTTAGTATGTTTATATTTTACTGTAGAAGTCAGTTTGTATATTCTCTTCCTGCACAGGGTCATCCTGTATAGCTAGCTTAACACTTATTCACAGAAAACTCTCTTAAATTTTGCTTTTCATAACCATCAGGAAAACTCAATAACCACTAATTATGTTTGCTGTCACCTGAGATCTACAAATACAACTTATAATCTATTTAAAACTAGTTTGTTTTCATGTGATACAAGTCAGTCTCAGAGTTATGAAGAGTATAGTGATATGAAATGTCTAGAAATCTGGATATGAGAGGAAGGGGGTCCCTGTCAGAGAATGCAATATTATGACTGAAATATTACAGTTTATGATTTAAACATTTTCATGGAGGACTTCTAAAACTGTATTACAAAAGCTTCAGAGAAGATCACCATACCCTGAATGGGGGTCTGAGAGGCCCTACACCATTCGCTGATGGAAACAAGTTGTAGTAACAACTCAGGCTGGCTGGGGACACCCACAAAGCGCAAGCCTGGTAACTTCAGGGCGGAGAGCGCAGCCCCAGGGCTGTCAGCTGCCTGGCTCTCACAGACCCGAACAGCAAAGGGTGGGGGAGAGAGGCTTTGGGCGTGTGTCGGAAAGGCCTCTGCTCAGGGGCAGTGACTCCACCCGCCGCTGTGCAAACGAGCCCGGCTGAGGGGCCCTTCCCTCCGGGAAAAGCTTCTCTCCAGCAGAGGGGGTTCACAGAATTCACAGAAGAGACCTTAAAGATCATCGAGTCCAACCCATGCCCTAACACCTCAACTAAACCATGGCATGGCCCATCAAAGGGCGCCCCAAAGGGGTCCGGAGACCCTGCACCAGACCACCAGAGATGGTGCAACAGACCCTCAGTGTTGGAAGAGACAGTGTCAAACTGGCCTCCTGCAAGGGAGGCACAGGGCGTTCCCACCTGCCCAAGGCTTGGATTAACCCATGGAATTCTTCACTCTTCAGTGTGGCACGGTGTGTGGCAGCCAGAAGGGACCCTGATCCCCAGGAAGACCAGATGGAGGGGAGCAATGAGACATAGTTGGGACCCTCGGGTGGGTGATCTGCTTTCACATAACCCTTGTCCTTCCTTCCTTCCTTCCTCCCTCCCTCCCTCCCTCCCTCCCTCCCTCCCTCCCTCCCTCCCTCCCTCCCTCCCTCCCTCCCTCCCTCCCTTCCTCCCTTCCTCTCTCCCTTCCTCCCTTCCTCTCTCTCTCTCTCTCCCCCCCCTTTTTTCTCTTTGCCTCTTTTACTATTAAACATATCAATTCTTTGCCTCTTTTACTATTAAACATATCAATTCTTTGGCACCAGCCTCTAACCTCATTTGGTTTTAATCTCGTTTTTGGGTATTCAAAGTTCTTTCCGGTTTATACACAGAAACTTCATTTTCTTTGATCCTGTGGGTTTAAATCAGATCATAACAGTCCCCATATCCAAAAAGAACAGAAAATAGATAGATAGATAGATAGATAGATAGATAGATAGATAGATAGATAGATAGATAGATAAAGATATATATAAATGCATTTTTGATGTATTTCAAGAGAGTGTTCACTAGTAATTCACTTTAAAAAAAACACAAACCAAAGTGTTTTACTTTTTTTAGCCTGATTGATGATGGTGATATCTGTGAAATTAGCCTTTTTCACATTTTCAAATGGTATCACCTATTATTTCCTTATGTTAAGATTTTTCAAGGGACTATGCATAGATCACCACCCGCAAGTCAGACACTAGCATAAAATGATGTATCTCAATTTTCTCTGGAAAGATAAAATACTCTTAAGAAGAAGAAAAGCTTTCAGAAAAACAAAGAAAAAAACCCACCAAAAAACCCCACACTTTTTTGCAGAAGTTCAATTTGTTATAAATACACATAATTGGAAACTGTTTGGTTTTCAGAAGTAATGAGAAGAGAAAACACACAATTATAATTGATTCGTAATAACAATTAGCTTTAGATTTGAAGCATCTTCAAAGAAGACTAATAACATATGCTGGTTTAGAAAGGACTGCAGAGAAAAAAAATAAAAAATCTATTTATATGGAAATATCTTTGTGTATATATAAGTCTAAATACAAATATATGTGTGCACAAACACACAGAGGCCTCATTACATTAATTTGTTTAATTGACTCTAACTTCCAACTACAAATGTAATTCTGAGATGATTTTCATTTATTGTGCAATTGGATAAGAAAAGTGGCATATAAAATAGACTTTAAAATTATTGAAACAGTGAATTAGAGTTTGAATCTAATATACTGTGCTTCACAGACCAAGTAACTTCAGCATTTGTTATCCCTAATTATAGAAAATGTAATGTATCTTAAAACAGGATGCAGTTCAGTAGGGGTAAATAAATAAGGATATGGACATCAAATTAACATACTCAGCTTCAAGAAATAAACCTTGGACTTGAGTTATATTATGCAAGAGATTAATTTAATATAAACCAGTGTAGCCTAGATTACTCACAATATAAACTTGCATTTTGACCTTCTCATTTCAATCTAAAATAGACCAGACATGCTCTCCATTTCCAATTCTGGCCTCTACTTTGCTGATATTTGAAGCAGGTTTTTTAACAGCTGTGTTTTAGTGGAATTATTATTTTTATTTTACAGATATCAAGAGAAAGGACATAACACCTCTGCATTATTCCCTGAATGCGTTCCTCATGTACTGCATATGTCATATTTGATAATTCATTTGGGCATCTAGGGGTTTCCAATATAAACATTAAAGGTTTTTTTTATCTTGCTTGAATTATTTTCATTCTATTCATTAATTTTCTTATGTAAATTAAGATCAGGGAAAATGACAATATTTTTAATTAAAATAATGAATAAGAATTATGTATTAGCATTCAATTTAATGTTATGATGAAGGGAATAAACAGCACTTTACACTCTTAAGTAGATATCTAACTTTTGGATTCATTTTCTTGTATTTTTTGAAATGATAATTCATATACTGGGTAGAATAGGGTTCCTCGCATATATTCAAAGCTTAAAAGTAAAATTCTATTATAGTATTCATATAGAAAGGACATTATAAGATATAATTTCATCTTTTTAGTTAAGTACTGGGTGGTGATTACAGTTAAGAAATTCAAGGCTTTCCAGATACATAGGTAAAAAGTGAATCATATCTAGCTGGTACATGGGAATAGTAGAGATGTGATACAAGCAGTGTTTTCTCAGCAAAGCTCGTAACCATCTGTTTTACCTCTTTGTTTATCTGGGCAACATCAAACACATAATTAAAAATTTACATTCCTTCAAATAATAGAATTTCAGTCAACACCATGTTCTTCTTTGAGGAGGAACTTGCTTTAAGAATTCTAAAATTTTTTGTCTTATAGTAATTTCTCCAAATCGCATCCACTCATGAGTTGCCATGACCTATCTTCACAATTACCATGGTCTGTCTCCACACCACTACACAATGTAATTATAAAAAAAGAGATGCAGTTATCAAAAGAACAATCAAAAAAGAACTTGTCTCTTCAGAAACCATGAGAGTAACATTCTGAATGCACAGTAATAGTGACTAATTTGTTTATTAGTGGTATGATTAATACAAACCCAAACTCCTAATTTATGCAAAGAACAGCCCATTTAGCAAATGCCCTTTTTTGCCTGGGGTGCAAGGACTCTGGATTGTTTTAAAGAACATTCCACCAGAGAAGAAATTCAGCAATGAAATGAAAATTACATCAACCATAAACTGATTACAATTAGTAGAATAAATTTACTCAATCCTACCTTTTTAACATATTTATTGAATGGAAAATCACCATTACAATGTACTCTGGAGAAAAAGAAACCTCATTTACCTAATGAATCGCATACTAGTTCAGCATCTTTAGGAAGAAATTGATCATAATATGTAAGTTTATTTCACAACAGAGAACAGTATTCATAGGGAGTGTGCTTATTTGTTTGTTTTACATGGTTAGCATCTAGTGCCTATCACCATTAGAAAACACATACTAGTTTTATGGTCTATTCAGCAAAATATAGTCTCCTTGACTGGAAATTGTGGGAACCCTGCAATTCTTCATTGCAAGAACCTGACTGAGATGTATAATCTTTCAGAAAATGGACTTGGAGAACTACAGAGGGCCGTTGTCAGCAAAGTGATTATTCATGTCCCTTGCTACTACCACAGATTTTAAGTATTATCATATACTGACACCTTCAACTTCCTGAACATAAAATCCCAAAGCATCTCCTAACTAAACAATCTGAAGGCCAAAGAAGTCCCTATCATTTTCTTAAGAAAGTAATGCAGTGGGAATGAGTAGTCTTCCATATGGCAAATCACACATGATTCAATGAGCTTCGGTGTCAGTCTTCATTCAAATCTTTCTTTCAAAATTATTGTCCTGAGACACTAAGAAGTGTATTAGAAAAAATACAGATCGTGTACATTCTGTAGGTCATAAAAGCTCAGGAAATTTCTCTGGTTAAATACTAACTTAGAATTAAATGGTTATATTACTCCTGAAAAAATTTTTAACAACAAAATCATGCACCATGCTGCAAGGAGGGAAACTGCTTTAAGAAGTAAATATCTCAAATAATGTAACTGAATGAACATTACAATCCAATTTCTTAACAGCACATATAAATGGTATGACCCCAACTGGGAAAGCATTAAAATGAACAATTCCAATTGCAAGAGATGACTGAAAATGTTAGATAATTTTTCAGATTTAATGATATAGTGGAGACCAAATTTGTCTGGTTTAACAATCATCAGATATAATGTGGTCCAAATAAATTTCCACAGTGATGGAAGGGTGTGAAGTTCTGTTAACAAGCTATAAACAGAGTGATCATCATGAAACAGGAGAAAATTAAGTTTTTGAGTCAGATGCAAAGTTTGCAATCAGTTAGCTCACAGTTACATAAATTCAGATAGGCATACCTTCAGTAATCTGCAGGATTAAATAACTATATATCATTCTCTGTTTCATATGTCTCAGAGTTATATGGCATTTATTTCCTCTAACTATTCTTTTTCTTTCCTAAAAATATAGGTTTTACAGTCTCTGGCATTTAACTAATTTTGACTAATAATAGTTTGGCAAAACTTATATATCTTAAAGTACTCTGTATTAAATCTGTTCATCCTTACCATCACAAGTTGGGAGTGGGTGACTCCACCAGTGATTTTTTTCACATAGCAAAGGCTCCTCATGACTGAGCCTATAACCTGGATCACAACTAAATGAGACAGTGGAACCTATAGAGAAGTCATGTCCATAACGACGTCCATGCACTGGTATGCCAGGATCCAAGCAAGAGTAAGTATTAACAGTTACACCTAGATTAAAAAAAAATATAAAAAAATAAAAAAAAGGAAAATAAAATAATTAAACAAAGGACCTATAGATTTTTTAAAATTAAGTAATTGGTTGTGATGGTTGTGCGGTGAAGGCTTATCTCCCCTTTACAGTGAATTATCTTTCCACTATTCTTCTCAGTGTTACCATTAAAAGATACTGTGGGGTGTGGATCACTTTTACAAAAAATAAGATTTTATAATGAAATTCAAGAATTTATTTATAAAGAAATTTCAGGTTTCCTTTCCAACTTTATTTAATTGAAACTGTTTATTCTTTGTAATAAGTGCAGATTTTCTTTTTTTGCTGTTCACATTCCCAAAGTATAATTTCTACCATTTAACATTATTCAGTCTTTCTAGGAATTTAGTATCTTCATTGCCAATCTTAATCTAGTGTTCCGGATCTGTTAGGATAGCCTTCTTTCAAACTTCCAAATGGATGAAAACCTAACAAAATCATCACTTTTTCATAATGCAGAAGATTATACAGATTGACATTTGTGGGTGAATGCTAAGTAATAATTTTGGTATAATATTAATTTTTTTTTTCAATAAAAAGCCTGAATTTTACATTCACTGTAGTTCAAATCAATCCAAATTTTATCTGGCAATATCTCCCCTATGCATGTTAGTTTTTGTACCCTTACAGTGGCCAGGAATAGTGAAAATTGCAAAAAATAATGTTAAAAATTAATAACATCTGGAAATTTTTGGTAATAGTTCCAACAAGTAGAAGTACAAGCAACATGCCAATAACCTTTACAAAGCAAATAAGATAGCAATTACAGTAAAATATTATTTCTCATATAAGTAGGAATTATTACAACAGAAGTTATATTTAGAAAGACAAAATGTAAACTGAATTATAGTATTTCAACATAGGAATTTTAATAATTAATGAAGTATGAAATATTACAGATACTTTCTGCAACATAGTTATATGACAATAATAAGGACAAAAGAGTATTTTTATGTCAGAAAAAAATCATATAGGCAAGTTTTTAGAATCCTAAAAATCCATAATCAACCAATTCCATTTCTTGATTTTCAGGTCATTATGAAAACTGCATTTCTATGTTCAGTTAGAGCTGCAGATACATCAACCAGAACAGTCAGGTTTTTTCTTAGTTTTTCATAATCTTCCTGATCTCATGCCATTTTACATGCACAAAAATGCACTGTATAAAATTTAAGAATATTAAGACATAAAAGCAACCTCCAGAAGAAAGGCATTTACTTCTCATTCTCTCTCATCTTTTGAGTCTTAATGCACAGAGCAGTGCATCAGTGACATTAAATATAAATAAAAGAAGTGGTCATCTCTTTTGCACTTTAACATTACTAAATCTTTCTCAGATTGGGAAATAACAGGAATTTAGCCAATATGATGTCTGTACATGACTAGGGTAAGCATTGAGGGGGAGGGGAGATCAAATAATACAACACAGAAGTACTTACTTTCATAGTGAATTTTGAATCCATTGTTAGAACGACTGTTATCAGTTGTAAAGAGAAGATACATGAAATTGCTACTGCTAAACAGAAACTGTGGGACCTGTGTACCATTGTAAGAACCCAGAAGTGGAGATAATAGGTTTGGTCCATCATGAACTTCCAAAACATCATAATTCAGTTCAGTCTGAAATCTGTAATTGTGGAAACACACAGAGGCACAAGTTCAAGAGACAGTTAAAACAAATTCAATAAACCCATATTTTTAAAACTATGCACCTTTCCTGAAAATATTTTTTCTCCACATATCTATTTTTCAATACCATTGCAATAATATTATTTATCCTATATCATTTATGCAATAATAAAATTTCGAGTTAGTTCTTTCAAAAGATGAGAAATAAATTTAAACTCCTTGAGCTGGTTTGTATGGCAGGAAACAAAAGCTAGAAACAGTTTGTTAACAAATATTAGTATTACTTGCATAAGCTATTTTATAATATTATAATTTTTCCTTTGTGAATAATTAATTAAATTATATGGAGGGCATGTTGATGCATTTGGCAAAAGTATCGAGGTACTTTGAGTCACCAATGGCTCATAGTCTTGAGTTCCTACCTTACAATCATCTATAAGCAGGGATAGAATTGTTTGACTCTGACTCCACTGGCTTTCTGCCAGCTGAGACTCAGTCCAAAGTAGTGACAGAAGTTATTTGAAGAAAAACCCACAACTAAAAATCCTTTTTAGAAAGCACTAAATACAGTATGTGTGCTCTCCCTATCAAGGAAAGCTGAGTGTGATAGTGCTGCTAGATATCCCCTTGCTTGTCTTGTTTTAGATGGTATCAGCAATTCTAAACACTTGCTTGGTGTTTCGACAGTGGCTTATCTCTTTCTTGCTATGACAGACTTTAAATCAATCATAATGCTTTTTAATGGACTCTGATGGATTACTGAAAAGCCTTTCCAGAATTAAAAAGCAACAATTAACAGCAGGATCTTACAACGACCCTTAGATAGTCTTAATTCTCTCTTTGATTTACTTAGACGCCAAATTCAGCTTGGTGAAATCCATTCAAAGAATTGTGTGAGTAAAGCCAGTGTACTGAGGAACTCGATATTTCAGTATTTATGTCCCATGAGTCTGAACCTAAAGATCTAAAGGAGTCTGGCAAAAGACAAGAAGACAAATTAAACCTACAAAACATGTATTTTCTTTTATCGATGTTCTGCTCCCACTAAATAACATATAAAAGAGCACAGAACTAAAGTGACAGGGAGTTACAGAAATGAAGTGGGATAATCCTAGAAGCAGGAAAACTGAAAATTTTGGGTTTTGTGAGCTCCCCCAGTAACTCACAATGACATTCTGCTGAAAAGCTACTAGGAAATTACTTGATCTTTCCAATATTTTCTTTTTTTTCCCTTTTTTTTCCACCAATCCGTGCAACACATGAGAAATCTTGGAAACAGTTCATTTAGTCTTGCTCAACTTTCTTAGCACCTATATCAACAGCATACTTGAGACAGAAGGTGTTAAAAGCCATGGATCTGATAAATGTAATGCAACTAAAGTCAAGTTGAAATTAAGTTGAATCTCCAAAGACATAAAGAAAATCCTCTCAAAACTACTTAGACTATAGCACCACAAATATCAGAAAAAAATATGAAGATGAAAAAAATCACCCATGAAAGAAAATATAAGAACTATTTTTAAGTGAGATGAACTGGAACAAATTTGAAGAGGGCATTATGTTCAATGCTTTTGCTTGGTCATTTAGCTCAAAAACTGGTCAATTTAAATTTCATTTATAAATCTCATGCTTATATCAGTTTTTCCTTCAATATCTTTTCCCTTAATGCTCAACATATCTGCTATATTTACATACATTTTTTCCCTCGATGTAAGAAAAGAGTAGGGGCTTTTAGGAAGCTGAATAAGAAATACTCTGTGCTCATGCAAGACCCTTCCAGTGTTCTTTCCTACTTAATTGATCATTATTGTTAAATTAACCTGAATGTCTTAATTGCTATGTCACATCTAATCTTATGAAGGACTCACAAGCAGACCGGAGTGAAAAAAGTTTTAACACAGGAGATCTCACATACACTTTTTTAAGGAGGCCTTATTTGAATAAATAAAGGTGCCTGAATATTTATAACACACATCTTTGTTTCTAAGAGACACCCTTATCACCTCATTGCAGTGTCAGGATTTCCGGCCGCACAGTAAACACTCAATAGACAAACGTGACTAGTACCCCAATCAGTAGTTTGCTATCAGCATCTCTCACATTTAAATACTCATAATTCGGCTTCATGATAAACACTTCATTATAATCAAGAATGGCATTGCCATTTCTCACTTCTGTCATTTCAATTGAGCCTAAAAACATTCTGATTTATAACAAAATATCAACAGATTATCTATCTTAGATAATTCATTGTAAAACAAGAATAAACATTTAAAAAAATACATGCACCATCATATAACAATATATGAAAAAAATTTATTTTCTGCATGCCAAAAGCACAAAAGTTAATAGAAATTTTTATTTGATTTGTCTGTAGATCTTCTTTTCTCATGTCTCTGTCTCCTTGGCACAGGAATGGTTTAGCACATAGTCATGGAATCCAGTACCTCGCTCCTATCCAATGTGGTAAGAGAGAAGATATTGGAAGGTAGGAAGATTAAAAGGAAACTACTCTGCTAGTGGGAAACTTAGAAAATCCAAAAATTATTTAAAGGTATAGATATGTACAATAAATATTTATCCCTGACCAAGAAATTAAAAATCTTTCAAACATCCACAGATATTGTGGAAATTTTGGTATTTGCACCAATAAAGGCTATAAAGAGTATGTGTGGTTCTCAGGACAAAGTTAAAAGGCAAAGAAATAGGAAAAATATGAGAGTTTTTTTAAATCATAGAGGAAAGTCATTTGGCTATAGTTTGAAAACAGTGTATTTCAACAAAATTATAATTTTCTCTTAAGAAAGTGCAGCTGAAAATTTGCAAGCAGAAGCAGCAGAAAAAGGGTAGCCAAGACTAGAAGGAGCCTTTAAAAAGCAAATGCATAAATTACTCAGAAGGCAAATTTAAACTATGTGGAAAATAATAATGTCTAAGTAAATAACGTAACAGTAGTTTACAAAATGTTTTCTTTCATTACACTATAAAGTTTTATTCCATAATTTAATTTTAGAAAAACTTCTTCTTAGCATCCAGACACATAACTATATATATCTAAGTGCATCTGTGTGAACACACAGAGATGTATTTTTAAGTGTACTTCTGCACAGAGATACATAAGAGTACACGTTTAGCTGCAAGTGGGACCTCTCTGGATTGCTGCATCTGAGCAATATGTGTACCAGACCAATTCTGACAAGTGACAAGAGTATCAAAAATGAGCAGCAATGAGAAAAAAAGTGTCATAAAGAGGATAGAAGCTTTCTCTGTGATCCAAAGAGACCACATCTTGTTCTTTTTTGATCTTTCTTACAAGAGTAATAGAGGTTGTGCAATTTTATGACAAGGCATTAATGTATTACAAACAAAAACTGTATGCAAGAGAGTGTCAGATTTAGTAAAACTCAGGTTCAAAGAAAGAAAATGCAGCTGGCATTGTATTTTGCAAATATAAAGGCAAATGCTTTTTACTTTGAAATGACATTCCACGTCAAATATGTAGTTTAAATTAATTACTGAATTAAAAACCAACTACTTGAAATTATGATTTTCTTTTCAAAAACTTAACAGAAGTTTCAGCAGGAGGGAGTTATTCAATTTTTTATTGTAGTCTAACTGGCAAAAATTTGGTAAATCATTATTTTAAGTGATACATTAGTGATTTTGGAAGACTAGCTTTCATGTTATAGTAAGGATAGAAAATAAGTAAAGTGTACATATTACATGTCCTTTGATTGTTTATATTGTTCCATGTATATTTTATTATAGAATAAGCTATAGTAATAAAAAAAGGTTTCAAAAATCTTATCACAATGATGGATTGTACGAAGAGAATATGAATTTCATGCCTTGCTAAAAAAAACCTTTTGAATTATATTAAAATGACGAAATACCTTCTTTTAAGTCAAGTGTGAGCAGGCCTAGTCAAAACATGCTGCATAAATATAAACTAAAAAGTACTTGTATGATATTTGTACACTATAATTTTGATAATCAATGGCACTTTTTTACTGGGTTTTCATCTAATTTTTTTAATATTTACGATCAAAATCATCTAAAATATAAGAAGAATAGCATTCTTTATTGAATTTTTTGTCTTGGTTTCTGATAAAAAGTTCAAATTAAATGCCAACATCTTACTACCATGAGAAATATAAGATGCTTCAGCACATTTCAATCCTTTGAATAAGGAAGGGACCTTAGTGACAGACATCAGTCTAGGAAAGGTGGAATGCTGCAGTAATTTGGGGACACTGGAACTCTATCCTTAGAGCACACAGTCCTTTCACAACAATAGTTCAGCTGATATGATAATTAAATATTCAGAGTGGGGAAAATTATGACTGCATTTAATTTAGTTTTCAGAGCTGATTCAGATTTTCAGAGTTGACGATTATGTGATTTTGTAAGAAAAAAAAAGAACTTAGCAATTATAATTCATCATAGCAATATAGTTAAAAGCAAATGAAACATGCTAATATTTAAAAACAGACAATATTTTTTACTGGGCTAGTCAGGTTTAAATATGGTAGAAATTTCAAAAGCTTTTCAGCACATCAAAGTAGAAATTACACTGAAGATAATATCTGTGCTCTGAAGGAGTTTCCAAAAGTCCTACGTGATAATAAAATAACTTGTTTTTAGAGATAATGGAAATTAATGTCATGATAAAGCTAATAACTCCTGTTTCCTGGTAAAAACTGGAAAACATGAAGAAAGAAAAACATTAGCCAAGACCTTTCGAATGTAATTTTGATAGAGTGTCCAGGTTCAGCTTCTATCACCCACTCACAATTCAAGGAATCTTTATAATACCCTGGCCAGCCTGGAGAGAGGATTACTCCACTTGGAGATGAAAAATGCCCACCACATGGAGCTAAAAATGAAACAAAGAGAAAGGTAAATAGTACAGAGTTATTACGTGCAATTCATATTTACCAATTTCAATATAGGACAATTAGAATGAACAAATATTGAAAATCCAGATGCAGAAAGATGCAGTTGCTTGAAAACTGACAGGCTCTGTGGTGTTCAGAATTAGATGGAGATAACTGAATTAAGACCTTAAAAAGATTAAATAAACTGCTCAATAATCCTGAAAAAGGTTTTTTCCCTCCTGTGTTCTTATGTGTATAATACATTTTCTATGTTAAAGAACATAAAGGAAACACAGTCTACGAAATATCATTATTTTTGCTTTTAATTGTGAACAGAGAGTCTTGAAAAACTTGCTGACGTTTCAGCTGAGTTTAAAGCTAGAAATCAGTGAACTGTTATTTTAAATTTGACATCATGGAATCCACTGTCATACCACATATATTTTGCTTGGCATGTTAGCAGTTCAAATTTGTCATTCATGAAAAAGGCATACTTACCATTCTTACACGATTTGTTGATATTTTTTGATTGGAAAATATACATAAATATTGCAATATATACTTCTACAAGCAGTACTCATGTAGAGGGGAAAGATCACCTGCTTCAGCCTGCTCAATAGTTTGCCTTATCCATCCCAGGATACCACTGACCTTCTTTGCATCAAGGACACATGTTTAACTTGGTGTCCATGAGGACACCCAGGGCCTTTTCCATTTAGACAGGGAGAAGAAGCATGTTACTTTGCAGGAAGAGAAGGCTGCACCATAGAGTTTCATAACACCATGGTTCCAGTGGCCTTTATGAATACAAGGCTACTCAAAACAAATCCCAAAAAACCCCAAAAATCTATGTCACAGTTAGTGTCACAGGTAATGATGCATATCACTGTATATCACAAAGAAGCTGGAAAGGTCTTACTGTACCGTTGACAAACTAGTGTCTCTACTAAAAATAGTGTAAAATATACAGCATTTTCTGACAAAAATAAGGCTATTTATTAAATTTCTGTTTGTGGTTATTTCACCTAGCAGAGCCTGCAAAACATTTTGGTTGCTCATTTTGACAAGGTAGAACAGTACATATCATTGTCTATATTATTCTGAACTTCTCCATTACAAAAAAAATAGATTAATTTTGCTCTCTTTGACACAATTTAAAGTTGAAGAGCATGAATTATTACACATTTGTCTGATCTTTTTTCTCAGGAGAATACCAAGGCCCTATATTAAAATGACAAATTGCTGTAAACAGGTTTGTTTTGGTTTCTTTTTTTTTTTTTTAAGGACAAAACGCTCCATCTTTACAGAGTTCAGAATTCAGTAGGTTGCAAACAATTCTAAATATGCAGATGCATGCCTCTTTCTTTATTCACTGATGGATTTAACATGGGCGTTTCTCACCTTTTATCTTAGAGTCGCTTTTTCATACTACCTTCAGTATAGAGTATCAGTGAAACAATAAGTTATTTAAACTCATATTTACCTCAACAACCAGAAGGTTAACTCTAGAACATTCATAATCTCTACATATTATTGTATAGGCGCTTTGAAATATTCGTAATACATGTAGAGCCTACAAACTACAAAATATATTGACAAGAATAGGAACCAGATGGCCTCATTCTGAGCCAGCACACTCCATCGTTACAATACAGTGTTACTAAACTTGTACAAAGTTCCATATTCTCACCAAATTTTCATGACACAAATTGCATTTAGAATACAAAAAGCTCCAAACCTCTGTTATAAAATATTCCTATGAATAGTGCATTAAAAGTAATGCACACTGTGAGATTGCCTAAATTTGGAATGATTTCTCGATTTTATTAAGGAGAGTTTTGCTGCCAGCTTTCCTTAAAGAAAATGTTTCTTATCTGTCCTCTGATTGTGGCTCTTGCAGATAAATATCAAATGGATTTTTTTTGTTTGACTTTCACCATTACATGCTGATTTCCTAAACCCAGGAGTACTTCCCTTCAGAACAGCTGAGCTACTGAGCTTATCTTAAAAAGCCTTGTATTTTAGAAAATAAAACTGTCCAGTCATCGTGCCAAAGGATTGTTTCCGTAACATTTTTTACACTGATTTTAATCCCCTCTTCATTCTTATATTCCTGTTTGATGGTTGTCTGACAGATTCATACCCAGTGTTCATGTGTTCAAAATGAAACTCTAGAAATAGAGCACAACTAGAAGTGGTCATCAAGCAGAATCTCTTTATCAAACACAGGTCTATGTCAAATAGTAAAGAACAATTTCAGTCTGATCTAAGAATTCTCAAAAGTCATTTGTATTTATTTCTTTGTATAGCAAGGTGCATGGGTCGAAACAGAAAATTTTCCTACGTGAGCAGGAAAAAGGCTTTAGGATAACAGGCTATTCACAGAAACACTAAACATCTTGTAGATTCATAGTTTTAGAAATGTTTGTTTGAAGAGCTTATCTCTAATGCTACAGAATGGCAGGATATTAAGCCCTACAAGAGTTATGCGGGAAGGCCAAGGTTAGAGCTTCCACATGGGTACAACAGCACAATATTAGAACAGATTACGGGAAAATCCTCCATATAACCCTCACACAGGAAAGATGAAAGGCATGAAACTCAAAATCAACAGGGAGCAGTAAAAGCAGGATCTCTTCACTAAAAAAACAAGCCAGGAACCAGGGATGCTCACTTGTGCACATGCACATGCACACAAACACACAGAGTTAGTGCCTTCACAGACGTATCCAGTTCCACTTGAGAAAGCTGACCAGGACTGATTTTGCTACAGGAAAGGGATTGGTGACAACAAAGTGACTGTCTGAGCTGAAACAGAATCCTGGGCTGTGGGCAGGGCTGGGAGGAAGTCCCAGCAGAGGCTAGCCAGGATTGCCCTTTAAAACTAGTATATTGACCCTGTTAATCTGCACCAGATTATTAAATAGCTCCCTCCTATATACTGTAATTTCTGACAATTCTGAACTGTAAGGAAAACTGCACAGCAGTCACATTCCTAGTCAGTATGTGGAGTTTATGCTTTTGACTTGATATATATGACAATGAAATTATCAGGTATATGTAGAGTTTATATCAAACAGCTTATATCAAAAATTTCTCTGTTTTACAGACAAATGTGTACGCAGTCAGTAAAACTTCTGAACACCCTAACAGACCAAATTAAATTGTCAATTTAAAACCCTTTAATCTGCCTTCCAACTTTATTATAAATTTTAAAAATATATCTAATTCTACAGCTGATAAAAACCATCTAATTCAAATATACCTGTGTCTCAAACTTTAAGATTCCAATATATTTTCCACTCAGAGTGTCAGACTACCTGTGAATCATATTATCATTGTGCATAGACAGACACTTAAAAATATTCTCAGTAATTTAAGATTTTAATGTAACATTAAAAATACAACCTTATTTTTTATTAGCAATGTTGATCAGATCCATGATCAACAGATCCATGAACCTTATAATAAAGAAAAGGTACTATGGCCTATCCTGTCTAGTGAAACTGACAGACCTTATATCTATGAAACAATAATCATTCATCACAGAAAGTAAATATGGCTGCAAAGCATATTATAAGCAGTTGCACTAATGCATTAAAATTGTTCCAATTTTGTCAGGAAGGCAGTTTCATAGTGAAAATAAGAACTAAACTATTGTTTAAAGTAAAAGCTAACAAACCGGAGATTACATTATCATTGATTTGGTTTTCTTTAATCATTACAAATAGCTGAATTAATTTTCCCCCTTTAGGTACAAAAATCCTAGAATATAGACAAGTAATGAAGCAAAGATCATATTTTAGTGTCAGTTAGTATAAACAAGTCAAGGGAAATATGTATAACAGTGTGATTTTAGGTTGCTATGTATGGAAGTACTTAATTTCTATAAAAAAGAAAAATCAATTGCTAAGAGAGTCTTCCCCAGCCTAGAGTCACTGTAAATAGAAGAAACACAACAGAGAGCTAAAACATCTTAAACAGTTTTAAATACCATACCCAAAAGAGATCAACATCTTCATTCCAATCTAATACTATATCAGCTATAACAGAAGCTTTGTGCTATTCATTTGCAAAAATCTCAACTTCATTTGGTGGCAATTGGAAATGCATTACATCAAGTTCTCCTGATTTAGAAAGAAATATTATACATACCTCCACACTTTGGAATAGGTCCACTCCACATTACTTTTCCATCTACTAGCATACAAGTAATTGTTTCAGTTCCTTGTGTTTTAATAAATCCTTCTTCACATATAACTGAAATTGAGCTCCCCAGCTGAAAGTTATCACCAAAACGCCGAGCATTGATTGGCACTCCAGGATCTGGGCACTCATTGTGTCCAAATGCTTTTTAAGAGGAAAAAAGAAATATGGTAGAGGACATAGAACTCTTGCAAGGAAGATGAGATTTTTAAGATTTTGTTCACTAGTAAGAACAAACAATGTATATTAGAAAACTGAAGGGAAAAATAAGAATCAAGAACTTGCTCAAAGCCGGAAAATGCAAAACAGTATAAATAATTGCTTAAAATATGAAGTTATAACAGCATGGATCTCAGCTTGGACAGCTTGTTGCTGGCAGATTTCAGTGATTGCTAAATTCTCCTTTTTCAACAACACTCATCCTATTTAATGTTAAAATGGGACAGAATGTTCCTTCAGAAGGGCAGGGCAAGCATTTATGTATGATACAAAAACTTTACTCATCTTTTGTAAATGTAATTCACCATCACACCATTTGAGCCATACTGACTTTCAAGGGCTTTATCCTACCATAATTAATTTTGTTTCTTGTATTTAGAGGTGGTGAACAGTGAAAAAAAAGGGTCATGTTGGCCAAAGAAAGAAAACTTGAAACTTTGAACATTTAAAGTTTAGATCTTGAAATTAAAAAAAATAATTTCCCTGTATACATGTAGATACTATGACAAAGACTGTTCATATCTTTTACTGCAGAATATACCTTACTTTTGGAGAAGAAAGACCATCTTCCTAACAGAAATTAGCAAAGTCATATTTATAGCATTATTAGATTATATGTAGTAGTTAGTTATTGTATTTTGTTGTTTTATTGATGAAGAATACTGCACATACATCTTACATTTTTTAAAATGTTGATTTTTTCGGTGAGAACAAATATCCACCTTCCTTATGTATGATGACTGCAAATTGTATCTTCCTAAACATATTTACATGTGGAGACATCAGAAACTACTAAGTCCTTAAAAAGATGATTTTCACTTTTTCCCCTGAGGTTTTACTAATGTGTCTGCTAGACAAAATATATACAAATCCCCTAATGATTTTTTTTAAGTAATATTTCAATAAGTTACTAGAAAGATTTCTCAGATGTTCCATTACAGAGGTATTTTAAATCATAATAACGGATAAGAGAAAGCATTTATTTATCGACACTTTGACTCAGACAATGCCATATATACTGGGAATGAAAAGAGTGTTTTCATTGAATAATTGCCCACCATTTAAAGATTGCATTAAAAGTAATGCAATCTCATACTTTTTCAGAGGAGTTACAAAAACTTTTCCAATTCTTTGTTCACAGTCATCACTTTTAGAGAAGCATTAATTGTCTGTTTTTCTTACTACTTTCAGACAACCCAGAGATAGATTTTCAATATTGTTATCTATAAATGTAGATAAATGTTTACTCCAGGTTTAGCTTGCTTGTGTGTGACACCAGCTTATTAAGGCTGAAAAATCAATTCATTGCTCTATATTTCAGCTCAGGAAATGCTGCCACTGCTGCTCCTATGTGATCAATTTTACTGCGTAGAATGACTTTGGGAAGCAAGATAGTCAATCTGTCCCACCAACAGCAGTCACTCGTAGCTTAGACTGCCTACAATTATATTATTCAGTGAGCCAGATTCCATCTGCTGATACTTCTAAAAAGCTTCATGGTGGATCTGTAATATTAAATACTAGCTCTAGGCTGAAAAGAAAAAGAACACATGGGTATATGATTAATTAATATTTTACTTATTATCAAAAAATCAAGAAACCACAGAAAAGTTCCTTATGAACTATTACACGTAAAGAGGAGATACAGTTTTTCTGGCATTTATCTTCATCAACTATCATGACTGTACAGGTATATAAGGCAATATCTGGAAAAATCACAGATCAGGAAATATAATCACAGGTCAGGGCAATGGTGATATTCTGCTTTTAACTAAGAAGTATATTAAAATATGCATTTAGCATTAAAAAACAAACAAAAAGCCAAACCAAAACAAACAAAAAAAAACCACAGAGGGAAGAAACTGCAGAGATCTCATGAGATAGGAAGGCAGGTATCTAGCTAATCACAGCTCATCTCATCTAAAGCCAGCTTTGAAAGGTCCTTTCAAATAGGACTGGAAATGAATGGTCCACTGGCACAGTTAATTATTTTGGGGGATTCCCCTACCAAGAGTTTTAGCTGGTAAGTATAGCAATGACTTTGAAGTAAAGAGAGTATTTTCAGAAGAAAATATCAGAGAAAAAACAAAACTTAAGGGAAGATAAAATAATAGCAATATATTTCAAACTAAAAACTATTGTGAAAGACTATTTAAAGCTATGTAAACAAGTGGCTGCTTATTCAGTACCATCACACATAAACTCCTACTTCTTTCTTGTACACTACCATCTGAAGAGTTCTAGCTTGAGAAGTAGTGAGACTGAAAAAGTCTTAACAGGAGCAACTGGCAGGAAAATTATGTTGTGATGAACACACTATAACACAGCAATAAACCACACTAAATCAGTTTTTGTATATAAAAACATCATCTGGCATTGTCCATGTTTTGGTCCACTGAGCTGAAATGACTGGAGTAATGAGGCTGATGTCAGAGGCCCATAGTTTGGCCTTTGTCAGGCTGCTATGTAATTCATAATGTTTTTTTGCTAGCACAATTAAACAGCTGTAATAAAAAAAAGTAACAAAAATATCTACATAATAAGAAGCAGCAGGTCATTCAAGCTTATTCAAAGATAATTGCCCAGCACTATACCCCAATCAATGAGGAACAGCTCAAAGAAGTTCACAGCAAGCATAAATCAAGCAATCTGAAAGATGCTTTCCACCTCAAAATACTCATCCACCTCAGCCCAAAGGAAGGTTAGCATGAGTCTGGTTTGTGGAATTTCTGCCCATGGAGGACCTAGAAACTTTTGAGTGTCCTCTGCATTAACTCCTTTGTCATGGAAGTAAATATGCATTGTCTGTCACATGGCTTCAGTTGTCACACTGCACTTTAAGTGTGCATTTCATCTGTTCTAAACTAAGCTAGAAAAACTACACTGAAGCAAAGAGGCTATATAAATTTATTTCTTGTAATTTATGTGACTATATTCAATACTTTGTCTAGCTGTGTTTTCCATAATTAAACAAAGATATATATATATATGTATAAAGTGGGAAGCATTCATAAAGGAGTCACAAATATGATAAAAGGCTCATACTTTCCTTGAACTGAGTAGTTCAATGCATATAGCTTACTACAGACAGGATTAGGGGATGACTGACTTTATAAATATCTTCACAGGCACCAGAAATATCATTAACAGCTCTTGGGTTTGGGATATAAAGGGGAAACAAGAAATCAGGTGTAAGTATGCATTTCCATAGCAACTTAAACCAATGCAGTTTTGGGTTGCTATGTCCCTGTGTTCTGCTGCACCTAGTGAAACATTCCTCTGCCTCCTTTTCCAAGCAGAAAATCACAGCCTTTCAGTTCCTATACCTTTGATTGTATTATCCATTTTCATGTCACATATTTCTATGATGTAGTCCCAACATTTAACTAAGTAGGAAATCTTTGTTAGACTTAGTATAATAGCTCAAAGATGACATACTTGAAATCTAATATTTTTCTTAATTCCAACAAAAGTTAGATTTATGTTCAATTTTACTGGAAGGAGAGTAATTATCTGAGATGACATGTTTCTGTAATAAAAATAAATATGGCATTGAAATATTTTCTGAGAAATACCATTAAATAATGAGATTATGTAATAGTAACTCAGTTTTATTCTTCTCCATTCTACACCTCAAAAACATCAATGAAGTTATTTACATTACTAGCCTACATTCTTATTAAAAAGATTGATCAAGACATACTCTTTCTGTGATATACTTTTTCTACTCTTGAAAGGGGCAAAAAGAGATGGATAGCTTTGGAATATATCAACTGGAGTGTTAGCAGAAAACAGATATTTTTAATTAAATTTGGGTTTACAAATGCTAAGACAGAGTGAAATTCTATTCACTCCTTTTTTTATTATCTCTTATGGCCTTTATTTAATATTGAAAGATTACTTCTGTAATTTATCAGATTGAAGCTGTCTTTACTGAAGAATAGACATTATTTGGAGATATTGCTGCTTTTTAAGTAGATTTTAGCCACAGAGTTTAACAAACACATGCACAAACTCACCCATGAAAAGAAATAAAAATATAAATTCATTAAGCTGTTCAAATGTGTAAAACATTTTAAATTATCTTCAGAGTTAAGTGGTTTCATTATACAATAGGTAAAAGTTGATATTGCATTGGTGCTTCTTTTTAAAGTTAAAATTGTATCATATGATACTATTGGTGCATAATTTAAATGACATTATAAAACTAATACATGCCCAAAGAAGTCTGCAAATTTTTAAAAGAAGCAGAATTTATCTGATAAGTATATTTCTATGTAGTTCAATATATGAACTAAATATAAGGAGCATTCCATACTAATCTTCTCCATCTTTCATTTTCACTATAATTCTACATTAACTGACCTACATTTAGTTCTAATTGTGCAAAATGGGATAACTTGAGAAAATCCACTTATACACAGCCCTAATTTTTATCCTAGACGACTACTTTACATCCTCCAATAGCTGATTTTGCTTTTTTCATTTAGATTTAGGCTTGACACCATTGAGCACACCACAATGAAACTTTAAAGTAAAGAGAACTGTTATAAGTGTTAAAAGGACATGAGACAAAAGAAAATAAGGAGCAAATGTTAAAACTTCTGTAAAGAAACATGGATTCAATATCTCATTTTCCTTATACCTGATTTCATATTTCGGTAGCTCTGACTAACCCCCGACTTTCCAATATTTAATTACAGTACTGAGATATGTAGCTACCAGTCCAAGGTTAGTTTGGAATGATGACTGGTACCTATAAAAACCAGTAAGAAGATATCACATATTCTTCATGCTTGCATTCTACATTTGTGACAAATGATCTGAGGATGAATCAGAGGGCTGAGAGCAAAAATATAAGACAATATAGGACAATATCAGAAAAATAATATTTACAGAATAATCTAGTGTTAGTTTATCTTTTTCCTATTCAGAGAGAAACGTTTAATGTCAATCTTAATAAATCATTCTCTGAAAGACTGACAACCTAAACAAAAACAAAAATAAAAAGGGAAAAAAATAAACATGGAAAGGTGAAAGATGATGTAAGAAAAGTAAGCAGCCGCATGGGAATTCAGTCTTTGAAATTTTATGAAAATAATATTAACTGTTAACATTCATTTTAGAAAAATGTGAAGTCTAGGTCTCTCACCAACTTCTCTTAATCTCTCATTTCCTTTTTGATTTAAGGGTTAGTTTAGGTTTTTTAAGAGTAAAGAAACCTAAACAACAAAGTTGGGGTTTTTTTTCATACAGTCCATCAGGTAACACAGAGAGGGAGAGATGTTCTCTCCTTCAAATCATGCTGTTGTATATTCTCTTAAATATCAAGAAAGCCTCTGGAATTAGATATACTCTCAGATGTTAGGGAGAAAGACAGGAATGGGACTAATTACACATTACATCACATTTTGAAAATATCAAAATACTTATTATATTTTCCTTATTTTTTTCTGCCTGTTGGCATTGAAAACTCTGCTACCCCTACCGTCAGAAAGAAAGAAAAAGAAAGAAATCCAAATTTCCAGATGTGGGGGGATTCATGAAGTGGGGAAGCTGTGATTGAAGGGTACTGCTGAACCCCCTACTAGATGTTCTCTTATTCCTATCACACTCTACCCATAGCAGCAAGTCTAATACTTCAGGTACTGCTGGAATGGCAAAATTTAATTTTGCATATGCTTCCAGGAAAGTTTCACAGTGTATCTTGCAATTATTCATGCTATGGCCTTGCATCACCATGTCTGCACTAGCTGGGAATATATCCTGTCTGGATTTTAGTGTGGAATAAATACCAAATTACTTGGTACCAATGCAAGGTAGGCAGCTCTTCATATGTGTTTCAGAAGAAATGTAACAGTTTTGGCAGCAAAAAGGTAATGGTATTTAATACTGGAGAGGATATTTGATATCACTTTCAATTATTATTATGTGGTTAGTAAGTAAGGAAGGTAAAACAGGAAAAAAAAAGACAAGTCTATTGTGGTTTGACTGATCAAAGAGCTCCTATGGCTGCTCGCTGAACTGCCATGACTAGGAGCTAGTAAAGATTGCAGCCATCAGCTCCAGGCCATAACATAAGCTCACAGCTGAGCATATGAGTTTTCAAGAACAGTTTTGTACAGGCAGTGGTGGTGATTAATATTATGTGGCATTGCATTGTCAGCAAATTTAGTAAGGTCCTACTATACAATTTGGAACTGTCCTGATTTGTCACCCTGCCAAACACTCCTATCACAATGATCTCTAAAGCCATAAATGAGAGCAATACGTTTATTTTCAGCCCTAGCACAGTATTTGAGGAATAATCCAAACACATATATTAGGAACTTTTAGGTATATAGAATTTACTTGAAGCTGCATTACCATAGCATCATTTTTAAATACTTAAGCCTATCTCCTAGACTGTATGTTGAAAACAAAACCACACATGCGAAAAAATAAGATTACTCACTGTTATAAGTGATGTTAAATCCACGTCCTGACATTGAATGGTCAGCTTGAAATTCCAGACGCAAAATATGACCATTACTGGTAAGATGGGAAGGAACTTCAGCACCAGTAAATGTTCCAATTATGGGGGAATCTACAGAATCGCCATCTTTAACTGCAAGGAAGTCAAACTGAGATTCCAAGTCAAAGTCATTAAAGGAGAGATGAATTCGACTCCCAGGGTCTGAAATAATTGTCCAGATACAGTTTAAATTATTCCCATATCCGTCTGGATAATCTGGTGAAAGAACTGTTCCCATCGGTGCAGTGAAATTGGAAAGACAAGGAACTGCCAAAAAAAGGAGAGATAAATTAAATAACAGACTAAAACCCTTCAATAAGGACTTTCTTAGTGCTAACTTTTTGTAACAAATCTTAAAACTCTCTGAGTACCTCAACTGAATAATCCATTATTTGTGGTGATATGTGAATTTGGAAAGAAGGTTGTTGTCTCAATATTCATGTTTCCTTCTTCTCAATAAAACTACCTCTCAAGCAGAGCCCACAAAAAAATACAGAACGTATTTGTTGCATTGGAAATCCATGGCAGTCCTTACAATTTACCCTTGATAAAAATCACTTGGCATCACTTATTTTCTCTTGTAGGGAACTGCTTAGATGAGCAGACCTCCCACTGAGCACATTAAAGGGGCAGAAAGTCAATAGTGCCCTTATCATTTGTTGTTCACACAGAGGCACAAGAAATTCAGAAGCCTCAAAGACATGAGATGTTTTGTTGTTATCAGGATAACATATTATATTCAATAAATTCAGCTGAGCCATATTAAATTGAGTTACAGAGATGAAAGCAACTGATTGCACTCTGAATATATTTGATCCATACCATTTAGTGGAAAAGTTAAGAAAGGTGCTGCCACAAATAAGTATCAAAACATTTTACATACCTGTGCTATATAATACAATTTATTCTATATAGTGCAAATGTTTTACTTATGCTATATAATGCAAATGTTTTACTTATGCTATAGAATGCTGCTGGAAGAGTGCTATAAATATTTATGATAATTTAAGTGCTAATAGGTATTTATATAAAATACATGGGGGAAATGTAAATAATTTAAACTCTTGATTTCATTCTGCGACTTCTAATCTGAGGAAATATATTAAACTTTAAGACTGGCTATCAAAATTGTATCATGCATAATTTACATCATAAAATCAACAGAATTCTACCAAAAAAAAGCCAATAATAAACCACTGTATCAAAGCACATAAAGAGAATTGCTTTAAGACTTGGTATAAGAGAAAAAAATGTTTTAGCAGTTTTAGAACCTGTCCCTTGGGGATGTACATTAGGCAAACCTGCTAAGAAAAAGTAAATTCATCCTGTCAGGAAAGTTAATAGCATTTTACATTTACTCTGAAATCAATCACACAAATAATTACCCATAATTATTACCCATAAGTAAAGCTTATCACAATGCCTTAAAAATAAGAAGAAGAAAATATGTGGTACATACAAATACAGATTGGTATGTTTGCAGACCACTGGTTGTTTTCTTGGCAAATGATAGATTTCTCTCCAATTAATTCAAATCCAAACTGACACTCAAACCTTAAAACATCACGGTTAGAAAATCCGTCCCCTTCTCTAATACCATACAATGGTGTTCCAGGATCCCCACAGCTTTCTTTTTCAATTTCTGTTGAAATAAATAAGGAATTTATTCATAGAAGAATAAAACAAACTTGTTGCATGTATATGCTGACATGTAGAAAATTCTTAGCAAATTAAAATGATCTACATAAGAACAGCTGTCAAAATGCACCACTGAGTCTGATTCTATACCCCAGCTTCTTAGGGAGGAAATTCAGCATAAGGGGGAATGAGTAAGTGGTTGTGTTGGGCTTAGCTGTTGGCTACATTTAAACCGCTACAAGGGATTAGAAAAATCAAAATTCTTTGTGTTTTTAAAATACTTGAAAATTAAAGGATATGAGGAAAAGTATTTCTGTCCTATTTTATTTCATAAAATTTAAAACCATAATATCATTAAGTAAAATACTGGTAGTAGAACATGAACACTTAAAAGTAGAAACAGAGACCAGTCCCCCAATGTGTAAACACTGTCCATGTTCCAATACAGTTCAAATTGAGGTACCAATGACATGGCATATAAGGGAGTGGTGGCACCAAAAGAATTGCCCACAGTAAAAAAAGGAGGCTAGACATAAATAAATATACAAATTTATATACAGATACATTATGTAAACATATGCAAAATATAATTCCTCTATAGTCAAGTAACATTTTTCCTCAGTAGTCTTAACAGCAAGGAATCTGAATGATTACTAATTCAACACATATTAGAGCTATGATATTCTCTCAAACTGCATCCAGTTTTGAACTTTCAGTGGTTACAGGCATGGAAAAATCTAAAAATTTACATGTAATGACAGCAAAAAACACCCCTGTACCGTAGTTTGAAGTTTTCTCTTGAAAGGTCTTGAAGCCTTTTCTCTTTTTCTCACATTTCCATATATGATAGTTTGAGTACAAGGTGAAAACAGAATAGCAAGTGTGTTGATTTTACTCAAACAATTTTTCTAGGGTAATATTTTGTCGTGGGTTTACAGGAAGCAGGTTTTCTGGGAATGGAGTGGCCAGAGGCCAATAGGTGTTCAGATTTTAAATTGACACCAGGCTTGGCCACTGAGGGTGGATGCGCCTCTGAGAACACAGGGGTTAGAAGCAGAGCACTCCCTTGGGCTCTCTCTTTGATTTCCGGCCAGCAAAGAGGCAAGGCCTCCCCTGCCCGGCTTCGAGCTGGGCGGGGAGGAGAAAACCCGCGCCCGGCAGAGGTAGGCCTGACCCCTCAGGATGGAAGGGTGGTGGGGGCACCAGGAGGTGTTGGGCAGCCCCCCAGGAGAGACAGAGGAGAGAGGCCCCGAGAAGATTTGGCAGCACCCCCCCCAGCTAGAAGACGAGAGAGAGAAAGCTGGTACGGGCCTGTGGCCTTGAAGTGATATCGGCCTGTGAAGAAGGAGGGGGAAGGGGGGAGTGCAGCAAGGAAGGAGCCTGGCCGAGTGCAGGAGTTTGTTAACCCCTTTCTGGACAATGAAGACCTCACAGAGCATTTGGACCTTTCCCGGAGGGGAGATGGAGTGGATGATAAAGAGGAAATGGGCAAGAGAATGACAGTCGGAGCAGTGAGTGAGGCTGGGAGAGTAAAGAAGAGGCCGGAAAGAGATGATGGAGTAGCTGGTTGCTGGACTCTTTTGGTACAGCCATGGACAGAACCATGCTTCCTCGCAACACAGAGGCTGCATGCAGGGGGAGGCGATGGCTCAGAACTGAGAGGGGCTCAGTTTTGGAGACCCCCGGCCCCAGGGGGTAGACAAGTATGGGGGGGACAAGAGGTCCCAAGAGTGAGAGGAAACTGTGCTTTTTTTGGAACTGGTCAAAGCACCCTTAAAAGGATAACCCTTGAAGCAGCTCTGTTCCTTGTCCAGTGGTGAGAGCACTGGGCATGCAAGGAAGAGGTCACCATGGCCCCAAGAAGGACTCCTCTCCTCTTGATGGACTGGAATTGAGTATTTACAGGGTGATGGATGGAGAGTTGAAATTTGGAAGATGTATTGGAAATGTGGTGGAGGGGAGGAGGAAATGCTTTTTGTGGAGTTTTCATTTTCCAGGTGTGTGTGTGTGTGTGTGTGTGTGTGTGGTTTGTTCTCCTTTTGTAGTTTAGTTAATAAACTTTTTTTTCCTAAGGTAGAGGCCTGCTTTGCTTATTTCCTGGTCACATCTCACAGCGAACACCAGGGAAGTATATTTTCATGGGGCACTGGCATTGTGCCAGTGTCAAACCATGACATATTTTCAGCAGCATACTCTTGATTTCTCAAAGCTTTCAGATATTAAAGTTCTAAATACAATTGAAATGTGACACGAAGCAAATAAAGACCATTCAATTTTAACAAGAAACTGAAAAAGATTTGAAGATTATCTAAAAATATACTCCACAGAGTTTTGAAAGGCTTTATTATTCTGTTTGGATAAATAAAACTCAAAAACAACAAAAGAAAACCATCTAATAAAAAGCACAAAAAAACATGAACACTTATTTTTGGTTTATTTGTATTTTTTTCCAAACAGTTATAGGAAACGATTGATATAATTTATTATTATCAAAGCAAAAAAACAACAAAAAAAAAAACCAGGGTCAATTTATCGTGAGATTACAAACCTAATTAAAAAAAAAAAAAGTTACAGTTTTCCTGAAGAAACAACATAAGCTACCCCAAAGAACACACAAACTCACTCTCCAGTCATCAATTTTCATGGGACTGTTAATGTCAGACCTACAGAACTGCTTAGTTTTTAACTGACCAAGAAATATAAAGTTTTGCTAGTCTGTCCTGGTAGATGAATACCATCCTAAGTGTCTAAGTCATTTCATATTTCATTTGGGAAAACAAATACATTCTATATACAAATGAATTCTGTAAACTAGTTCTCTAGCAAGTGACTACACCATGTACCTTCCTGTAGTTTTCTCAAACAATGTATAGTAAATGTAGGCAGTAAATGTATTTATACCTACTTCAATTTACTCTCTTTTGGGGCTTCTATTCTGATGTAGCTGGGCAAGAGATTCCATGCTTTCTTCTCAAATTTGAAAAGATACGTAGCTGACCAAAACTATCCCTTTTAGGACTTAAAGGAACTGTTCTGCATTCAAAAAATGATTAGGCAGAATAAAATCATTTACAGGAGCTAGCTGGGAAAAAATTCTATGTGATTGTTGTATTTGAGAGATTACATCCATAGCCTTATGCTGAATTTCCTTTCATAAACAAAATCAAGTTGAACAAAATGTTGTATGAATAATGGATTTAAATTAATTAAACCATTCCTAAATCCCATTTGTGTTAATTTAAATTTATAGCAAATATTTCCTTCATTACTTTTAAAACTTTCCTGGATGCATTACTTGCAACACTTTTATACACTTTCTAAATTTTTTATTAGCATCAGTTCATCTCTGAATTTGAAACAGACTATTTCTGTCATTACTTAATTTTCCACAGGAGCAGAAATAATTTGGTTTTATTTTCTGTTTTGTTTGGGGTTTTGCTGCTGTTTAGTTGTTTGTCTGTTTGTTTTTTAATTGAAGTGTAAATACTTAGATTTCTTTAGAGAATGCCAATAAACCTTATTTAAAACAGAGAGGAAAAATCCAAGCAGATTCCTGGGATTTCGTCAGATAATCACACTTTAAATAGCATGATTTTAGGAAAGTGTATTGATATTTATTTTAATTCACGAAGGAGTAAATTAAAATCACATCTTTTACTGCTAGGTCTACCACTTGGATTTCAGCTTCCCTGCACTACATATTTTGCTTCAAAACTTCCTAAGCAGTTAGATTCAGAGCCTGACAGACCCTGTCTTCTTGAAAAACACACTAGTTCCTCATCGTAAATAATTCATTCATGATAAATAGAAATAATTTACTGTTGTTTACGATTTGCAGAAAAACAGTAAATTTTCAGACAGCTTAATTATTAATGCCATAATTAAAACATAAAAAACCCCACAACTAAAAAATTGGAAATTTCAGTGTGAGGCACCAAATAGTGAAGAGAAGGAGAAGGTATATAGGCTACTCTTCAGGAATATAACTTGAATGCCTATCTATAAAACTGCATGTAAGAGTCCACTGCTTAGTGTAGTTGTTGGGCTAAAATATTAGTAATTATAATGGTCTCTTTCATGTAATACAGTTGTAAAAAAAGGTGCCATTCAGAGCAGAAATTGCTATAGAGTATATTTTAGTTTAGAAATACTATTTCTGTAGTATATTAGTCTAAGTAATTGGAATAAGTTTATTATGTATATCAGCTACCTTGAAAAGTCAAAAGTAAATTTGTTGGTTAATCACATTTTTGTATTTTATTTTACATTTGGTTACTTTGTAGTGTTACGTATTGGTTTTTGGTCTCTTTTATGGTTCATTCTGCTTTTTGAGATTTCCACTTCATGGTAGCTACAATGAGATGACTAGGATGGATATTTGCTTTCCTGTGATCGTTACTGCTGTGATAAAAAAGATAAGTATTGCTATTTGTGCCTAAGGAAAAAACATCACCTTATGATAATATTATTTCTGGTAAATAGTCCTTATTTCTTTTGTAGCCTTATAAAAAGGGCAAATAACCTCTACCTATAAGTAAAATTTGTTAAATGTGTTAACAATGAATCAGGCATATTTTGTGTTTTAAGTTTTTTGAGATAGAAAACAGATCCATTTTTGTTTTCAGAAATGATTTCAGAAAGAAGGACATTAACAGTAAAAGGAGGGATGACTTCTGGTGATGTTTGAAAGACATCTTTTTTAAAAAGATAAATTCCTGCTGAAACTATTTAGGACACTAAGTTTGAAAAAAAGCAATTATCCTAAAAGAAACTATACAGTTTGCAGTTTCTCAGCACTGAATTAATTTAATAAATGCCAAAGTGTTCTAACAAGAAATATCTAGAAAATATATCAGGTTAAGGGAAGAGTAAAAGAATAATATAAAGAAAATAAAGATAACCATCTCCTTTCATTTTAAATTATCTTTACACTACTTTTGTATATCTAACTGAAAGATTTTGCAGGTTTCTAACCAGTGATGTACCGAAGGGAGAGCCCCAGGCTACAATGGCCCCTAGTGTAGCAAGATAGGAATGTTTTTTTTTCTTTTACCCTTCTCTTTGTGTGAAGGACAAGCCTATTTTGGAGGTGACTAAAGGGGGCCTTGGGGAAAAAAAATGGTCACTTACTACACAAATGCATTTTGACAGAAATGCACTGGAGCTAGGGTTTGAAGAGGTAGCTTGTCTATCTTTCCGTTCCTGTAACTCAAGAGTGAATAAAAGATAAGAATGTGATTCCTATAATGAAAATAATTTTGAAAGAAAGGAGATCACTGGTGCACACTGGAAAAGTGCAATACTGAAGACTTGTCACTTCAGCAGAGATTCAAAATCTGTAGTCCTTCAGAGAAACACCAAGCAAGACCAAGCATTCTTTACTTTAACAACATCTCAGAATAATGCTCATTATTTGTTTTACTGACTGCATCAAAGTAAATATGACATGCAACTAAATTTGTTTAGTCATCAGTAAAACAGTATTTGAATTCATTACATGGTATTTTTTGAAACAAAGAATATTGGATGAACTAAACACTAATATGTGAAAAGAAAGTTCAAGTATATAATTCAAAAAGATAAAACTTGCTGTTTTATATTTGAATTCTTTATGCAAAAGCTACGGGCGTTCACCACCATATATTGACACACTGACATTTTTCAAGATAATGCATTAAAAATTTATGTAATCCCATTTTGAAATACCATGGTATATACAATTTCTATACACATTACTGAAGACATATATCTAACTTAGTTGTGAAATTGTTGTGCTTATGTTCCCAATATGGGATTTTCTTATTCAAAAATTTGGAAAAATATAACATCATATATTTCACAGAACCACAGAATAGGTAAGGCTGGAAGGGAGCACAGTGAGTCATCCAGTCCAATCTCTGTGCTCGAGCAGGGCCATCCCAGACACATTGCCCAGGATTGTGTCCAGACAGTTCTTGAATATCTCAAATACGGGAGGCAATTTGTATAATTTTGCTTGCAAAGGCCATGGAACCAGTGTTACGATAATCATCTTTAGGTTTGCATGCCAAGGTTTTGATAGTGGAAGGACTGTGCCCCTGAAAGGGACTCATGGTGGAGCTCATTGAAAGGAACTGCAGCCTGTGGGAAGAACCCACATTGGAGAAGTTTGTGGAATTCTGCCCCCCCCATGGGAGGGACCTCATGCTGGAGCAGAGGAAAGGTGTAAGGAGTCCTTCCCCATGAGGAGGAAGCAACAGCAGAGACAGTGTGCGATGAACTGAGCAGTCCCCATTCCCTGTCCTCCTGTGCCACTGAGAGGGAGAGAGGAGAGAATTCTGGAATAAAGTTAAGGCCAAAAAGAAGGGAGAAGTTGGGAGGGTGGGGGGAGCAGGGGGAAAGTGTTTAAAGATTTTGTTCTTTCTCATTATCCTACTCTGATTTTGATTGGCAGCAAATTAAATTAATTTCCCCAAGTCAAGGGTGTTTTGCATCCCATGATGAATGGTAATTCTGGCCTTGTCTTGACCCATAAACCTTTTGTTATGTTTCGTCTCCCCTGTCCTGATGAGGAGTGGAGTGATAGAGTCACTTTGGTGGGCACCTGGCATTCAGCTGGAATCAATCCAACACATAATCTGTCTTATCCTGAAAATTCAAACTTAAATATTAAAGAGAAAAGGCACAGAAAAAGCAGAAATCGGGAAAATAAAACCTAATAACTTACGAATGAAGAACATATACATTTCTCAGTATGAACCAGGATAATAAATAATGTAAATTACACCATGTGTCTTCATAGTATGTATACTCAAAAAACATAATCTTAAAGACACATAGCAGACAAACAGTTTTGGACCAATTTCAGGAGTCTTAGATGATTCTTACCAATTTACATGGTAATAGATTGGAGATTGGTTACATTTATTTGTAATAGGGTTTAGATATCGGTAAACAAACAGAAATTTGAATAATTTAACATTCCTTCTCCAAAATATTATATTTGTATTTATCTTCAAATAAAAGAGATAGCTTTGTGTATTACTATTGCTATTAAGTGTGAGTACTTTTATAAACAAAGGATGGAAGCTCATCTGTGAAAGAATAAAATGTCTATTTCCATGTGATGTTCACTTGTATTTTAAAGGTTATCAATACCCTTATTTCCTTCTAATGATCAGATTTTTATCTACAGATTCCAGTCCTGGGAAATCCAGATATATAAAAAATCTGTTTCACCTTAACCACTATTTTGACCCAGAACAACTAGTGTGATTTTCTCACCCTCAATTCTGACCAGAATAGGTTTTATATTTATTTTATATTTATTTTCTTTTTCCCTTCCTTGTTTGCCTAAAAGATAGGAAAGAAGAATCTTGTGCAATATGTAGTGGGGCTATTTTTTTATCAATTGGCAAGTGTAAAGATAGGGAATGAATCTTGCATTGTTTTTAAATACAAACAGAATGGAATGTTGCCTGTAGCCAAACCATGAGAAAACTCTATCTGTGCCTGACTGCTCCAGGTGAGACCCCATTACAATATTCCAGCACCTTCTCTGTGCCCTTGGGTCCCTCTACAGAAGAAACAGGTATGCAAAGGGCGGAAAGGAGATGATGAGGAGGATTTAAGCACACAGTCTTTTACCTATATGAATTAATGAGATGTTTAGTCTATAATGTGCTATACAGAACAGCCATTCAAGGGTATAGAGTCAGTTCTATTCTGCTCAAATTCTATGGGGAGAAAAGAAATCTATAAAAAAAGAGTTATTCTTTCCCTGCTATGTAGGTGGTCATAACTTTATATGTCCTTGCTGAATTGTGCCAGTTGTCAGGGTACTTCTCATTTCCTGATCATATAAATTGATGAGCCAGAATGTGAACATTTCACAAAGAAAAAAATGGGGATAATAAATTAAAGAAGGATAATTTTTCTAACGACACTCATTGGAAAGTCAGATGAAGATTCTCTGAGAATGAAGTAAGAAAACAATGGCAGACACCATTAAAAGTAACATTTTAAGTATATCACAAACACTCAACATTTCTAGTATAAAGAAAACAAGTTACAGTCATTCTTCATGACAATAGATTTTTCAGAGGGACAGCAGATATATCAACATGATTTTTATTCCATAATTTATCTGAAGTTTTCTACCACCAGCAAAATATATTTCATAACTATGTTCTGTTATATATTTTAGGTACTTATAGATTTTATGGACATACATATTCCTTCTCTTCCTATTTAGGACTGTGTTCCATATCTAAAGTTGACTTATTTAATAGTCAGCCAGAAATAAGCTGGCCAGGCTAATGAATGAGCCCTGTGGGGCTTTAAATAATAACCACACCTCCAATAAAATGTTACTTGCTTAATTTAGGTTTAGAAGACGAACTGTTATGTAGAACTCTATCCACACAAACAATTTAATCACACCATGAGACTTCTCATTCATATAAAAAATGAAAAAAAACAGGAGTATTTCCTAAATTTTTGTTGAAATACTTCTAAATCACAGTGTCTTGTTAATTCTAGATTTGCTTGCAAAAACAGCTGGTATTTTATCTCCTAAAGAATTTCAGTTAAAGTTGTGAGAATTAGCAACAATGTTTGTATTTCATCTATGCTGCCTCAAGAGATTTCTGTTGCCTTCATAACTATACTGTCCCAAACCCTATCAGTATGGTCTTTCTCCTTCAGTCATATTGAAGTAATACATGCTTTGTTTCAGTATAATTTTGATGTGAAGATGCATGTCAAGAGAGACATTGTGTTCTTCTGAAACTCCAGTGTGTATATGTATCTTTACATTCTTGTCTGCCTGTTTAATCCCCTTTCCTTCCCAAACACTAGAGCTTTTAATCAATCACACCTTTCTTCTTCAGCTAATCTCCCTCTACCAAGAATCAAGACAATGGGATGGAAGGAGGCATATTATATTTTCTTTAATTATGCAGCTAATTCAATCTAAAGCAACTACATTGGGGCATAGTTAACTAATTCAGGATGACTTTTCCTCAATGTACCTAACTTTAGCTGGACCAAAGATGGGTCACTGAATAATTTGAAGAACATTTCATGTAACTTTTTAAATTTAAAACTTAAAATGCAGTTTGACATTCTGGTGTGTGATATCACATAGTTAAACCTCAAAAAATAAAGTAGTTTTGTTAAAGAGAAAAAATATCTATGAATTTCAGCAGTTCTCCCTTAGTATAAGTTTTAGTGGCAGACAACTATATTATTAGCTTTCCTTTTGGAACCATAGACACTAGACAATCTCAATGAGGAATAAATGGAAAAATAATAGTAAGGAATTTTATCTAAGTCTGTAATCCTTCACATGAACAGTTTCAATGTGAATACACAGAATATCCCTTAGACCAGTGGTTACTGCTTGACCTGTCAAAACGAAAAAACAATATGAATGGGTAGTCACCATATACAGAAATTTCTGAATTAATTTTCAAGGTAGAATTAAGACTAAAATACATTTATTAGCAGTTAGACAAGTTCTATAATTTCTGTGTCTGAATCATCTTTATTTAAGTGGAGGGGCCTTTCTCATTTTAAAAGAAGACTGGTTTTCTTCCTTAGACTAAATAAAATGTAAGCATGTCATTAATCATCCTAAAGAGATTGAGCTGTAGAGAATGTGCTTCTTTGATGTTTACGAAGTATTCTAGGTTATGATAAGAACATGTAATACACTACTTTCATAATATGAGTAACAGGAATCTCATTTGTGTCATTGATGATTTGACTAAGGCCTGTCACTCCAGTTAAGAAAGTCTTTGGGAAAATAAAATGTTTCACTGGACTAAAAAGCTTCCTCTCCAACTGTCAGCATGCTTTCGAAGAACATATAAATGAAAATGAAAATGAACTAATTAAAGGAATATTTTTCTGGCAATATGGGAGTCAGATAATTTTGATCCCTTTGCTGTAAATAGTGCTCTTCTTTTTCATCTTTAATGGTAAATGTGTGCAGATACAAGTCCAAACCCAAGACTGTTGAAGCTAATATCAAGAATGTATCTATGATACATACAGAGTTGGTCTGTGAAAACAGTGAATCTATTTGCAGCTAGTATATTATCTGTTGACTCTTTCAAATCTATTGATCAAGGCAACCTGCACCAGCTCTGCAACTCTTCTTTAATGGCAATCAATACATTTGTCCTCTGATACCTTTCATAATGGTACCATGTTCTGAATATACATGTGACTATAGATCACTACCAAGGTTTTAATTTGGTAGCAACTTTATTGTCACCTAAACTTTTTCAGTGTTGATGAGCTAAACATCTAGTCAGGATGTAAGACTGTTAGTTCCACCTTGCTTTTGCCTTTTTCAGAAGGTCATGGAACAGAGTGAAAAGGAAAGTCTCTAGAGGAACAGTTACCAAGACTTATTTATGTGGCTTGCTTTCTTTCCCAAGCTTCTGGTCCCGTGATCCTTCAACCTACTGCTTTCTAGTTCAATCAGTTTTTCCCTACTGAGACCAGGCAACTATATCTTTCCAAAATGAGGCTACAAAAGACTAAAACCAAACACACAAAAAACCCCAATCCCAAAACACAGAACAAATACCGTTCTCCGGCAAACACACACAAACATACACACACAAACACACACACACACACAAAAAACAGTTCCCAGATCAGTGCTATGAACACAAAGCAGGGTTTGCCCCAAGAGTAATTTTAATACATTTATACTGAGCTTAGACGACAAGCTTTGGTAGTCAGGGGTCTGCAGGAGTGACCTCTGTGAGAAGAGGTTGCTTCCATGATGGACAGAGCCAGCTCCGAGAAGGACCTACTTCTGGTCAAAGTTGAACCCACCAGAAACAATAGCAATGTCCTTGTAATAACATATTTAAGAAGGGTAAATAAATGCTGCAAAGCAACTGTGACAGAAGATCAATAAAAATATGTGAGAAATAGCCTTGCAAACATGAAGGTCAGAGAAGGAAGCAGAAGAGGTGCTCCAGTTGTCAGAGCAGACATTCCCCTGCAGCCCATGGTGAAGGTCACAGGGAAGCAGTCTGTCTGTCTGCAGCACATGGAGATCTCTGCTGGAGCCTGTGGATGACCCCACATAGCAGCAAGTGGATAAGCCCTGAAAGGATGTGCAACTAGTGAAGCAGTCCATTATTCCTGAAGGATTCCACCCCATGGAAAAGATACATGCTAAAGAAGCTCTTAAAGAACTACAAATGACGCAAAGGACTGCGCACTGAATCGGGGAAGAGCATGAGAAGGGAGGAGTGGCAAAGACCAAGTGTTATGAGCTGGCCACAAATCCCATTCCCCATTCCCAATCCAGCCTTACTGCCCAGGTGAAGGAAAAGTTAGAAGAGGTTGGAATAAAGGAGTGGAGTCTGGGAAAAAGAAGAGGCAGAGGAAATTTTTTAGTTTTATTTTCACTTTGTACTATCCTACTTTGATTTTATTTGGCAATAAATCAAAATAACTTATTTTAGTTAAATCTGTTTGTCTATGACAATAACTGGTAAGTTATCTTCCATTCTTATTTCAACCCATGAGCTTTTTCATCTTATTTTCTTCCCCTGTTCTGCTGAGGAGGGGGAGTGGGAGCAGCTTTGTGGACATATTGCAGTCAGCCAAGGTTACCCAGCACAGAGATGCACATAAATTTCATCTAAACCTGGCTGTCGAATGTAGACTTTTTCCAAGTTACAAATGGAATGCTCTCACACCCCCTACTCCTCAAAAAATAAAGTAATAATAAGAGACAGAAATCTTGCTAGGAGCTCTGATAAGACTACAGCTCGGACTAAGCTCTTGGGGATTTCAGTTTCTGTAAGCTAAATCCTCTTAAACAAGTGAGTAAGCCTATGCAAATCATACTTTTACAGACCGAATCTGGTTAGATATCCCATTGCCAAATTTCAGGTCACCGATTCAATGTGCAAGAAAGTTAGAACTTATCAAAAAGGTTATGGGGGTTTTTTGTTTGTTTATTTGTTTGTTTTTACTGGTCACAATGGAATGCATTTTCCTGAAATAATGGTATTTAAAGCTATTAAGTGTTTTGCTTGAATTTACTCATAAGAAATTTGAGTGAGATAGCCACTGAGCACAGATAACTTCAGCCTAAAAAACCAGTTAAAGTTCAGAGTTTCTAAACTGTAAAGAATAATTAAACTAGTTCTTATCTTACTTAGGAAATTATGATTCATCCTCAAAGCCATGAATTGGTTTTGCCAATAATATGTTTTATTGCTTCACTCTCTATTATGGTTAAAATATACAAATTAGAGAAAAGAGTTTATTTGCTTATGGATAGGATTGGAATAAATAAAATTTAGACAGGAACTTCCCCTCTACACTAGAAAGATTACTACTTTGACTCTGTGTCCAATCTTTAATATTAAAATATTAGAAAAAGGTCTATGTGATGATGAGAGTAAATTTTTAAGTCTATGTATTGAAATCAATTTATCTATAAGTTGCATGTGATCTGCTTTAAGTGTGTATTTGCACACAAAATAAAAGACTAAGAAATATCTAAAGAGCATGAGAAGAAAGTATAGCATTCCAAATTGCACGTACATCCAATTTGATATCAAAATTTTAAAGATAAAAATCAATAATGACTGAAACTAAAAGTGTGGCTTCTAAATTATAAAGATACTTAATGGATAGTGTAAGGCTTTTCTAAACTATAAGCTTTATATCAACTACAGGACACTGAATATAACCATGTAAAAAATACTGAAGCACCTCATTTCTTCCTCTTGTTTTTCCTTTCTCTTGTCCACCCACTTGCTATACTGAACCTGTACTGAACCTTACTGACAGCTTATACAACTTGGAATATAAATAGTGATGTTATTTATTGAAACAGAAATACAAGAGAAACTAGGATCACAGAAAACAAAAGGATTGAATCAGACTGATTCAAAACATATTCAATTATAATAGTTCAATTATAATAGTTCATTAATATTTAATTTTCCTTGATACACAATAAAATGTCTTTGTTTTAGGTCTAATGACCTCATTTTTCATAGTCTCTATTAATGGAATTTCCATTCAATCTGATAAGAAAGAGAAAATATAGTTCATGAAATTCAGGAAATATCAAGCTAAACCATTCTATGTTACTGAAAAAAAAAGTATTTAAAGGACTTATGTCAGAGAACTTGAAGATGCAATAATTTTTATTCAAATTGTGCATACATTACTTGATAGCTGAGCTGAAAGGATTCAAGCAAATGACAATGGGAATAGCCTGATGGCCATAAAGTTTATTTAGGCTGCCTATTACCATTTTCATTTACTTCAAAACTAAAATACAGATGATGAAGTGAAAAAAGTGAAGTTAAACAGCACTTAGAAATCTGTTATCTTTCTCAGAAGCTTCACTGATTTTGAAGCAGTGATAAATATTATGAGTCAAGAGAGCAACTATAGTTTCTTGTTTACTGTTTCTGACTCAAAGAGCATGATTTCCTGGCAAGGTAGTCTAACAATCTCAAACACCTTGGGCCACTTCTGCTGTAACACTATGAGTACAGCATGAGTTTTTCCCACAAAGTAGATGGAGATAATTATAGATTTATTATTCCAAGTGATATGCCAGCAAATAAAATACACCTGGGCCTCAGCAAATCACCAAACTCTTAGAACATAACAGCAATTATGCAGCAATTACTCTCATTGTCAGAACTCAATGTTCAATGTGAAGCTGATAAAAATTGTTGTTTACTTTCCAATCTCATGCAAGACCTGTAGCTTGCACTGCCTTTACAATCTGCTCCTTTACATTATCATAGTTCCACTCTTCCATGCATTATATTAAAAAGAGCCCATAGTTTCGATGATTCAAAGATCACCTCCTTAATACTGGACAGTTTCCTGAAAATAAGAGTTGTTCCTGCAAAAATGTCACTATGATACTCTTAAGCTAACACAGAGACTGAAAACATCACAAGACATTTGAAAGAAAGCTTACAAAACAAAAACTCAGATAAAACATCTTGAAAGACATTCACTACAAGTTGGTGTTCTAGAGTGCCCCAGGCTTCTTGCTAAATTACTCATAGCAATTTCTTCCTCCACTAGAAAAAAACAAGTCAATAAATATGCTTACATTAGAAATTGTTTAAAAATGTACCTAATAATTAATAAAGGTGAATAATATTAAATTCCAACCTTAAAACACATAAGTTACAATGGAGTTAGGCTGCTGAAAGTCAGCACAGTGACATTAGGTAAAGCAGTAAAATAATGCTAACTCTAAACTAAAATTAAAGGTGTGCATGTCATGATAAAATATTTATGGAGATGCCCACAACACAAAGTAAAATAAACATAGTCATACTTTATCCTAAAGTAATATAAAGGTTGTCCAGCAAGTTTTAGGCTAGGCTTCTGTAATATTCAATAAGTGATACAAAAGAGCATTTTAAGACTCTTTTTTTTACAGAAGAAAAAAGAATGTATTACATTATTTCACCTGCAGTGAAATAATCAGTAGCAGTATAGCTTGGTTTTTATTATGTAAAAGAAGAATCAGAAAATTATTTGCTTCCCCTATGAGCTCATGCTTTTCAGAACAATGAAATTTTTTCCTGTATATTTCTCTTCCAGGAAGGAATTAAATCCTCTCTTAGCTATCACTTTGGTGCACATACTCCAAAGAGAATTGTCTAAGAATGTAACTTGAGGACAAGCTGTTTTCTGGTGAAGCAGAATAAACTACTCTCAATTTCGACATGGAAAAATCTCAGGAGAAAAAAGTGCAAGACAGACTTTCTACAACAACAGTAAGCAGTGTGAAGTGTATTGGGTATGGCTGGAATGGAGTCACCAGCAGATCTCATAGGGCTGGGCTTTGTATTGGCAGCTAGAACATGTTGGCGACACTCAAGTGTTTTGGCTACTGCTAAGAGGTCTTGATACACCATCAAGGCTGTCTCTCCAACCAAACTGAAGTTGGGGAGTTCAATTTGCCAGATGGTAACTGCAAACCCTACACAGCTGATAGAAACAGGTCCAGAAGATTGCTAGAACACCTGGTTGATAATTTCTTGATACAGGTACTAAAGGAGATGACTAGGGAAAATGTTCTCTGATTTGTTTCTTGTTAATAGAGAGGGGTTCTGTCAAGATTTGAAGAGCACAATGAACTGTCTTAAGTACTGTCAAAGATAAGCCACCATACAGGAATTTAAGCACAGATGGTAAACAGGAGGGCATTAATACCAGACCTAACAGAGGTGAAGGTTTGGAATTAGCACACAGAACAAAATTCTACTGTTTAAACTGTGGGAAAAGCACAGATTGCAACAACAAGAAGATGCCAGGCCTGGTGAGACAGATCTGGGTAACCTGTCCAGACAAAAATTCCCACCAAGGCAAACTGTGAGAAAGTAAGCAAGTCCTTATACACATCAGCCCAAGCTGTGGGAACAGCATTTACATTCTGTGGATACCTGGGACTCAGACTGTATAAAAGTGCCTCTCCCTCGCTCCTCCCCTCCCCACTGAGAAGACCAGAAGAAGAAAGGCTGATGAGATGCTGCAGGAACCCAGGTGGTGGTATCTTTTGTTTATACACTCTCTACCTCTCTTTTCCCCTTCTCTCCTCTCTCTCTCCCTCCCCCCCACTCTGTCCTTCACTCCCCTTCTCTTCCCCCTACTCTTTCCTTTCCCCTCTCCCCCCTTTCTTTCTTCTCTTCTATCTATCTTGCTACCTCACATTTACTGTTAAGTAAAATCCATACTATTGACTTTGGCATGTGGTCTTGTTTGCACCTTAATTCCGGCAGAGGCATCTCTTAATAATCTTACCCTAACATTATTTTGCTGTCAGAAGTGGGATCCTAATAGGCTCATGGGTCAAGCTGTGATTGATGACCATATTTGCTATAGGAAAAATAAAGCAGTTAGGTTTATAATCTCCAGTGACCAGAGATGAACTGTCAGGAAAAACTTCACCTCTGGATGTAAGAAGAGCAGACACTTTTGAAACTGCTGAGATTCATCAGTGCTGGTCACTTTTTAAATGCCACCTGCTTAGTGTACAGGAGCAGAGAATTCCAAAATATCAAGCAGGCAAGGCAGAGGGCTCACTTGGTTGAACAGGGGTCTTCTGGGGTTCAAGTGAAAAAAATAATGTGTATTGCCTGTGAAAGCAAGGTCAGTGACATAGGAGGAATACAGAAAGGCTATGTTCCACTGCAGGGAGAAAATTCATGTTGCCAGGGATCAGTTAGAGCTGAATATGGCCAGAACTATGTGGGACAGTTAAAAGAGCTTTTTTAAAATTCATTGATAGCAAAAGGTAGTGAAAAATAACATCATCCTGTTGTAGCAAGAGGATCACCTGAAAAACAGGGACACAAGACAGGGATGGTCAGTTTTACCTTTGCTTCAGTCTTAAACACTGATTATGGGCTATGGGTGTCCCATTGCCCTGACCTGGAGGAATTGACTGCGAATATGATAAACTCCCAGCAAACTCCAAACTTGTGTGGGATCTGCTGCTCCATCTAGATCCCAGTCAGATTCATCCAAGAATACTCAAAGAACTGACCGATGTCATGGGGAAACCTCTCTAAGTGATTTTTTAGTCTTAGGAATCTGGAGAGGTACCAGTTGACTGGGAGCTGGCTAATGCATCTCAGTTTTCAAGAAAGGCAAGAAGGAAGACCCTGGAAACTACTGTCAGTCTCACTTCGGTGCCTGGTAAAACTACGGAGAAGGCTGTTCTGAGAGTTATTGAAAAACACCTGAAGGGCAACTAATTTGGGAGGAGCTATCAGAAGCTATTAGGACAATGTGTTACCCCTTGATATTGTAACTGTAAGCTTGGTCTGAGAAATAAGCATTCAGGCAAACTAACAGATACTACAATACAAAGAAAGCAGAATTCCTTTGGCCAAAGGTTACTGCCTGGCAAGAAGATCAGTATACTGATAGTTAGGTATTAAATCTGTATAACAAAAAAAAAGACATAAAGGATTATTGTAGGGAAAATGTGGATGGAATAAATTTATTTATAGCAGTTTCTTAAATACTAGTTTTATGGATGAACCCAGTTTTATTTATGTAAGTTACTCTTGTTCAAAAAGTTAGACTATAGCTTGTGATGAAAATTTTTGAGATATTTTCTACAGGGAAGAGAAACTAACTAGTAAAATGTCCTTCTAGACACCTGGACCCAAGAACACACTGTTGCAGTTAAAAATGTGATGAGGAGAATCTAAGAGGTTGGAGGCTGTGATGTGATATAAATTTTAACACCATTAAATGGATAATAGCAATTAATGTATAAGCCTGGAAAGAATGAAAAACCACAACTTTAACATGTGGTCATCTCTCATGTGTATTTAATTTTTGGAGTGTCTAGGTTGAGTGGTCTGGTGCCTGAGCAATAAAAAATAACAGAAAAGTACATGAGAGATAAAAGGCATCACCTAATATTGCAGTTTGGTTAGGAGCAATAAAGCTGAGTTGCACATAATGCAATAAGAAAGTACAGTAGTTTTGCCACTAATTCTGATTTATTCTTATCCCATTTTCTCCACATATAACACTAAGATATTTTTTTCTCTTGAAGTGGAGAAGAAAGTATTACAATTTTTACAATAACAATTATTATATTTGTTGTTATAATTTAAAAATAAGATCATATATATGTTAAAACTGATAGAGAATAATTGTGTACTTATTTCAGCCTTCAAAAGACTGTGCAGTAAATAAAGCAAAGGCCAACACCTGAATGATGAGCTTAAAAATATTAAACAGCTGCCACATACTCAAGACACCATTCATCCAATGCAATGAAGGAGGCAGGGAGCCTAAGGGAAATACTGTGTGACTGTGTAATTAAAGACTCTGCTAATGAATTTGTGCACAGAGACTGAATTAAGCTTTCATGAGTAACTTACATACTGATACTTCTTAATTTTTGAAAAATCAACTTTGCAAAAAGACTGCCCCCTATAAAACCCATCCACTGCTTTTTGAATTCAATCCACTCCATAGGTAGGTTAAGTAAAGACAGAAATGTCACACATTGTTTAAATAAACTTTTCAGCTCTATCACACTATCTTTCACTCGTAGTTTTTGAAAGCAAACTACTGCAGCACAGACTGAGTCAGAGGTCTAAGGATAAACAGGTTATGAAAAAATCCCAATTCCAGCACAGTGGAAAAGGATCACCGTGACATGTGCTGGTGCATCACTCAAACATCACCCATTCAGGTGCCAAAATAACATAGAAGTCTCAAGAGAATAAACAGGTTTTGGATTCATGCTTTTCTTACCACAGAATCAGTCTGATTTATAAAATAGTACTGGATATATGAAGTATCTCTTTACTAAAATGAAGACATCACTTTAAATACCTCAAAGCTGTAATTATGAACTCTGTCAGAATTTAAAATATTAATTACATTTGAGCCTAATTTTCTAAACAGAAATAGGATTTTTTTAAATCATGAAAGAAATAATTATATATCAGAAACAAATCTAAAATGTCTGAATTTTAAGAAAAGGAGCACACAGCCAATCTTACTTAGGTTTAAAAATAGAAATTTTTTGTGACAGTTATCTAATGAAGAAATGGTCTTGCTTTCAAAATACTGTTATTCAATTAGGTTTGTGTACGCTTATGTTAGGTATTAGTCACTCATCTAGTTAAGGCCTACAAAAAAACGACATTTAGATAAAATCTTTTTCTGGCGTTCCCCTATGCTTTTTATGGTCAAACCTATTCAAATATTTCTATCAAAAATAAGCCTTAAGGATTATAAAGACCAGAAAAGAGTGAGCAGTTATCAGATAAGGCCTGCTTAGATTTTGTAGTCATGTTTTCTGTTACGTGGCAGGGTATCACCAATTAAGATATTGCACTTTTTAATAGTTCTAAGGACTTAAAGAGCGCAGATGCCTCTCTTAAAACACTGTGGAGGCCACAGAAGGAACTTGCCATAAAATGAGCCACCACAGTAGGAACTTCAATGAGCCCATAAGGGAGAAATTTGCAACATGAAGATGCTGATTCCAGGCCAGACAGGGGTACAGTCTGGTTAGTACATCCTGGTTAAGGCATCCAGGCAAAAGTCCCCACTGTGGCAAATGGTGAAATAATAGCTCATACAGAGAATCACAGAATATCCTGAGACAAATGAGGCCTCGAGGATCATTGACTCCAACTCTTCAGTGAATGGCAAGTACCGGGATTGAATCCACAACCTTGGCATTATTAGCACCAAGTATACCTGGAACTTGGACTGTACAAAGGTGTTACCCCCAGAAGAACAACTCTGGGAACCCCACCACTGAGAAGTCCAGGGTGAAGAAAGGATGCTGCTGGATTCATGGGTGGTAACTACTTTTTGTAATTTTGACTTTGGCATTTGGTCTCATTTGCAACTCAATTTGGGCAGAGGCATCTCTCACTTATTGGATCATAACAATAGTTTATGAGGAGAAAGTAGATACTAAAAGTACTGCCAGAATATCTATTTTAACTTTAACTTGTGCTGTCAGGATTTTTTAAGTGAACATGATATTTTTGATGTGCATAATGTAGTCTCTTCAGTCATGTATAAAAAGTTCACTACAATAGGACAAAATCTCCCTCATGGTCCACCATTTGAACACAGACTGACTAAAAATAAAGAAAAGTAACTGTTGCTTTTCAATGATAGGCAGAATCCAGTTGTAAATTTTTTTTCAGAGAATCCCAATTTTGCAAAAAAGGTTGGCAGGCAAGACTGTTACCATGACTAAGTCCTGTCAGAGAGCCACCACAGTTTTTAACTTTTCCATGTTTCCATGGAAGTTAAGTAGATTAAGTAGATCGCTTTATAAGAGGGACATGTGAGGTACTTCGGAAATTATGCAGCCTGCAAACCTCCTTCATATGCTAGAACTGCAACATCATGGATCATGCATTTTTCAAAACACAAACTAAATGAAAATTGTGTGCCTAATTTTTGAGCTACCACAGAACATAAAATCTTTTGGACCTACAGTAAGAATCATTAGGAAAAAAAGTGTGGCATAATTATCTCTACATCATTCCTGCAATTTCAAGATCATTAACATTTGTGACAGTCATGGAGTCATGACAAGGAAATTAAAAGCAGACAATGACCTCAAAGGCAAAGTAGTGAAAAGCACATAAAAATTAATTCCAACAAGTAGCATGTGCTCATCTTCAACTTACAAACAAAACTACTCCCCTCATGACCACCAAGAAAGATATTTAAATTCAGATAATTTAGACTTCCTTGCATCCCTTGGAATTCTTTTAAGTGCCTTTACTGTTTCTAGTGATTTGAAACTCATGCACACAAAATAACAGATTTAAAACCAGCCAGAAAACATCAAGTGCTGAGTATTGCATTAAAGTTACACTTTATGACATTCTATTAAAATGAGTTTTATTAGTGACAGCTCCCTATAATTTCTAGATATAGAAATTAATGGGGATTCCTAAGTCTCGTTGAATTACATTCACTGGCCCAGGAGGCAGAGTGTAAATTGGGTTTGCCACGGGTTTAGGGACTGAGAATATACCATGTATATGTCCACTGTCATCCAATGGAGGCCTGAAAATGAATTACAGAAATAGAAAATGAAAGAATGAGAGAAGGAAATACATAACATTATCATAAGTTGGCCTCAATGTCACTTACAAATTCTGCAAGACATCATTCCATTCCCTTTGTGAAGATGAGTGTTTTAATGAAGCTGGCAAAAGAAGTAAGAAATGTCCTTTGTTGAAGGGAACCTCTATGGAGAGAAAGGAATCAAATTTGTGGCTCTTTGTGTTCTACAGCTGGAAACTGTTTTGCCTATTTGAAGGCCGACGAGTATTAGAAAAAAATCACAAGTCAGATACATTCTACCAGATGCCAGTTTCTCAAAAGCAGATTCAGCAAGTCTAACTGAAAAAAACACATTCCTACATTTTTATTTGATTTCATAAATGCAAACTCATGATGGCAGTATTGAACAGGCCAAACTTTCACTTGAAAGGTCTGAATAATGTATGACAATGGAATCTCCAACAAGATTAGGAACCCCTTAGCCAGAATAAAAATGTTCACTTCATCAATAATCAGCTCACTTCTACTACTGAAAGTAGTGGTGTAAGTGGTGCTTAAACATAGGAAAGTAGTAAAAATAAAATTACATTAGAAATCATGAAAAATTAGAAGTCTAAAGAGTGACATTTATTCTTGGATCTTTTCAGAAGAGATCTAATGGGATGTAACCCACACTTAATTATTTCACTAAAACATCCAGTAAATTTCAGTTCTGCAAAATAGCTGGATATGGAACACTTCTCTGCACAAAATGCTTTTGATCTGCCTTTTACTGAGAATTTACCTTGTTCACCTTGTCACCAAATAGCCTTGTGGCTATTCTATAGCCACATTATGATTTTGAGAGGTTATGTTTTACTCTGTGGTGACACCTCTGCTTCTCAATAGGCAGTTCTATGAAACTGCTCAAGATCTAAATTTGTCCACACCAACTCCATTACTTTAGGAGGAGTTAACTTTCCTTCACACTGACCCTCACTTTCTACCAATAGTTTTAATGAAATTACAGGAATTTGAAATTAGATCTTAAGTCAAATGCTCATTATTTCTCTAAAACTTAAAGTCTGCCACTAAATATTTCCTTTCACAGAAAAATTCTGAAGACAAGTTGCCATGAAAAGCTGAAAAGCAGCTAAGAAAAACTCAACAAAACAGCTACTTCATTTATCCTTTTTATCCTTTAGTCAAGTGACTGAAGCACTTATCTCAAATGGAAACTGTAAGTATACATGCATTTCACTGAACAAAAGAAACTTGGATACAAAGTAAATTCATACTTGAAATACACTAAAGTGATCTGCTCATTAAAAGAGGTTTCTTTAGCAACAAAACCTAACATTATTGAATCACATTAATTTCTTAAGTACTTCAAGTATATTACTGGTAGTTCAGTAATGGTGGAAGAGGGACAGCAGTAATGTGAAATTGCAGCTTCACTGGGCCCAGATCACGCTATATTGCTGTGATTCATCTTCACTATCAGCTTGGGTCACAACACAGTACCAAAATCTTGATCTTCTTTACCTGGCCTCAATAAATCAGTCTAGGATTCAACCATACTATAGCATTTTGACAATTTTATAAAAGGATCATTTAAGTCTGGAAAGAATGCTACTTGAAATGCTCCAGAAAAATAAAATAATATAACTAATGTGTCAGCAAACAACAAGAAATCTTCCCTATTTACAATAAATGTGGCTTTTCAAAAATATCATAACTAGTAGAAAAAGGGGGGAAATTAAAGTTTTTGTAAACGGATGCACATCACAGATGACAATAAGTACCTCCTTTAGTGTCACTATCGGACACGCAAGAATGCAAGCACACCATGGTTCTCTAGGTGAAGCAAGAAAGAGGAAGTTTATTCTTTGACTCTAACATTTATAGTTTTCCAAAAGTGACAGTGGATTGGAGGGTGATAGGGACACCTCTCCAATGACACTGGTCAAACCAGTAGTCTATCAACTTTCTCCTCCTCCATAAAAGAAGACAAAACAATCAGTTATTTACAGAAAGTGTCTGGAAAAGTTCACCATAAGAATGTCCATATCAGAAGGCCTAGAAAATCTTAAAAAACTAGGGTGACACTTTAGCACAAAAATAGTAGATTTAAATACATTAATTTTGACCGTGTTAACAATTGAAAACTAGAGATAGCAGGGCTGACTTTATGATCATGGGCATAAAGCCAACCAGAATTCAATGGAAACAAAATTATCTTAAGTAACTATCTTATCTTATTGTTGTGTCTCTCCAAATGTCTTAGGAATAGCCAATTTGGGCAAAAGCTAAATCTTTAGGTTTCTCTTTCTTTTTGAATTATTATCTAAGTCTGGGCTTCCCCCCCACACCCCCCCACTTGATAAATGAAAGGTATAGCTAAATCTCATATTTTAAAATAAAGATGAGGTGTTAAGTTTTTTCAGTAGCATTGGTCTCACTGGAAACAGGAGGCTTACAGTCACTGAGGAAGACTGGAATGATGATCCTTTTGGTCAGGTTAGTTCTGGCTTGCTAAACAAAGAAACAAAAGGAATAAGCTAGTTTTGTCTGGCTGTCCATATGTTACCTGCAGAACTGTACTCAGCATTGGGGAGGCCTCACTGCAAGTACTGCATTCAGTTCTGGGCCACTCACTTTAAAAGGGACAATGATGTGCTGGAGTGTGCCCAGAAAAAGGCAACAGGGCTCTTGTAAGGCCTAGGAAATATGTGTTAGCAGGAATGGCTGAGGGAGCTGTTTTTGTTTAATCTCTGAGGAGGCTCAGGGGGGACCTCATCACTCTCTATAAGTACCTGAAGGGAAGGTGTAGTGAGGTGGGGGCCAATCTCTTCTGCTATGTCTGCAGTGACAGGGCCAGAGGAAATGGTCTTAAGCTGAGATAGGGGAGATTCAGAGTAGCTATTGGAATAAAAAATTTCGTTGTTAGTGTTGTCAGGTATTGGAATAGGTTGCCCAGGGAGGTGTTGGAGTCACCATCCCTGGGGATGTTAAAGAGGTGTCTGGATCTGACACTGGATGATCTGGTTTGGTAGTTTAGTGTTTGCAATGGTAGTGCTGAGTGAACAGCTGGATTAGGTGATCTTGAATGTCTCTTCCAACCTTGATGATTCTATTGTAAGAAAATGTTGTCCTGGCATGGAAGGTAAGAACTAGTTACTACTTAGAGAACAGAGAGAACAAAACTCTTAACAATTGAGAACATGCCTCAAATGTAATGATTTTAATTATGGTTCACATAATAAGCCAGATATCCTAAATACAGCCATTGTAAATTTATTGCAAAAGACACTTTAAAATAAACTATAGAAATCACGGAGAAAAGATTTCCAGGACCAGTCAGCTAGGTAATAAGCCATGTTAAAGCAAATTAATTTTATATTCCTTAACAAATAGTTGAAGAGATCAAAACCAGAAAACTTCCAATCACTAGTCTATATCTTTATATGATTATTTCTAACCTACAGATGCATTTTGGATAGACAAACAGAAAAAAAAAAACATGATACTTGTAGAAAAAAACACAAAATAAAACCACTTTTTATAATATTCCTTAAAACAAGGGTGGAAGTGGGGAAGAAAAAGCAAACAGTTTGAAAAAGGCATTGACAATCTTTTTTCAACTCCCTGCTGGGTAACATGAGCATATCACCAATAGGTATGGGACCTAAAATTGTTGAAAGTGAGTAAAATTTGACCCACCATCTGTTTTTCTTAAAAACAGACAATTAATGATTTAATTGACTTGGCACACCATATATTACAGTACATATGTCACACTAGATGAAGTGATTTGGTTTCTACAAAGTTGTAGAAAAGGTGCCTTGAAGCTTTTAGATTATGCTTTTTTCTTGGTTGTAATATTTTAGAGACCCTTTTTTATTTTGAGAAAAAACTATGCCCAGGGCTTAAATTCTGTCATGTGCAACTTTTAGTCTATTTAAATGCAACGCTAAAGTAGGAAATAATGCACCATACCGCTATGCCAAATGTTATTTATTACACTGTGTCTGCGCTTTCATTTTATGGAGCCTGGGGCTGAACTGTCAGATTACAGGTGTCCTTTAGGTTAAAATAAAAAGTTAACAGTAGTAATTGCCATGTTAACTGAATACATAGTGTATTCACTACTGCCCAAGTATAAGGCATTTTCCCAGATTATAAGCATACTAACACAATGTACATTTTCAGGATTATTTTTGATTTAATTTATCTATTTCTTACTATACATTTAAGTGGTTAAGCTTAGGAAGAAAAATAACTAATTTGAGGAGAAAATAATATTAGCACAGTACACTCAAATAAAAAAATTGCAACACAGTATCTTTAGGTAGCCATAGTGTTCAATGGTTTCTATCGTTAGATATGAAGTTATTTTTTAACCTAAATATGATCTACAAATGTCATGTAGAAAGCAATCATAACAGTTCTGGTCTAAGGAGTTTCTTACAGTTAGACTTATGATAAGATTTATTATTGCAGCTACGTCCATAACCTACACATATTACATTCATATCTGTTTTAAGTACTTGCAAGACAGAATTCTAAAAAAATCATGGTGCTATGTAATAAATAAATTGGTAACAGCCTCTAGGTCTTGCCAACAAGTGACTCTATTCAACAGCGCACTTCATTTTTATCATTCACAATTAAGGTAATTTTGTTTTCCCCTCAATTTGGCCAAAATTTTGAACTGAAAGGTCTTTTTTTCTTCCTTCATTGCTACTGACAATGCTACTACCAAAAAGTTTTAAATTTTCATATAATTCACTACTTTTCAGAAAGTCAAGCACAATTTCTTCCCCTTTTTGAAATTCCTAGTTGTTAAGGCAACCATTTTCTCTATGCACCTATATGTATTTAATGTTAATCTGGTCATTAAAAGCAGTCATTTCTGTAATTATAGTGAACTTTACCAGTTGTCTGGCTTTTCTCTTATCCCTAACTCATCATATGTGAGATGTTGATTACTTGTTTTATCCTGTCAGATTGAAGAAAGAATGCATTTAACATCATTTTTCTCCATAGAACTAATTCAGACACCTATATGTTTCACAATTTTTAATATATAGTGATTATATATATAAATTATATGTGGTCTACTTGTTAGCAATGCATAGACAATAGACTGAAGAGAATTCTGGATTCTGGAGGCCAAGTCTTAAAAGCATTTAAAGTTTCTTTTTAGGAAGGTTATATAGTGTTGCTATCCCATTAATGGGTTGCTATCCCATTAATATTAAATGGCTATAAGTGTTGCAATGACCTGCCATGGCAGGGTTCAGTGTTTGGCTGGGCTTGCCTTGGCCAGAGCTGCAATTAAACTGGTTTGAGCCAAAACAGAAGTTGTTTGGTAATGGTGTGACCTATTATCCTGTCTGAGCTTTTGTGCCAGTCATGTGCAGGGAAGCTCTGACTAATGGGGTTAGACATTGCATAATACTTCATAGCCCTTGGTGGTTGTGGAAATAGGGGTGCAAGGTGGGGGAGTGGATTCTGCAAATTCAAAAGACTAACTGGGAATCAAAAAAGAAATAAAAAAAGAAGCCAACAACACAAAAAACCCAATCACAAACAAGCTGGCTGTTTCAAGTAGTATGTAAGGATAGCTGCCTAAGGAGACCCAAAGGAGAAGGAAATATGACTAAGATCATCCTACTCGTCCAAGCACTGAAATCAGGGTGCTGATAGATTGTAGTACATTACTCCCCACTGTCTTCTGCAAGTGGAAGGCAAATGTTAATGTTAGGGCACAAAAAATGTTGTCAAGGTGAACTTCTGGGAAAAGGAACAGATACTAGCAAAGCTATGTGCCATCTTACCTGTACTGTTAATAAAATTCCTCTGTGTTAATTAGATAATCTGAATGCTAGACTTAAAACGTGAATTAGACAAAGGAGAAATTCTTAGTTCTTTTTATATTGTGCTCCCTTTTGCTTATGCTTAGACTGAATGTATCACTCCACTAAAGTGCAAGTTGCTCTTTATCCCTTCCTTTGTCTGGTTGACACAACTCTCATCATCTTAGATGAAATGATCTTCAGATCACCTCCTTGAAATGCCTCCTCAGAGAGGAAGAATTGTAAGCCCCACGATTTTAGGGACAAGGTCTTCAAAATTTCACCAAGTAAAAATTTTTTTAATTCCTTCTTTAAAGTTGCAATAATATCAGTTTATTTCCCTATTTCCAAGAATTCAGTTGAGTTTTAAATAACATCATTAACAGACCTTCTAATTTTCATTATTATTAAATGCCTACTAAAAGTATCTTCCAAGGCTGACTTGTGAACTCATTTGTTTCATGTCATGTAATTAATTTCATCAGGTTAACTTCTGTATTTGTTCAATATTTTACATTAATACTCAGAGAAAGTTGTCATAATATCTCTCTAATTACCATTTAATTAAAATATTGGTCATGACACCTAATTAGTAAAGTTCATTTTCTACACAAATGGGTCTCTGTAACAATCCAAATAGTTCAGCTTAACAGTCTTAAGTGACTAACAAAAGCAGCAATCAAGATTTGTTAGTTTAGAGGCACATCCTCATATCTCTATATTTTCCCAATGAGTTTAAAATGCAGATTTAATTGATGTTATACTCTACGGTTTTATATGTTTTTTTCCATATTAGTTAAAAATTAACAAAAATAACCCAAATCTGCTACCATCTCCAGTTCCATTTAAAAAGAAAAAAACACTGTTATCTGCAGAAATTGAAACAAAGACCTTAAATGCCTTTCTGTATCACCAAAGTTTCTTGAAACTATTTCAAATTGCCAAGACATTGTATTTTCAAGTGCTGCTCTCCTAAGCCCCAGTTACAAGTAGTTCAAAACAACATCCCAAAACTCTGTTTAGCTGAGAAGTCAGCTGTGGTCTTCTTTCATTAGCTGTCTCCATCACCTGTTAATCAGCATTATTAAAGTTTTCGCCATAGAATTATAACTTTGTTCAATTTTATTTTCACAATGCAGTTGTACTTTCACTTAGGTAAAATAACTGAAATTGCACATACATGTTAGATCATTCAACTGCAAAAACTCTGTGTGCATTTTCATTTTTTTTATATTGAAATCTCTTCCCACTTGAGGGGGTCTAATTTTTTCTTTTTTCCCATGGTAAAGAACAAATATAGAACTCTGATTGTTACAAACCACAAAGGAACAGGTATTTTTCTGGTAGTTCTCAACATGACAAAACTAAACCACAGAAAACTGTCTCCAAGGGATACTGGATTGATATAAAATGTCTTTATTGTCAGTATTATGATAAGTAATTTAGAACAAGAAAAAGCTGAAAATAATTTTTAGGGGAATGGCATAAAAAAAGTGCAAGTTTATAGTTCAAAATCCTCATTTTTTCCTGCTTAAAAAAAAATCAAAACATATTTGTTTCTCAGATTATTTCCAGAATTACATACTATTTAAATGTTGACAGATCTATTGAACCTGAGGTTTGTGATTCCTAAAGTTAAAAATAGAGTAATAGAAGGAAGCTATAATGGAGAGCATAGGAGAAAGGTTTTTTATCCTCCCATTGCTTTTTCTTTCACTTCAACTCAGAGATTCTAGAAAATAAAGTTAATTCTGAATATTCAATGTATTTTTAGAGTGAATGGGACCAAAGACTGCATCAGAAGCACTAAACTCCACAGCATGTTGTCTGAAAAACCGTAACATTCGCCCAGGCATATCTCCTTGGATCTTCCTAGGATTTCTCTGCCACTCACTTTCTCAGGTATTCAATCAGACTTCATGGATATTCATGAAGTTACAAGGAATGTCAGATAAGCTACTCTCATCTTGTGATACTTCAGCTTAGCAGATCACTTTTTACATGATTTGCAAGACTTTCAATAGGCAAAATATTTCAGCCTAGAGGAAGGGGAGAGGAAAAAAGGAAAAGAAAAGGGGAGAAGAATGAGATGGAAAGTGAGAGTGAGGAAGAGTGGGAGAGAAGGAGAGATTAAAGGAGAGAACAGAGTGGCCCTGGCTAATAAACCTTTTTGTGTAAATGGAAGGACTTTTCTTCAATATCTGGAGAATCCATTAATTGAAATGATAAAAGATATGGACAGATACTAAAACACAGAAATATAATAATGGCAACATTATTATTGTAACAATAATGACAACAAAAAAAAAAGTATGTTGAGCTGTTGATAGAGAAGGTAAGGACTCAGTGTTTAGACACCTTAGCACCACCTTGGAGCACTGGCCAGTCAGTGCAGTATTTTGTTTCCTGATAAAATTGAATCTTTCAGCATCTTTCAACATACTGCTAAAGAAACCCAAAAACTAAAGCTAAAGGCAAAGAGAGATGCCACCCTCTTCCTTTTATTAAAGAAAAAAAATCAAAAACCTAGATTTAGAATTCAAGGATAAAGATGATTGTCTATTTTTTTATGTGACAACACAGAAAAAAAAATCCTCTTGAGATTAGAGATTGGATTTTTGCCTTAGTTTTAAGGAATGCAAATTCACACTATACATCTCACTTCAATAACAGATTTGCACCATGGGGATCAACAATGTGTTATTCCAGAACTTTTCATATGTCATGAGATATTTTACATGTAGAAATACACCACACAGGACTAAAAAAAAGGGGAAAGAAAAAAAGCATTATTTGGGATTTTTATTTCATTTCCATTTTTACATTAAATATAATGATGAAAGGGGATGTTCAGCACATATTTTAGATAGCCAACATGAATTATCAGCATAAATAAGTCTTCTTTTAAGTTAAAACTGTCTTTGTAAAGTCTTTCATATAATTCTCAATTAAAAAAACTAAAATTAAAAAAAAACAACTATAAAAGCAAAAAAAAAAAAAAAGGAACATCAAGCAGAAATTCTGGTAATGGCCCCCGTGGCAAAGAAACTATATTTTAGTAAACTGTTGCTTCAGCACCAAAATATATGACAAAAACTTAGTAAAAGTTTGGCAATAACACCAATTACTGTGAAAGTATAGGCTCATCAGTTGAGAAAAATAATAAATTAATTTAATGCAAGGTAATTTAATGATTAGTGCACTATCTGTGCACCATCTTTGGAAGTAAGCATCATCATGTAGTAAGCTGGTGTAATAGTTTTGCCTGGGGTAAGGGGCAGTTTTCTTCCCAGAGGCTCATGGTGCTGTTTCAGATTTGCAATGAAAACAGTATTGATGAGACACTGATCTTTAACCTACTGCTGATCAGTGCTTGCACAGAATCTAGGCCTTGAGTGCTCCTCACCACCCTAATAGTGAGGAGGCTGTGGCAGCACAAGCAGGAGGGGTCACAGCCAGGACAGCTGATCCCAGCTGACCCAAGGGATGGCCCATGGCATTTGATGTCACGCTCAGCAATAAGAGCTGGGAGAAGGAGGGAGACAGGGACCTTCAGAGATACAGAGCTTGCATTCCCACGTACACATTATGAATAACATTGCTAAACATCTGCCTGACAGCTGGAAAAGGAAAATGAGCGCCTAGCTTAGTTTTGCTTGCATGTGCAGATTTTGATTTACTTATTAAACTCTGTCTCAGTCCATGGGTTTTCTCAGTTTTTCCTTTTGGACTGTGTCCCTCATCCTGCTGCAAGGGGTGTGAGCATGTGGGATTTAGGTGCCTGCTGGGGTTAACTGCAATAGTCAAATATAAACAGGCAAATCATTATAGCATTGAAGCATTATAGCCTTCAGGCATTTTCTCTGGAAATATGTTACAGAAAATGCCAACCAACAGCAAACTGAAATAAATGCCAGCAATAAATGCAAGATACACTCTACTCTAATACAATATAAGTAATTAATAGAAATTTCTCAGACTATCAAAATATATGATGAAAAGGCCTGCTGATGTAGTTGTTTTCTAGCATAATAGCACTCACAGAAATTAATTATTGACTTGGAGGAAAAAGAAGGGAAAAAATAATATTCTCAGGGCATATGCTTGGTGATATGGAAAACCCAGAAGACCAAGTTACTAAAGTGTAACATCTCAATCAGTTATGCTTATTGTTTTGAATGTTTCATCTGGAAAAAAATTGAAAAAAAATCTATACATACATACACTTTAAGTCCTGACTGGATTCTAAATATGACCTGCTTGCATGTACCTGACATACTGAAATATACAAAACAAAACAACTACTTCACCCAAGCAAGATGCATTTTCAGCCCTCTGTTCCATGCAATGTCAACAGATGAAGAAATTAAGCAACTACTATGCCATGATGTTAATTCAGTAGATGAACAGATGGAAATCTTACTTCTGTACCCTTTCACAGGCTGATGTAGCAGGAAATGCATCTTTAGTGTTTCGAAAGCTGACATCTCCAGAGACTGCCGCACACAGACCTTCACCACTGCAAGGAAATTGATGCAGTACAGCCAGGAGGGGAGCCTCCATCAACTCAATGCCAGTGTAGTAAAAGGCATGGACTAATCAGGCATGGCAAATTCCCAGTGTTGTAAAATGTGTGGAGCAAAGAGATTTCAAGTCAGGAATCATGACCAGTTGGTAGAGAACACAAAAAAACCCCATATACTGCAAATAAGGAGGTAGATTCACTCAGAGACAAGAAAGGTATTAAGTGCGGACAAAGAGCTCTATATACCTGACACATTTTAGAGCTCTTCAAGTCAAGATATCCTAACTGCTATTCTATCATGTTGGGCTTTTAAATTCTACCTTTCACCCAGAAGAATCTTTGAAAAGCATGAATTGCTTTATTATTTGTGTATTCGTTTTTGCATTCTGTTATAAAGCTGATAAATGCTTGTAACAAAACTCTAATTTAAGCTGTTTTGAACATATTTTTTACTCCCAAATCAAAGAGTAACAGTTACTCCCTTATAACATATATGTTTAATACAGAAGACAACAAAATTGTTTGCAGTTAAATTCACACTGAAATACTGCAGAGAACCAATAAGAGTAACAGCCACTTAGCCCAGTGTCCTGGTATAAGCAGTAGCTAATACTTAGGGACATAGCAAAAGATGACCTTTCTACATGTTAATGTATTCATATTGCCCAACAGACTAAGGTCAGAGCAGTGAAAATCCTTCCAATTCTTTATGGATAACACTATTACAAAAGGTTGGATTGCTAAATGCTTTTAATTAAATATTGTAAAGCAGAAAGAATGACCTACAATTTTACTGAACAAAATTAAAAAGTTGTGGGAGTCACCTTCAAATAAAAACTTGTCTGACCAGCTCTCCACTGACAAGAGGGGAATTGTAGAAAACGATTATAAGCCATATGCCACATATGCCACCTTTCTTTTAACCAAACAAAACAATTAAGTACAATTATGAATATTAAATTGACTTGTTGAAGCCAAATAACCCCATTTTAAAATCAAATTGGAGAATATAATATTAAACAGCACTAACATGGAGAATCAGAATAGTTAGGGTGGGAAGAAACCTGTGAAGATGGTCTAGACCAAGCAGAGATGATCTAGCCCAATAGCCAAATCAGATTTAAAACTCAACATTCAAAAAGAAGCTTATATGGAAAAAGCACCATTAAATAAATATTTCAGGACATAGAAAGGTGAGATGGAGAAAAAGCATACAATTTCATTTTCTAAGAACTTGCTTTTAGACTGAAGACCTATTTTCACCAACCTGGAAAAGTTAACATAAAAATGAAAGTTTCTCAATACCAAAAAGATACACTTTCCAGAAATTATTTTAAAAGACATCCAAAAAACCCTACGTGAAAATACATTCTAATGCAACGACTTTTAGAGCCACAGCTTATTGTTAGTTTTAAATGACCTGAGACCAATATATTTGCTTTGAAAGATTACAGAGTTACAAGAAATACTGGTAAAAATCTATTGAGAAGCTAAATTCCAGTGGCTGCATGAAATGTTGTGATTTTTTAACCCTCTACTACATTACATTTTTAAGACCTTCTTTATAATGTAACCTGCATAGCCTATTAAGATCTCTGAAATACCATTTAAGATTTTATGAAAGATCACATCTGATGCAACATTGATTTATATTTGTCCCTATAAATTTTATGAAGAATATAATTTTGAATATTTAAAAAGTATCAATTACATAGTAACATTTGACTATTTGTTGGATTGAAAATACATTTGTGTGTTTTGAAATGCACATGTATACAAAAAATTGTGCACAATCTCTTGATTAAAAATGGCTAGTAGAGCAGCAGTAGTCTTTTTATTCAAACCCAAATGCAAAACATATATCCTGATAAAGATAAGAAATTCCTTGTTTCAGCCATTCAACAAACATGAACTTTTCTAATAAGGAAGATGAACTACTGAAGATTGAAATATTAAAAAACTGGTTGGAAGAAATTAGTAATGAAAAGCTAATATCCCAATAACAACAACAAAACAAACAAAAATAACAATTAAAAACAAACAAAACCACAAAACCCAAACAAACATAAAACCTCAAACAAAACAAAACAACAAAAAACACATCACAAAACTTCAAGGTATGCATCAAACTTTTGGAAGAACTTATTTTCTAGGGAACAACACATGATCATTTGTAAACAGCCCTCTCATAACCCCCAAAAACTACCAACTAGTAACCAAAAACCATAGGTACTCCATCAGCAAGAAGATCAAAAGCTTCCAATTTGCCTAGCTGCTATAAAGCAATAGTATAAAACCTAAATAATTTTTCTGTACCCATGATTCTATGAGAAGAACTTGGGTTGTATTTCAAAGTGCAGGTTGAAAAGCTTAAGAAATGTCCAATTTCTTAAGATGATTTTAGTAGTGTAGGACAGGGATGCAAATACAATTTCTATTTTCAGAAGTAGTTCCAAAAGACACCTGAAAAGTACAGATGTAAACCTGAGATGTAACAAGACTGTAGAAATTATAATTAAGCTTAAATTCAGCTGACACATGGATAAAAATTACATCCGCAAACCACCACGGTTTTTTTAAAGCAAAGTCCTGCTTTATAAATCCACTAATGCTTTCCAGAAAGATTAGCTGGCATAGAGATGAGAGAAATTCAGTTTAGGTATACTATTTGCAGTTCTAAAAGGGCATTTGAGGAAGCCCAAATGGAAGGTTCTTACAGAGATTAGGAACTCTTTCATAAAATGACAGGCTTTTTTTCTGCATGTTAGCTTAAAATATAGTTAGTTGATGGTAAAAGTAAATGGTCAGTTCTGCCAGAGGAGAGAAGTCACTAATGGACTCCTTCTGTATCTAAACTGTTTCGCGGAATCACAGAATAGGTAAGGCTGAAAGGGAGCACAGTGAGTCATCTGGTCCAACCTCCCTGCTCAAGCAGGGTCATCCCAGAGCACAATGCCCAGGAGAATGTCCAGATATTGAATATTTCCAGCTCTTGAATATCTTCAGCGAGGGAGATTCCAGTGCATGGTCACTGCACATTAAAGAAGTTCTTCCTTGTGTTTAGGTGGAACTTCCCATACACCAGTTCTTGCTCATTGCCTCTTGTCCTATTGCTTGGCACCATCAAGTAGAGACTGGATTCACCCTCTGATACCCTCCCTTCAAATACTTCTAGATATTGATGAGATCCCCTCTCCAAGATCTTTTCTCAAGGTTGAACAAGCCCAGCTCCCTCAGTCTTTCCTCATAACAGAAATGCTCCAGGCCCTTAATTATCTACTTTGCCCTTCACTGGACTCGCTCCAGGAACTCCATCCTTTTTTTTTTTTTGCTGAGGATTCCAGAACTGGACAAAGTACTCCAGATGTGCCTTACTAGGGTTGAGTAAAGGGGCAGGATCACCTCTGCTGACCTGGTGGCAATGCTCTTCTTAATGCACTCCAGAACACCACTGGCCTTCTTGGCCACACAGGCACACTGCTGGGCTCGTGGTCAGTTTGTTTTCTAGCAGGACCCCCAGGTCCTTCTCCACAGAGCTGCTTCCCAGCAGGTCAGCCCCCAGCCCATACTGGTCCATGGGGTTATTTTCCCCCATGTGCAGGACCATGCACTTGCCTTTGTTGAATTTCAAACTCTTCTCTGCCCACCTCTCCAACCTCTTAAGGTCCTTCTGAAGGCCCGGACAGCCCTCTGGGGTGTTGGCCCTTCCTCCCAGCTTTGTGTCATCAATGAACTTGCCAAGGAGGCATCTGCCACTTCATCCAAGTCATTGATGAATAAGTTAAATTATACTGGGCCCAGTATGGAAACTTGGAGAACACCATTATTGGAAAAACTTCAACTAGGTTGTCACTGATTATGACCCTCTGGGATCTGCCATTCAACCAGTTCTCAATCCATCTCACTGCTCACTCATCCAGTCAACGGTTCCTGATTTTGTCTACCAGGATTTTGTGAGAGACAGCATCAAAACCCTTGCTGAATCCAAGGTAGACAATATCCACTGCTCTCCCCTCATTGATTCAGGTAGTTGTTTCACTGTAGAAGGCAATGTTTGGTCAAGCCTGATTTACCTTTAGTGAATCTATGCTGAATACTAGTGAATACATGCTGAATAATCTAACACTTCTTGTGATCCATACGGATACAGATGGCCCTCAGAATGAAGTGCTCCATCACCTTTCCAGGGATTGAAGTGAGGTTGACTGGCCAATAGTTCCCTGTGTCCTTCTTCTTGCCCTTTTTGAAGACCAGGGTGAGATTTGCTTTTTTCCAGTCCCCAGGCACCTCTCCTGATTGCCAAGACCTTGCAAAGATGACTGTGAGTGACCTTGCTATGGTGTCCAGAAGCTCTCTTGTGGACACATCCTGCCAGAGCCCATGGGCTTGTGGATGTCAAGTTTTCTCAGGTGTTATCTAACCTAATCCTCCTTCACCAAGGAAAAGTCTTCTTTCCAAGACCCCTTTACCCTGGTCTGTGTCAGAGAACGCTGAAGGCTGATCATATTATTGAAGATTGATGCGAAGAAGGCATTTGATAACTCTGCCTTCTCTGCATCCCCTATTACCAGGGCTCCCCTCAACTTATTAATGGGCCCACATTATTCTTTTGTTTTTCTTTTGTTATTGATGTATTTTAAGAAGCTCTTCTTGTTGTCCTGGATGTTATTGGTCAGATTTAATTCCAGATGGGCCTTGGCCTTCCTGGTCTCTCATTTCTATTTATTCTGACAATCTCTCCATATTCATTCCAAGAGGCCACTTCCATCCCTGCTTTCATCTCCTGTGTATTTCCTGTTTATGTTTGAGTAGTGACAGGAATTCTTTATTTATTCACACACATCATTTGTCCCTTCTGTGTGATTTTTCACTTGTTAGGATGCATCATTCTTGTGCAGGGTTGGATGTGATGCTTGGATATCAACCAACTCTCTTGGACCTCATTTCCCTGTGGTGCCTTTTTCTATGAGATTCTTCAAGGAACATCTCCAAACAGACTGAAGTCATCTCTCCTAAAATCAATGGCTGTAATTTTACTTGCTTCCCTGCTTCCTCCTCACCCAATATTGAACTTCACAATCTCATGTCCACTGCAGCCAAGGCTGCTCCCAACCTCCATATCACCAAAAAGGCCTTCCCAGTTCATTAGAATGAGGTCGAGGAGTACACCATTCCTTGTGGGGTCCTCCAGTATCTGTGTCAGAAAGCTACCACCAATGCTTCCCAGGATCCTCCTGGATTGTTTCTGCTCTGCTTTGTTGCTTGTCCAGCAGATGTCAGGGTAGTTAAAGTTATTGTCTGACAATATATTAGAAGATTGAAAACAAGGCAAGCAGTGAAATGACAAAGCTTGCTGATGATAGCTTACACAAACAGTAATGAGGACAATCACCTGTGAAGAAATAAAGGTCCTGCAAAACCAAGTAGTAAAATGGAAGTAAAATGGAAGATTAAATAGATTGTATTTGCTAGGAAAAAAATGAAAAGGCATCAGATAAAGCTAGTAGAACTACAGTGAACAGAAGGAAATACTTCTTCACTGAAATGTCCTTGCCATAAAATATTTAGAATATTAAAATAATATGTGAGCTTGAGAGGAAAAACAGATGAAATTATGGATGAAAAAGTCCATCAAGTTTTACTTATTCTAAATACACTGGATTTAGGAAGTGTTAGGGAGTAAGAAAACATTTTGTAGAATGTCCTAAACTGTTAGGGAGTAAGAAAACATTTTGTAGAAGTATCTATATAATTTCTTGCTCTTTTTTCCTTATGTTGTATCCAGTTACATGAATCTTTCTTATGCCTCTCTAAAACTGTTCTCATACTCTTTTAATCTAGAGATTACAAATAGGAAATTTTATGTTGAATGCATGGTTTAAAATTAGATAAAAATACTGTTAACATATTTGGATAATGCTGACTGAGTGGGGTCAGAAAAAGTCCGCGGTGAATTGTAGCCAACAAAGCAGGAAGAACACAAGAGTAAAATACACAACCAACTCTATCTTGGCATTAAGTTAACAAGGGGAACTGCCACAAGTTTCTGAAATGGTTGCACTTTTGCTCAATACGTTCAACAAATAGGAATTATCTTGAATTATAAAACTTGCCACAACTTTCAGCAGATGTGGAATCAGTACAGAGAAATGTTTCCTGTATTAGTAAATTGTTGGTATATAGTGTTGCCCAAAAAATAAGTGTTTAAATTTTTGAAAAATACAAAGCAGTATTTGCATTTAAGAATTTGAACTAATCATGAAACTTACATGGATTAAAATAATTTGCATGGATTTTCAACATTACTGCAAATCTCTGCATGTCATTCTGCAAAACAAAGTTTGGATGCACAAGGAATAGAACTGGGGCTAGAACCCAATTAAATAAGCAATTTATATGATCCTGTCTAGTTAATGCACCACAAAACACACAAAAAGAAGAAGCACATGATGAGAAACACAGAGAAGAGTGGACAGAAAGGCAACAGAAATCATCAGAATAGTGAAAATACCATAAGAGAATATACACTGAAATTTATAAAATTGAACAGTTCAGAAAGTAGAAATGTGTCATAGATTTAATTCTTCATTTTGATATGTAGAAAGCAGAAAAGCTTTACTTCCCCCATCCTCACAAAAGGGGGATTACGTAGTATTTAACTAAAGAAACACATCAACTGTCTTGTGAAACCCAAAACTAAACAATGAAACTGTCCACAGTCTCACTGGCGTTTAGTTGTTGTTTTTGTTTTTGTTTTTTTAATTAGCCAGTAATAGGAACAGTAAAGTTAAAGCTATATTTTTCTCTCGGTAGAATGAACATGAAGACATGTTTCATAGATAGGCTAATTTCACAGTTTGTCAAAGGGAGACCTTCCTGAAGTCTGTGTTATGGTAAATTGTTCTTATTTCACACATTTGAAATCCATGTTTCTAGACATGGGGGACTAACAATGCATTCAGATAATTCAGTATTCTGACACCAATAGAAAAGCAATCACTCTTGGGCAGTTAGTCATGGAAAAATATCTCTGTGCCATCTGCAACAAAAACCCTCAGATGTGTCTAAAACTCAGTGCTTAGTGCTAGGAAAATAGGATAAAATGTGGATCACAAACTCCAGACAGCTGCCCCAGGCTGCCCTAGTATCCCAAAAACTCAGAACAAGACATAGTGCTTGAAGATGAACGTCATGTTTTAAGCAAAAAGAAATCTGAAATACTGGATGTCAGAGTGTAAATCTCATATCCTAAAGTTCAATCATCATTGTGGAAAATGGTTAGTTTTGTCTGGTCTGTTTCAGAAGATTCAAATCTGACCTAAACAGAAGTTCAGCTTTCCCACATGATGCTGATAAAGCCAATTTTTACTATATTTACATTACTATGTTCATTCCCTACTGCATCTTTTCCTACTATTTTACACCATGACTATTTACATTATTTGTTAATCCAAAAATTTTTGTTATACAGTTTATGTTGAAACACTGTATAGGGAATATTTTATATTTAATCTTTCACACACGTCCAAAGTTACAAAAGGAGACAAGTGGGTATGAAAGCTATTAGACTTTATATTCTCACATATAATTTTTCAGGAACTATAATATTCTATTGCTAGATTATAAAGATTTTGTGAAATCAAAATCTGCAAAATCTTATCTCAGAAAAATGGGTTTCTTTGAAGGCTCTGCCATAAGTTTGTTTGTCTCATATTTTGTGCAGCTGTTTTATACTCAATTATAGATGAAGACCATTCAGTTGCAGTGTTTGAGTATGTTGGACATTGCTTCTCTACTACTACTGTTTAGCTACATACTTCTTTTGTCTTCACCATGGCTTTGAGAATAGAAGCGCTACTGTGACAATATGGTACCATTTCCTGAAATATTGAATGATCCTAAGCATTCATGAAACACTCCAGCATTTAAAACTATCAATTTGTGGTTTCTTTTCATAATAATGATACAGGAAGTCTTAAAATCCATTATTTATTTGTTTTACTTGTTAACTACACAACCACCAAAGTCTGATCTCATTTCTAAAGAAAGGTTTTCAAATAATCCCTAAAATTATGATGTGAAAATAATCCAGTTAAATTTCTAAATATTCCATGTTTTACTTAATAAAGCTACACATACATTTGAAGCATGAAACAGACCCAAAACAGTTTATACTACAGTGGCTAAGAGATAAAATATTATCTATAGTGAGGCAGTGCTTGTATTTCTGTCCTGTCTAATCCCTATATTAAATATTCTACCTTTTTAAGTAGTGTTATTTTATATGATACGGAAAAGAGATTTCAAAACAACAATGAATATTTATTTATTTTAAAATAGTCTCACAAATATTTAATTTTTAATATTTATAATGTTATCCAGCTATTAAAAACCATAAAATAGCTCCATGTGCAACACCTCAATGTGTAAGTAAACAAAATGTCAAAAAATCTTCCTAGATTTTATCAAATGGCAGATACATAAAAGAGGATCATCTGTTAGTTTTTGTAATAACATAACTTAAAAGTATTACTCAGCTAAAAACTGATAAATACAGATGTATTTAAAAATTAATTTGTCTATTTCTATCGCTAAAAATGATGTGGCATATTCAGTGCTATTCCAGTCAGAAAGGAGGTGTCCTTCTATCTTGCCCTATAAGCAAGTATACCATTTTGGGGAACAGTGGGAAAAGGGCACTGGGTGATGACACTGGTGGTGATGACATCCCATAACTTTTTATTCCTCATATTCCATGTAGGAATTGGAACAATCTTCAAAATGCCCAGAATCAGATGCAAATGTCACTAAGATTTAAGAATGTCTTCATGAATTTTGATGGGATGAGGCATGGATGTCTCCACTACATCTAGTTAGTTGAGTCTGAGGTGGTGGTGGGGAATCCACAAAATAAACCCAAACAGAAAAAAAGGAGAAAAAAAAAGGCAATCCCCCACACAACCACCACCACAGAGCACATATTCATTGTTCGATTCATTCAAATGCTATTTAGTGAACTAACAAAAATTACCATTGTAGGGCAAGAGAGAAATAGATTCAATATCTAGGCATACAATCACTAAGTTGATTATATGGAGATGCTGTTGTGAATGTTCACCCTTTCTGTATCCTTTTACCTATTCATATTCAACTAATTTTATTCTTGCAGAACTATGGCTTCTAAGAATAAATGTAACTCATGAATAAAAGAAGACATAGCATATAAGAATAGACAATAATCCTCTGCCTTCTGCAAACTAAAACTGCTGCAAGTAATACTAATTTTATCAGGAAAGAGTCATGTAAATAAAAGAATTGACAACTTGAGCTCTGCAAGTTAGAGTTCAGATCTAAACCCCATCCTTTTCCACTCAAATAGGGTTCCAGTTTTGCTGTATTAGGAAATTATTAAACTTGTTTATACTAATCCTTCACTTGCCCCTTTCAATAGCCTGAATTTGGAAATCCTAGGTCTTAATTATTGCCATGCAGCAAAGTACTAAGATCTTCTTACCCTAGACCACCAGATATGAATATCCAGAGTGCACAAGTGCACTTGTACCACACCACTGTGGAGCTTTACTTTACACTACAGGAAAGTTATGGACAAAAAAAAAAACCACCCCAGCAAGTCACACTGTGCAGGTTTATTCACAATATGCTCATTTACTCCATCTGCCGATTCTCAGCAACATCAGCTCCATTTCTAATATGCACAGTCACTGGTTTAACTTTTGTCTCCTCTGTCTCATTTTCTGATGAATAATCATACTTTCTATTATCTGGTTTTGGTGCTAGACAGCAACCATGCAATTAATAAAGTTCTTGTAAGAGAGACATACATCTATTTCAAAGGTAATATAAAAAACCACCCAACTAATTCTTTAATAATACAGAAATGCATGTATATGTATATAAATGTTATACTTTAGCTTTTTTTTTATTTTGCTGTTCATGCTCTATAAAAACTCTATGCCCTTCCAGAGGTATCAAATAGCAACAGATTGTTTATATAGTGCATTATGTACTTCAAGACCATAAAGAATAACATTATTAGGTTTTTCTTGGTCCTGGCTCAAAACTTAGTAGTAATTCAAGTTGTTCACTCTGTGTTTTTCTTATGTTATGATAGACATTAATTTTCAAAAGAATGTAGGAAGTATTAATTTTGTTTTACTCATTCATCTTTAAATAAGCACAGAATTAATTCATTTTAATAGTTGCCAATATTAAATAAGAGAAAATAAGAGTAAAGGTATATGTCAAAACTCAATTGCTGTAACAATACATCAAACAAATGCTCGCAGTTTCATGTAACACAGCACCTTTAAGAAAACTTTTTTTTTTTTTTTTACAATTCAGCTTATATTTTTCTTCTTTTTAAAACTGACAGAACTGGAAATAGAATGCATCCACTCACTAACATGAAATAAAAACATTCCATAATATTGGCTTAGTTTTTGGTACACCATTACATTTGCTTCCAATGATGTCATTACCTTTGTAGTTGACCTTGAAACCAATTGAGCCCACACTTTCATCCGTTTGAAGGTGCAACCACATCTGATTGCTCATGCTCACAATTAAGTCTGGTACAAAGCTCCCGGTTAACCTATAGATAGAAGAAAATTTCTGTAAAGCCATTAAGCCTTAAGGAAGGAGAATTTTTTTTTCTTTTTGTAAGAAATCTAAATAACTTCCAAGCATTTTTTTTAATATTCACTTTCAAATTCATTGCATTCAGCTCACACTAAATTAGTTATTTACTAGATGGCCCGCCAAGACAGCTCTCACATTTCCAATGACTGGAAATTTGATAGTAGTCTATAAACACATGCAACTACTACTTATGTTGTATTGAAATATTTCATCTCACTTTCAGTTGCTGCTTCAGAAAGAAATACAACTTCCTTAATCCTTAACCTCATCTGACAATCCAGTGTCCATTACTCAGGTACATGAAGGCATATCAATGGCATTAGAAGCCCATAATGAGGCATTAGAGTGATTCCTTGATTTTTCTAGTATGCAACTACCCACTTTGAAATACATGTCTTCCATATTAAAAAGAAAGCTGTCATTTTAAAGTAGCAACATTATGATGAAGGCTCCTGTGTTCCCTGCACTCTCTCACCTCCTCTCATCATCTCTTCTACAACAAAGGAAGAACAGCCTAAAAATGCTCAGCTGTTGTCTATTCCTTAAGAAAACTAACAAATGTCACAACTATAAAACCTTCTACTATTACAGGGTGCTGATTAATAGAAAGAAGTAAACTTGATTTTTATTCTTTTCTTTTTTAAAAAATTTAATATTGTTTGCAAAAACTTGCAAATCAGCGGAATCCTAAATGTTGATTCTATTTGCTGAATGAACAGTGTGATAGCAATAAGGCAATGTTGTGAAAGCTGCAGTTTTATGTTATATTGCATTTTTTTTCCCAAAATTTTGTCTCATATTTTGTTATAGTTTATTATCTGAAATGAAATGCTGAACAGTTTCCAGATATTTTTATTCTTGTAAAGTGGATCACAAGAACAATACTGTATAGCAGTGAAAACTGTTCATTTTTTGAAGTTCTAACCATTCTTTAAAGCTAGCTGAAACTTAAAATGGACTATTTTAAATACATTTTACAGTTAATTTTAGGCCTTCCCTCTGGTCTTTTTTAGCTTCCTTCTCTATTAAATAGTCTGCTGTGGGAAAAAAACCCCATGTCTGTTTCCCACATCTGTGTTCACAGATGGAGCTACTAGAAAGACTCTTGCCAGAACTGAACAAGTAAATGCCTGGCCAAAATAACATATTAACTGCTCATTCCTGCACTAAGGGAAAGTGTCTTCAGTGAGTTCAGTCTTTGCCAAATTAGTAGATTAACAGTATGTTTTTGAGAAACCACACTGATGTAAAAGCTAACAGAGTTTTGTAATTGTCACTGGTGACTGACAGTATGTATTTTGAATATTAAGGGCATTGAGAATATTAATCTCTCTGTTGTGTCAGACAGAATAATTTCCATAAAAAAATCTCCATCAAAATGTTCAGCGTTCCCATTTTCTGAAATTAATTATACATACTTTTTTTTCATCCATATTTTTACAAGAAATACTTTCCAATTAAATAATACAGGAAGAAAAAATATTGAAAATACATTTATGAAAAAAAAGAATCAAGAGAACAGAAAAATCACTTGTTGATCTATCTTTTAAGTCCTTTTTTAAGTCCCTGTAAAACATTTAGGAATGGGCCACAGAGCTATAAGATCCAGAAAACCATTATTATATGAAGGAAGCTATTTGAAAAAAATAATGAAAGTCTGCAGTGGAGAATTATTCTTTCTGTCCTTCTGGGGATTTATGTAGGTTCCTCTACCCTGGATTCAGTACCTAGATTCCTCTCCTGGAAGTACATGTTCCCTTTTAAGAGCTGAATAGTGAACACTGAGAGCAGTAGAAATGGAAGTATGTGATTATGATGTCTCCCTTTTTATTAAACAGCTTAACAGTTACAACACTCAGCAGGGTGTTTTCCAGTTCTTCCTCTACAACTCCAGAACTACTCCTCCCACATCCTAGTGACATATATTCTCCCCTGAGAGAGTACACTGAAGACTGGGTTTGAGGACATTCAGAAGATTGTGACACTCTCCATTTGCTGAAGACAACCTGTAATATGAGATTAGACACATACACACCCAACACAGCAAGCATACTAAAAGATTGAATTTCACGATTTGTATGCTGGATTTTCAAAGGCATATTACAGGAACCAGTGCCTAGATGGATATTGCATTAAAAGTCACCTGCAGTATTTGTCAGACCAAGCTGCTGAGAGCAAACTTCCAAACATCCTGAAAAAGTGCTGTGACTGATGTATGAGTCACCATTTATTTTCCTTCTTCCCCTCTATCCCTTGGCAGCAACACTTAACATTGCTCCACCTTGCATTTTAGTTTCATAAGAAAGCATTAAGAATGGCTTCATATCAGTCATCTTTTCAAACTGACTAAAAATATTATAGCAATCAGGTTTAAGTTCACTTGGGTGCCAGGCTCACCAGGCTGGAGCAGACTGTCACGTTGCTGGGTGCATGGATATACAGGCTCAGAATCACAGGCACCAGGGAAACTTAATGGCAAGTACTGAAAAGGCTTTGGAGTTTAGCTCCTTCTCTGCTTTACATCAGCAGAATAGGAATAATCAGGACTGCAATTATCAATTTAGGAACCTAATTCTATTGAAATGCCACTTAACTTCCGTTTTTGCTTCTCAACCTTCCTATCAAGCAGTGCCCAGTAAAACTAGCAGATTTAACACTTGGATAATTTTTTTATTAACCCTGATAAATTGGTAGAGAAATGTTTTCACATTATTAACACATAAAGGAGACAAATTTAAACCAATGTTCTTTAGCAATTTTCCAGGGGAAAGATAATTATTTTAAAATTTAAAACACAAAAATTAAATGATACAACAGCTGATTTATTTGCTATGCATCATATCTCAGACAAGGTCTGCATGGCTCACAGGAGAAAAGATTTACATGGTTTTTATAGTACTTATATATCTTCCATCTTCTGTGTAATTTTTAATGCATTTTAACCTTAATAATTTCACCATTGATACTTCTGATCACAGAATAATGATTCTATGAGTAAACAAAAATATACTTGTGGCTTATTGTATAATGTTACTTAATATTAAACCCCAATAAATTAATGGAGTATTTTTTTGCTTTTCCAGGATCTTCATAGTAATAATTCTTTAAAATTTACCTAGTTACAGTTATTGTATGTTAAGACTACACAGTTCTAATTAACTTTTTTAATTTAAAAAAATACTCAGGATTCTTTATGTTTGTGGCAAGTTTAATAGTTTTTAATAATTCCATCATTCCTCCCCAACCTAAGGTACATCATCAGAAATACTTTTATGAAATGCTAACATCTTCAATGAAATACAATCTGGGCAGACTGTTCTAACATGTAACTCAAAATTTAAAATATTGCACTTTGCCTTAAAGCATTACTGTAATTTAGTAACAATACTTTAGTTAAACTTTAATAAGAACTTATAAATTGGCACTTAATGAAGGTCCTTTCCACAAGAGAGACTATTCCATACAGTTTAGGAATTTAAGAATAGACGAAACTAAATTCTAGCATTGTCAGCAATATTTTTTTAATGATTAGTACTGCTTAAAAAGTATAGATTACAGTACTTCCACACGTCTCAATTTATTAGTGGTAGAAATTAATTCACCTGCAATCCATTAAGAGACTGCATTATCCTAAAGAAATTGCACCATAAATACCTGGCCAAATGCTGGTCTTTTCATGAATAATAATCCTGGAATCAGATATTAAGTTGGAAAAGACCTGTAAGATCACCAATGCAATGGTTAAACCAACATTGCCGAGTCCACCACTAAACCATGTCCTTAAACATCACATCTACACATGTGAACACCGCCAGGGATGCTGAGTCCAATACCTCCTTGGGCAGTCTCATCCAGTACTTGACATTGGAACAATGTCCAATTCTTCTGATATTAGTCAGGAAAAAAAAAGCTGAAGACAGTGTTTCCCCCAATACGCGAGAGAGGAGAACTCGTGACAACAGATCTGGAGAAGGCTGAGAACTTCAGAAAGTTCTTTGCCCCAGTCTTTGTTGGCTGTCAGGCTTCCCATTTCTCTCAAGTCCTTGATCCTCTACATGGGATTTGGGGGAGAGAGGTCACTCACACTGTAAGCACAGAGCAAGTTCAAGACCACTTGATGAAACTGAAAAGTCACAAGTCTATGGGGCCTGATGACGTGCATCCCAGGATCATAAGGAACCTAGCTGATGTTGTTGCCAGGTCACTCTCCATCTCTGGAAAAGTGAGGGCAGTCACATGGTTACATGGTAGGAAGGAGAAAAACATCTCTCCTGAGAGAAAGTAAGATCCGGGGAACTACAGACCCATGAGCTTCAGCTCTGTGTTTACCCTCCAGCAGATAGACACTCCTGTCCATCTTGGTGTCATCTGCAAACTGACTGTGGGTGCACTCAAACCCCTTGTCCAGACCATTAATAAAGATATTAAACAAAATAGAACAAAACAGAAAGGATAGAATGATTACAAAACCAATTAAAAATAGAAGGCCAGATAATTTATCCTCTGGATGATAAATCTAAAGGGGAATTCATTAGAAAAATATGTAAATCTTAGAAAAATTGCATTTCTGTTCAAATTTTTTCAATTACTAATATGAATGAGGTAAAATTAGGACAGAAAAAGAGGCAAAGCTTGGGTTTAGTGTACTCAAATGAAACTAATTCTTGATATCATTCTTTTGGTGAATAATGGAAAACTAAAATATGTAAAATTTTTAATACATTTCCAATAAATATACTGCAGGGAATATAATTCTAAAGAATCCTAATTTTATTATTCTTTTGTTTTATGATTAAATATATTTTGTACTAAACTTGTGTTACATTCTTATCTATATTTCAGTTATTAACTCATTTGAACTAATTACAACATCAGGTATTTGCTGAAAGGTCAGTTTATTTAAAATTAACAGCTAAATATTATTTGGCCTTTAAAAAATATTTTCTAAATAGCAGATAATGCCTTACAGGCAATTTACGTTTTTTAAGCATTAAATAACTTTTTTTTCTTTTAATAAAATTTACTCAGACTTGAAAAAGTAAATGCAATGTACTTTAAAAGACATTAATTTCTCCTACATGACTGATTTATTCAGACTAGAACTAGAGTTATATAAAATGATTCATTGTGAGGCCTAATTACAGTGTTCTGCATATTTTCAAGTCACTGTGGAACAAACAGAATTGCTGACTTATAACACTGTCTTGAAAATTTTACAATCTAATACAATTCTGGATTTGTCTTGGGAGAATTGTTATTATTATTGCCACAAGCTAAGTATTTGAGAAGTATGGATTTTAAGTTAATCAATGATTGTTAACAATATTATATACCTATATATCTCGGCTCACACGTTCTAGAAAATATCTCTGTGAATGATAAAAATCTATTCAATACTCAATGCTGTTTTGAAAACTGTGGTTTAGGTAACACTCTATTCAGCCTTTCTCTGTAGTAATTTTCTTCACTATGTTAACTTGTTCTTCTGAGTTATCTATAATAATCACTAAGCAAATTAAGGTCAAGACACTATAGTACATCTTTCGTCATGCTAACCTTGCTAGAGGACTGTAAAATTTGTGCACGAATTGCCCATATATCTATTTTCAATTATGTTCTTATACACTTTTAATTTGAGAACACACAAAAGGGCGAACAATACTTCCTAAAATTTACATATCTAAATGTAAGTGTCCACACCATGCCTTTCAAACTTCTGATTTGAGTTCATCTTTTTCTTTTGTGATGTCTAGGTCATCTCTTTCTGACTTCAGAACAGTAAACATATAGCAATATATTTAAACTGTCACCTTTAATAATTTTAGAAGCTCACTTAGTTTTTGTTCAGATTTATCTGATTCAATTAATTATTTAGTCTCATCAAAACACATTAATGACATTCTTCAATGTACACAAACTGTAAATGTAAAAGACTTACACTTGAAGTACAGTTTTAGGATCTCCCACTTCTCCTCCATCACCAATTGTCAGTGTGTCATAGCCAATCTCCAGATCAAATTCTTCAAAATTTATCTGAATAACCTACAAAATAAAATAAGTAAGTATATTTTAGAAATAAAGGTACTTGAGAGATGAGTCTTCAAATTAAATTTTTCAGCAGTGTAAATAAAAGTGATCTTCCAATTAATAATTCCATGTAAGTTTAGCATATTTCACAATAAATTAGTGTAATTAACCCCTAGTTTTTGATTCATGAAATGTGAATTATAATAAACCTTTAGATATCATCACTCTGCTGACCTCCTCAAAACACCATGATTTCACTTATTTATGTAGTTGTTACATGTTTATTACAGTTGTGGATAATCACATTACGTTTTGATTACTATATACTCAAAGGGCAAAAAAACTAATTGCCTTATGTGCAGTACTACTGTCTTCAAATATCAACTAAATAATTGTACATCATTAAGTAAATGCAGTGAAGGTGAAGAATATAATTTACTCCTGACCTGTATAATCTGGCTCAAGTAGGATAAAGAGGTATGAAAGGTAAAAGCAATTCTATTAATTCATGAAGTTGAGCAAAATACAACTATCAGAATCATGGCCATTTTTAATATCCTGTAAATTAAATCACTCTATGCATATTTCTGCTGTAGGATAAAAATTTCTGCACAATGAAAAGAAAAGAAAAGAAAAGAAAAGAAAAGAAAAGAAAAGAAAAGAAAAGAAAAGAAAAGAAAAGAAAAGAAAAGAAAAGAAAAGAACATTGTTTCCACCCATGTATTAATCATGGTAACTCTGTCTTTAGTTCCTCAAAATTTCATATGGATAAAAATGACAGAATACTTATATGTAGGAATTTTAATACTGTAATAAATCATCTTTTATTACAGTTATAATTGAGAACTGAGAGCATTTGCGCTTAAAGATGTGGATGCCATTCTGATGGATTATTATCATGTCCTTGAAAGCTCCTGTTCCTTTGTTACACTGGGGTTCTGGTAATTGAAGGAGGACGTGTTTCCATGAGCAAAAGCCAGTACAGGCAAGCTGGAAAACTGACGTATGTTCCAAGGACTGCAATTTGTTTCAAAGGGAGGAGAAACACTTTCCTTTACAGGTCTAAGTGGTGACATAAGCACACTGAAGAACAGCCAGTTTGGCACATGCACATATATAAATGCCTGTGTGTGCATGTACATGTGTACATATATGTGTGCCATACCCCAGGGACTGCAGTCAAGTACAGAAAGTTAAGAGGGTGCAGATGAAAAGGATGTGGAAAATTGCACAGGCAAGCAGCTGATTTGCTCTAATTGAGTAAAGAGGAGAAAACCACACATAAATCTTCTTAATCTTCTTAGTTGAAAAAAATATTCTGGATATTTTGTGCTGCTCTAGCCACAAAATTTGTAATACTAGACATATGAATTTAAACTGAAATCCATAACTGCATTTAAGGCTGACACATATTTCACTCAGTACTTAAAAAACAACCAACCAAAAACAAAACCCCCAAAACCAACTAAAAAAAAAGTCATTCTTTTTGGTCCACTTTTAAATTCTGTGCAACTAGATGTGCAGCTACATCAGAACAGAAGACTCCACAATAAAACATGTGCAAATAATGTTAGTATTGAATACATCTTGAAAGCATATTTCACTTACAAACAGTAAAATACATTTTGAAATATTATTGCAGCAAATCCATCAATACTATTTGCATAATAAGAAGAAAAGGAAGATAGTATAAAAATTGTATAACTAATTAATGATCAGAAATCTTAATCGTGTTTTCCATTAAACACATGAACAAATCTAATTTCACTATCAGATTTTTTTGTAAATGCAATGGTAATATTTTTTTTAGATTAAAATCATTCTAGATATTTTATATTAGTTGAGTACCACCAAATTGATAAAAGGCATCTGTTCCTTTGTAATAGAAGTACTTGTCTTCATAAGCTGTATCAGAAAGCTAAAACAGATTTTCTTTATCACAATCAACATTATCCCTTGTGATATGTATTTCATCAGAGGAGAAGATAGAGGTTAAGGAAAATATAACTTTCAAGTTATAGGATTTTTAAACTAGGAATGACAAAAGATGTTTTCTTTATTTCACTGTAGAAAAGTAAGATCTTTGTCATTCTTTTTTAACAATGCCTATAAATAAAAAAGTAAGAAAACTCTGAAAAATATCTGTCTCATTGAAGAATATTGTGGAACATGAAAAAATAATCAAAACTGATATTTTTGTTCAAAGCATAGGCTTCAGCTTCAACCTTTGCACTAGGCTTCAGCTTCAATCTTTCCACTTGTCTGTAGTGAATATCCAAATTATTGACAACTTGGTTCTAATCTGGCTGCTCTGATATAATTTCTCACTTTTCTACAATCTGAAATTATTTTCTATGATAATAATTTTGAAAATAATATATATTTTGAAGAAAATAATTTTGTTTTTCTATGAAAAGATAGTTTTATTTTAATCAAAAGAGGTGTACATTTAAAACGTAAATAATTTTTTCTCCATCAATATTTTTCAGAGAAGGATGTTTAATTACAAGATTTTGTCTCACTCTCTTTGTAACTCACCTAAAACTATGATAATGGGATAGGTAGGACATAGAAAACTGTAGTTCTATAAAGCCACATGAGCATAGCTTAGTCTACATTTGTCTTGTATCATATTCTGTGAAACAGTCACATTTTTAAGACTATAAGAAGCAATGATGTCATTAATGACTTCAAAAATCTTAGAAGATATAAAAAATATGTTGTAGGAACTGACTATAAGTAATTTGAAACATTAACATTTGATAATCTTATTCTTGTGAGTCTATTACTCAGATTTCTTCTTAAAAGTTTCTGTTTCAACTGAAAATTAGAAAATGCTTCATCTTTGTGCAAAATTGACACTAGTAAATTAAAACCAGAAACAGCAGTCACCAAACAGAAGCATATTTTATGTACAGTAGAAAGTAAAATATTATTCCTTGAGACAGTAAATCATTTTGTTCACCATGCATACCCCTGTTGGAAGAGGGTTAAAACAAGTTGCTAAGGCCTACTCCAAATATGCTATAGCATTAATGAAGTATTTCATAACTCCAGGTCATTAAAAGGTAAATGAGCTGTATTTAAAAATTAGCATAACCCCATATGATTTACAGTAGAAACTTTGGAATTGGTAAAATAAACTTGCCATTTATTTAACAAATGTGCTTGTCAGCTGATATTGAAGATATTTAGTTTTAAGGGAATTTGCACAAATTGAGCAAAAGTAACGTACAGAAACAGCAGAGCTGTCAATATCCATCAGGAAACTAATTTATTACACATGTACTGTACAGGCCTTTACATGTTCCTACTGTAAAAATCAACCCTGGATACTTCTTGGAAATTCACCCTTTGACATGCAAAGTACACACAAAATGTACAATACAAAAGGTATCTTAAATCCTTCCAAATATGCCAATGAGCAAGAAAATAAGTAGTCTTAAGGCTTTGTTTTCAGAGTCCTTGTTTTACAATGTCAGCTTTAGTTAGATCACACTCAAAGTCAGTTGGACTTGCAGTGCTCATAATGTTGACTATTCCCTTTAGAATAGTCAACTGACTACAATAGTCAACTGAACAGGTTTTTTGATGATATCAGCATTTAAAGTTGATTCTGATGAAACCTTTCAAAATAAAAACTGAAATTTGGGTAAGATGAGTAAATAACTTAAAACTTTTTAATAAACTTTCCAAAAATTCTGCTTTTACCAGTTATCTAATAGCGTCTTTGTTAATTTTTCTGAAAAATCTATAAATGGCAAACCAAAGTTGGGTAGGATCCTTGAATCACTTTATTATTAGAGTAAAAACTTAGCATTATTTTACTTTTTAGTCTGTTGTTCATAAGAATAAACACTTCAGGGAAGACTGTGATGATTTATTGCTTTATTCTACATATTTTTAAATCAGACTAGCATTAAGAAAGTGGGCTATTGATCTGGTTAGTAGATGCATAGCAATCAGAAGCACAGGGATAAGTATTTTTCTTGATCTATACATTCCAGTAAAGTCTATTTTTCCAGTTTCCCAGAGCAAGATTAAAGCATTAATATAAATGAAATAAAATCCATCGGTTTTTATTGATGTATACAAACATTGATCATGCTATAATATATTTATGCATTTATTGCATTTATCCACTGCCCCACAGTCTCTTTCAAAGCTGAAAAGAAAAAAAAGAGGGACCACAAAATATTTTCAAATAACAAAGTATAATATCAGGGAACAATATTTTGAACAAAAATATTCATTAACAATATGTCTGAACTATAAGATTCTCAATAGTAGGATTATACTACCAAAAGTTGGTTCTGGAAAGCAGAAGAAGAAAATTTCAAAGATTCCATCTCAGACAGTTTGTCACCAGTCTTGAGGTATCATTTCACACATAATGAGTCAACTAATGATATCAGATATGGATATGTATCTGTATGGCTTCAGAAATGAGAGGAATATCTTAAAATTAAGCAATATATTAATTACTACCTTTTCTTTTTTTAGAAAGAGGTACTCAGTAGTCCCTAAAAGTTTTGTGCCTTTATAATAGCATTTGTGATAAATTCAGCAGGTATCAGACTGCTACAATTGCTCTGATATAAGCTAATATCTTGAATTTTGTTCCAGAGGATATTATTAAGTACATCCCTATATACTACTATGAGGAAAAAGGAATTTTGCATTTCCTCTTCCTCCATATACACACTTTATAAAAAACCCGTACCTGTTTTTGTTTTGTTTTTTTAGTCAAAATAAAATATACTGACCTGTGCACTAGTACCTAAAAAAAAAAAAAATTAATTAAAAAGTAGCTAAACAGAAGGCAAAAGTCTCTCTACATCCTGGGCTGGTCTTGCTGTTTATAAAGCCAAAAGCAATGAACAAGTTAGAACGCCTGATTTAAATTGAAGTTATAAACCTCAACAGAAGTAGCAATAAGAGGCAGTAAAACTAATAAGTATCATCCAGTCTTTACAGGGAAAAAGTAAAGTCCTATTTGAAAAATAATTTTCTGAAAATTGTAATTATGTTCTTTTGTCTCCAATTATTTTGTAAGAAATTTTTAAAGGAATCATTGGGAGCAGAGATCTAATTTCTAACATCCTTTAGAACCCACTCCTTGGGCAAAACACCAGTTCAGAAATAAAATGGGAAAAGGTTTTACTGAATAGTTAATGACTACTTTGAGAACTTCTTACACTTTTTCAGAGAGAGCATGCTCAGAAGGATGTGTTCCAGACAACAGATTTTCCAGAGAGTTGCTCAATATGTGTACCTAGTTCCTGATGAAATTACCTCCCTGAAGATTTTTCAAGGAAGGTAGTGTTCCAGGTGAAGTACTCAACTTTTAAAAATTTCAGACCATCCAAAGCAGAATGGTGTGTAACAGAGGCAAGTGTATGTTCCTCAGAACTGCTTCTGAAGAGGAAGAGTAAAGACACAAAGTTGCACGTACTTGTGCATCTCTTATCCCAAGTCTTCCAATGCAAATGTAACTCTAAAAATATTTTCAGACCTATAGTAACATTTTCCCTCCATAAAATGGGACATTCTACCAGTAAAATAATGATGACATTTCTGTAGATGTAATGAATGTTTTCTCCTTACAAGTGTAGTTAAGTATTAAGCTAAGACACAGCTTAAATGAGCAACATATTGGATAATATTAAGGAATAAATACTAATTAAAGCATCCTTCCAAGAATGTAACATATCCAAGACTGTTGTGTAACATAACAAGAGTTTAATTAGTTCTTTTGCAGTTACATATTAGGAGAACAAAACAAGAAATCCACCTCACTGAAAAATATTCACAAGATACCTATTTTCTCCATTTTTCATTATTACTCTAGCAAGAAAAAAAACTACCTTAAGACTCTTAATGATGTCTGGTTGCCTTTGTCACTTGTAAAAGCAAATTAAGCAAGGAGAAGAAAACACATCCTGTTTGTATCTGAGTGTCCTCAAATGCCCTCAGGATGGTTAATTGCTTTTGTGCTGAGGATGTCTGAATACTTCCCAGTAAGTAAATAATGGGCATTTACATCTGATGGTACAAGCTAAGGAAATATCACAGTCTGACTGATCAGCTTTATCACCATAATTTTCCATAGAATCACAGGTCCCTCCATCAAAATAATTGTGTTACCACACATTTGATCATAGAAAAATAGTTTCAGAAGGAAAATATATTGAATCAACCATTTATTATAAGACTTGGCTATAATTGTATCTAAGTTGTTTATACTAGGTATAATTTTATTTAATATTACTGCTACTATGGAGTAGCTAATCCTGGAAAATTAAGGACAAGAAAATCATCAGGAGTAGTCAGCATGGCTTTACCAAGGGGAAGTCATGCTTGACAAACTTTGATAGACTTCTATAATAAATTACTTGCCTGGTGGCCAAAAGAAAAGCAGTGGATATTTTCCACATGGGCTGCAGGTAGGCCTTTGGCATTGTCAAGATATTAACAGACAAGCCTTTGATGTGTGGGCTAGCAAGGTAAATTGAAAACTGGATGAAAGTCTGGGCCACGAGGATGGTTATCAGTGGCACAAAGTCTTGTTAGGGGCCAATAAGTCATGCTGTATCTCAGGGGTCTGTGTATTAAACACGTTTACAACAATACTTATACATTACAGTAATACATTATAACAGTATACACAATACAACAATACTTCTATATTACAGCAATACATTAAAACTTATACATTATAACAGTTACATTACTGCAGCATCTATCTCTTCTTGTCAAGGCAGTCATAACACAAAGCAGAGACCTCAAATGTCCCATTATTACTAGTTGGTGGCTCACCTACTTCCAGGTGTCTTGATTGGAGAAAATCAGGTCCAGACCTCCTTGTGGCTTCCACCTGCCACTCTCACCTTCACCAACACCGCCTCCCCCGCTCCGTCCCAGTGGGTCACAGTTACCCTATACACTTTACAGCAATACTTCAACCCTACAGTAAACATTATAACCATACTTATATGTTACAGTGTCCATCCCCTCCAGGGGCTTTTTCTGAAGCACACAGCCAGAAGCATCTGCAGCTAATCCAGCAGCGATCCAATGAAGGATATTGCTGCTAAATTGCTACAGAGCCCTGGCATGTCCACAGGCTTCAGAATCCATCCTTTCAGGGTTCTCCAACCCTCTCCTGGGGTCTGTCCTCTTCTGGGAGCTTCAGAATCCATCCTCTCCAGGGAATCGCCAACCCTCTCCTGGGATTATTCATCCCCTCCAGGGGAACTCACCATCTTCTCCTAGGACTCTCCTGGCTCTTACAGTCTTCTGACTCTTACTCTGACTCCACCCGTTTATGCCACTTGTTCTGAATTGGTTACAGGTGTGTATGCCACTTGTTTTAATTGGCCCCAGCTGCAACTCATTGGGGGATAAGATTACATACTATGCCCCCTTACAATTCTCCCTACAGGGGTCAATATTGGGACAAGCCTTTAAGATAGGTTATCTAGATGATGGGGCAGACTACCACAGCAAGTGAGAAGGGATGAGCAGTTAATAGGCCAGAGGGTCATGCTGCCATGAAGAGAGACATCAAAAGGCTGGAAAAGCGGACCATTAAGGTGAAGTTCAACCAAGGGAAGTGCAAAGTCAAGTCTCTGGGCAGGAACTATCCCACATACCAATACAAAGTGGGGTCCATCCAGCTGGAAAGCTGCTTTGCAGAATTTTTTTTTTTCTTTTTACTTTCACAGGTATGGAGATAAAGGGAGATAAAGATGCTCTAGATAGCCTGAAAGAATGTATGACTAGCCTGGACCATTATAAGGAGATTATAATAGGTATAAGCAGGAAAATCAACTAATTTATAAAACCACAATGAAAAAATCACACTCATCTTTCTCTCAAAAAACTAAACTCAGTGTCAGAGTTTACAAAAAGAAAAAAAATTATTATTCTCAAATAGCAAAAAAATTGCCATCATAGAAAGGGCCTGAGGACTTCAAATTTACTTGTCCCTGCTTTGGTTCTTCCTCTCTGTAGTTACTCAGATGGATATCCTTCCACCCAGCATAGAAATCTGCACTTTTTAATCCCACAGAGAGTAAGCCATCTGTTCCAAAAGAAAGCAGAGAGGTCACTAACTGATGTCAGCCTAACCTGATGGGCAGCCACACATCCTGAAAGGGATGGAAAAATGGGAATCATACTGTGACTTAAGTCTCAGAACAAGTCTTCAGGTTCCACTCCAAATGTGTATTGTATTTACAAGGAAAGATTTTGGGAGCAGAGGTACTGCAGGGTGAGATGAAGATGCTGATTAAGATTTCTTCTTATTTTAACCATTTTATTCTGATTTAATTGTCAGTTAATTTTATTAATTTCTCCAAGCTGAGTCTGCTTTGCATATGAGAGTAACTAGTGAGTGATCTTCCTGTCCTTATCTTTATCTGTGAGCTTTTTCTTCATATTTTCTGTGCCTGTCCTGTTGAGGAGGGAGCATTACAGATCAGTCTGGTGAACATCTGACAGCCAAGATTATCACACCGTAGAAGGGTAACCACGAGCCTTTGAAGGAGTCCCATCATAGAAAACAGAAAAACAATCAAACAAACTACTATCAGCTCTATTTCCCAGTCTAATATCACAGAAAAGGTATATATTGAGCAGAACAATTTCCTGTAAAGATCACTCACAAGAGCAACCAAGTGAACTCAACCATGAAGAAAAGCTACAAGTTCTGTGCCAAAAATTCATCAAATAAAAAAGACCAAAATATCTCAAATGCTTACAGTGCAAGCAATGGAAATTTGCTATCAAAGTCTCTTAGTCGTATACATATATCTTTTTCAAAGTTCTAGCTTGGGTGTGGATATTCATGATCAGTAAAAGTAAGAAAAATGTTTGCATTTAGAATTGGTGAGAGACATAACTGAGACCAAATTTAGGAACTTAGAGAAAGTCAAAGAGAACTAAAATTCAAATTTGACATTTAATTTTACATAAAGTTTTATCAAAGGGTGGGGTTAATAGCTCCAGGTATAGTAAATACAGGCAACAGCTAAAACTAATATTGCTAATGGCTCAAAGAGAAATAATTACATTTGTTGTAGCTATTGCAATAAGCACAATCTCACCCATTCCCTATGCTCATATTTTCAGTGTGAAACATTACTCCTATAGTCACAGACATAGCAGGAAAAAAAGTTTACATTAATTAAGATAATGAACCTGTCCTCCTTTCATAATGAAGACCTATAGGAAAATTTCAGGATGAAACAAGAAGTCATTTATCCCTCTACAACTGCAGAGACTTCCTGACTCCAAATTCTCTTTTTTAACAACTTAGCATGTTCCCTCATAGCTAAACCTGTTAGCTTCCTGGCGTAGGAATAGCTGGATTCCCTACTGTGCTCTTACTCTGCTGAGACAATCTCCCCTCTGTCCACATATATTTCCAAGATTTTTTAACTGTAGTATATATGTGACTCAGATATTTTAACTGCATCAAAATGTACACGAACACTATGGAAGAACAGTGTAGCCAACACCACAAAGAAATTTATTGTGTTCTGAACAGAACCAAAATATATTTACACTTTCTAGTTTCATATAAGATAAAAATGCATTATCTAATATAGAAAAATACAAGAGCAGCCTTTTTAATCTGAATGGATGAAGAACACAATTATGTGTAAAATATAAATTTAGAACGAGTTGAGTATGTTCATACGTTTTTAGTCATTTCGCTGACTGTAACATCCACAGTACAGCTTCACACTAGGCTTAGGAAAAGCCAAGTTTGAGGCATTTGCTTGTAAAAAAGAGGTGCAGTGCGCTTTTTTCCAACAGACCTGACCAAAAGAAATTTCATGAAATGGATCTTTGAATTCATGCTCAAGCACCCTGCCTGCTTGAGATTTATGCTGTTAACCTGATTAAATATGGATGGCAACTGGGTTTAGGCTTAACAGCAAGCTTAGGAAATGTTTCACTGACAGTTTTGACATGGTTAACAAAATAACACAGCTGTGGAAAATTAAATGTAAATACTCAGCGCTTTGCTGAATATTTTTTTGTTTATTTTTGGCATGGTCTAAAAGCAAAAAAGCTCAGAAATTGAAAGATTTATTTTTCTTGCAGGAAGAAAACAGCAACTTAAGGACAGGAGGAAGGGAAGAATTGAATGTAAAAACATATTTTAAAAAAAGACTATTTTAATACAAAGTGATTAAATGACAACCATATTTAATATTATTTCAGTAATAGTTGCAATATATTCCCTCAGTATAATTTTCCAGACTTGCAGAAAATGTCATGTGAGGCACTTCCCAGATACTTTGAATTATTCAGTTTCTTAGAAAGTAAAGGACTACAGCAATTGGAAGCACATGTTATAAATTTTCAGTAAGCTCTGCCATTTCAACAAAACTCACATTATAGATTTCCTAACAGACAACTGACATCCACATAAAAACCCAACAAACCAAATGAAAAAAACAAACAAACTTCCAAAAATTAAAAAACCTTAGCAAATATAATAATTAAAAACCCTAAAGCCAAAAGCAAAAGTCAGCTATCTCCCAGCTCTCAAGTATGTCATTCTTAATTTCAAAATTCGATAGATAAAAGGATAACAATGTGAACACTGTCAAACTTTCAAAAACCTATATTCTAAAGAATACATTTTAAAGAATGTATTTATGCAATCAGTAAGAAGATTTTTATGATTGAAATACATTCAAGATAGAATATGGTGATGACAAAAGATAACATACAGGTAAATTTTTTTTTTTAAATTCTTGTCGTATAAAACTAACAGAACCAGGACCTAGTTTTCTGCTCCGTCTAAATTTAGCAGTTAGCTCACCATATTTAATTTCTTCTTACAATTCTAAAAAAAAAAGCTTGATTTTTTTTAAAGGAACCCTTTTGCTTATTTTTCTCCTTCTTGATGATGAATGATGTGTGGTGTGAATGTGGTTGAGATCTGTCAGAAAGTATGCCATTCTAGCACTGACATTTTCCACAGTGTTTCTGCCACTCTGGATTAGAAAAAAATCAGCAAGTATAATCCATAAGAGTTGAACTCTGGTTAACTTTAGCCCTAATTCAGATTTCACTGGTATTTTAGCCTAGCCTTAAATATAAAATTCATCATTTTGTAGCATGGTCCAGAACCTAACTGATGAGTTCATACAGTATCCCAAAAGATATTCAGGTATCATTTCCCTTACTAGATGTGAGCGATATAATGAAATGGAGTCCAAACTGAGAAATTCTTGTTCTCATTTCTGTTCAGATATTCACAAGAATTTTTCAAGGGACCCAAGGATTAATAATAAGTGCAGCACAGCTGAAGACAAGTAAATTTTAAATTTTGTTGCTTCTTCAGAGTTCCACAGAAAGATATGATTTTCCTTAATGTTCATTCAGGTAGATCCCTGTAATTAAAGCTTTGCTATTTTTCTTCAACAAAGCTTTTGTTGATTCCAGAGTAGCCATGCATAAAAGTGGCAACAATCACTTCATTGATGTATATAAAACACTATATGGAAAACATATTAGGACAACCCAGAAATGGGAAAACTTTCCATAATTTCCTTTATCATACACTGCTGGGAAAGACTTACATGTGCAGATACTGATCTTCACAGAGAATTTCAACCTTCCCTCCTAAGAGGAAAACAAAGCAACGTACAAGGCATCGAGAAGGTTTGAAGAATATGTTGGTGTGATACCATACAGGCAGCCATAGATATTTCACTGTTGCAAAGTTATGTATCAATTGCCCATATTTCTATCTCCACTGAATGATTATTAAGATCTTTGTACATCATAGATTATAAATATTCTAATCACAATATTAATTACTGAAAAATTAGTTGTTTTCCCTTAAACAGATCAGCTTCAGAGAACAGGATCCTAATATAAGAATAAGAATGCAGAAAACATGCACAAGAACAATGAAAATATGGGGATCTCACTGATAACATCAGATGTGTCAGTGCACCTTCATCAATGAGTTTTAATTTTGACTCCATCCACATGACTTTCACAAATAATTTTTATTCTACTTTTCAATAGTGAACTCACTATCATCTCTGGCCATGTTTGAGGGTTTTAGTTATGACCCTACTCCACTGTCAACAAGGTTTGGGCATGAACAGTATATCTAATTAACTGTATGAGGCAAGAGACCAACTGTAATGCAGGACAAAGCTGAGGAGGCAGATAATTGACTGGGGGAACATTTCATTCAACTATATGGCGCTGTTATCAAACATATTTCTGAAATCAGTTTGGGAGAAAATTATCTAGATTCAGTCTTGCATAAAGCCATTTACACTAAAGAGCTTTTCAGGGTCTTTAATCCATTGCATTCTCCCTTAAAAGATTCTCTGTTTCTGAGCTATTTTTCTGCAAATTATGCAACAAGTAGCAGCCCTGAAGTACCAGAATGATGAAGTCATCCTGGTACTCACAGCTGTGATGTAGAATATTGTAAATATTTTCATTTTATAATGAATACCATCACATTATTTGTTGTAGTCATTATAAAAAACTCTTAATGACAAATCTTCATTTATACATCAATGAGGTTTTTGACTTCAAGGCACAAAACATCATTAAAATCCACATTCAATATGAAATCTTCACTCAGAACAACCAAAAAACCCCAACTAAATTAAACAGAAGAAAAAAGTTTCCTACATCAAATCCAAAAATGCATTTTTACAACAGAGAACAAAAGGAAAAATTACGAAAAATTATGAAAAATTACAAAAAAATCCACCCCTGAATTCTTCACTACAATTATGATACAAATTCTCCACTATAATTCTACTTCATAACCCGGTTAATACTTGTTTTACCCACTATTTCTCCTAATTTGTGTGCCTTCTAGCAGTCATACGAGGCCAGCAATATTGTATTCAGAACAGTAAGGCAACTTTAGCATGAATCAAAACTAAACACGTTAAACCATTGATTATATAAGCAAAGACTTTATACATGCAAGTTCCTCAATATATCATAAAAAGAAATTGATCTAACTTGTGAAAAGATCTCTTTTTCTTTTAATCTCAACAAGTTAATGTTCTTCTAATCAGTGCTAGACACCGTTTCTGAAAACTATAAACATATCTGAATATTGTTCCAGATAACATTGTAAACCTTTTATCTTTCCTTAGTTAAAAAACTCCATAATTCCCGTGTATCTGCATTTCATTTCAATATCAAAGAGCTATTAGTCCAACCAATACCATGCAAAGAACAGTATTTTCTGAGTAATATTGAAGCTATTATAATATAGCTCCTAGCACTACAATGTGCCAATGATGAATCTGAGTGTGCAGTAATTTCAGTAGTATATTACAGAAGTTCAGAAACAGTGTCCAACTTATACTCTGAAATAAAATTACTTGCCTAACCTAACATTACTTTTTTGTATTCTTATTACTGGTATAATACTAATGTATACCCCCAACAAACAGGTATTCCTTGTTATGGCTTTATCTAAATGTTCATATCTCATTTTAAATAAGTGACCTGTTCTTAATTATTGCTTTCACACTATATCTTCAGAGTATTTAAATATTTGAGAGGTCAGATAAATATGCAAGTTGTACTAATTTAACTTTGGCTGGCTGTCAGATGCTCACCAAGTGACTCCATCACTACCCCTCAGCAGCACAGAATGAGAAAACTGGATGAAAAATCCCATGGGTCAAGATAAGGACAGGGAGATTGCTCAGTAATTAGAGTCATGGGCAAAACAAACTCAATCTAGGGAAAACTTGTTTTATTTACTGACAATTAAAATTAGAGTAGGAAAGTGACAAATAACAACAAATATATACCCACCATCATCCCAACCCTTTTCTTCATGGGCTGTTGTGGTGTGTGTGCGGTTTTTAGTTTTGATTCAGTTGGTTTGTAACTTGAATGTCTGTTAAGTTAAAATGGCATTCTCGGGTTGGGTTTTCAGGGCTCCTTCCCCCTTCACCCCCAAGGCAGTTAACTGCCTGTCACCGAGTTCCATGACAACTCCCGCCTTTTTGTTGCAGTTTTAGTGCCTGTCAAGTTATCCCCTCCCTCATTATATGTTAATTGTGTTCTCCCCTCCTTTGTTGCCCAGGCGACCCCCCTGCTCATCACTCTCTGCCCACTCCCCATCCCTAGAAAGTTCTCCCTGGGACAGAGGGTGATTGGGCCAGGGTGGGAAGCCACACCTTGCACACACACCACAACAATGGGCTCAAATTCAGTTTTTTGTTCCTGACTCTTCTGCCCCCTCCTCTCTCCCAAAGTGGCAAAGGGGAATGTGAAATAGGGGCTGCAGTCAGTTTGTAACACTTCATCTGTGCTGCTCCTTCCTCCTCATGCTCTTTCCCCGCTCCAGAGTTAGAGGCCTCCCACAGGAAATAGTTTTTTCACACCCTTCTCCAACACGGGTCTCTCCCACAAGGCTGCGGTTCTTCAAAATCTGTTTCAGTGTGCTCCTCCCACGGGGTCACAGGTCCTGCCAGAAACCTACTGCACCTTGGGCTCTCCATGGGGTCACAGCTTCCTTCAGGCACACCCACCTCTTCAGGAACATGTCCTGCACACACCACAGGTGGATCTCTGCTCCACCATGGACCTCTGTGAGCTGTGGGGGACAACCTGGATCAATGGCACCCTAATAGAGGCTCCAGGGGAATCCCTGATCCAGCCCATGGAGTGCCTTCTTCCACTCCTGCTCTGCCTGTAGTTTCTGTGGGGTTATTTCTCTTGAGTATTCTCATTCACCTCCTTCAGCTGCTGTTGTACAGCCTTTTTTTGCCCTTACTCAAATAAATTATCACAGAGATGCCACCAGCTTGCCTGATGGTGTCCTGTAGTGGGTCTGTCTTGGGAGTCAGCTGGAACTGTCTCAGTCTGATATGGGGGCCACTTCTGATCTCTTTCTAGAGAAGTCACTTCTACAGTAGCCATCCATGCTACTGAAACTCTGCTTTGTAAATAAAATCAAACTGAAGCATACATATACTGAAGAATTTTACTGAGGCAGCAGAGGTTAAATATAGGAGTTCTGATTCATCTCCAAATATTAAAACTGTGTGTATTCTTATATGGTGTTCCACATAAGAATATGGAACTGTTCAGGTACTAGGACAGTTTTCATATGATCATATGCTATTTTGCAGTATTTACAATTTCATGAAAAAAAAAATCAGTGTAGAATAAAGCTTAAACACATTTTATTTGAAGTATAGCAGGAATGATCTCTGACTAAAGAGAGGGCCAATTTTATTTGCATTAGAATTGGAATTTTTATATGTGGAATAACTTGGGTTTTTTTCAAGTGTTTTTAGAGAAAGGAAAACAATTGCACCTGCCCAGTACAAGCAAAATAGAAAGCTACTAGAGTGAGTGCAGTGAAGGGGCACTAAAAAGATAAAGGGATTGGAACTTCTTTCATATAAGGTTGAGATAGCCCAGCCTGTTTACACTAAAGAAGAAGAGGATCACTGAATCTCAATGTCTATAAACTCCTGATGGGAGGATGTAAAGAAGATGAAACTAAACTCTTTCCAGTGGTGACCAGTGACAGGACTGGAGGCAATGGGCACAGACTAAAACACAGGAGGTTCTTTCTGAACATCAGGAAGTAGTTTTCCCGCTGTGGGGTGAGCAAGCACTAGCTCTGGTTGCCCAGAGAGGTTATGGGGATATCTTCTGAGATACTCAAGTCTGGGCAGCTGCTTCTAGGTGGCTCTGCAGGATTTCCAGATGTTTGTTTCAACCTCAATCATTCTGTAACTCTGTCAACCACACTGACAACCAGAGACAAAGAATTTATTCAGTTAATTTTCTGTAGTTTTATAAATGCCAAAAGTGGACATTTCAAAGGAAAGACTGAGTTTTTAAATAATCCTATAAAAATAATTTCGGTAAAAACAAAGTTCTGAGGTTTTGAGCTAACACTGTGTCACCATCTTGTGAATTGGCAGGGAGGGAGAAGGCAGCATTAAGACATGAATATCACCAGCAGAGTGTAATCCTTAACAATCTCCAAGTCATTAATACCTTAAAACTGCAGTCACCTGTCACTTGCCAGTAAATATGTACCAGTTTGTGAGCTCAAGGGTTTGCTTCTACCAGTGGTGGAATGTCTAAAATCTTATTTGGCTTTTCTTTTTTTTATGTAGACATGCCCTTGGTGCATTTAAGAAAGGAAACCATTTTATGCAAAGTATGGACTAATGAGTCTTAAGTTCATTCAACTGCTCATTGAAGATTTTCAGGCCATTTAGAGAACTTGTACAAAGTGTGGTAGCTGTGTTTCATTTCCTCAAATGGTATGATACTAAATTCAGCTGGCACATTTGACAAAACTTTCAGAAATTCTAGACATGTATACATATTTCATCTTGCTCACAAATAGTTTTTAAATAAAGAAATAAAAATAGGAAAATTCTTTGGGATGAGAAATCTTAAATATTACTTTTGAACTTTTTGCCCATCTGTGGAACAGAGACTGATTAATTTTTCAAGAACTATTCACACTTTTTTATTACCTATAAATTGGATAAATTTGATTAGTAGTCCCTGGAAAAAGGATCAAACAAACAAATTACCTCCTCACAAAACACATTTATAGTTTTGATTATCAAATTCTAATCAGTTGTATAAATATCCTTTTTTCTTTTACCGAAGTGGAACATAAAGATGGCTTCCACACAGGACTTTGTAAAATTAGAGTGAAAATACACCAGTGTAGCTAAATGGTTTTTGAAATTTTGAAAATAGTCAGGTTTTCACTGAGTCCTCTGATGAATTCAGGTGCAAAGGAGTGGGCCTTATAGGCCTGTCTGAGCAGTTAATGGAGTGTGATGCAGATGGCAATATAAAACAAAATTTAGAGGTAAAATATATCCTTGTACCAGAAAACACAGATAATGATAGTCTTTTATAAAACATTCCTGAGCTGCACAGCTAATTTATGTTTTATTACATCTAAACAAGTCCATTACACTCAGTTCACACAAAATGATACATCTGCAAATAGAATATAGCCATTGCTTCCAGGTGTTTAGTTCTTGAGATTAAAGGCAACTGATGTCATAATTTAGCTTAATTGCTCTACTTTGACTCATTTGACATTATCAGAACCCTCAGTACTTTTGCTTTAAAGTGTAGGTATAAAGTACGTGGGATTTTAATACAATGGTTCAGACAATAGAATAAACATCTTCAAAACAGTTCCTCACGAAGGGAAAGTGAATTCAAGAACTTCATTGATTTCTCACACGTTCGAAGGCCAAACATGATATAAACATACACAAAGTAGCTCTTCTGCTTATAACACAATATTAGCGGGCCTATGAAATTGCCTCATACCATTGGATAGTTGCTTCTGGGAATTAAGTTAGAGAATGACATAAAAAGCATGAGAGTATCTACTTGGCATACAAAAACTAAAACTATCTTAGAGGAAACAAGAGGTTTTAGCATCTGTCCATACTCATCTGGTGTCAGACATTTCTTAAAAATATCTGAAATGCACCTAGTTCAAAACCTGGACTGTAGAGAAATATCGTATTAGTGAAAAGTGTTATGGTCTATGTGTGCTTTTATTTGGTTGGTTTAGGGTTGGGAGGGTGGAGGTGGAGGGAGGGATTTGTTTGTTTTGGGGTTTTTTTTTCAAGAAAAGCCAGAATATTAAACTTACCTTATTGGTGTTGATAGCTGTGATGACCCACACACATTGAGCATTGCTGTCATATTGAAATGGAAAATTGGGTGATGTGAAAGTGCCTCCAGGCCCCTGAAGATTGGATCCACAAGTTTTGACTGCAAAAAGAATGTTCACCTTTTAATTCACACAGAAAACACATGTAGCAGGTTCATAAACTGATCTCTAACTTACTCTAATCAAGATATGAGGAATTAAAATACCACTGAACAAAACCAGAACCACCTCTTACAAGAGAATAGAACATTCATGTTTAATTATTCTGACAAAATAAAATAGATCTCTTGTGTCTAAACTTATAATCTTAAAAAATGTTGAAAGTATTTTGAGGAAAAACAGTAAATACAGTAACAGAATCTGCCCTATTTATTTTTAAAATTCTTCAAAGAATAAATTATTCCACCTTCACTAATGTCTTGAAAGACAAATTTAAATAGTAGAAACCTTTATCACTGTGCATAGGTGGTTTTTTTGTGCATATGTGTTGGTGTATGGCATGTCAGCATTTTTTTCTTCTATAACCCCTGTACAACCCATTGAATCAATGGCCAAAGCACTGAAAAGTTTAAGTGAATCTTGTAAAAGTTTCACTAACACAAAACAGTTTATCTATTTCTAAAGATTACAAAGGGTATTTATTTTCAATTCAAAGTCTGTATGGTTATTTACAATAGCATGTCAGTAAAAAATATATTCTTATTTACATAGCTCGCATCTCTGTCATGAATAATACAAAGGATATAAACTGTGTCCTTTGTGCTTTAAAGTGACACTTTCAAGGCACTAAATTCCTAGTCTGTTGAAGTTAATAACACAAACAATGGATTGTTCTTTCCTTGATATTCAGATCTTTGCTGAATGCCCTACTGGTTAACTTTTCCTGTATGAAGATGTAAAACTGACAAGCAACCTCAACTAAACATGAGCCCATCCTATTTCTCCAGTGATTATTATGACACCACATAAACTGCAAAAGCTAAAGAACTATTTCTTCCACTGTATTCTGACAGACTGTCTTGCATAATTGAATAAAACAAATTGACACTTAGATATGTGAAATAATCCGAGAGTTGCATTGCACTTTCACAAAGCATATGTATTTGATCAATACTGAACACAAGATTCAGCTGCTGCTGGATGAAGGCTTGTTCCTTCACTCACATTACTCTCTAGAAAGAATGTCACTTTTGCACCACCCTCAGAGAAGCAGTACTCTGGTGATGAGTGTGTTCAAAGTCACACCAGATGCTTGGAAAGAAGTAGAGGGTAGAGAGGTGAGAGGAAGGCTCCTCATTTAGGATCAGTAGCTGAAGACATTAGGGTCATAAGTAACACTAATGCCAAGCATTTTTGTCTATATATTTAATAAGAAATTGTATGACTTCTTGCAGCTTATATGTGGGAAGTAAGTCAGGAGAGGAAAAACAGTGAGTGTTCTAGAAAATTTGCTGCTCCATCTGAACATGTGAGTCCATCCTTTGGGATAGAGTTGGGATGTAAAGCACAGCTCCTTTGCCTTTGTGCTGCAGAAGAGTTATGAGCTCTGTTTGCTGCCTTTTCTTGGTGTAGCCTCGTAGTGAAGGTCTCAAAGGAACCATGTTGTTCTACAGTGGAATGAAATCTGTGTCTTTGACACAAAATGTCTCTTATTTACACTGATTTTAAATATTCCTAACAGACACTTGTTTCCAGTACTTTGTTTGAAATCCAGAAAAAAAACCCTGTTGTGATTAGGACAATTTCTGCGAATTTGTGCACATTAATATTTTCATTATATATTAATATCTGATATGTACCTACACACAAATACTTTCATTTCGTGATTCAGGTATTCATCATACCACTTGCTGCTGTATTAGGTCATCAAGGTCATCAAATATTTTCAGCAAAATTCTTTTGTACTTTTCTTCTTTCACTAAATTTTTTGCCCTTTATCCATTTGCTTGGGGTCAAAACCAGGTGTAGACTTGCTACTCCACTACTTACCTATTATAAACTCAAGAATTTCTTATCTGCTTATAAAATGTGTAATGAGGAAGCTTCATGAATTACTGGTTTTATATTAAATCACTGCAATTTTGATGTCCATCTTGATAAGTTCTAATAATTAGGGTGTGATAGGTTTGTGTCAGCTCCTTATGAAGCAAAATTTGTAATCTAAGTTGCCTACTGAAGCAAGTATGCTGAAATACAAAGTTCATGTTAAACAAAACAGCATAGGAGAATCTTTTTTTATTAAGAAAGTGGGGACACTAGGATTAAAATTTCATGTACTTACAAAAAATTTAATAGGATTGGCTATCAAACAATGGAGAGATGCCAAATGGAATAACCACTGTGAGGGTAAGAATTTCTGTTTACCTTTACACACAGGCCTATGATCACTCCATGCAGCAAAAACTTCAGCTATTCTCTGACAGGTGATACTTTTGGAACCTTGTAGCACATAATCTTCATCACAGGAGAACTGTACTGTTGCTCCCAAGCTAAAATCAAACAATGACATAAAAAGAAGCATCTTTTAAACAAATAGATAGCAGTCCATTGTTCCCATTCCTTTAGATATGATGGTCTTGACAAACAATACTAATATGTAATCCAGAAATTTCTGCTGTCAATAGTAAAATGCTGAAGGCTATGTACTAGCCTGATCGTGCACACTGTTCAGCCCTCCCTGGGCCTACTTTGGCTGGAGCTGGTTTACCTCTTCTAACAGTCATTTGGAGGTCAGGTGACTATTTTCTGACCTAACTTCAGACCTCCATATAGTAAAAATTTGACAAATCTAGACATTGTGTAACTAAAAGTAGTTATTTATGTTAATTGAATCTAGGAAAGAATGGGAAAGCGATATAAGGGAATCACCTAGAAGAAAAGGCAAAAGGTCAACTGCAAGACTGAAAGAGAAATTCCTATTATAAACATTTTCTTTCTCCCAGTGAAGATATAAATAATATGCTGTGAATATCTTCTACCCCTGATTGTTCTTGAGGAAATCTAGTGCTTTTGAGCTGGAGGGCATTGGAAGGGGAAGCATAATACCAGAGAAAAAGGGCTAGATATTAATAATGTTTCTTGTATTTAAAAAGTGGTATATTATTAATAAAAGTATACTATATTAATTTATATTATTGTAAGAATACTAGTTATAGCATTGTTTTATATTTTGTTTAGTAGGTTAAGATTTTAATTAAGCTAGTAGTGAAGTCTTAACTTCATAGAAGTGGTCTCTGTACTCTTGCCAGTAACAAGATTTTGAATGTAACATCTACTAGATAAGTTACAAGAAATGAAAGTTACTAGAATGTGAGGATTTGCTCATTTAACTGGCATATGTTTCTCAAATTAATGGAAGAAAATAAAAGAGTTCTAAAAACATATTTGGAGGTGTTTAGCTGTGATAATTTATGAAGATACAATGCTGGCTTGAAAAGGTTTTATACTTTCTCATATGAAGCTGACATCTGGGGCTGGAAACAGCTCAGGACAAAACAAGAAGTAAGTCCAGAAAAATGTTTTTGATTGTTTGTTTTGTTTTGTTGTTTGTTTGTTGGGTTGGGTTTCTGTTTGTTTTTTGTTGGTTGATTTTGCTTGGTTTTTTATTGTTGTTTGTTAATTTTTTCTGAGAGGAGGATTGGGGCTAGGTGGGAAGAGGGAAAAAGGCAGTTCAGTCTGGAAAACTTGAATAAATAAATATATAAATGTATATTCTTGAGATAAGTGTCTTCCTTTAATTACCATGGTTTCAAATCCTGATTATAGCTGAAAATAGCCAATACATCAGGCCTCTCTGATATCAGTACCTCACACTTCATCATTTCAGCCTGCTGTTTTTAAAAGCTTGTCTGTCACAGCTGCAAAGTGTAAAATGCTTTATACACACATATGACTTACAAGATCTTGGCTACACTCTGAATGCAGTTCTCTGGGTATTTTAAGATTAAGTGTCCAGGAATTCCCCAGGAGTTTGTTATAGCAGCCTTCCTGTATAACACTGTAAGCCATGTAGTTATCTGACGATGGATGGATGGATGGATGGATGGATGGATGGATGGATGGATGGATGGATGGATGGATGGATGGATGGATGGCCATTTAGTGTTACAATTCTTCATTTCACAAAGGCAGAGAGAAAAATAAAAAGGCTGAGCACACAGTCCAGAGAATAACTTTTTTCAGGTAATCTATTCAAATGCACCTATGATGAAAAAAGCTACTAAAGAAGATTGATACTTGTCAGAACAAGAATTAACTTAAGGGAGTTAGAAATGTTAGATATTTGAAAAAGAACGGTGTTAGCATAAAATAGTTGATGAAATCTGGGAAGTACCTGGGCCTTACAGAGGCATAGACACTAAGAAAATGAGGACATGAACGATGATACAGTCACCTGAACAGATATCTCAGAAAAGGAGGATTTGACAGTGGGTAACAGCTCTATAAACTGTTCCAAAACAGTTCCTGTTTGACTGAGAATGTTTGTGAAAGAATGGGATAAAGAATAGCTGCAGAATCTACCAAAAAAGGAGATATAAAAGTGAAAAACTGAAAAAAAAGTAAACATAATGTAAAGGCCCTTGCAATGTAAGGATAAAAGGCTTTTATAGGTGACTGAGGAAACAGACCCAGCAGGCAGATCATAGAGTTGGAGGATAGTTCAAAACTATGAAACACAAAGATTGTCTATAACTAATTAAAAAAATTATGCACAGCTGCTACAGGGACTATATGGTTATAAAAGTTCAAAAAGTAGCAATTGGGAAAACAAAAATATCTTTCTCAAGATTAGATTTTCATAATCATCTGCTTCAGAAAGTCATGTTGAGAAAATCTGAGCGTCTTTATTATTAGGAAAAGAAAAAGGAACACGTGAAGAAAAATAACATGGTAATATATTTCCTTTAACTAGCCATGGACTGATTTAAAGAGGAAATGCCAAGCAGGAAATACACCATTTACAAATAAAATTATACTCTTGGTTAAACAAAACAACTGTAACAGGCAAAAATCCCAGAGGTCTGAATAATTATGAAGACTGTATGAGCATGATAATTATTTCTATCATCTACAAAAGTATAAATAACATTCACATTATGAAGTCCACTTTACTTGTCCAAGTCAATTTTGATATTAAACTGGTATTTAATAGTATATGACTATAAGCATATGACTGGACTCAGAGTGGGACTAGATAATTTACAAAATCTGTGACATATATGCTGAGTGAGACCTACTAAGGGCTATTAAATAAGCAGATGATAAAGTACCAGTCTAAGAAAGAAAATGGAAGAGAAGGAGATTAGTTCCTATGGAAGATCAACAAAAAAAAGACAATAATAGAGAGCTTGTCAAGAAAATGTTAAGAAAATGTGTCTCTCAGGAACTTAAAAGCATATTCAAGATTACAATTTTTTTTTAATATTTTGCTGCCATTATCTATCTATACACTCTTAAAAATGGAAATTCTTTCAACTCTTTCCAAATTTTCTAGTATCAGAGAATCACAGAGTCATAAAATATTCTGAGTTGGAAGGTACCCACAAGGATCATGGGGTCCAACTCTTGAGTGATCCAAGGAGAGATTCTTCTTGTTTCTGATGTCAATATCATTTTTCCAATACCTTTAATATGTGAGCTAGACTTATTCATTTAGAAATTAATCTTTCTCTAAAAACAGTTTGAGTATCGTGAGTACAAAAGGGTAAAGTGTCACTTCTCTCCATTGGCAGGTGCATGAGGCCCATGAGGCGAATATGATGAAGATTCAAAAAGGACATGCAAATTACCAAGAAAAAATTATTAGCTCTAAGATAAAATGAAATAAAAAATAGGCTGAGTTTGATGAGGGTTTGTGTGATGTGGTGACATAGCAACTATTTCAGTAGCGTTTTAAGTTTTTATTTTCTGTTTTCTTTTTTTTTGACAAGATCTCAGATGATGGAAGGATTGTGTTATAGGGTAAAGACAGAACCTTGATAGGATAAAATTGATGACATCTATTACATATCCAGAGGTACTGTAGGAGGACATGTGAGAGATCTGATCTCAGCCCCCTGGTACATTAGAGAACTAAATATTTTGGAGTGAGAAAATCAGATTGTGGAAGGTGGTTTTAGGGGAACCTCTGAACTGTGGGCAGGTATTATTTTAGATAAAACTGGCCGAGTGGTCCGAAAACAGATTGTGGGAACAAATGGCCAAAAATCATATTAAAAAATAAGAACAGTTTGATGTCCTGATTTACATTTGGTCCAAACTGCTTACTAGATAAAGACCCGTAAAAGTAGACTATTTCTGTTTTGAAAATCTCAAGAGAACTGAAGCATGAATTATGAAGCTGTTCATTGTGGTATACAATATAGATATAGATCACCAAAAAAAGAAAAAAAATATTAAGGATAGAATGAAAATCTCATAAAATTTCAGAATCAGAATATATTCATTAAAAATTGTTTGTGGATGCAGTCAATGACCATTAAATTCAGTATGCTAACATTGAAAGTGATGAAAAGTTAATGCTCAGAGAAAATCTTTAGAATACAGGAATCATTTATAGCACATCTTCTGGTCATTTATGATTAATGAACTTTCTGAACTGGATCTACTAATTTAGTAGTCCCTGGGTGACTAAATTAGACTTTTGAATGAGACCCTAGCTAGAGCTAAGACTAGTAAGACACACTGGTAAGCAAAAATGCTTCTTTGGGTATATTAGTCACAAAAGCAAGTTTATATACAATGTGGGTTGATTTGTAAATGGATGAAGCAATCATGTGGTGCTGAAACCCAACACGGAAAAGGTAGAACCACTAAAGGCCTTTTCTGCATCAATTTCTACCACAGATGTGCTCCTAAGTATCTGTATGTACCAACATAATTTGTGAAGAAGAGGGACAGCCAATACTTGGAAACAACAGGAAAAAGGAAGCAGCTCTATTCAAGGCCAGGTGGCCAGATAGCTTTCACCAAAGGTTGCTGAAAAATCTCCCTGAGTCTGTGCAAGGTGGGTATCATCTGTGAAAAACTATAATGAGATGTTCTTACTGATCATAGAAAGGCTAACATTACATGAACTTTTAAAAATGGCAAGGAGATGCTTGGAATCTTACATTGATCTCTGGAAAGAACATGTGCTCTAGTAAAGCATGAACTGGAAATCAAGAGCACATACACAAATTTACCAAAATTGAGTAATATTTGATCAACTTGATTGTCTTCTATGACAGAATGACTACCTAGCCCAGTGGTAGATGTAGCAGTGCTCAGTATGATAGTGCTCAACATCAACAACGTTTCGGAGAGCACATTTTACAGCAGTGTGTTTTGAGAGCTGACAAAATACACACTGAATTGATATATAATAAAAATCTGCCTGGCAGCTGTGCTTAAAGAGTAGGAATTCAATCTCTTCATATTCAGCTAGTGGACAGTAATAATCTGAGCATTAGGAAATCAACATAAGGTCTGATGCTGTCTGATATTTTCACCTTCAGTCTTAATGGGGAGACAGAATTTATGGATCCATAGGAAAAGTAGCTGACACACTGAAGATCAGACCTTCAATCCAGAAGCCTGGCAAAGTCCAGCACTGGGCAAACAGAAACCTCGTGCAACTCAACAAGTAGAGTTGCAATGTTCTGCACTATTGAACATGTTCTCATCCTGAATAAAACAAACTATATACTTATCAATACTAGAAGTAGCGGCAGCAGATCAAGTGAAATTGTTACTCAGCTGGTGAAGCTGTATCTGCAATATTAAGCCAGATTTTTGTCTCCCAAATCAAAAGATATATTGGTAAAAACTCAAGAATTTGGAGATTAATCAGAGGCTTAAAGCATATGACCTACAATAAAAAGTTAAGGCAGCTAGGCTTAATTAGTCTGACAAAGAAAAAACTAAGGTACTATCTAATAGCAGACCGTATTTCAAAGATAATGAAGCCAAAGTTTTCTAAATGTGCCAGATAGTATACAAGGGATGATTTGGAAGATTCAGATTTTACTTTACAAGAAATTTCCTTCAATAAAGGAGGGCACAGCTGGAACAGCATACATAAACTCTTGTGAAATCTTTAATCCTGGGAGTTTTCACTATTGTCTAAACAAAGCCAGAGCTGATCTGACTAGACCTGCATTGGGCAGGAGGATGGACTGTATGCCTTCTGAAGGACCCTTCCAATCAATATTTCTATGACTCACATAAACTGCTTAATTTGTCCTGAATTAATGCAAAACTTTTGCATATATAAATAATGTACTAAAGCAGTTCATAACTCAAAAAATGAATGGTTGACCTGAGTGTCTCTCAGTAACTTTATCTGCAAATTCCTGTTTCTAATAAGACAAAAGATGATTGCCATTAGGTTTGCATTTTCATAAAAGAAGCAAACTTTGGATATATTTTTATTAGGAAAAAATGTATAAACAAATATCAAATAAGGAATTTAGTATACAAATCTGAAATATTTTAAGTTCATATCTGTTTTTAAAATTTTTATAATTTGCCTCAAATTTGTGATTCCTCTTTAAACAACAGAAAGTAAAAGAAGTAAGGAGTCCAAAATGAACTATAGAACCTCTAAGGGATGAGAAAGAGAAAGTTTAAAATTTTGAACTTCATGTGAAATTTGTACTGAATAGTATTATTGTAATAGTTGGCATTTGTGTGGCAAGATATGTCATTTTAGGTTCTTCTCCTCCATTGTTTGATATGTTTTTAAAATTATTATTGAAAAATAATCAATTATGCAAGGAATCAAAACCATCTTTATGAATTATTAACCTGTTCAGTTCATGCCTGCAACTGAACAAATTTGAGAGACGACACCATTTTTAGCCATAGAAGAAAATGTACAGCCAGAAATAATTAATCAGTTCTTAAAGTCCATCTCTCTCCAATTGTAAATTTAGCAATATCATATATTTTAATCCTAGCACAAAGAAACAATCAACACATATATTTTTTCTTCTGCCTACAGCAAAAGAAAGTAAAGACATGTAAGTTTTCAAGATTATGAACAGTGATTTTTTTTAACCTGGCAACTTTCTATACACTGCTGATCCATATTTTTTTTATGTACAATTTACGGATAGGTTCTACTGTTGTCTTTGAGTCACAGTATGAGAACTGAGCTGTCACAGCATCTCTCTCAAGAACATCCATGGGAAGATTTTCACAGATCAGTTTGTACATGGGAATATTCCTGCAAAATGCTAGGATTCCATGATACAATATTCCATGATTCCATGATATTTTTGATCAAGAAAAATCCTTACTGTGTGCTGAAAAAGACTAAACTGATGACTAAATTTCAGTTTCAGAGGATTTCCTGACACTATGGAGGTCATTGGTAAGTCATCTTTAAAAAAAAGTGTAATCTTTTCTTGCAAAGCTTGTACTGTCAGACACTTGTTCTTGACGAAGGATCCACTTAACTGTTAAAAAGTGATAGGTGCACAGATACCCCATAAACTAGCCTCATATCTCATGCTGCAAACCAAGTTTGGTTTATTTTTCAGGATGTTTGTCTTCAAGTTTCCAAGTTTAGAAGCTCACCTTGCACATCTGCAGAGAAGGATAGGTGATTCAGAGAAGATTTAAGGAAAATCAAGTGTGAAACTTCTAGTCACTCTAGCCAATTAATACTGAATTTCATTCTTCCAAAGAAAAGAACAACAAATTATTTTATTATATAAAATGAAAGAAGATATCATAGTTATATTGTAAGTCAACCTTTTGTTGACTTACATGGACTTGTTATGTCCTTATCATAAACTTCATATTCTTCCTTCTGTTAGTATTTTGTCAGTATGTATTATTGTCAGTATATATTTTTAAGACTATATCAGCATTTTTGTCCAACAGTATTTACTGCTTTGTTGTGATACAGGTTTGATCAGAATTCTTTAAATCTTTAAATCCTAGTGGGACCACACTACAGAGGTAGAGGGATAGAGTTGGGCTTGTTAATTCATGCCATGAAGATAGAACTTTGAGATGGTGGTGAAAGAACATGTATGCCTCATAAAAAACATCTGCTCAAGGCTAATTCAGGATATGAATATGGATATGGTTATTCCAGCAGAAATAAAGAAAAATAGAAACAAAACCATGTGAAAACTTTTATCTATTTGATCTTACATCTTATATTTTTACATAGTGGTATTCATTCTAAAACTGGACGCGTGAGAAAGATTTATTATTAGATTTAAAGATTTATTTCAGTGGTTGACAAGTAAAGTAAAATTCTAAATTCCAGCTGAGCAATCACTAGTGTGTCTGAAATTTTAAGAAACTCCTAGGGATGGATGGGAAGTTTTCTATCTGAACTAGAATGTTTTTTTCAGGACAAGAAAAGCTGGCAGCTATAAGTAAGTCTTCTTGACTTTATTTCAACATGCAAAAACCTTTTATGCTCAAATATGCATCTAGCATCAGAAACAATGCCTTTAATACTCCAAAATACAACTATGGGGAATTTTAATGTTAGAAAAAATATCCAGAAGGGTAAACACGGAATTACAGGCCCCAAATAATGTCCTGGAATGCTCCAGTTTGTCTAAGAGCTTGAATTAGAGATTCTGTAAATCTGTGTAAGAACCATGTAAGAGGAAATTAATGTGCTGAGAGCAGGTAGTGTTTGTAATCAGAACAGAGTAAAACTGCAATACAATGCTTCCAAACCTACACCTTCACATTTGAAGAAAGCTAAGGAGATGTGACAAAAGCATGCTCTTCTCTAAAATATATTAAATTGTACAGAATCAAATTTTGATTGATCTTAGTAGAGATAGATCTAAATCCTTCTTCAAAATACTGTGTTTTCAAATGAAGGCATTATAATTGGAATTGTACTTTCTTTTCAGAAAGAAAAAAAGGGTCAAGCTTAAATTAAAGCTATTTTCTTCATTACAGAGAGAGTAACTTCAGGAAGGAAAAGGTGAAAGTGTGCTGTTTTTCTATCTGCCAGGTATAGGCCAGAATGGAAAATATTTTCCATGGTACTAGATGTTTTTAAGTAAATGTAACACAATAATAATTTGTAACATTCTTACTTTGGAAGCCTATGAAGCAACTGAACAACCATTATCATAATATCAGGAATTGAAACCAAGTTAATTTAGGCAGGCATTTTATTAAATCTGCTGAAAATTTTTAGTCTGCTTTTGTTCCCTGTAAGACCTTTATCAATGTATGAAGTTTTCAATGTGAGCTAAATGCACATGTTTTACTAATATGCACCAGTGCTGTTTTTTACAAGTATAAATTCATGAAGATTATTGGGGGATTTCTTTTCTAAGATAAAAAAATATCACCAAGAAATGAGAAATTAGGGAAAAGAAACACTGGAAAAGATATTGATGCTGGTACTTGCAGATCTTTTATACTATTGTTCAGTAATTTGAATGCCTTTTCCTTTTATTTTCTCATCAATGCATTTGAAATAGGAAAGCCTGATACATCATCCCAATGTACAGTTAAAAATAATGCTAACTGAAATCATAACATTTTGCTCTAAAAAGAAAGATGAGGGCATGATCATCATCACATCTTTTTCGAGGTAGTGCCCTCACATAAGTTAACCAGAATAATCTTTGTAAGTAGGTCTTTTCATGATCACTTGCAGAGATAACACTAGAAAAGAACTGGCAGGTTGTCTGTCAAATGCTGTTGCTCTCAAGCCATTTTTTTGAAGTCAAAATACAAAATACCATGCAAAGTAATGATTCTAGAAAATATGATGGCTAAATACAGCTCTTTTTTTTTTCTATGAAAATATAAACTCTTTTATTTTGAAAGCCAACATTAGAAATTGCATTTTTATAAAATTAGTTATAAAGCTTTCTCGGATGCACATTGAACTTTTGCTTTTCTCCAAATTATAGAAATAGGGAGACTTTTGAAAAGTTGAGAAATTGTAATAACTGTTTGCTAGCTAGCATGTTTGCTTAGGATGCAATTTTCAATCCTGTCTTCTGCTTGATTACAAGGAGATAAGACAAAACACACACACACAAAAAGGTACAAGAAGTTATGTAAAATAATAAAATATCATAATTTTGTAAAATCTGTACATCCAGATTAAGAGTTCTCTTCAAATGCTTAGAAGTGTGCTCTGTGAGATGTACAATACAAAATATATACAAAACAAACTTGAATGTAGCAAAACCAATTAATTTTAAAATTATCAACCTTCTTTCTTTTTTCTTTCATCATGAAGGTGTTTCATGTTTTGTAAACATAATGTGAAATTAGCATATGATGCGAAACAAGAATATACATTTAATTTTTTATACAGTCTGAAGTGTCTTTGTATGTCAAATATAAAATAATATGCATGTTAACCCTTTTAAATAAATGTCCAACAATCGAAAAGGAAAAAAAAAACAGAAATTCAGAGAAGAGATTAAAATTAATACAAAACATTCTTAAAAATTCATTATGTGCGTCTCTACTCATCAACCACTGGTGATACTGGAATAAGAAGTCAAGTTAACTGATAAAACAACATTGAATATTTTGAAAGACTACTGAAAGTCTTTTTTATCTTACAAGATAAGGAATTTAAAAGATAGCAGTGAATAGAAGAAAAATAATATCAAAGTGGTCTGAATTAAGAGTTCTAAGCCAATGTGAGGACTACTAGGGAAATACATCTGCATGTATAGAATTTCTGGGTTCCTGAAAAACACAATGTAAAGACTGTGATTTCTCTATTAGACTGAATGAACATTTCTGTAAGATCTGAAATTTCTTCTTTGAAGTTTTATTGTTTTGCTTGTGTTATGTTCAGTTTTACTTTGTCCTTTGAAAAACCCTCTAGTACAACATGTATGCTCAATATTTATAAACCTCACACTGTATTTACATGAAAAAATAACCTAAACTTACCTTCAATTCTATTTTTTTAGATTTTCAGAGATATATGATCTCTCCTAGGCAGATATTTTATCTATTCGCTTACTAGGTATATGCTATATTGCATTACATAATTTTATACAGAATTATAGTGCACTTTTTACTAAGAAGGTCAGTTTTGAAAAAGTACTCAGCAACACAAATATATTTTCAACATATTCATTTTGCAAGTTCAGTATTAGAGAAATGATACAATGGTAGAACTTATATTTTACCTAAAATCTGAGCCTATCCGTTTTCCATTTTCCGGTTCTCCAGGATCTGGACACAAATTGGACGCCTGTTTAATACCTCCCTCATTTACTGGAAAAAAAACAAAAACAAAAACAAACAACAACAAAAAAATAAACAAAAAATAGATAAAGTAACAAAGTTTTAAGAAAATACAGAGGTAAACAATTAACAAATATGAGAGTATATTCTTTTCCTTGTAGGTCTTTTAAAACAGATTATCTACAGAATATGATCACCCATATAAACTCTATACATAAGTTTGTCCTCCCTATAATTAGCAAAGCATGTATTTTCTGGGTTATTTTCCAAAAAAAACCCCACAAGTTTTTTATCAGATGTATTAGCCAGGTTTTTTTTTTTGTTTGCAATACTCTTGAATCCATATGGAAATGTTATTATTATTTTTTCAGAAACATTAACATTTAAAGGAATGTTCATCAGGTTTAGGGCTGTAAGATTTTATTCTGAACATACGCTAATGTCATCTCCACTAAGAGCTGACCTTTTCTCCTTGAATTGTAATAAAACTTGAATGTGTAAACTCCTGCTGAGAGAATTGTTCTTTATCAGTATTTAAAATGGATATATACCCAAAATATGGTGATCTGAAGGTAAACTCAAAATGCCAGTTTGATTTGCATACATTTATCTTACTATAAACTAAAATGGATCTTCAGATAGAAACTTCCTGTGAACCATTCTCTGTATTTTTCCAGAAATTTGTATGTAGCAATCCAATCATATCTCAGCATTTTCAACCACCTATTCACAAAAGTGAAAAATTAGCAAAGGGTGCTGGTCTGATCTTACTTGATAAATCCATTGCTTGACAGAAAAATATTAAAAAAAAAAAAGTTGACATGAGGCCAAGTAATTTGTACTAAGCAGGGAAATATTGTAACCTTTATTAATCTTTATTACCAGTGAACCAGCCCAATGGATTAAAATTAGAATTTTACTTCCCTTTAAAGAACAGGTTTGCATATAATTAGGGTAGCCACACTGTTGGATTAAAAAAAAAAATAAAGTAGATTCTAACTATACTTCTAAAGGCTGTTCATTAACTTTCAGCTTTTAATGAAGAGAAATATAATGCAGAATCCTTGGGTGTTTCTCTTCCTTAAAATTTGTCTTCTTACACACACAGAATGGGAAGAATTGGTTTGGTACCCCTGAGGAAGACAAAGGCCAAAGGCAAGCGTTGTACAAGCTTAAGCATAAAACATCTCAACACAGCACACTGCTCAAAAAACCTGTCAAGCTCAGTGCTTGTCAGCTGGAACCAGAGTATTTACTCTCCTCTGTCCCAAGACACCTGTAACATGTCAAAGGTTGCTTTAAAAACACTGCAAGGCAATCTCTGCATTTCTGTGTTCAGGCGACTTTTGGGTCAGAAGGAGTCTTCCATTCTGGTTTCAGATTTCAGTGTTTTCCTCCTCCAATAGATGCACATGTGATGAAAGCATACTAGATACAGAAACCCAAATTCATGCTAGTGTTGAAATATATGTACATATATATATATATATATATCTGACAGCTACCATTCCATAGACTGCATGGAAAGCAGTCAAAGCCATCTTGTTGGATAAGCATCTAGAATTTAATGCTCTCTTTGAAATATTGGAGGCTTCGTTATGAGATGTGAGAAACTCAGAATCATCAAAAGTAGCCCGCATATAAATAGAAGACATTCAAACTTTTCTGACATTAAATATATATTAAAACTATAATTTAAAAATTATTCACGATGTCTGATAATATTATAGAAATTATAATGGTGCCATTTGGCCATGCATTGTAAATCAAAGCTTACAGAAGAAATTTTTACTGTAACAAAATAGTGTTTGACAAATATTATCTCTATTTATTATAGTTAATGTTTTAATATTTCAAATAATTCTTTTATTTTTGTACATCATTTTTCCCCATACTACAGGTAATAGAGCAAATATTCATATAAAAAGAATATTCTGCTGGATTGCAAGACACAAGTATTATATACTTTGATTTCTACCAGAAATGGAAGCTTGAAAATGCTATTGGTTTTCAACATTTTCTGTATAAAGTTTTATTCCTAGAAACATTCTACAGGATATAATATTAAATGATAATATATGGAATTATCAGTACTCATAAACAAAAATATAAAGGCTTATGTCAAAGAAAATCTATGAAATAATTAAATTTAAAAAAAAGACACATACTTCACTAATAATACAGAGAAAAATTTTATAGGTAGATATTAATTTCTAATTTGATCTCAATTCTAAAATACATTTACAGAATCTTAAAGCCATTCTGGTTTCTGTAAAGCGCCGAATGAAAGTGCCTAATTTCACAGTTTAGGATTTTTGTATTGATAGGCATAATGCCTGACTTTTCAGTCTACAGCCCTATGTAATTCCACAGATATCTGTCTATATATTTTTGTTTTACACCTCAGATGCTTGTGCACAATAAACAATTAAAGGGTTTCCTGTAGTAAATTAAATGCATCTAGGAAAACATTCATTCATGATCTGGTCATGAAACTGGTATCAAGAAATCCACAGTTCAAATCCATATTGAATTAGATCCGCCAATTAATTCATTTGTTAGTCTCAACACTTGTAAACTGAAGCAGATGCCTACTTGTTTCAAAGTGTATGATCATCAAATATCTTTTGGCTTTACTCTGTGAAAATCACCTGTGCATTACTATTGAATGTTATACGACTGATACGCTAAATAAAACCCAAAAAAATATGTAAAATGATGAAAGGACATACAGATGAGAATGCTAGACAAAAAAAAAATCTGAAGACATTACTAATAAGAGGTATAATGTAAAATAGATATTCACTTATCCTTATTTTCACTAACAGTTGAATGTTGTTTTTCTCAAAGGACCCTATCTGTCATTGTAATACAATCACACTAGACCCAGCTGAGGGCACACTGAGAAAATTATCTTGTCAACAGCCAAATACATAAACTTCTTATGAAATACTACTTCTTCCACATTCTCAGCTACCAAAGTGACTGGAGAATCAAATGCTAAACTATAATATAAAACCTTTGTTATCTATTTATGAAAAGATTATGGTCACTAAAGGTACAAATCACCCACGTTTTCACCTTCACTTATTATTGACTCATATATGTAATCTATTCTGCATAATCAATAACAATAAGTATAAAGAAGTTTCCAGCTTCATATAGAATATGATAACAAATTGTCTAAAGACCTTCAAAAATACGTTGAAAAATTTAATCACTAGCAATCAACTTTGGATATCATGAGTATCTGGTACTTCATTATAAATATGGAATTCCTATTAAAGTTTATATAGTAGAAAATGTAATGATTAATGCAAAATAATATCTTTTATCATCTATTGTATTATTATTGTAATATTATTTATAACTTCAGAATTACAGATGGGCCATTAGGCAGAGACCTCATTGATGTACTTTATAAACATTACTGTAATTATCTTACTGTTACTTCTTCTGCATAATCAGTCTGTTTTCCATTCACCCAAAAGGTATGAAATGAATATTTGTTTTTAAATATCTTGATACAAAGTTTTCAAGTAAACCAGAAATGTCTTACAGAACTATTTAGGTGATGCAGTTTAGAGAGAAGTTGAATATGGCAATACATGACATTACAAAAATTGAACAGAAGTGCGTTTTGCTTTATTTTTCTGACTTGGTGAATGCTAAAGGGTCATGGTACTTGGACATATCTTTGTCTAAAACAATAATACCTTGACAGTTTAAAATCTAACACTGAAAATAAAAACATATGCTAACGCTGCTAAGTTCTGTAAACTGAATTCATCAGAGATACTTTAAACAAATAATTAATTCAAATATGTCCAACCTAGGGAGCTTCAAAAGCAAATCCTTTCAGCCCTGTGAAGAGTAATGAAATGTAGTATAATCCAACATATGCTAAAAATTTAGTCCATTTTATTTACTTTTAAATATTTAAAATGTGGTTCTATTCCAAAAAGGCCTCTATAAAAATGGCACATTCTTTTTCAAAAGTATCCTTTCAATACATTTTGAGACACACCTGTTTAATTTGTGCTAGAAAGTTGCCTGACTTCTCGTGATTTAATCAGGACTTGGTCCACTGAGATGTCAAGCACTTTGAGTTTCTAATGTCTGTAACTAAAATTGAAGGCACCAAGCATCTCCAGAATTTTTAAAGCTACACCTACTTAATCAGTTAAGATGTCAAACTTAATGACCTTATATGTGCAAACTTAGTGACCTGATATGTGGTTGTGCACTTGTAAATGAGGATATGCTATAGTTTGCACAGCATTTGATGCTACTTCCAATGTTCAATTAAAAAACCTGATCTCTTACTTAGAGCTAAATTTACAGCTGACACCTAGAAGGCTGAATATTTGTTTCCTTTCAAATACTGTAAATTTACTGCAAAATTATTGACAAAATAACGTGTTTTATACAACACCAGATTTATAGAAAGGCTGTCTTTGGTGTAGAACCAAAATTAAAAATCCATCATGCAGACTGGAGAAACCAGTTCTATTATAAGAATACATAAATAATTATACACAAACAGCACACCACAAACTTCACTCTTGCACTAGAAAAAAGTAACAAAAAGGAGTACACTCACAGATAGAAAACTTGTTGCTGTTGTCTTTCCCTGGAAACAATTTAAATCCTCTAGATTTAAAATCTATGGCCTTTTTCACTAGTTAAAAACAAAAACAAAAACATGTATCAGGCAATACAATCTAAAATATTTCATTTGACAAATTTTATCATGGAAGTATATACAAATTAGAGTACTGGCTACCTCCCAAGTTCAGATTTTGCACCTACCAAAAAAAATATTGAGACCAGTTTGTATACTTGACAAAGGAAAGAATTGGTATTTGCAACATATTTTTCCTCCTGCATAAATAATAAAAAAAATATGGCTAGAAGTGTTTATTTCCATGCACCACATAATTGTGTAAAACATTGTCACACATTTATGGAACTTGGAAAATGAAAAGAATTGAAAATATGTTTGCTCTAAAAATAGCTGTTTCTTCTGTGGTGAGAAAATAAAGAAAAAGGAAGAAAAAAGGTATTTGAATGTAGAAAATAAAATACAATATAGTATTCTGCTATTGGTTCTGCAGCTGTTCTTCTTTCTAACTTGAAAATTGTTATTTGCAAAATGTGATATGGAGGGTATCTGTCTCCCACCTCTCCATTAAGCCCAGAGCTCATCTGTTTCTGTCAAAGTCCTTCTTGTGGGCTGGCTTTATGATATAAGCAATTAATCCAGGCAAACCTTGTGGCCTCAACATATCTTTGAAAGAAAACAACTAATAAAAAGAGAATAAATCCAAAACTTAATATATATAAAAAAATTAAGCAAGAATAAGCAAATACTCTACAAGAAACTTTCCTTTTCAGTCATTAAGCTAAGTGCCTCATCTCTAATAGTCTTGGCCTGTAAGCAGTGAATTATAAATTAAAATGGACTGGCTTAAAAATTTTAAATTTTAAGTTGACTTTATGTACAATATACTTAAGTGGCTTTATAGCCACTATATATTTTTTTAAAACTATATAGAAGATGTTTTATGTTGGCTACAAGCAATTTCTGCTGATGAAGACAGCATAAATTAAAGGAGCTGCATCTAGGAGAACTTAGGCTAAGTAGATACACTGTACCTCATCAGATAATTTTTTATACCCATTACTTCTTAGAGTAAATCAATGGATAGTCAAAGAACCTTTACATTAGGTATAAACACCACAGTAGCAAAATATTATTGATATCTTTTTATGAATAAAAATACCATTACTAAGCACAAGAGAAGAACAAGATTCAGAAGAAAGAGCATTCTACTAGGAAAGACAATTTATAGGATAGATACAGGATGTGTTAATAAATATTTTTAGACCTTTGATTGAAGAGACCAAATTTTCTTATAAATACAGAAATAACAATATCTCAAAAGACAAAATGTAAATTTACTTCTGTGTTATTATAATGTAACATATAAACATTGATAATGGTTCTGGGAAATACATTATTTGCAGAAGTAAAATACATATGTTAACACAAAGTACTTGATTTTGGGATTTTTTACTTTTAATAGGAGAAGGCCCTCCCCCTCTCCAAATTGCTTGAAGTCCATAAATAATTCTATCCTCAGGGGAAATCATAGACTGAAGAACTCTACTTTCATACTACAGAGCAATACTGAAATAACAGCAATGCTCTCTCATCGTCTGAGCTTTTTAAAATGTTATTTCTATGTAAATAGGAATGTTGGACTATAGCTCTAACTCTCTTTTGGCTTTCTGAAAGAATCAGTCTAAAATAACTCCTCATGAATCAGAAGATAGGCTTAGTTATTCTTCCAGCACCTAAGTAAGATGGGAGTGGTCTTGGATATTTGATATCAGATGCTAGAATGAGTTTAAATGTTCTCATTAGAGATATGTTTGTCCTTTACTTTCAGAAGTCATCAAAACAACACACTAACAAAGGAAGACTGTCCTGCATTTCTTTTTTTCATTTGTTTCTACTCATTCTGAAATATGTAGATAGCATATCCCTAGTTTATGTACAAAAAAGAGTTCCCAAGATCTAAGGTGGAACTGCAAATAGTTAAAAGAGTGTCTTGGTGACCACAGTGAAATCAATCAAAGATTTTTATAATCATTTGCATCACTTTGCCAAGACTATTAAATACCACCAGGAAAGCAAGCAACTCCAGTTCTCTACAGCACGTTTACAAGGGAAGAATTTTACTCTTAAACTGGGGTTTGTATGTTGATTTACTGAACAATAATGTCTGAATACATTGTGAAGGAGTAGTTATAGAAATTTATATGGCAAACATGCTGATTCTAAACTATGTGTTTGGCTGCAAATGCATGAACATTCATAAAAATAACCCCACTATCATAAAAAATCTCCTACCCAATAAATAGATTATTTTATACTTGGCAAAATAAGGATTTTTTGCATGTCAAACACATGACAGTAAGTATTGAAAGTGGATTTCACTTTTCAAAAGTCTCAGAGTATGAATTCAGGACAACACACTGTGTAGTTGTACACATCTAAGCTGATCCACAAAGGAAAACAGACACTTTAAGAGATCAGTTAATCTGGTCTTTAAATACCTATTTTTGCATAAAATGAGTTTATATGCCCATTTATCTCAAGAAAAAGTGTTCAGAAGTAACAACAGTACAAATATTTAAATACAGTCAGATTAGTATGTTTTCATATATTTGAACAGCCAAGAGTCAAGAAAATAAATTACAGCAACAAAGTAGGATAATCCTGTGGAGACATGCAAATATAATAGGAAGGTAGTGATAAGACAAAAGTATATTCTAAAAATAATCTAAATTTATAAAAACCTATATGACATAACCATCTTTCCAGTGTTATAATACAAGAAGAGGCTTAATTTTCTTGTTTTTAATGATACTTTAAATACATATGGCTTCTAGGTTGATTGGTTTGTTTTAAATTTATAAAGACAGCGGGTTTGTTTATTTCTATTGTTTATTTTTGGAGAAGAAGGAACACTGGTGCACATCTCCTATGTGAATAAATCTCTGACAATCCTAAATCTATTTTTGATCACTTGACTGCATGAAGCATAAAGAGTAGCATCAGAACTCTGAAACCAAATCAGAGATTATGTCAAAACCCTGAAAATAATTTAGGCATCCACCTTGGGATTTCTGCTCAAGCTCATACTTTTTTCCTAGTTCAAGTCGCTTTAATAAAAATACATAATTATTATTATAGAATTATAGAATGGTTTGGGTTGGAAGGGACCTAAGGATCATCTAGTACCAAGTATTTGTTCTAGTACCTCACCACCCTCAAGGTAAAGAACTTAATATCTAATCTAAACCTACCCTCCTTAATCTTAAAGCCAACCCCCCTTGTCCTATCACTACCTGCCTGTGTAAAAACTCCCTCTAGAGCTCTCTTGTAGGTCCTCTTTATGAAAATTGAAGGTGCTCCAAAGTCCCCACAAAGCCCTTACTTCTTCAGACTGAACAGCTCCACCTTTCTCTCCCTCTCACTCTTTCTCTGTAACTTTTTCTAAGATGAGAAGGTGCAATATTTTCTGTAAAGAAGGAAAATGGATCTGAATGCTTTATTAAGGAGAGAAGTCCCAGTAATAAAGGTAAGATTTTTTTCATTACAGATGTGTGAGCTAATATTCAGTCAATAGACACATCAGAGACATGCACACTTTTCAAGCAGCCAATACAAACTGAAACGTGTTCAGAAATATTTTCTAGAAGTTTTTGACCAAAATGGTCTCCCATATAAGATAATGAAGATTCTAATACTTACAGGCAAAATTTTAGGCACACATGAAGATTAAAATATTGTCTTTTTTCCTTTTTTAATAAAAAGGCTGTGTAATTGTGTATATTTATCCAAAGTCTTATGTGCATGTATGCAATATATGCAGCCATGCTACATACAAACACTTGTAAGTTCTGTAAGAGAGGACTAAGTGACAATTCCAGCATTTTATACTTCAGGATAGGCACTGCATTAAAAAAGGGTCTCAAGTAAAGAAGTTTTAAGCATAGATAACATAAAAAAACCCCACTTAGATGTAAAATTTTAATAACAACTTAAAGTACAGCAAGCTCTCAAACACTAGAAACAAAATTCATTTTGAATTAAGATTGTTCAGTTGACACAGTTCCAGCTTAATTGAAAAAGTGCATCCTGAGGGCCAAATGAGAAAAAAATTCGAAAAGGAAAATTCACTTGTACAATATGGAAGCATCAGGGTAATACAGCCATGTGAAGGACATTTATGTAAAACACTGTCAACTGACAAATTCACATCTTTGTTTTGGTTGTGCAATAGCATTTATGTAACAGAAGTATCCAGCTTGTCCTTTCCATATTTTGTAAATTTTCAAATCAAATATAAAAAATATTTCGAATGCTGAGTACTAAAACACCATTGTTCTATGCAAAGCAGGCACTCAGGTTGCATTATTTCAACTATACAGAACAATGGAAACAACCCTTCCCCTGTCCAGAACTACTCTTACTTTATATTCACTATCACTCAGCTAACGGACATGGAGAACAATATGATAACATCAAAGCCATTATTTCAAGATTGTATATACAGCCATACTTAAATTACATATGCAAAAGCATAATACTACAGAAAAACCTAAGGTTAGGTTATCTAAGAAATAAAGAGGAATTAAATTTTCAACTGCTTTCTGAAGAGGCAGAAAAAAAAATTGTTTGTATTACAGTGTAGAACTGATTTTGACTTGTGCAGAACCAGTAATTCATTAATCACTCAAAATCTTCAATATGTGGTGATGGCAGATGTTATTCGCAACCGCAATTTCTAGTGACAGAAACAAGAGTATTGTATACTATGGACTTCAAGCATTGGCTGTGCATGTGCAGATATACCAAATACATCATGATACTTCTAGTTCACCTTTGGCACATGTCTAATTCATTGTGTTTCCTCTAGAAGTATATTTGCTGCCTAAATGCATTGAACTTACTACTCACTACTCATAAAAAGGTCAGTTACTTTTTTTTTTTTGCATTTGCATAATATTTTCTACTCATACTATGATAACTATCCGTAATTTCCAAATTCTAGCAATGCAAGAGTGAAATATCCAGGTATCTTAGAGATCGCCACTAAAAAAATCTCTAAACCTATTGATTACCCAAATAAACTTCACTGTAACCCAACACACCAACTAATGTAGCACTATCTTCTAGAACCTTTCTGCACCTTGAGAGCCAGCATGAGAGAACGGGAATTTTCATCAGTTTTTGTAGTACAGCATGAACTGCATAGGCTAACAATTTCTTAATTTGAAGAGCCACACCGAAGATGAAAAGAAAATCAAGTGGTGAAACACCCACTTTTCATACTAATAAATTTTTGACTTTTTGCATGAGCTGATATTTGTTTTTATTTACTACCCATCCCCTCCACCCATTTTCCTACATCCCTCTCCCCTTTAAACTCTAAAGTACCCTGGTAAAATCAAATTGTATAGAAGATTTATATTTCAAATTACTGCAACTATTGCATTATTACACTGAATTATTGCACTGCATTACTAATTTAAAATGATCAAAATTGCAGTTTTTCTTCCATATTCTATAAGTACATAAAATTTCTCTAATTTGAAAAAAATATTTAAAAGGAAGGAAATACATTTAATATGTGTTTTTTAATATTAAATTCTAATTTCACTACTTTTTTAAATATTCTAACTAAAATAAGTCTGACTTATACCAACAGTTTGTGGTCAAAAGAAGAAAACCTGAAATACCAAGGGAAAGTAATGACACAACACATCAGAAAAGTATCAATTATAGAAGCAAACTCTGATAGTGTAATGAAAAAACAATTAAGAACTGCAGGACGCGCAAAAAACATGAATAGGAAAAACTGGTTCTGAGAAGAAAATTGACAAGACGTATAAAAGACAATAATTCAATTAAAACATTACCACGACTCATTTATTAAAATCTGTATGACTGATTTTCTTTTTTTCCCTTTCTTCCTTCTAAGCACTCCAGACTTGACTGTTGGATGAAAAAAATTTATCTCCTTTCCTCTTTCCAAGTGGGAACATATCAAGAAGTTTAGGGTATTATCACTTTTTGTCTGATAAAAACCTTGATCTTAGCAAACCATGCATTATAGAGCTCATCCACAGAACAGAACATATCTGTGAATTTGTTGCACATATCAAATAGGTATTTACAAAAGTATAATGAAATATTAAACAAATTTAATTCACTGATTAAATGTTTGAGTGCTAGATTACATATGTGTTATGATCATTTCTTGAAACTTTTAAAATATTCTAAGAAAACTTCTTATACACAAATCATTTTATATACAAATAATCTTAGAAATCTTACTGCCAAATACATTTACGTTCTTCAGACTCCCATCTTTGTAGTTCTGGGTTTCACTAACGAAAACAAAGAAACCAAAAATCTCTGAGGACATATGCAGAATGATTATCTACTAGACTTAAAAATATTAACAAGCTCTTCAAAAAACCTCTCCATCTTTACTCCTCCTTTCTTCTTCCTGCTTTTAAGTAGACCTCAAAAAAAAATAAGATATGTGAATACATATTTTCTAGCAAATCCTTAGAAGTTTTATATGGAGTAATCCCAAAGTAATGATCTATCATACACTTTTATCAGAATCTTAAAAAAAATATAAATAATTCTCTCATAACATCCTTTTTTTTTTTTCTCAAAAGTTTCATTAACATATGATTTAATTTCCTGTAACAAATCTTAAAATCTTCCTGCCTTCTACCATCATAAATTCTCCTGTAAGGCAGGAGGAAAAAGAAATGCTGGTTTAATAGGGAACACCCGATAGCAAGATTTTTTCTCCCTGTTTCATTTTTTCCTGGCCATTTCTAAGATACTAAATAAAGCCAGACATCAAAAAGCATAAGGCAAGTACTCTTATAGAAAAATAGGGAAAGGACAGAAAAATTATAAAGGCTCACAAGAAAGTAATAAAAAACATAGAGAAAGTTAGAGAATGGAGATATCCATGGAATTATAAAATTTTGTAAAAAAAATGTTAAGCAGAATCATTAAAACATATACATTTCCTCAAGCTGAGAATATATGGTTAAAAATTTACAAATGCATAGAGACATTTCTTCTCTTTAAAAAGAGAAATTTGGAGTCATAAATTCTTTTGGAATCCAGAGTTCTCTAGAAATTGTTTTTATAAGGAAAGCACAGAGACACTTGTGAACTGCTAGATAATGACTGCAGTCATTCATTAAAACTTCCTGGCACTATTTGAACCTGAGTCTGCTAAGCAATTTTTTCCTCCGACTACTGTGTCTCTTTTTCCGACTGTTTATTTTTTCTAAATTTAATTTATGACTTACAAACAGTAGTAGAGGTGTTTTTCATTGTTTGCTCATGGCACTCATTTGTTTCTCAGGGGCATTTAATTATGATGTATGTGTATTTCTGTAATAAAATGAATGCTGAGAATAGAATAGAATAGAATAGAATAGAATAGAATAGAATAGAATAGAATAGAATAGAATAGAATAGAATAGAAATTATAGGATAGTTGGAAGGGACCAACAACAATCGATACTCAACTGCTTGACCTCTTCAGGGCTGACCAAAATTTAAGTCATATTATTAAGCACACTGTACAAATGCCTTTTAACATTTGGCCATATGCCTCTTAACCTATCTTTAGACAGTAAAAGTACAAGCTCTCACAAGAAAATGTTCTAAAATATCTCTCATAATGTATGCATATACACAAATAAAAATTCTAAAACCTTAATAAGTATGTAGTTGATACAAACTATAGAAAAATAGGACTAAAAGCATTACTAAACTCTGAATTCACCGTATGAAACAAAAATCATAGAAAACAAAAATATGTCAGATTGTCCTCTATTACTTTAGTCTTGATGAAGTCAACAATTCTTAAATACTTAAAGAGGGAAAAAAATCCAAAAAACAAAACCAAAATGAAGCAAAACAAAATGCCAAACAAACAAAAACAAAAAAAAATTGATTGGAAATATCATGTTTCTATCATGTTTCATTGTCTTCTTGTTTTCACATCTGAGAAATACAGATCATACTAGAAACTGTGATTGTAGCATCAAAAAGAATTTATACTAAATCTCAGCATTTGAAGTTCCTAGGTTTAACTGAATGAAAGGGGTTAGAGATCTCCTTTTTCTACCCCATTCTTCTGAATTCAAGACACAAACTTTCCTGAGTTTAACCACTTGGTTTCATTAGAACTAAGGACCCAAAAGGTGCTGTTTTTCACTGCCAGCAAGTCTATCTAAATATATTTTTCATTAGCCAGTCAAGGTGCATTTTCAAAGTAAGCTTCTCATCCTTCATCTACTCTTTCCTTCTACAAGGTTTCAGTGTTCCAATAAAAAGAACTCTTCTTAGTCATCTCCTTAATAAAAATATTTATATATTACATGCTAACTTGTCCTTACTTAAGTTCTCTATATACTGACATTCACTTCAAAATTTATGCTTTCATCCTATCTTACATTTTATTTTGTAAGGTGGGATGATCAGGAAAATGTAACACGGTTATATAACCTTTCTTTATCTGATTCAGTGTGAATTCTTGTTGATGAAGAAACTATAATAATGTACAATATTCTGCAAGGCATCTCACTACTGCCGTATAAAATAATACTTGTACTTCCCTAACTTTAAGGAAAGTATTTCACCAAATGCACCTAAAGTTCCTTTTTCCAGCTAATAAGCTTAGAGAAGATAATAATCAGTCAGCTTTTGACACAATTTAAATGATTATTGAGATCCAGGTAATATATATAGTACAGCAATTTACAGCTAGCAGTTGAAATTTTGGAATATATTAACCTCTAGCTCTCTCTATACATCTTGTTCATGCATAAACTTCCAAAAAATTTTTACAAAAAAAGAGAGTATTGTTATTGTCTATTCATTCTGAAACACTTTATTCACAGAACCATCCTGTGGAAGGGCAACAGTACTACTCTTTCTGCAGTTATGATTTTGCATCTATAATAATGTATCATAAACCTGCACTATTTGGGTCTTACTAGTAATATTCTCAACAAAACCTGCAGTTAAGTCTATACATACAATAAATTTTTACAATTTTAAATATTCACACTTACATATAGTAAGCTTTAGTAACTATATTTAGTATATTAAATTTTGTCCTCTCAATTATGAATTAATTTGCATAACTTGGGAGTGTAATTCTTAAATTAAAAACAGGAAAAAATATCTGAAGTAAGTAAAAACTAATTTTTAATAGCTATTAAATAGAGAAATAATTTTAAAAGTATTTAATATAAAATTTTAAAGTAGGAATTCTTAATTCCATAATTATTTAATATGCAGAGTTTTTAAACTTCTGTACATAATGCATTGTCAAAGAGAGGTTAAAATACTTCAGTAATAACCTATAGGAAATTCTATAGAAATACCTCTGGAACATCCTTCTGTGATAAAAATCCTTCAAGTCAATTAGCAGCTATCTTACATTCACAAAAATTCCTTCAGAATATGTCTGTGTCTTTTTAGTAGGGAATATTTCGTGAAAGAAATAGGTTATTTATTCAAGGTCATTTGATATGTTTTAATGGCTGTTATCAAATATGGGTGTTAACTGAGTAAAAATGGTAAATTTTTACTCAGTATAGGAATATCCTTTAATAGCATGCACACATATACTGTTCCATGAGTAAGAGACACAGTAAAAAGTTTCAAAGTTTTGTATAATGAGTGCTAGCAAAACCAAGACTTTCAGTGTTGCATGAGGGAATAAAATGCACATGGAACTACTAGGTGCGGCCCTTCTTCTCCACTAAGGTCTACACAAGTCTGATTTCAGTTGTATGTGGATTTTCATGCCTTTTGTTATCTGTAGTACTATTTTAATATGTGAAAAATTAGCACCATAGCATTATCTTAGCAGTATCTTGATGTCTAAATTATTCTCCTTTTTTATAATCTAATGTTCAGCATTTTATCTTAATAAAATAATTTAGAAGTACATGCTGTACCTGTATCTTGTACTAAGGAATAAATCACAGAAGAAAGGATGCTGGAAAACACTGCACTGTAATGATCCCAAAGTGGAAATTGGAAAAAACTATATATGTATCACAATTACTGCCATATTTAACTGCCAGAGTAGTACATTCTTACATCTTTAAAGTAGAAGACATTACAGATCCTCTTATACTCCCTCATAACTGAAAATAAGCCTGTTTTTTTTAAACTTGTCCAGAGATGTGAAGTGAGTCCACAGCCACACAACGAGTACAAACCAAACTGTTGATTAATTTATATCAGTTGATGACCAGAAAATACTTCAGATCGGCACTGAAATTAATACAAATGAAACATAAATGCCTATTTAATGATTTCTATTTTATATGCAAACCAAAGACAGTGTTTGTTTTTCACTTATTCTATTTAATGAAATATTTTAAAATTCTGAGGAACTTCAGCTCTCCTGTTTCAAAAGGTGTTAGTAAAAGTTAGATGTTACACCAGATGACTATCCAGTAAGACAACAGATTCCAAATGAAACTGTCCTTACAAAATATCAGTCATATAATAAGACTTCTACAAATTGTTTGGGCTACAAAAGGTGCTTCTTATCAATATATCTGTTTCTACAAATTTTTCATGTACAATTGATTAACATGAAGCACATAGTAAAAATTCAAAATGTAAAATAAATTGAAATCAACAACATTAGCCTGCAAAATTAAGCTGATCCTTTCCTGAAATTGTGCATGTTTAAAAACACACCACGTGCAAATTTTTTTCTGAATATCTGCTGGGTAAATTAAAACATTCCAGTGTTTCTTTTTATGAGCTTCATGTTTCAGATATAGACATTTACTGTAACACAGCAAACAATGCTAATTTTATACTCCAAATGTTGTTCATTATGAATACTTTAACATGCAGATTAGATGATGTCAATATAAAAATATATGAGATCTTTAGTTTTAACACTTTGACATTTGCTGAATATCCTGGTGTTCTAAATGTTGCTTTGATCATTGATTTCATGTTTGATAGAATGAATATGTACAGATGTTTTAAAAACCAAAATTTTGCTGAAGATTTAAACAGATGGGAGATGAATACAACTGCATCACCTATTAGTTTACAACAGCAGCTATTTATAAAGTACATTCTTAATGCCATGATTAATTATATCTAATCACATATGCAGAACAGATTAATAGTCTAATCTCAATTCTCTAAACTTTCATCAGATATCTCTTACACTAGGCTTCATTGTGAAATATAATGATGCAAGCTATGAAATCACATCACAAGAAAATTCCTTATACGTACATTTTGTCTTTTTATAAATCAAATCAATTTAAATAACCAAGACAATACTATTACTAATCTCATTTTTCCATCTGACTGCCCTGCTAGAACTCAAAGTTAGACAGATTTAATCCCTTTCCCATTTGGTTCAATTACATTTCCTAAATGGATACCTGAACTTTCATTTTTAATTAATACAAAATATTCTTTCATAACTACATGGGCACAAGTAAAATAATATCCAATACCTCTATGAGTAACAACTGCAAGTTCTTTAGTTCTTTCTATCTGTTCAGCATTTCTTGGTCGTCGTCTCGTGCTTTGTAAATTTGCTTGATGAAGAGAGAGTGTTTCCTTGTAAGTGGCCGACTCCAGAACTGATTTTCTTACATTCATAGCTTGTACTCGTTGTTCTTCAGCAGATTGTCTACAGGTGGTCACTGCACTGGATACAGCAACATCAGCAGATGTGCTGGCAACAGTAATGGCACCAGTAGTGGCTGCAATATGCTCCTCTAACTCACCAGTGGAGGCAGCTTTGATGAAAGTAGAACCTGTGGGACACACAGTAGTACTGGATGCTAACTTTTTCTTTTGAATTGTGTTTTCTTGATAAATCTAAAAGATTAAATTTCCCTCTGTTTAACATAGTAAAGACAACTGACATGAAAAGAGGAAAGTCAATAGGCTTTATTTAAAAATTTGAAGCAGAGCATTGTTTAATGCTAGTGGACATTTTGTAATAATAGTGATAATACATGTTAAGTTTTAAATGTTCTCAAAACCTAAACTTTTTTACCAGTCATAATGACAACACATAATTTCCACCCCTGCATGTTCAGTCCTGAACCAGCATGGCTAGATCAAAATATACAGCTAAACAGGGGGCCCACACTTTGAAAAGTGGTAACCATCCCATTGAGGAGTGAAATGCAGCATTATGTAGTAACTTAAGCAGCAGAAAAAGCTGCCATAAGCTACTAATCCAGCTACTAATAAGGCTGCCAGATATGCTGATTCTCTTCATCAAAGCTTGACAGGGCTCTAAAAGCCAATTTAGACTTGACACAAAGCCAAGTGTAGAGGAATAATAAGAGGTACCCATTTAAAAAAAACTTGTCAGCATTATTATTTATACTTAAGATTGTAAAGAGGTTTCATATGTAATTTTCTTTTTGCTCTCTGATTTCTGTAATAAACCAAATTATTTTACTAAAAATCCTCACACACAAAATGTTTGATAAGCTAAGAAAAATGCCCTACCTGGGAAAACATTGTTAGCACTTTTAAGTTCTCTAGTATTTAAAATATATAGCAATTTTTTCAATATTTTATTAACATTTTCATCCTTCCCCATCCCCCACATTTGGTTGCAAATGTTTGGAAGCCAAGTCTCTCACCTGTGAGCATTTAGAACATCTTAACACAGTAGAAACTCCAACTTGACTGGAAAAAATAAATGACTGAGCAATGAATAACAAAATTCACCATAAAAAAATTGCATAAACAAAGCCTATGTAGCATGAACTGTACTATGTTTTATTAATATCTTTAAAACATGGCTTTTTTATTCCATCATAATGATTAGGGGTGCTTGAACAGTCATTCAAACAATAATATTCCACACTTCTCTTTTTGGTTCTGTGATCTCCTCTCATACTTTGAGACTCGTCTTTTAAATGTAGTGGGTGAAGTCAAGATGGAAAGCAACAAGAGTTTTCACACTTTTAGAAAAATTTGTCCACTAGAAAATGGAAATAAGACTCACAGAGAAATTAAGCATTATATGGTATATTTAAGGCACAGGGTATATCAGATCTCTTGACAGAATTCTCAAATTTTCTGTCTAAAAGAATGGAAGAGATACTCATATCAGAAACAGTCTTGCTAATAAAGTCTCTTTCATTTACTGCAGAAATTTTAGGCTAAAATGGTTTATTTTATCATACTATTAAAATACTAAGATAAGAGGATATGTTAGCTTTATCAAGACAACAAATAAAGCTGATGTGGGTGCATATTATTTTTGCTATCTGATATTTAATGTCTTAACAACTATTCTGTAGTATAGCACTTCTAAATCATAGTGGTGATTTCCCCTGCAAAACTAAAAAATCTTAGAAGCACCATGTAAGACTCCAGGTTGTCAGAGACCAAACCAAAAACCATTTGCTATCCTATAATTACAGTGGCATAAGTAACTAAAATAAATCTAGACATGTTTTATTCTTTATTTCATAATAAAAGAAGAAAATTGTCACAATATGCGCAATATCAAAAGTCTGGACTACTTACGATTCAGTGCACAATAAATTTTGACAGATTGGTACCAAGTTTAAAACACAGAAAATACAAATTCATGGTCAAGAGATATTGTGGAACAGAAAAGTGTTGTTTAAAACAAAGAAAACTTAAAGTATGTTACATAACCACTGCTATTAAAACAAAATCTATGTGAATATATCTTTATCATGCATGCAAATGTACAAGAACAGGCATTCACCTGCTTCCAATATCAAGGTCAAAGCAAAACTATATTCAAAATCTCCATCAAATGGCATGATCTATCCTATTTATTTAAATAGGCACAGCACTTTAAATGAGAACAACTTAAAAGAAAGTTTATCTCAAAAGAAAAAAGCAAGGAAAATTAAACTTACTTAGAGCTACAAAGCTTACACACTGGAAAGTATTGCTTTGATACAGAGGCAATTTTCAAACAGAAAGTTTTTAGGCTTCCACTTCCATTTACACTGAAGAACTCATGCAGATGATCAGTAAAGTTAAACAATATGGCTTGATCTACATGGAAGATTTTGAGAGAAAATTAATGTTATGTATAAACAATCTTGTAAGTATCAGCTACCGCACAAGGTAGATCAATCAATGTTTTCCATAAACAGTAATCTGCAAAAGTATGAATTTTGGTTTATTTATTTTATAAAAACAGTCTTAGACCAACTGAAACACATTTGTTGCAAGGGCATTTTAATATACTCTCCACTTCCATCTTCCGCAATCACATCTGACATTTCAGTTTGTCAAGGAGATTATTTTAAAAATTGCATTTTTCTATGGGATAAAGAAATACTCCTTTATTATTTCACTTTAATATTCTAGTTAAAATAAATTAAAAAGAAAAAAGGGAAGAAAAACTTTTAATGATAACTGGCACAAAAAGGAAGAAAAGAAGACTGAGCTCTGCTTTTTGGGAAAGGCTTCAACCATGCAGTCAACTGAAGTCAACTCAGAGGCAGAGCATCACTTTGAACTCACAATCAGCCACAGAGAAGATATGAAGTTTGAGGAACTGCCAGGATGAATCATATGAGGAAGCAGTAAGGACATGGGGTCAAGAAAGTATAATGGCTTTTTAGGGCATGGGTTCACAAAGAAAGAGAACCTAACCAGCCCACACCAAAACACTCTGAGACCTACTAGACTGGACCAGCATTTCTCTAAGCAAGTCTCTGTGGAAGGAGAACAGATGAAAACCAGTAAAACAGAGGACCTTTAGTGTGTCAAATTAGCCTGCTTACACAAGGAAAAATTCAAAGCAGTGTTTACACTGAAAAACTTGTAGCTCTGCAAAAGTGAAAAAAGATCAAGTTGATGATCTACAGAGAAATTCAGTTCAGAAAACTAGTCTTAACAAGACACCACTCAAAAGTGTTGCAACTGTTAAAACTTAGGATAATGCAAACATATGGGAGACCCATAAGCCTTTCTATTTATATAGGAGTGGAAGTTGTTCTTGATTCCAGGATCATTTTTAGTAAAGAAAAGAGGCAAGAGCCTTTGACATTTGCCTGAAACAAAGCTCCAAAAATAGATTATGAATCTGTGCTAGATGCACGCACTTTGCATATGCAATATGCTACAAGTATACACAGGGTTCCTGTTGTAAACATGATACCAAAGGAAATTTACCCCAAATAAACTTATAGTGGAAGTTCAATTACCAATTAATCTAGTGGACTAACTTTTTATGAGTAATGCCTGAGGGAATAATCCAGGGAGGTAACAAATACCCTGCCCACTCTGAGAATCATTCAGCAGAAACAAAAATAAGGCAGAAAATGGTATCTAACAGAGTGAAAACGCTTGTTGAAAATTACATTTTTATTTTTCCTTTTAGAGCACTCTGACTTTGGAAAGCTTTCCTCTTCTTCAGGTTGAAAAAGCTCAGATTGCTCAGTCTTCCCTCAGAGGGTAAGTGCTTCAGCCCCCAGTCATCTTGGTGACCCTCCACTGAACTTGCTTCAGTGAAAAATTCTTCCCTGTCATGAAGCCCAAATCTTGAGGCACTATTCCAGCTATGGTCACAGAAGAGTTAAGACAAAACCAAAAATCTTTCCCTTTGAATCTACTGACCACATTCTTATTAACATAACTCAGGATGCTGTTGGCATTCTTTCTTCCCAGGGCACACTGCTGTCATGCTCAGTTTGCTGTCTGCCACAACGTACAGGGTCTATTCAGCAGACTGCTTCGCTATCAAACATTCCTACTGCCAGGGGCTCTTCCTACCCAGCTACAGGACTTTACACTGGCCATTGTTGTTTCACAGGATTCCTGTTAGCTCATTCCTCCAGCTTGTCTGTGTCCCTGTGGCAACTCAGTCCTCAGCTATATTGGTTGCTGGTCCTTGACTATAATGACTGACATTGTGGTGTCATCTGCAAAGCCAATGAGACTGCTCTCTGTCATTGATTGAAGCTCATTGATAAACATGTTGTGGAGAACTTGTATCAGAACAGACACTTGTAGTGTTCCACTTGTTACTGGACTCCAGGTAGAAAGTCTGGCCCATTTACGACTATTTTCTAAATTTAATTTTTTTATCTTCAGTGGTTGAAGGACAGATAAAAACATGCAAATTGTTCATAAGACCAAAGAAGACCTAAGGCTATCATCCAACAGCTATCCTAATTCATTAGAATACAATTTTATTATTAATTCCTAAAACCATGTTGAGTTCACAATATGTTAAAACAAATCAGAATATTCACTATCTTATTTATTCAGGATGAATAAAGGTACAGGACTTTATTAGTTCTCGTGACACATATGATCCAACCACAGACTTCCCAAATAAGGCTAAAGATCCTTAATGCAGATGACCCTAAATGGGACTCAGACTACAGGAAGGTGCTAATGAGGTAACTGACATGAGGTCAGCCTAGGACTTTTCCTGTATATGTTATTAGCAAGAGGCCAGTCTATTATTTTGCAATGGGTAGTTGAGAAAAAAGTGTAGACAGTCTTAAACAAAAAAATAAATTCATACCTCATTAAAGGAAAAAAGAGAGTTACAATTATAAACAGAATTTTTTAAAGGAGTAATAACTATATTCTATCTTCATTCTTTCAGATGTTCAAGGACTTTTAGTCAAGGCTTATTTAGCTTCCTCACTTAAAACCTTCCTATACTTAACTAATTTTGGAGTGACCCCAGCATCCTATTAAGAAGATGAGGGGTTTTTTTCCTATCTTAATTAACAGTTCTCTTTGATGTTCTCTGTCATTAAATATCTGATGCTTACAAAAAATTTCCAGTAGAGTTAGAAACCCAATTAGAAGAATATATTCTGGATCTGTTAAAGGAATTTTCAAGTTTACGTAGATATAGAAGCTTATTTGACTCTTTGAGCATATGTCATTCCAGACATACTATTTTTAAAAATCACTTATTTTATTCTTCATAAATTTCTAGTATCTTTGCCTGTTCTCAGGAACAAATTGTAATAGAAAATAAAGGAAACAGATACATAAACATGGATTTTAGAACATACAGTCAGTATTAATGGCTGCCATAAAATTTTCTTCTGACAAAATATTTTTTTACCTCACAGCTCTTTAGAAAAGAAATGAAACTGTGGTTTTACAGAAGTACAATAAAACTGTGGCTGCAAAGAAATACATGACTGAAAAAGGGTTCAAAACAAATTTCTAGACTTTAGTTCAAACAGGCAATGACTTATACAAATAGAAAAAACTCCAAAAGCTATCTAACCAGAAGTTTAAAGAAATCCTTTTGGTTCCTTTTGTTTTGATGTTGTCCACATTTGTGGGATAGAGTCAAAATTTCATTTTTATTTCCTTTTTGTACCAATACCTTTTTGCATTTCTACATTCTCTTACGATTTTTTTTTAAGCTTGCCTTTTTTTCTGCTTTCTTTTCTCAACCTCCTTATTGTTATATCTTTTTTCTATTTTTCTCTATTGTTTAGGTAAATTTAATCAATTGCTACAGTAAGACATATACCAAAACACTCTGAAAGTGACAATTAAGTATCACCCAGAAATTTTCAGAGACACAGAAGGTATGTCATACTTCAGTATACATAAATGCATGTCTCAGTGGTCTTCCACATGCCTCAGTGAATTTAAGATCACTTTACATTTTTTAAGCAGATATTGAAAATATGGTAAATTTTGCATCTTAATTTTATCAAAATGATTACATTTGGAAATCTGAAAATTCAGGCAAAATGCCAGACATCTCTAACATTATTTATTTCCTTGCTACGAAAATCAGGACATAGACAGAGTTACTATATTTTTTAACATATATATTTGTCCAAATAATAGAATTTATTACAGCAATATATGTTTGTTGAATAGAAAAAAATATGAAAATGACCAACATAAACCTACATACGGATAATGTTATTTCAGTTGGTTCACTTAAAGTGAGAAAGTACTTTTTAAAAGGCCTGCCACTTTTAAGAAAAAGAAAAAACAAAAAAAAACAAAACCAAAACTTAACACAAATTAATGCTAGTAAATGAGAAAGCAGTTATTCAAAATAAAAAATAATTATTTTCATATATTCATACAGAGTTTTCTTTTCAAAAGATATTTATATATATATCAATGTAACATAGATCTGTAAAATCAAACATAATCATACAATAAACTCCCCAAACAATACAATTTAAAAATTCTTCAAGACTCTCAATAATATTGTAGGAATCTATGAAATGAGCAATATAATACTGGGAACAGAAAGCACTCACATCTATTGGCCTTAAAAAGAGTAGCTTTATTGTACTTGTCAAGTAAAAAGCCTTATGAATATTGTCTTACATATTTATTTTCTTTCTAATTTGATTCTGTGAATCATAGTGCAAGAATGTTATTTCCCTTTTTCAAGGATAGGATAAGATCAAATAAGCAAATCCGAAAGAATAATTACTATACAGACTATGTTCATTAAAATGTATATGGCAATCACTTAACAAAAAGATAAATTTAAAATTTAAAGGTTCTGACTTTGAATTCTGTTTCTTGTGTCATCATGGATATGCCATGATATTGTGGTGCTCTCATTTCTTTTCAACAAAATTAAATTCTCACATTCCTTTTAATATTAATGTTAGTTGCCTGATACGTTGTCTTAATTTGCAAATGGGGGTGTGTATTCTATTGCCATCTGTTAGAGTGGGCAGTTATCTTCTGTTAATTAGGCCATTTTCTTTATCTCTTCCACAACCAATTCTCCCTCTGACAAATGTCTTTGGGGCCACTGAGTCTCACTGCATGACTGATAAAATTATCATTCCATTATGAGATGTTCTGCCCATGGGGAGGAGCTAAGCATTCCTACCTGGATAGAATCTGACATTAGGAACACCACAGGCAGCCTTTCCTCCTCTGGATTCCCAGAGAAGCAGCTTTGTTTTCCACTGGATTCCCAGAGAAGCAGTTTTCTTTTCCACTGGATTCCCAGAGGAAGACCAGGCCCATCTACACCACCACTGGACCTTCAGAGGAAAACTACACCCTTCTACAGGATCACTGCTCCAACAGAACCACATCTGTCACTCCAGGAGGACTGCAGCCACCATTTAATGGGACTGCTATCAACACCCTGACCAACAGGGTGTCAGGTCATATTTGACTCTGTCAATTTTGTATTACTGCATTGTTATTTTATTTTTATTTTTTTCCCTAATGAAGAACTGTTATTCCTCTTATAAAATTATAATAATGCAGAGGGAGGGGGTTTACATGCTCCATTTCAAGGGAGGCTTCTGCCTTCCTTAGCAGACACCTGTCTTTTCTTACCAAGATATAGGTGTTCATTCCATTTCTTGCCAAGACATAGGTGTTCATTCATAAGCAAGCAGAGTGGTATTTATAAATCAAATATACAGTTTCAGATAGAGCAATACTTGCTAAAGCTCAAATTATATATTCATATGATTGACACTCAGTCATAGTTTTAATATTTTCGATGGAGTTCAGATACATGGGAAAATAATGAATCTTAAACCCAGTAATAATCTCTTTGAGTTATTCTCAATAGCAAAAATCTTTGTACCATTGCTCTTGAGTGTCTAATATTTGCCCTAAGCAGACTAATGCCAAGATTTTCTATTCTAAATCCCATATGAGGCATCAAGAATCTAGTTGACTTAAACTTATTGCTAGAGATTGCTAAACTAATTTAAAATAATAAATTATCCAATATAGTAACTTTCATTACAGAGAAGATTATTTTAATAGCTAATCTATTTAATATATTTTTAATTATTGTATGTTTCTAAACTGATTAGTGCTTGTTAGAAATTATATAAAATTCTTAGAAAGTTTGTTCATTTACTTGGCAAACGCTAAAGACAAGGTTGCAGAAAAGGTATCTTGAATACAAATCTTAATACTTCAGCATATTTTTTTCCATTGTTTACCTTACCTTTGTCACACAAAATTAATAGAGACTACAGCCTAGTAAGTACAATTTTGCTATTAGTAATACATGGCCACAGAATTTATGTTGACATCATGCAGGCTTGTCTTGGCCTGAGCTTGTTTTCACTATTTTTGATAATTCATAGGTATCAAGTGAATATTTCTTGAGCTGGTGGCATTTTAGAAGTGTTGTACTTTGATACTACTGCATACAGTAATGATCTGATAAATTACATAGGTCTTGCATAGCAAGCAACATACTTAGGCTGAGGGAGGCTAATGCGCAACTTTCAGATTTTCGTAAAGAACAATGAGAAACAAGCAGACTATGTTAAGAAAATATACAAAAATTGAATCATTCAACTCCAAGACTGAAGAGGAAGTTCACTTCTTCATGTCCAGAGGTGTCAAACCTCCTAACAGGTCCTTGGATGCTCTCAATTTGTCAAATTCTCCAGCCAGGAGCACAGGGAAAAGGGTAAAAATAAGACAAAAGAAATAGAGGGGGAGGTAGAAAGGCAGTTCTTAACTTTTATAAGTGTATTATTATCCTTGATGCTTTTCTATATTTGATAATTCAGACTATCAGATCATAATAACATTAATTAGAATAACAATAAATTGTATTCCCTTTGGCTACAACAAGATTCTCTGGCTAACATAATGTTACACAAGTGCATTACAACCCAACTAATTTCTGATCTGAAGTTCTGTATACCGAACAATTTTCTATGTACCCTACCCCACTGAAGTACTCTCCAATGATTGTCGGGACTCTGAGGGCTCTGATCAGCCCAAACAGGATTGGTAGCCCCGCCAGGGCCTCTCCCCACCCATGCCTATGGGTGTAGGGCCCCACGGCTGAAGCCATGAGTCTCTGCCACAGTGATGCCACAGAAGTGCTTGTCCCCCTTTTCCCTTATCCCTGCTCTACCTAGCCATGGGGCTAATCTCCCTGCCTGGCCTTGGCCTGTCCCCTTTTCCATGGCGATGTCCAATGCCCAGGGTTTGTTCTGCCTCCAGATGCGCCCAAAGCCTGCTCTACTCCCGGGCTGCGGGCCAGCACTGGCTGAAAATCCCTGCACTGCCGGCCTCAACCCTGATCCCTGAGCTCGCCAGCCTTCAGGGTGCTGTTGGCCTGTGCTTGTCTCTTATTCACTGTGAAAAATACAATGCCTAAGAACAAAGCAATACATTAAATTCAACAAGAAGTGTTATTTTCCCCTTATTTCTCACTCTGAATAAATAAAGGTAATCTCTAAGAAGAATAAATGTTAATTATAAAGCAAAGCAAAGTTGAATGATTTATAAACAAAACTGTACTGTCTTTTATGTTTTGGTTTTATCTAAAAGGTCAGGATAGACTAAAAAATAATACTTTTAAAGAAAGGTCAGGTCCTAAGTGAGATGAAGACGATTCTCTGGCAAGGAAAAAGGTTTTTGAGTATAAAAACTGTTTCAAAATCCACTTAGATTTTACAGAGATAAAGCTATTCCTGCAGAACATTGTGCTGTCAGCATCAAGTGCGCAGTAAGTGAACTTTTAATTCAAGAAGTGGCATCCAGTGCAAAACAAGAGCCTTGCCTGAGGAAAATCTTCCCTGTGAGAGGACCCCAGCGATCCATTAGACAATAATTTCAAGATGTCCTAAGGTAAATGCTTACACACTAAAATTTCAAAATAACTTTAAGAAGAATTACATATGCATTGCCTTAGTGAGCATTTCAGGCAATTTTGCACAGCAATACAATGATAAAAATTATAGTGTTCTTGTTCAATAGCCAAAATTGGTCCTAATATCCATAAAAGCTTGGATACTGCAAGTATCTATCCTCACTTTTATGTTGCACAGAGAAATGCTCACAAAGATAACTTCTACAGGAAAAAATATATTGGCAAATCTAAAAGCACGGTAATTTGACACTATCTTACATAACATCCTAGAAGGTAAACTCAGGAAATGTGTGTTAGATGAATGGGCAGTCAGATGGATCAAGAACAGGCTGAATGGCAGAGCTCAGAGAGTCATGATCAGCAGAGCAGAATCTACTTGGAAGCCTGTACTCAGTGATGAATCCCAGAGATCAATATTGGGTCCAATCTTCAACTTGTTTTTCAATGGCCTGGATGAAGGGATTGAATGTACCCTCAGCAAGTTTGCTGATGATATGAAATTGGGGGAAGTGACTGATACACCTGCAGGCTGTGCTGCCATTCAACAGGAAGAATGTGATCAGCAGATTGAGAGAGGTAATCCTCCCCCTCTACCTGGTCCTAGTGCAGCTACATGTGGAGTGTTGTGTCCACATCTGGGCTCTTCAGCGCAAGAAAGACAAGAACCAACTGGAGCGGGTGCAGTGGAGAGCAAAATAGATGATGAGAGGCCTGGAGCATTCCTCTTATAAGGAGAGACTGGAGAAGGAGGAAGGTGAGAGGGAATCTCATCAATACATGTAAATATCTCAAAGGCAGGTGTCAAGAAGATGTTGCCATATTCTTTTTGGTGGTGGCCGATGTTGTCACAAGGGCCAATGGCTATAAACTTAACCACAAGAAGTTTCACATCAACATGAGGAAGAATTTTAGCTTGAGGGTGGAAGAGCACTTGGACAGGCTGCCCAAGGAGGTTGTGGAGTCTCCCTTTCTGGCGACACTCAAAAGCCACCTGGATGTGCGCCTGTGTAACCTACTGTAAGTGACCCAGCTTTGGCAGAAGGGTTGGACTGGATAATCTCCAGAGATCCCTTCCACCCTAACAATGCTGTGATTCTGTGATTTTTTTCAGAAGTTGCAGCAGTTTTTGGATACTTCTTACACTTCTTAACTGATAGAACATAAAAATGTCAAATTTTGAGATGGCTGATTGCTCACCGTATCTGAACATTTCAGACTTCATCAGAATGGCTGAAGTTGAAAGGCATCTTAGAATTTGGCCACTTTCAGAACTGTCAGCAGTTTTACAGCAGCTTGATATTTATTTTACCTAAATTAAATGGTATGACCATCTCTACAGAGGCAAGAGTTTCTGAGAGGTTCCATACAGTTCCAAAGCAATTTCTTCACATGTAAGAAAAAGTTGCTGGATAGAACTTAATGAGAGTTTTCAGCAGTATCTTTGTTTCCCCAGGAAATAATAACTAACCCAGACAACAAAGAAACAACAACAACAAAAAAACCCCAAAACTAACAAACAAAAAAACCCAAAAAATCTTATCACATTAATTCTAGAAAAAGTGAGTACATTAATTCTAGAAAAGGTGAGTACAAAGCTGAGTACAAAGACATTTTGCTTCTGTACAAAGACCATGGGATACCTAAATATTAATTACACACTCAAAAATGACTGTGATATTCTCCGCAAGCAGTATACGGATAAATATATTATATTTAAGAACAATTTGATCACAATCCTCTGCAGTGTGCTCTAGGAGTATCCTGTCTGCGCAGGGAGTTGGGCCAGATGACTCCACTGTGGTCCCTTCCAACATTACAAGGCCAAACTAGATGGGACTGAGCAACCTGGTCAAGTGAAAGGTGTCCCTGCCCATGTCACGGGTTTGGAAAAAAAAGTCCCTTCAAACTCAAACCATTCTATGATTCCATTATTCTATCATATTCATTCTATGATTCTGTCAATTTCTTTAAGATTGGTTAATATTCATAATTTCCCACTAGTGTCATTGGGAATTTGAATGATTCTTGGCTTAAGTATTACTGGCTGGTTTGCTCTGAGTGTCAAAAGAGTGTGCTCAAATGTCTTCAACAAACAGAAGGTCTGATTATTATAATTGAAATTTCTTTCAAAACTCTAATATTTTTATCACTAATTTGTTTAAATTATGGGTTTGAGAACTTTCTAGGGAAAATATTATTTAAACGTGTAAACCTTATGTATCTTTCATGAATAGCCAAACTACCCAACACGATGCTGTATACAAATGAAGAATCCTTTCTTCTTATATCACCAATTAAACAGCTGTGTATGCTATCTGCCTGTTACATTAATGCACTAGACATATTTGTTAGAAATTAAAAGGTGTGACTTTTAATCCCAGGTTTAATATTAACTGAGAAGAAAAGGAAAAGTATTCAGGTGAAGAAAAATAGAAGAAGCAGCCGTTTGTTTTATTTTCATAAAGTCAATAGACTTCTTCCCTTTTGAATTTGAGTCAGCCAGATTTAATTTGAATATATGCCCTTCAAGTTAAGAATTCTCTTCACAAACATTTTCATATATCATAGTGCACCAAGGTAGTACTATAAACTAAACCAGCATTATCCAAGCAATTCTGCCAGCTTTGTGAAAAATGGAACGATAAGTGTTTCCTAGCTGCTAGCTACCCTGGATTAGGGCTCAAAAGACCTGGTGCCCTATTCCATCGGTAACTTAATTATTTTGTGTAAGTCACTACAAAGCATGTGCCTCAATTCTGACATCCAAAAGAGATCTAATAAATATTTCCAATATCCCTGTGATTCATAACTTTATGGTCTATTTATCTCCCCTCCTTCCATAGATATATTCCTTTTCCAAGCTGCAGAATCCTACATAGATTAATCATTTTTCAATCAAAAACTCACCCACGTGTTTGATATCTTTGCTTTCGCTGAACTTTCTTCAACTTTGCTATATTATTCGGAAATGCAGAGAGGCCAGAGCAACAACTGGAGTCAAGGTCAAGTTTGATTTATACAGCAGCATGTTTTCTGTTCTGTCCTCTACTCTTTTCCTAGTATTTAGGTCAAAATGCACTAAGGTGTGCTTTTTTAAGCATTCTAAGTATGGACCTGAGGACCATGGAGTGCTCTCAGTATAACTTTTTTTGCCTCAATCTTCATTGGTAAATCCTCTTCCCACACCTCTTGAGTGGATAGGCTTTAAGACAGGGGCTGGAAGACCAAAGTCCTTTACACTGCCAGAGAAATTCAGGTTCATGACCACCTGAACAGACCTAAATCCATGGGACCTGATGAGCTGCACCTGAGGGAATTTGCCAATATAGTTGCCAAGCCACTGTCCATGATACTTGAAAAGTCATGGCAGCCAGGCAAAGTCCCAGATGACTAAACATTTTACCTATGTTTAAAAAGGGTAGAACGGAGGATCCTTGGAATTACCAACTTGTCAGCATCACCTCTGTGACTATGAAAACCGTGGAACAGAATCCTCCTAGAAGCTGTGCTGAGGCTGTGCTGAGGCACATGGAGGTGATTCAGAACAGTAGCACAGCTTCACCAAAGGCAAGTCCTCTCTAATCAACCTAGTGACCTTCTATGATGGACCAACTACATCATCCAGCAAAGGGCCATATACGTCATCCATTTGGACTTCTGCAAAGCCTTGGACATGGTCCCCCACAACATCCTTCTGTCTAAAGTGAAGAGAAATTGATTCTGTGGGTTAAATGCTCAATGGATAACAAATTGCTGGGACAGTTGTGTCCAGAGGGTAGTGTTCTGGACAGTTTAGTGTTCTGACAGACATGATAGAAAAGTGGTTTCCCTTGGGGGCCCATATGGGAATCAGTACTATTTAGTGTCTTCATCAGTGATATATACTGAGGCATTGAGTGCACCCTCAGCCAGTTTGAAGACTACAAGAAGCCAAGTGCTGTGGTTGACATGTCACAGGGATGGGATGCCATTCATAGAGATCTGGACAAGTCTGAGAAATGGCCTATGAGAACCTCATTAAATTGAACAATGCCAAGCACAAGGTGCTGTACCTGGCTCAGGGCAACTCCAGGGATCAATGCAGCCTGGAAGATGAATGGATTGAGAGCAGCCCTGTTAAGGAACGAGCTGCGCTAGTGGATGAGAGGCTGGACATGACCCAGCAATGTGCGCTCACAGCCCTGAAGGCCAATGGTATCCAGGGCTGCATCAAAAGCAGCATGGGCAGCAGGTCTAGGGAAGGCATTCTGTCGCTCTACTCTGCCCTCGTGAGATCCCATCTGGAGTGCTGCATCCAGATCTGGGCCCTTGGAACAGGAAGAACATAGAACTTTTACAGAAGGTCCAGAGGAGAGCCATCAACATAATTTGATTGATGAAGAACCTCTCCTATGAATAAAAGCTGAGAGAATTCAGCCTGTTCACCTAGGAAAAGAGATTTGTCCTGGCTGACTATTCAATCCAGCTAGCACAGACTAGATTTCAACCAGGGTATGTATCATATAAGAAGTGATAATTATTATTCATAATCACTTCAGGTTCAATCTCCTTATTACTACCCATCTTGTCACCAAAATCTTTCTTTCACAATCCCTCACTCTCCACTCTAACCACTTCACTTGGCTCCCTGTCTTTCTTCTACATACTCAGAAAATTTCATTTTCTGAAAAGGTATTAACAATTGACCCGGGATCCAGACCAAAAATAATATACATTTTGTCATCTATAAAACTAAACAAGTACATTAGAAAGAAACACACAATACAACAAACATCAGTGCTAGAAACACTTTAGTATTCACACTGCTATTCTATGTTTGCTCTGACATTTTTCAGACAGACTTAGAAGGTTTGACAGCCATGGTTCTCAGGGACTTTTACTTTTCTTTTAAAATGAATGGTACTGAAATTTCACATAATAAAAATCTAAGAAATTATATAACTGAGAATCTCTTTGGTACTAGTTAGTGATTTTGTACATTAACAAATTCCATAGAATAATATTCACTAGTATGCAAGTTTTATTGCCTCAGCTGCATTTAAGTGAAAACACTTTGTTGAACAGAGATGTATGTTTAAAAATTTCCTGGTGCTTGTGAATTGGGAAAAAAAAATTAATTCCTTCAGCTTTCTCATACTGCTACTGATGCAGTACACAAATAAAGCTGCCAATGTTTTAGCGTATAAAGAGATCCATTGACTGGAACTAAAGTGGAGAAAGTGTAGCTGGGAATTAGAAAGGTAGTTCAGAAAATTTCATTTCTTATTAGAAATAACATTCATTAAAAGATTAACTTTTCATTAAATAGACTTGACTCCTTATTTACTGGGAGGTACTTTGCAAAAGGTACTTTTACATCTCAAACTAGATAATCTTAGACTTAATTCTGAAGTGTAATACCATATGTCCTCACTTTATCTATGCTAGGAATGCGTAAAACCCATAGCATCTCATTTAACACTAAGAAATGACTTCTGGCATAATATCTTGCACAGGTCACTTCCATATTCGTATTTTTACAAATAATAGACCAGGGAGAAACATTTAAAGAACACAACAGCTATATTTCACATCTATAAACCTAGTCAATTTATTAATTTAAAATTAAAATTAAAACTACATACTTACTCCACCTTTATAACCTCAAGGACATGAGGATATGATTTCTCTCACAAATACAGGTGCTCTCAGTAACTAAATAACATACAATACCTAGCTTAGGTTAAGAGAAGAAAGAGAGACAGAAAGAAAAGATATTTCTGAGTAATAATTTATGTCATTAAATTAGAAGGTAAATGGGAAATTTTGAGTGTGAGGGTAGAAATAAAAAACTCATATTCAGTTACTTCATTATCTAGTTCTCCTCATCTTCCTGTTGTTTTCTTATCAAAATTATTTCTTTCCTTGTGTTTGTGTCCCCTAATGGTAGAAAATCATCCCTCCAAAATGTAAAATTACCTTCTGGAACTAAAAAAAAAAGTTTAAAAGGCTGTGAAGGAAGAGGAAGAGAAGGAAATGGGAGTAAATCTTCCAGCAGAAATAAATCCAATGCATCTGATATCAGTGACCCTATTAATTTTAGCTTTTAAAAGCTATTTTCTAAAGTTAGACCACGTCAGCTTTATTTTCTTCAACGTACAGTAAACTTATAATGGTGAAAACTATTAATAAACTAATTTGAATGACTTCTTGCATTCAATAATTAATCATAATTAATAATAAATAATTTTCACAGATAAAATATATAAATAATTTAATAAAAAGCTCAAGTATATTATGGGAACATTTGCATGTCAAATTTTTTCCAAGAGGAAACAAAATTTTTCAACATTAATCTCACTGCTAAATATGTAAACAAGTGTTTTATTCCAGGTTTTTCTTTCAGTTGTTTTATCATCCTGACATGAACAGATTGTCAGTGCAATACATTACACTGTTTGGTGGCTATGAAGCATGGGTAAGTTAATGTATTAATGTCTTGACCTAATCAATATGAAGAATTTTGAAGGTCCTATAAACTCTAAAGTTTATCTGCAATTAATAGAAATTTTCAGGTGCCATAGAAAATTTATTTTCCCAGTTAATTTTCCATGAATTTTAGTGGACTTCCTTATGAATACACATATGAAATATTTTAGTAGCTGTATTATACATATATACACAATAATGTATACAGAAACACATTAATATAGGTAAAAATGTAAATATATTATATACACTTTTATACATTTAAAATACTTTCTAATATATTTATATAGGGGTATATATATATGTGTGTGTGTGTATATATGTATATATTTGTCTATCTATATAAATAGGATCACTAAAACACACTGAGGTTTAAATGATTTTTTCCCTTCCAGAAACCAGAATTTTTCACATTACCTATGGATTTTATAGTTTCAATATAATATTTTCCTATTTTTTTCTATTTGTTTGAAATCTTGTATTTCATTTCAATTTCTAAATTCCTGAGCTTTCCACCAAAGCGACCCAAATAAAGAAAATGCTTTCTAAGCATTACCTAAATTGAAATAAAGAGTAATTCAGTACTTTTTTCTTGTCTTTTGCAGAGGAGTTGGAATTACAGTCAGTAGTACATAAAGTATTATCATTTACTCTTTTTTGAACAATAAAGAGGAGTGTGCATGCAGAGCAGCAAATGAAACAGAAAGATATTAAAATTTTTGAATGCCCCTAAAATATCAGAGTTTTTTTCTTTATGGTAAATATGAAATTAAGAAGATGCATCCATTAAATCACTAAAAATGGAAAAGACAACTCTTTACTGCATTATTTAATGATCACTCCAGAAGTAAATTACTACCATGTCTTAATATTTAATGTTAGTTCCATTGACTTTTTTAAAGGAAATATGATGTTACTTGAATTTAAAAAAAAATTGAAATAAATTTTTAAAATTCTATCTCTCTGAGCCCATACAGAGTATCAGAACTAACTGCCAATAGTGGTGTTATTAAAATCTGACATTGAGGGAATTCTGCAAGTAAGTTCTTTAAATTTTGAAATGGTCAACAAAATGTAACATTTTTTCTCTTCTACAACTTGATTAGAACAAAGTCAATGTCATTCTGTGCACTGTAATTGTGTGGGTATATAATTGCGAATAAAAGACATCTCAAAGATGCAAAGGTGAAAAATAATCTGTTTAGAAAATATATCTCAGTATGAGATGAAGTGGAGCTAAAAGATGTGGGAGTATGAAAATCTACTAAAAACATTTACTTATATGACGATGTGTACAATTTAATCTCTTGTTATGCCTGGAGGAAAAAAAAAAAAGGACTTCTGAGAGACTCTGGCAATTTCAGTCTATGAAGAGACTCCTGCATCCTTTGCAAAATCAGGTAGCCATCTGTGCTGTACTGACAAAAGAATTTCAAGGTCTTAAAAATCACAGATTCACAATTCTGATAACTAAGTATCTGTCTTAAAAAGTAAATATCTGTCATCTGTCAAATATATTATCAATGAAAGCAGCAACATATTTGCTGGCCTATGCAGAAGATACAGCCCTTGCCAAAGTAGTAGATTTCTACAAATGCGACCCAAGCAATGTAGTACCTTCTTCCTCCTAGGGGATCTCAGGCCCTTGAATGTTCTATTATTAAAAAAAACATTTCAGTTAGTGATTAGTAAATGCAAACTGAGATTAAAAACTCACATAAGTGTGTCTGTAGTTGCACTAGGTATGCAAACTATTAGAATAAATGCATATCTAGTCATCACATTCAGTAGAATGTAGTGTTTTAATTAATTCTAAAGCACACATCTAGGAGGATATAACAGATGCCTATATGCTGTTTCTTCCTTCCCATCTTCCAGTTTCTATACCAGAACGGCATGGGGTCCTGGTTCTTGCTACAATAGAGTGAATTTTCTTCCTAGTTGCTGTTGTAGTGCCATATTTTGGTTTTAGAATGAGAACAGCACACTGATGTTTTAGTTCTTACTGAGCAGTGGTCACCGTGAGTCAAGGACTTTTCAGCTTCTCATGCTGCTCTGCCAGCAAGGAGGATGAGGGTGCACAAGAAGCTGAAAAGGAACACAGCTGGGAGAGCTGACCCCAACTGGCCAAAGGAATATTCCATACCACATGACATTATGCTGAACAGAGGATGAGGCAACTTGTCTGGGAGGTGGCAACCACTGCTCAGGGTCTTGAATTAAATTGGTTGGCAGGTGGTGAGTTGCTTTGTATCACTAGTTTTGTATATTGTTTTATCATTATTTCCTAATGAAGCTACTACTTTCCCATCATTTTCTGTCATGTTAAATTGGCTTTATCTCAATACATGACTCTCTCCACTGTCTCACAGGGAGGAAATATCTGCTTAGTGTTTTGGTGTCTGATATACTGAACACTCCATCTCCTATAAGTTCTAACTTGCCAGCACCATGCACATGACTCTCCTACTCTAGAAGACCTCTACCCAACATCTACCATGTGGTCAGCTGAGTCATTCTGCAACCCACACTGGCAGGATTAGGAAGGTATGGGGAAGGCTCAGTTACCCATACATAATTTGAATTGGAGATTTTTTTTAATTTCAAAATATATGTCTTGGTAACACCTTGGCTTGTCTGCCCAAAGAACTTGTGCGCTTCTGCCACTTCCAAAGAAACACATTGGGTATCTTGGGTGATTTCTGTGGTGCATCAGTGCACACATATACAGGCACAGTGCTTCACAGCTCTCCAGCTTTAATGGGTATGCAGACACCTATAGGTGTCTAAATAAAAATCTTACCTATATCTCTGTTACAGCTGCTAGTCTTTCAGCAGTAGTACAGTGTAGTGGTTGTTGCAATAGCTTTTAAGATAAGAAATGAATGACAAAATCCTGATTAAATTGCCTAATGTTGTGAAAAAAGTGATAAAGACAGTTTTCCCCTTCTGGCAACTCTAGCCATGATGCTGTAAGGCAGCTTAGTACTATTGTTCTTTACCTGATTGGCAATTGCTTTACATTCTTTCTGAAAGCAAAACCAAGAACAAAAAGATTAAGAAGAGCTAACTCCATAAATAATTTATGGAGGAAGATACATTTCTATTCATAAACAAAATGACAAGAAAAAGAAAGTAACAATAGAAAATCAAGCACAGCAAGAAGAAACTTTTCAACATCTTTTTCTTCATATTTCATCCCTCATGTAAGATGCTCACATTTACCCAACCTCAGCTCCACATAGTTGTCTGTAAAGTCTGAAGGAGAGTAACCATTTGCATACTTTTAAATATGAGCAAGACAACTAAATTTTATTCTGTTCTGAAATGCTCATGGATATATTTCATGGCTTCATCTGTATTTTCTTATAAGCAAATATTCTTAATGGATAGCAAATGTGCTTTAGCACTCAATTTATATATTTGATACTATTTTGCTCAAAGTGGAAGCATGAGTTTGCACATGGCTTAAACAGAGGTAAAAAAACAAGGGAAGGAAACAAAATCAGTTAAGAAATGGATTTCACAAGTGAAATGATTAACAATTGTAGGGTACTGTTGAGACTTTCCAGAGCTTAAGGAAGAATGAAGGTAGAGAGTGAGAGGACAAGGATACTGGATCTAAAAAGATAGCAAAGTTAAAGATGCTTAAAGTAACGTCTAACTATCAGAAAATGAAGATTTTTTTTTTTTTTTCTGAAAGCCCTTTCTGAATTTGGGTATGTTTGATATAGAGAAGATTGAAGTTTGTGTATGCCAGTCAGTAAGACCAGATGCTGTGAAGCTAGCTTAATCCCTTCTGCCCACTTAGATAATATTATGAATTCATACATAAATGATGGAGTGCAAAAAGTAACCAAAAGAAAGCAGCAAACAAAAGGAACTGGAAATGGAAGGAGTAAAAGAGCACAACTAATTTTAGAAAAAGCAAAAGAGGATTACTGGTGCCAAGAAACAGTGAAGCCGCTGCTTCTAGAAGATCCAAAGAAGCTTTTGTTCTACTTCAGCCAGCAGTTTCGGACTCAAAGGCAGTTTTAACAAGGCAACAAGAAGAGAAAGCATCAAGGCAAGGAACTCTCAGTGAATAGAAAGAAGTGCTGAAACACAGATGACCAGACAACACAACCTAGGTAGGGAAATATTTTCATTCTCCTGTAACTGAAATTTCTTACTGAAATTTCTCTTCTAATCACATTGGTTATTGTTTAACAATGTATTTTAAATATTGTATCAATTAATACCTTTCATAAATAAAATTGCCTATTAAAAGAAAGTAATACATATAACTCACATAACTGTTTGCTTCAACAAAGCTGAAAGCTTCCGACAGTTCCATGTACCTCATTAGATTTAATTTCTTCTGTATAAGTCAATTAAAAAAAAACTTTAAGGGACTTAAAGGCCCATGCCTATTTGCAAGGTCTTAAACAGAAAATTAGTAAAATATATTTAATTACATTAGAAGCGTGTTTAGAAAAAAATTATGTAATACCCTAGTTTTTTTTTTTTTTTTGTTGCTGTGTTGTTTTTTTTTTCCATAGGCAACTATATTTTGACTTTGCAGTGCATCACTTTTAGTCTTCTTTTCAAATGTCTAGGCCACAATTGCTTTAGGTATTAGACTGAAGCTCAGTTAAGTGAGGCTGCCCTATGAAAAAGAATCTTAAAAAAACAGTTTTCATAAACTTAAGAGAACCGAAGAGAATAAGACTGTAACTAATATAAATGCCAGGGGTTTGGTAGCAGAGGAGTATAGGGCTGAACATATCACCTCTCCCTTCAGCAGGCACTAACTTGTCCCATGCTGGTCACAACTGGCCACATCTGGCTCCACAATGGACCCACCACAGGACAAAACTGAGTCCATCAGTAGAATTTGTGACATTTCTATGAAGATGTGTTTAAGATAAGGCAATAAACACCGAGGGAAAGGAACAAGATCAGAGCATGCATGCTCCATTCCAGAGCTAGTAATACCCTCAAAGGGCTTACAGTCCATGGATAAGCCACACAGAAGCGGGTTCTTCCCCTAAGAGACAATGATTAATGGTCAATGAACATCAAGGCAGAAGAAATGAGTAAGAGGGAAGAAATGGCAGAAGAAAAGAGTGAGAAATGAGGACCAGCAGAAATGAACTCCTACAGTTTGACCTGAACCTCCTGCGCTGGCTATCACATCACCAAAGAGACAAAGAGTAATCTGTGGTCGAATAGAGGAAGGGGAAGTGTTTGGAATGAAGTTAAGCTTCCAGAAGAGGAGAGTAAGGGTGTTTTTCGTAATTTCTTTACTATTTGTCTTTGTTTTCCAACACCCAAAACAGTTATTAAAGGTTTTATAATAAGGCCATTTTTTTCCAGGACAGTTGTGGATGAGTGATTTGCCACATCTTCATTCCAATCATGAAACTTCTTACTCTTGTTCTTCCTATTTTGCCCCATTGTACTCTGAGGATGGCATGAGTGCGTGAATGAGGGTGAGAGGGCCTCATTGCTACTTAGGGTTAAACCATGACCCAAATACACCAACAAAATGTGCAGTACTGCAAACAAAATCAGTAAACCAAGGGAGTGATTAGTTGAAAAGGGTACTGCAGTGCCATGCAGTGACAGAGTAAAATTATGCAGTGTTCTGAAGTTCAGAATTTGAATTCCAGGTCCTTAAAAACATGTCACAATATGCTAAAAAAAATTAAATTAGAGGAAGTACTAAGAAATTAGTAAGTCTGTTTATAGTGGTAATATGTAGCAAACACTATGTTTCAGGAACTCAGAAAAAAGTTACAGTAAATCTACATCAATTAAGCAGGGGAAGGACCTAGGTTTCAATGCAGTTACTACTGTGTAACGCTCTGATAAAAAAAGCTATTGAAAGAATTAACATATTCCCTCTCAAAAGTAATGCAGAAATAAACTCTTGAGAATGAATCAAGCCCTTGTACTACATGACATTTTGCAGTACTTTTAACATTTTTATCAATTATCTGATTTTCAGAAAACTCATGTCACAAAATAAGTGAAATTAAAGTTTGAAAATTGTCCTTACAAAAAGGCTTAAAGTTATCTCTAACTGAAAAATTTACGGTTATAGTTCTTAAAACACCTGAAATATTTTGTGCTATATATTTAATGTTTATTTTCTAAATATAGGAAGGTTTTTTAATATATCCCATCCCTAGAAGTGTTCATGGCAGTTTGAGCAACCTGGTCTAGTGGAAGTTCCCCTGCTCATGGCACAGGGGTTGGAACTAGATGGTCTTAAAGGTCCCTTCCAACCTAAACCATTCTATGATTCTATGATGCATATTTAATTTCCTTACACTCTCTCCTTTAGTCTACCATTAACCTACCAGAAAATACACTTCTCTATAATCTGAACATGAGTTTTTCTATTTTCTACTATCAAGGTTATTTTTTACTGATCATATACGCTTGAGTATGCGCATTTAATTCCTTTACATGCTGATTTTTTTTACTGCCTACATTTATTTTAGAGTAGCAAAAGACATTTTCTTCATTTGAAGTATGGTGGGCTGTTGCAGCATTTGACAACTTGATATTTAGTCCGCTTTAACACACATTCAGCAATACACAATTAAATATTAAATGAGCAAACCAAAATAGCAAAACCACTGTTATTTAATCACTACATTCTTAGGCAGTAAGGAGAAATAGAAGACACACAGCATATTCAAATTTCCCACACTTAGCAATTCACATGTTTTATGGGTCTTGGAAAAAACACATTTTTAAAAATAAACATAAGCCTGTTCTCTTTCATTAGCTATTACCTCACATTTTTGGCAGGAATTCATGTATGTTTAGCATGAAACATTGTTTGTTCTTCTTTTCTCACTAGCTCAAAAGAAACAGCTCAACAATCTAAAACACTCCAAAAATAGTTATCACATGGTTTCTCAATTGTGGGGTAGATTTATTAGAGATAATTCCTACTTCCTATCTTTTTACAGTCCCATAAGCTAGCAACTTCTTAGTAGAGAGTGGTTTATCATACCTGGTATGAAATATATCATGCAAAAAATGAGTTAATGTTTTCATAAATCATTATAGCAGCCCTGAAGATACATTAAGAGAGCTTCTTTCATATAAATTAATTCAGAATACACATTCCAGAACATCTATGAACTCAGGAAGTCCAAATAAAGATATACAATACCTGCTGAAAATAGTATTTTTTTTTTCTGTTCTTGTTTAGAATGTGCTATCTGAGACAATCACACAGAGTTGTATACTTGCTATTGTCAAAGATCACATTAAAAACATTAGTCATAGGCTTTAGATAATTGCATTTTTTTGCATTTATTGACTAATTTTATCAGATTCTGAAAAACTTATATAACTAATTTCTTTCTATGCTAGATTTTCCATAAGAAACTGTTAAAAACATTCCTGAAATAGATGTTGGTAGGAATGCCATGATGTTTTTCATCAGATAAATGAAAAAAGCACAAAAACACAAAAAGGGGTTACTGTTCCCTGAAGATCCATTGATACACTGTGGTTATTGAAAAATATTACTTACAGTATTACCTTGCACTACTGACATTTAGTTTTCATTAGCACTTCATAAATGACCTTGTTTCAAACAGTGACATTCCCAAAATTATGCTTCAGATGCTTTCACTCTTGCTCAAAATAAATGCTTGTTCATAAAAACTGTGAGTAGGAATCTTTCTGGTTAATTAAACCTTTAATAATGTAAGGTATTCCAAAACACAGTAAAAAGTAATAGTGATTAAATGCTACTTTAGTAAACAGAAACTTACTGCTTTACAAATATGACTTACATAACTCTAGTCATTCCCATAATTTAATGATAAAGACATTCTCTCTGTTACTGTTCCACAGTATTTTTCAGAATATTAGGACAATTTTAAAAGCTAAGTACTTGCACAGGTTAAAGTAAAGCAGGGATCTCCCATAATATTTTTTTGGTAACTGAATTTAGATACACTAGATAACACACCACCCATATTCTAACAGACTGTAATTTGATACAGCAGGTTGAAAAACAAACTGTACTTTTATGATGTGCTTTTTTTTTTTGATGTAACCCTTCCCATTTCCTAAAACTTCAGGCACTACTTTTTCTAACAAATACAGCCACAATTAATATTTATTTCTTTAAATGTACCTTGGTAGTGGGCACTAAATCCACGGTACCGGTGATTGCTGTCTGTTACAAAATGAAGTCTGAGCCAGTTTTTGTTGCTTATAACTGGAGGAGGTATATTCATTCCAGAGAGCCTGAAATAAAACAAATAAATAAAAATATTTAATAAAGTATTTCAATATTATCTGGAAAATTTTTATATTCAAACTAGCATTCATTGACATAGCCTCTGTGGGACTTTTTATTTATTAGTTAGTGGCATTTTAACAAGCATGAACAGACAAAATTGCACATTATGCCCGACCAAGTGATGGGATACAAATCAGTGCTAAGCCAGAAACTACACAACCATGTCATTGGTCAGGCACAGCACTGTAAAGATGGAAGTACATGGCACTCAGGCTAGAAAGAATTTGTGTCAACACCGGTGAGATAATGGGCTAGACAGAACACTGCTCTGGGCACCAGGGAAAGGTTTGTACCTTTTGACTGTCACCTTCAAGATATGGAAGAAGAGAGCTTAGGTTATGCAAACCACTATCTAAAATGATAAAATAGACATCTACTTTTCAAGAGTAATTAATTTTTATATTCAGGGTATAAAGATAAAATAAATATCCCATCACTTGTGTGGATTTGAAAATTAATTATTAGATGCATAAGAAGAGTAGAGAATTCTAGTGGATTCACCCCAACTAGCAGTCAAGCACCACACAGCTGCTCACTCCTTCCCTTCCCTGCCCCAAACAATTGTAAGCGGAGAGAACAGGAAGAGCAAAAGGAAGAGACACTTCAAAAGACAGTTTAGTAAGTGAAGAGTCAAGAAAAAAAGGAAGTGATACAAAAGCAATAATTGGCCATATTCCACAAATAGATCAATCAAAATGGTCTCCAATGATTAGCAGCTGTCTCTCAGCATCTCTAATTTTTTATTGCTGACCATGAAATTATATGATATGAAATATCCTTTTGGTCAATTTGGCTCTGTTTAATTTTTTTCCCTTCCCAGTATCCTATCTATAGTCTACTCACTATGGGGAAGAAGGAGGGGGCAGAGGAAGCCTTGATGCTGTGCAAACACAGCTCAGAAGCAGCAACTACATTGTTGTGCTATCAACTCTGGTTTAGCCACAAATCCAAACTATAGCACCTTATGGGCTTCTATGAAAAAAATGAATTATGAGCCATTAGACCCAGTATACAAAATTACCTGGATGTTTTTTTTTTTTGTTTTTGTATTGTTCTGTTTGTTTTTTAGCATAAGGATATTGCTCCAATTATAGTAGCGTTTATCTTGACTGGCTCATTAAGAAGATCTGAATTTAAGTTCTTTTTTGTTTAGTGTTTTATTTTTTTCTTGTTGTTGTTACTTTATTTTTAAATGATATATCATGTTTTAAAAAGGAGAATAAAGTTTAGATAGAAAATTCTTCCATCAAAGCAGTAATTCAATATACATTTCTCATCAAAACCAGAAAGATAAGTCACATCTTCAGAATGTCAACATACTTGCCTATGCTCTTCCATTTAGTTATAAACAGAACTCTTCCTGTAGTTGAAATAAAATACTAGCCAACAAGTATGCCATTTTATGTTCAGAAATAATGGATTCCTATTTTATTTTGAGAAAAACTCTATTCATAATAAATCAATTCTGAAGTTATTTTTTGAGTGAAATAAAACCCCAAAACTCTCTTAAATAAATAACTAATAAGTTTGTATAGGTACTATTCTGTGGGGAAGGCTTTTGAAATAATAGCAGTTTAGAGGTAGCGTTCTTTTCATCTTTTTCTACTCACTTTACCTCAAAAAAAACCATGTTTACGACAACTTCCCAAATTTCCGAAACTGTAGTAGTATCTTGTTCCCTCAGGCACTGATATAAATGACATCTATTGACTGACACCATAGGCTATTAAAACTCCTTCACATGCTTGCAAAAGGATGTTTTTGTACTGCAGAAACATATTAGCTCACATAATTCATTTCAGTTGAACGACACATAGAATCTAAGTTCTTTAAACTTATGAAATTGACTTTCAATTTTAGATCCAAGAAACCCAGATGATGAAGTTAAAAAAAAAACAAACCCAACCAACCAAATGAAAAAAATAGTGCTATTAGATTGCAACAGGATGTGGTATTAGATTGCAACAGAATGCACATTGCTCTGTACTAAAGTCATATGCGCTAGCACATATATAAAGCGTAAGAGACAGAAGCCTACACCTTTCAATTAGAAAACAAAATAATTCTGCATTTTCCTTGTGAATTTTAGAATGAAGCACACTTTTTAACAGATATAAAGCGGCTTTAGTTGCTACACATTTCTTGTTACAGCTAGAAGTGTATTTTAATTTGTGGCTTCTTTTTTGGAAGGTAGGGGTTAGGGTATCCTTTATGGTACAGCTATTTCTCTCTATAATAATATTACCTAATGATGCAAGAGGAAATAGGTCTTTTATTTAAATTCTCACTCTATAAGTGTTAGGCAATATAGACAGAAGAAACAACCTTTCACTGCTTGCATATTTTAGAATAAACCTATTACTGGAAGAGGTCTTTCTGAACAATTGAAGTAAAATAAGTCTGTAAAACACATTTCCTAACAAGTATTTTGACTCATATATTCTGCCTATAAAAAGGTTTCTTTTCAATAATCACAAAACTATGTGAAAAATAAATTGCAAGTTTATTGTGCAAGACATGACAAAATATTACCCTAGACATTTAAATATGTTCACAGTAAAATATTAATTTTGTTTCTAAAATAGCTAAAAATGTAGCTTTCCTATCAAATCAGGTATTTACTAATATATGCATCCTTACATCTATGCTGACCTCTAATTAAATTCACAGTTCCTACAATCCAATTTTTACAGTTCATGGGTTCTATGGGATTCTTCCCAGAAAGTAGATTTGCAAACTGACAGAATTGATTCTGTTGATATAACTGTCCCTTTTCTCATGTCAATTTATCTTCTCAGCAAATTATAAAGCTGTTCACCATAACAATAATACATTGGCAGCTCAACCTACTTCTGTGTCAGTTACATTCCAAGCGTAGTTATGCTGCATCATCTACAATATTTTCCTAAAGTTCAAAGTAAAACACCATATCTTCCATAAAGGAAACACAGCTGTCTCATGTTCTTTTATAATTCAAAAGATGTAGCTCCCTCTCAAGCTGCACAGAATCCTGCATAGTAAATTTCAGTCAACAGAGTAGGCTGCCCTTCTGCAGATGTCTTTCATAAACCCTTAGAAATGTTCATGGAGAATCTTGGCTGTGAACCAGAGATTTAAAGTATCTTACCACAATGTGCAGTCAACAGCATTGACTGTTATCTACTGCAAAATGTATTTGAAAAAGGAAGTGCTTTCTGGAACAATGCACCTTTGTTGATAAACAATGGACTAATAGAAGTGTAAAACTGCATGCAGATATGTCAGTGAAGTTCCCATCTATGCACTTAATTTGTGTGTAAACCATAGTTTATAGAAGAAATAAGGGACTAACATTTTTGAGAATCAAAATTTCATTCTTCTTGCACTTCATTACAAAAATATGCTTCTACGCCCTTCCTTTGTACACTATTTAGGTAGTAATTAAAAGAAAGAAATCACCCAGTTTTTGCTAATTCTGATCCAGTGAAGTCAATTAGTATTTTATTTGCCCTCAGAATTTTAACACATAATTCCCACCTTAAGTTGAAAAATGGAATTCAGGGTTGGTGTGTTTTCTTTTTTTAATGGCATAGTGCACATCCTCTATTTCTTCCAGAAAGAGAACAGTATACATTTACTTTCACATTTGAAATATATACTGGCAGATAGCTATAATCTTGACAAGTAATTTAAACATTCCCTTCTTGCTCATGTACCAGACTTTAGTTTTAATTTCTAAAAGTCATCTAAAATGACAGCTCTTACAAACATATTGTCACAATTGTCACAATTGTCAATATACTGATTATTATGATGTAATGCAGGCCTTAATTTAGTCATTCAATATGTCCAAAAAGATTCCAAAGAGAAAAAAGTTTTACTTTTCTTTAAAAAAATATACAGCAAACTTTTCCCAAAACTTCTTAATTAAGCATATAGTTTCTACATTTCCTCATATCCCAGATTCACAGAAATTGAATTAATTAAAAAAAAATGAGGTTGATACCACTCATAAACAGTGCTGAAACCCTTTCTAATTCTACCAAAGCCTTAGGCTAACAAAGACTTACATCTAAGCATGGCTAAGTGCATACATAGATCTCATGGCTCATTTTATATGCAATACAAAATCCTAAGTTCTTGTTTTAATGCAAACTGCAGCTGTGTGCATTCTTTCTTATTGGTATTTTTGCATGTTTAAATAAAACCACTGTATATAAAGCTTTGATTAAAAAAGGGCAAATTATTACACATTTTGATAAGTCCTATGCATGTTCATCTATGTGCTACTGGGGCTTAATGCTTACACAGCATAATACACTAAAAGAGAGAGTAGCCACCTGTCCCTTGAAAGGAGAGAAAAGACTCAATAGAACAGTACCTGATCAATGACCTCTCTAGTTTTGTTAAATTATGCTTAAATTAGGCAGTGCTTGTATTAAATATAAATTTGAAGTAGCAACATTTTACAGCTTATTGTGTCTCCTGTATTTGTATACAACATATACTCATTACCAAAGATTTCTGGGACCTTTTGTTCTTCATGACTGCCTTGACCCTATAAAGCAACATCTCACATAGCAAGATTCATAATAAGCATCTTTGGCAAAGGATCCACCACACAATGCAGATTTAAGGGCACAAGACTAAAACTCAAGTCTCTCATTTAATAAATCTATATCTGTTTAAAACAAGAAGATGCACACTAGAGAAGCAAAGCTGATTTCAACTCAATATTTAATATATTACTCAATCTCAAAGATCCTGAATGATTTAATGATTAAGTTAACATATCCCTCCTGTAGCACCAACTCAGTTTATATGATGTTATACTGAATTTCAGACTCTAACCTAACTTATCTCTTTGGTCAAGCACTAAAAGAGTAGGCATTTTGTAGGACTAGGCATATCAATTTTTTTTTATGTTTTCAATTTCACTGATGAGTTTAATGGGTCTTAATGGCATCATTATAGATGTGAGTGTCCGTTGCATGACAACTTTGGTTACTGGCCCTTTTGTTTTCCTGGAAATGTTCTATCCAAATTATATTAAATCATTTCAGAGCAAGGACACTGCTCTGACCTATATTGTCAAAAAGCAAAGGAAGCTCCACCAACTTCTTATGTTTCTTACAAAATCTATTGCTGTCTAAACTGATAACTCAGGATTTAAATCTTATTGAAGATATCACATAAATATTAAATGCTAATAGGCATTTTCACTTGTCTTTGGATAACAACAAAGGTCAACAAAATGGATAATTGCCTGTAAATTTTGCTTCTGTGAAGAATTTACAACATAAAGTAAGTATTTTAAGAGTTGTGGTTTCCCTAGAATTTTAATTGTAGCTTACATTTATGCAGTACGAACATCTGTAATGTTAGTACATCTGTATTTCAGAAAAAGACTAAATGAGACATCTCTGTGACAGAAGCTATAGAAATTTAATGTAAGTTGAGATTTTAATTTAATCCTATACGTGAAACTCAAACTTCTGGTGGATTTCATCAGGGCTGCTCTGGTGTGTGCAGTCAGTACACTCAAGTCATTAATTCCCTGCATGATTAATGAATTGTCCATCCTGTGAGATAGACTGGCTTCAGAAAATAGACTATTTTGAAAGGTAATTACAATATTAAAATAAGCAGTTTCCCAGATGAGACTTCAAATTATGAAAACAAAAATAACACAGGAAGAGAAGGATGAACCTGGAAATAAAGCAAGCATATAAATAAAGAAAACAAAAGAAGAGGATTAAGTTATTCTTCTGCATTGCCATAGTCTAATATCCAGTCATAATAAATGACAGACCAGATCATTCCAACAAGAAATTAAACGGTCATAATTCAGTATTTAAAGAGGGAAGAAAAAAAGTCTCTTCCTCAAACAAGCTCCTCAATGGTAAATATTCATTAGAAAAGTAAAGGTAAAATGCCCAAAAGAAGAGAGCCTAAAATCTACCACTCTAATAGAATTTTGAGGGCAATAAATAACCCAAGTTTTAAGTGGTTATGAAGTTATTAAAATACCTAATTCTTATGGTCAGTCCCTGTAATATTTATAGCAGGACTGAGCATTTTATGTATCTGGGAATGAGGACACTCACAAGTTCAATATTATATTAATTGTTGTTTTTATATCTCAGAACTGCAGCCAAATGAATGACAAAAAGCAGGTTTTCATTTTTAGAAGAGCAAATTGCCACTCTTCAAATTTAGTCTCATGAGTTATTTAGAACTAAACTAAGGGTTTAGGTTGAAACTTCACTGCAATCACATATTTTTGATTTATAAAACAAAAAAATGGAAACTTAGATAAGTGAGTGTTTGAGAGGAAGAGGAAAAAAGGTTCTACATTATTTAACCTTGAAAAAAATACTTTTTCTGTAAAGTACTTTAATAATCTATTGATTAATTTTAGAGTTATTCATCTAGATGAATAAAAATAATTCACCCTTTGACTCTTTTTGTCAAGTACATTATGATGTCTGAAAGACGGAAAAAAAGGTCTTTGTTTTAAAAATGTCAATGTTGAAATATATGAAAGCTTTGTCTTGCCTTTGCAATGCTGGAAAAAGTTCAGTTTTAGAGTAGAGTCACTGCCATATAAAGCAGCTCCATGAGAAGCCTGTGTATGATCATCAAGGACTGAATAAAGGTCCAAGTGATGATTAATGAAAGTTTATAGTACTGTGGATATGAAATGTTGAAAAGTGTCAAGATTAAGAAATACTTTTTAAATTCAGAAGTTGATTGCACCCCATAAAGCCAGATGTTCCTATGTCTAAGTTTTCCAACTAATCTCTTGACTTGACAGAATAATAAAGTATGAGGAAAGGAGCCTTCTAAACACAGAATTGTTAGTTCATGATACATATAATCTTGTCTTTGTGACATAAGAAAATAACACTGATGGACAGTGGTGTGTCCTGATTGCCTGCAGGTCTAGTGCAAGCTGCTGATTTTCATATAGATGTCAGGGTCTTAGAAGGCATCATTTTTCATAAATGTGATGCAAATACCTTATGTACAAAGTGACCTTGCACTCACGACTCAATTTCCTTGAACATATCATAGAAACAATATAAATACATATTAACTTTTCCTGGGCTGCACATGGTGGTTAATACATGGGCCTTTCTACCACACAATCTGTGACAAGTTGCACAAGCAGCTCATTGGTGTAGCTGGTGAGGCCAAGCGCAGGACAGTCAATAAAGAGCAGAGGCAGACAAGTCTGGGTGCACCGCTGAGACGGTACAGGCCCACCTGGTTCAGGGCGTGCAGTATAGGCCTCCCACCAAGGCACTGATCCTGCTGGCCCAGAAGCTACAATAAGGTGGACACCAAGAACTGCCCCAGGGTGTTTTTTTCCTGCACATGCTAAATCAAACTGTCTGTTTCAAGAATCTCAAATCTGAGGGCTTTGGCTGGAGAGCGGAGGACCCTGGACAGGCATAAAGATGAATGTGATTATCTGAGCATTTTCTGTGGAATCATGCACATTTCTTCCCCTTACTTTCACAGCTAATCTAAATAAAATTAAATTGAATACAACTTGTGTGTGACCAATTCTTCTTCGGGTAACAGTCAAACTGAATAATTGGGACTATTACCTGTGAGAGGCTTATATCATTTACGTCTCTTAAAATGTTGCCACACTCAATTTCTGAACCGACTGTTCTCTTTTCAAATCCATATAAAAAATTGTTATACTTACAAGTATTGCCTGAGTAGGAGAAGGAAGCTTGTTCTTGAGTCTTTCTGGTAAGTGTAAATAAATGAATGAAACTAAAAACTAAAAAATATTACACTTGTCCTACAATTTGATGTTCTGCAATAGTATTTGTTATGCACAAAATCTTGTTGGGATAGAAAAGAAAAGCCTCATGTCAAAATTATTATTAGTCCAATTAATGCTTTAACAGACTAACAGTCTAAATATTGAAAAGTCTCATTAATACTATCAGTAACTTATTTATTTAAAGAAATTTTTCTAATACCAATTTTCTTTATATGTCCAAATTTTAAGTGTCCTTCTGTACCCTGAGATCAGCACTTCATTCTTCCTAAATAGACAGAGAAAAAATTTATTGTGAGTCATTCTGCCCCTCTAGTGCTCTCTGGTGAGGCCCCACCTGGAATACTGCATCCAGCTCTGGAGTTCCCACCACAAGAAGGACATAAATCTTCAGTACAGAGGAGGTCCATGAAAATGATTAGAGGTATGAGGAATGGCTGAGACAATTGGTATTTCTCAGCCCAGAGAAGGAATGGCTCCTGGGTGACTTAACTGCGGCCTTTCAGTTCGTGAGGGGAGCCTATTAAAAAGCTTCAAAGGAATTTTGACAACATCAAAAGGTGGTGATAGGACAAGGAAAGTCGTATTAAACTAAAAGAGAGTGGGTTTAGATAAGATATTAGGAAGACATTTTTTACTGTAAGGATGGTGAGGTGCCAGACTGTGTTACTGGAATCTGCGGATAGCAATCCCTGGGAGTGCTCATGGCCAGGCTGGATGGGGCTGCAAGTGACCTGGTCTAGCAGACAGTGTTCCTGCCCACAGCAGAGAGATTGGAACTAAGTCATCTTTAGAGTCCTTCCAACCCATACCACTCTATAATTCTATGACCAGTATCCTGAGAACAACATGATACCACTCTCCTTCCTCAGTCTTGAGTCATCCTTGGGCTATTGGATGCTTTCTAAAGAGAATCTTTGTTTTTTCTCATTGGTTCCCAGCCTTCTCAAGACCTGATTATCATAGAGGCCCAGCATGTGTTGCACAGGAACTGCTTGGGGTTGTCAAACCTTTGGTATACATGATAGTCATATAGTGACTTGAACAGTAAACAAAGAAAAGATAAAAACAGCTCAGGTCAAGATGCTTCAGAAGAGTCCTAAGAGAATCCAGCTGTCAGAACAATACACAGCCATACAAGGCCTATGACCACTTCCCAATAATAAGGCAAAAGTCATATTTGCTGACTTTTTAGTTGCAATCAGTACGGCCAGATGGACACTAAAGAAACATGGAGGCACTAGAAATAGGAAGCGAAGAGTACTTATCTATGAAGCTAGTTCTCATTTAACTTCTTCCCATAATCCTTAGTATTTCATGTAACTTAGTATTTCATGAAAATAAAGTAGGTAAAATGAACACCTCATATAGGCATGCGGTGGTCAAAGTGGCAAAATACTCTAATTTTATTTTCTGTAGTGCATGAAGGGAGATTGGCATGCAGCTGTGGATGGTGAAAAAGTTTAAAATATAAGTCAAATTACTCCCACTCTGCAGCCAAATTGAGAACCCCATGGGTCTTATAAGAAAAAGTATTTCTAGACTGAGTTTTCCTGAGTATCTGCCACTCTAATTGCTCATGTTTAGATATGCAAAATGCAAATATCTTAAAAGAGTTGTTCCTTAACATTAGAATAAAAATTTGAAATGCTGTCATTTAAAGTCTGAGTCAGTTATGTTATTTCATCTTTTAAGGGTGATAATAAGACAGTCCTGAAACGCCTTTAAAGAACAACTCATCAATACAAAGTAAGGGGATAAACAATAAACATTTCAATTCAAATTACAGGTGATCTTTTTCTGAGACTTCACTTTCTCCTTTCTTCCTCCTGTTTCTTCCCTTTGAAAATGTATGAAGGTAGATATCAAAATCTGCCAGTAAAGGCTCATTTTGCTGCATAGTTTAAATATAATTGTAGTCAAAGAATCTATGCAGATTACTCACAGAACCATTTACCTTAGCTTTCACCTTCTATGGAAGGTGGATTAATATTTTGTTCAGCTATATATTGTACAAGAACTTCCTTCTATACATCCAATTTTGTGTCTCCTTTTAATTCTACTGGATTTATCACATTAGGCATTTAATTTTTTAAATTGATTTCATTTATCTGTTGTGACTTTTCCCCCTTCTTCAGTATATCTCTAAGAAATTTCTTAATAATTTTATACAACTTTCATTTCAAAGTGTTTGACAAATACCAAGAAACTACCATTCTTTATGTAATGAGGATGATGATGATGATAGTAATAACAATAACAATAATTTTTAAGTTTCCAACACATAGATAATATTTTTTCTCCACCACAAAAATCTCTAACCTGACTAAGACATGAAAAAAAAAATACCAGCAGCTGAAGTCAATGATAAACACATAGAAAGTGTATTGTTCCCCTATTTTTGTGACAATGGTAACTATCAGAGCAGATAAAAAAAAAAAAAAAATAAAGAAGAGTTAAGTATTTTAATTGTTTAGAACTTTTTGGTTTTGCCTTTTTTTTAATTAGCATAGAAAAGCAAATGAAATGCACAAGACTCTCATTTACAGGAGGGGGCACTAGATTATCTACTAATTCTTTCTGGCACTAAACCCTGTATCTGTGAAACACATATTGAATCTTAAAAATTAGAAGAGTTGCTTCTCTCATTCAAAAACAATGCCTTTCTTACTGATGCCTGACACTAGGAACTGAAATTCTCTCTTTAGTTCTTTACTAGGAACACATGACCTCTTCTATTCTGTGTATGTTCTGGAGATTACTGGCATATCTAGACAATGAGGAGCAACACCTCTGAGATAGTCAAGTCAGTACCAAACACCTCATTAAATCTGAGTTCTGAACATCACACATCTGCTTTACAGTTTGAACCACTGGAGAGCACACAGTGTGGATATGAGATAAAAAATGAATGACCACCAGAGCCCTTCCCCTTTGTGCCACATAACTACCATGCTGGAGTTAAAACACTCCTGTGTTTCAAACTGAAAAACATCCAGAGATATTTATGCACTCAAAAGCATGAATATTTGCAGTGAGCAAGGATTCCTATTGTTAGGGATGTACTGTTTCCAATTCTAGACCTAGGCTGGTATGACACTGAACTGAGCCCTGTAGATAAACGTGAACTGATGTGTGTGTAAAGGAACACTGGACCAAACTCTACCAATTTATAAGAGATCATACTCTTGATCATTGAGTTTCCATATGCTAAGAAATCCCCAAAAAAACAAGGACATAGTTTTTCAGTGCGTTTAGTATCTTTTGGAAAATAAATATTATACAAAGAACTTTAAAAAGCAATATTTGTGTCAAACCTTATGGAAAATGAGACCAGGAATTTTGTTTTCTTAAGTTAAAGCATAAGCAAGTGTAAGTGTAAAAGTTATTCATGTCAATTTTTAATAGACAGGTGTATGTAAAATTACAATTTATATATATATATATTTTTATTTTTTTTAACTGAATACTGCTCTCAGAGATGAGAATATACTTTGGGATACTGCATGGGCCTGACTGTTAGCCACCTGCTGTTTCCAGTAAATCAGCCAGTGAACAAGCCAGGACACAGCATTTTCATCTCTCCATGATTTGACACCATGTATCCGAAATGAACATTTGTTATTTAACTTTTCAAAAAACGACATCACACTTTCCATAAACAGAGGCTGTACTGAAGATCTGAGAGCAGTAAATGTCTAAAAATATGATACAGCAAGAAACTATGAAATAAGAAGAATGTATAAGATTCTCCACAATACTATAAAAGCCCATAATCTACTTTTTAACTAGGGGCAATTATTATTATTAAAAAAACAAAAGGTGATTGATAATTGAAAGTACTTCAAATTGATTTTGCTATATAAATCTGTGTTACTCAAAAAAACTCCTTGGATTCAAAAGTCTTCAATTTACAGCTGAAAGAGACATAAAAAAAAAGAAATTAAACAAATGTTTGTTCCTTAGAAAGTAAAACTAAAGTTTTCATTGTCCTATAAGCAAATATAACTTGTTCTTAACCCTCACATCTTTGCCTCTCCCTCTGCCACAAAAAATGATCCAAATAGACCTTCTTAATAATGTTGGCTTTTACAAGGAACACAAAATATTTATTATAATATTTCTTTTTAATAAAATTAATGGAATTGCTCAGTATATTGACTAATAAATATGAAAACTTTGCTAGAGAAAAAATACACATTTAATAAAATTTATCAATATTCTGTGGTTTTAGAATGAAATATCTTACTAATCTAGGAAATTCTGGTATCCTGGTTGAACAGACAGCTCATTATGCAGATTTTGCAGACTGGAGTAGATTTTAAGTGTCCCTTACAAGAATGATTTTTATTTACTTTACCACAATACATAAAGTATAACAGCAAAAATTGAAGTTGCCAAAAGAAACCTTTGTTCATGAAATTTGACTGGAAAGTGAAATATTCAAAATTACGCAGTAAAAAAAAATCAGTTTTAAAATATCTTGTATCAGAGTCTATTATCTGTTAAATATGATGCCTTTACTGATATTAATGGTAATGAGATAATGTTATCTGAACACCTTGAGCAACTCTTCTGAAAAATATGAGTTGAAAACTTTGCAAATACTCAGATCTAATAGCTGATAAAAGACAGTTGGTCACTAATTTACATGCTATACATTAAGACTGACCTTTAAAGTATTGACTCATAAGAATGTAATTATTAGAAAGTTAACTAGAGATGGGCAGCTGAAAGCAAGCTTAGACTACACAACTGTGCCAGTATTCTTTATCCCAACCCTTAATACCCATTCTAGCATGACTCACCAAACAAATGTTGGGCTTACTGAGCTACAACACCACCTGATGATGTAATTTTGTTTCAAATGTTTAAAAAAAAAAATATTTTATCAAGGTATACTAGGAAATACCCCATTAGAAAACATGAAAAGATTTGTGTTAACTGCTAATGCAGTTTTAAAGGCTGTATAAATATCAAGTGTCATTTACATTTGTAAGTGAATATCAATGCAAAATTTTTTTTCAGCTAAATAAGAATTCAACCCTTTTCAGAATCTTTATTAACCATACCTGCAACTTATGAAAGTTGTGTGCTTGTATAGATGCAGGGCATATACTATAAAAACAATTTACTTTTGCACACATAAAAGCATGTGCACACAAGGAAACACTGTTCAATGTTTTTTCTTATGAATATTTATTTGTTTTGTATTTTCTTGATCTATTTAATCACTATTAGTACTCCAACTGGGTATTTAGTTCTTATTTGATATATACTCCTATACCTTCTTTATTTAGCCTATAGCATTTTGTACTCTCTGAAATAAATTTCACATGTTCAAGTTCACTTTGATTTATCAACATTATTTTGAAGTATATTGCTGTCCTTTAAAAAGCCTATAACCCTCCAAATTGACAATATTGATATTTATGTATAATCCTTCTTCCACTGAGATATTGCAAAAATATTTAACATTACTGGGCCTAGATCCATTTAAGATGCAACACAACATGACTAACAGAGACTAAACAGTACATATTCTTTGTGTGCCTTTTCCCAATTAAGTGCACCACATATTTACAGATAACACTGACTCTTTTTTCTACTAGTTTGTAATAAAAAATTGCTTAGTAAAAAAATTTAATTTTTTTCATTCAGTAGTTTTTCATCACTTACTCCATTATTTTTACATGGTTCAGAACTAACTGTCTCTATTACAACTCTCCAGGTGTCCCTTTCTTTTGCCCTCTGTTGCTTTTGTTTCACTGAGGAACCATTTTTTCTTGTTTTCTCTTTCCTTGTAATGTAGTTACAAGCTCTCTCCATCATTGTCTTTTATATCCTTTGGTAATTGTAATTCAGCAACTGTGATAGCCTTTCTTACTGTATTCTCAAAGCTTCTTAGTATTTTATGCTTTTATTCATTAGTCATGTGGTTCTTTTCTCACCTTTTGCAAAATTTCTTTCTGCTCTGTATATCTTTATGACTGCACCAGGAGCTTTAAAGGTCTCTTACTGTGATATATATCTTTCTTTTGAAATAGGGTAGCCTGCTATTATGTACTTGATATATTCACTTCCACTTACTGCCAGATCTCCTGTGGATTATATTAACCCCTTCTTTTTTGAAGTGGTTTTGGTAGGTTTTTTAATGCCTGATGTCCTTCTCCCCAGTCTTGATGTCAATTTACCCATAAACAGGAATAAAATTCCATTCAAACTGCCTTAATCCTTCATATTTTTAGACAAATACTTTTTTTTGCATAAAAAATAAATATCTTCATATGCCTATATAATGCCATTCTGCTCTTTCAACCAATTTCTTGATAAATTAAATCCTTCTTTTCATCAAATAGTCTTTTACATGTAGCTATTTTTTTCAGGTTTTCTGAATACAAAGAATGCCTTGCTCTTCTACTTCAACATTCAGTGTTTGCAGCACTAGTCTTTTCCTTTCTTTTTTTTTCTTTTAAATTCAGATATATATTAAAATATAATACAAAGGGAAATATTTTTATTTTGCTTAGATCAATGCAGACAAATAGGTATTCAGGACAAATAGGTATACAGTACCTTCTTTTTTGTCTATCTTATTTAGCACCAAAAAAATACCAATTATTTATCTGGCTGAGTACTGTTGTTCCCAGTGGCATCTTACTCCAAACTCTGATTTTTCTCAGGTTTAGTTGCAAACTTCTGTTCCCAGCATTTGTCCCTAGATTTTTTTCATGGGAAAACGTGTATATATTCTCTTGAATGAACCAGTTACTTGTATCGAATGGTTTTCAATCTGAGCACCACAACAGATACTCCTACCATGAATTCTGAGCCACTAAAGTTGAAATCTATGCCCCATGTTTCCAGGTGAACCCAAACGAAAATCAGAGACCAGGAATACAAGATATTTTGCAAAGTAATGTGGACTTCATTGTGTAAACTGAACTAGGCTATTGAAACCACCAGGTTCATGTTTACCCTTTTTGTGTATGGGTAGCAACATTTGCACAAACTAAGAAGAAAAGTCATATTAAATAGATCGGACTTTTATTTAAACCAAGTTGCATCACTTTTAAACAGCAACACATACTTGAAATTACAAGTTTAACAATTTAAGATTTCTGTGGAATCTTTATAGAGCAGAATAATAAAATGTACTGCTCTGCTTCACAGTTTTGGAGAACCTCTGTGCAAAATCACCAAAACCAGATGGAATGGCAACATTTCTGTAACACTCCAATTTATGTCTTTATATGCCTGATGCTCAAGAGTAGAGCAATAAAAATAATTTCCAGCCTATCTAGCAAAGCTGTGGCTTCGTAGTTAGTGAAATTTTCAGTATAAATGTAACTTTCAGCTACCTAGTTTAAATCCATTAAAAGCTGGTGGAAGGTCTTGCTATTAGATTCATTGTAATTCAAAGCTAAATGAAAAAATAATACTCTAATGACTATTAGCCTTTGCCTCTGTCATAATCATCTCTCATTTCTCTCCCATAGGAGCTGAACTCTGCTTTAAATTGCATTCAACACTGTAGCAATTCCTTAATTCCACCTTATTATAGAATTCCCCTTTTATAATTAATTCTCTGGAAAACACGTACCTCAAAAATAACCAAAATACAAACAAGCAAACATGCATGCATTTTGAGCTTGAATCTCATATTCTGTAAGTTACTTAGGATTGGAAAGTTAGGTAAAAAGTTGGAAGCTTCAGTTCAGAATTGTTTTGATTCTTTTTCTTGAAAGGCATAGTGTCAGTTACTAAACAGAAAATAAGCCTTATACAAACAGTCCTTCACCTTACCTTTAACTTCCCTTAGGACATTCAGGACAGCACATTCTTGCTCAGAAAATAGAGATGGTTTAAGTTTGTCCTCTGACATAAAAAATGATGGGGAAAAGAATTTCTGCAGCAGTGCAATATATCCACATGAAAGATGTCAAAACCTGTGTTATATGCTTCAGCAAGAAAGAGTATGCACTATGCAGTAGGTAATTTTTCTGCAGGTTCAAAGACGCTAGTCTGGATACCAAAAAGGCTGATGGAGAGATGTGAAGCTGCCAGCAACCTACCTATCAATATAGGTATCAAATATCAAAATATCCTTACTTACAGAAATATCCAAAATTCTACATAGCAAAGAAAGAAGAACGGAATTCACTTAATCAGGATAGATCTTCATTAATAAGCTTTTAAGTAGAGGATAGAAAAGTAGCTGAAGATGAAAAAGCCTCACAAAACAACCAAATAAATCTGCCATTGAAAGTATAGTTTGCATCTTATCATTTGTTATGATTAAACATTAGATAATGTCAGGTGAAATCACTTATTCAGAGAATTGTCAAAGTTGGGAGACCTTTGAGATCATCAAGTCCAACCATCAACCTGGCACTACTACTCTAGTCCCTAAACCACTAAATTACATCACCTAGTGCCAGATCAAACATCTCTTAAACACCAGCTAGGTGTTTCAGATCTTCCCTGGACAACCTACTCCAATGCATGACCACCCTAAGAGTCAAATTATGCATGACCTATTGTATGCAGAAGAAATAAACATACAGTAAATGTACATGACTGGTTTATTTTTATTTTTTACTGACTGTTAGGTCATGGCCAGAAAGTTGTGGGTTGTCAATAGTCACCTGCATCACTGGCAAGTAATTATAAAAAAATTGTTCTGACACTAGTTTGACCTTGTGTGGATCCTTAATATAATGGAATTGCATTAGCAGGTTCAAAAGATGCTTAATTGTTTGTTTTAGTCACTGATAAAAATTCATTTTACAAGTGAATTTGCACCCTACATATCCTAATGTGTCACAGGCAAAACAGATGGACAATCACAAAAAGAAGCATTAGTTTGTGAAGTTATGATTAGCCTGTAGGGCCCATATAAATATGGTTTTATCTTGTCAAAATTTATTAATTTAAAGGATTTCATTCATGTATTCAAAATATTATACTTTTAGCTATTCTAGCCTGAGACATAAAAGTTGAAATTATGAATGCATGTAGTTTACTCAGCATACAAAACATACTAAAATTTTTAATTCAGAATCTAGGAATGACAGTGATGTGGGACTATCTCTTTAGGGATCACTGCTCTCCCCCAACATGCCACTTACATTGCCAAATAAAGTAAACGTGGCAAAGACTCAAAACATATGAGAAGAAAATGTGAAGTTTTAATAACTCGGAATGAAACAATCATACATTTTGCAGTTTAGTTGCTCTTTGGGGTTGGGTTGGTTGTGATGGTTTTTCCCTGCCTTGTTTTGAACTTTATGCTATCCTAATACACCTTCCCCCACCATACAGCTCACGCAGCATAAAACTTACTTACGAGTTCAGTCACTGATGTTTCAGTCAAGACAAGAGCAATGTCTCCCCTACTACTCCAACAATTGCCATCCTGAGACTGTAGTGAATGACCACATCAATACGAGTGCAGTATTCCGCTGCAGTAAGCACACTGAAAGTGCTCCCTGTTAAATCATCAAGCCATCTCCCTACCCCTATTTTATTCTCCAAATCTGCTGTAAGAGACTTCCAATTTTCTATTCCTACTTTTCTTTCTTTTTGTTACACGTTTTAAGTATTCATTAGTAAAATCCCCCAGGTCTAGACTATTATTTACCTGGTTTCTACAAAGCAGAGTTACAAATAAGCCACACTGGAAGCACTCTATCTGTTTCATCAAAGGAGGATTAAAGTGACCCATGGAAGCACAAAAGCAGTAGTCTGTCTAAGAGGGATGTGGGAAAAGCAGAGTACTGCTCTTGCATATAAAGATTCAAGAGAACTGTTTTTCAATTTGCTTCTGAATGTTGATAAGACTTTGTGAAATAATATAATCCTATCTCTGTTGAGAAGAATATACATTAAAAGCCCATCCAATGTATAACTGCTCATTTGATAACTGCTGAATATCTGACTCCAGATGAGAATAACTTCATGCATATTAAAAAGTACTATCAGAATAATGAAAATACGTGGCTTCAGAGAAGGTTTACAAATGTTTCCTTTTGCAGTGCTCCTGAACATAGGAAGTGTAAGAAATTAGGAGCAGCTTCAGAAAAGTTTCCTCAAAAGAAATGCTTTTAACCACCTTTTACAACAGCAACAACCAAATACTGTCTTCCTGACATTGTGTATTAATCAAAATAAAATATTTCATACCATCACAAGAATGCATTAAATTAAGGATACAGTATAAAAAATATAAAGGAAATAAAATAACTCTGTGAAGTTTCTGCACCTACTGCAGAAGGGGAAAAAAAATGTAGATCTTTGCATAGGTACCATTATTCAACATACAAGTACCTGAGAAGACAACTGATCAGGCTTTATTTTGACAATAAAGTTGTTCTATTCCTTCAAGAAACAATATTTCCCTCCCTATGTGCCTTGTTGTTGTCTTCAACTCTTGTGTTTCCTGCTCACTAACACAGGGGAAAAAAAAGCTTGGTTTTAACTTGTATCATTTCCTGGTGCAGTTCCTTTGTGACTGGGCAAATGCCTGAGCCAACACCAGGTAGGGAATAAGTCAGAAATAGAAGTGGGGACATGTTTTTTTTTCAAAAGCAGCATCACAGTGGCCATGTAAATTGTTCATTTGTATCACAGTGAGCCAAGGGGATTCTGTGCCTGCACCTGTCTTGTCTGTTGCAAACACATGCTGGAATTTAACAGATAGTTTTCTCACTGAGGCTTGACTCCACTATGTAGTTATAAATCACATGTGCCAGATAAGCTTTAGCATTTAGTATTCTAGAGGAAGACAGGACAATCATATCTCTGCTCCTGTACAATCCCTGTGAGATGAATGGGACAACTTGAGCCTGATGAAGGAAGATCTTCAACCCATGAGCTAGGATTGGCCATATCAGCCAACCTGCTCAGGAGAAAGGTCATACCACTGCCTACCCATAAGGAAGAAAGAGAACTCAGGAGATGTTTGGGCCTTAAACAGATAATTGGTAATAATAAATTCCTGTGTGTTGTTTCTGACTGAAAACAATGATTTCTAAATTAGGAAAAAATGGAAAAGATTTTCCTCCCATGAGGACAGTCAGGAAATTAAGAAGGTTGTCCACATAGATTGCTTAGACTCCATGTTTGGATAAAGGCCTGAGTGACCCTGCCTCACCTAAAAGCTGAGTCTGCTTTCAGCAGTAGATTGGACAAATCTGCTCCTGAGTTCCCTTCCATGCAGAACTATCCTGCTTATAAGGTTTTGTCATTTTGTCTTTTGTTTCCTTACAAGCCGGTTATGTGGACACATACATAACTTATTGAATTCTGGAGTTAAACTCTGGATTTACAGCTTGGATTATTTCTATTTCCATGGATATGACAATTTCTAGGAATCACATTCTCCTTTTACTAAGCACTAAATTGAAATGCCACAAAATAACTTTTATAAGAAACATAGACTGCAAAATGTCTACCCTTGAGTTACAGATTTTCATCAGATTTTCATCATGTAACTCATGTTTAATGTGTCTATTCTGACTGCAAATTTGAGGCATGTTTGTCGTTTGTTGCTGCACCTTGAACTGAAACCTGAGAAATTAATGCAGAAAACCCCAGCGAAACAGGGTACTCACTATGGAAGGGCCTTCTATTTCTTCAGAAACACACAAGAACAAGTAGTAGAAAATAACACAAGAAAAACCTCCGCCTCTACTGGTAAGCATATGATTTGACATCTTATTCCTCTCTTACATTCAAATCTTTCTCATGGTTCAGTAAGAATTTGAGAGTACCAGATGTAAAGCCAGTTTCAACGTCCTTTTCAGATGATGATTGCCAGGTAGAATCACACAATAGAACAATGAAGAACATGTCATTAACCTCCACAGTCACTTAACAAATTCCCTGCTTAAACACTCATTGTGCCTGAACTGTACACATTACAGAATGCTTCTAGGAGGGTTCCAAATGACCTCATGGAAATGCCACAGGTGTAATGCTGAATCACCAAGAAAAAAATTAAATTACAGAAGTAAACAGCAAAGGACAGAAATACCTCGCTTCTATGGAAAGCTTTTTTTTTCCCAAGAAAGCCAAGAACTTCATTTTTGTTCTCAGTCCTTCAGAAAAAGATAATAATGATAACAAACAATGGATGGATTATCAAAGGCTCAAACCAGACAATATTTTTAGCATTAGTATTCCTCCTATTCCAGAGTTTCTGCTCTCCCTGTTCCACAGTTAAGCATTATCTCTGTTACCTTCTGTTCCCTGTTTTAGAAGAAAAGGATTTAAGAACTCCAAAACTTGGCTGATTTTTGCAGTGACTTTTTTATTGGTTTTTTGGGTTTTCTTTTGTTTGTTTTTTTTAAGGTGTGTTTTTTGTTTGTTTTATTTTGTTTTTGCAATTAAATCCAATAAAAATTAATTCTATCCACTATCAGTAAACAAACACTCTGATAATTATAGGAGGTTTTTATGACTGCACTTTGCTTTTCTATTAACTGAATAAAATTTTCTACCTATTTGGCTACAACTACAACATTCTTCTGAAATAATTTTTCCTATGATAAGCAGTATCAATTTTGCTACTATTATTTAAATTTAAATTCAAGTGTTATCAGATTACAAACTTTTTCATCTGGGGCTTTTAGCATACTTATTAAAATCATATTACTCATAAAGCTTACCTTCCTGAGTCCTTCTTCTTAGCATTAAACACAGATTTAAAAACTTTGCACTAGTGAGAAAACAGTAATATCTAAAGCAGTGTCAACAGTCTTCATTACTAAAACAGAGATTATTATATTTGTCACTTTCTAATTTGAAGTGATTTTTCAAGAAAATAAATGCTGGGCCTTAGGTGGGATTTTTTTTCTTCTTATTTTAATCTCTTCTTATGAGAACCTCTGCTTCTTGTCTTGTCTGTTTTGGTTCTTTTCCTTCAACATATTGTTACTTTCGTTGGTACTTGTACTATTGAGGTGTGATTATCATCCCTGTGCTGCCACATATATGTCAGGCAGAGGTTTTCCTCTGTAGTCTTCGATATGAGCATTATTTAATCAAGTACATTAACTGAAAATAACTCTAACCTGTTTGGGCACTGGATAAATAAAATAACCACTTTGGTAAAAAGTTCTGATTGAGAATGTGTTTTATTAATGCATGTGTCTGTTGAAGATTAATTGTCATGACAGTAAACTTAATTTTTAAATGCCTCCTAAAGGCTAATTTTTATTGCAACTAAACTGGCAATGAAAGTGACCATATATCTGTCTATCCAACATGGATAACTGCATTTTCCACACCAAAAAACCCAACCCCAGAAAATACCCTTTTCCATAATAGGTATTATCTGCCTGCTCACCCTTACTTTAATTACCACTAGTTAGTATATTCTTCTTTAATATTTCTTACAGGTTCTGGTTATCATTTTGTTCTTTCACAGCACTAGTAAAATGGAATTAAGAGTCAGGAAATGCTAATTAGCAACTAAGCCCTCTAAATATGGAGGAAGGACAGCTGTCAACTTGTGTATTGGTTTGGCACAGCCTAGTTTTTGGTAGACAAAAAGGAACATTTCACTAGATCTTATTAACTTTCAGTTTTTTGTTTTATTGAAAAAATGGGGAAAATAATTTCTTCAAACAAATAATTTTCCTTCAGTTTCACTTCCAAAATTTAAGAAATGCTATAATTGAACTGAAGCTGGCAAGTGTTAGAATAAGCTACATGACAACAAGATGAAGGGCATCTACATAACTTTTTACTACTATTTAAATGAAAATGGCCTATCAAGATTTTCTTGGGAGAAAAGACTGTCAAAACTGAAATATTATAACAACTGACGACAAAACTATAGAAAGTTAGCGCTTCATAAAGAATTCCAAGTCTTGTCTTATGGATAATACCAGCCTATCCACTTGATGCACAATCTGGCTCTTTGTTTCACTTAGAAATAAAAAGTAGAAATATTTTTTTACACAGCAGATGTTCAGAAAAAAAGTTTGAGGCGTTCTTTTAAATCAATAGGTGTAATAGTCATATAAAGCTCCAAATTTTCTAAGAAAATTTTATAATGCTTATTATCAGATCAACGAGTAAGTTTTTAGTAATTTTGAAAATTAGGTAAATGTTTTTCTCCAGAATGAAAGATAAAGAACCTGGGTTTAGTTTGGATTAACTATAGTCTAAGGGCATATATAGTATTAACACTCTAAATCTAATTAACAAATTGCCATTAATTAAGCTTTCCAAAGCTGTTTTTCCCAACATATGGGGGGATACTTTTCCGTAATTGAACACATCAGTCCTATTTAGGGAATATAAATGACAAGCTAAAAAAAGAATATGCTCTCAGTCTGTTTCTCTACATGAGCAATTATTAAATTAGCATTGTAAATTTTCATGTTTTGCAAACACATAATGGGAATTTCCATATATAAAGTAATCTTATTATATAATTTGAATTCAGCCTTGTATTCATAGAACAAAAAAATGAAATAATTGTTTTAGCTCATAAATTAATAAATAAAACACTTTTAAGAAAAATCTAATGCACATTTAGCTATTCAAGTGATTCATAATGTCTGTATGTCATTGGTGTTACCTCACTAATAATTATAAATTATTATTTAAAATTTATTTTAGCTGACAGTTAGTTCAAAAGATTTCAGTTTAAGAGCTTGAAAAACTCAATGGCAATTATACTTATACAGGTAATTAACTATGTAGGTGGCAGTATAAATTAACTCAAATTAGAAAACACTATTTGCTAAATCTTAGACTTTTATTACACTTTGAAAAATATATTACTTATATGCAACACTTTCAGAAACCTAGTTGGATGCTTTTAAAACAATATAATTATCTAATTTTAGATCTTTCCTTATTATAAAATCAAAACCATTTTGTTTGGTCTCTGTTACATTTGGAGGGGCTTTACACTGATATGAAGAAAACAAGACTCTACTGACCTTAGTGTATCTAGCCAACCACTTGTATCACCTGTTGTTCACATGCTTCTGTCATACAGAACCTCCAGAAAGCTTCATGAGCCAGTTAAGAGATCAAAATTTTACTGGAGACCATAACTGTGATTTATGGGTTTGTATGCAACTCCTTTTCTGTGAATCGACAGCAGATTTAAACCAATAAAATAAACAAAAGGATTTGTCATATTGATATGTTTCTTGAATAGCATGATACTGTTATCATAAAACTACCAGACCAGAAAGCCGCAGAATTTATATTTAATGTATAAAATTTATTTATCCTATTTAATGGAATCTGATCTTGAAAGAGGTTATTTACTATTTTATTTCTTGTGCTTGTGTTACAACACCTACATAACACATCTACACTGAGATTAAGAATTGGAGAAGGCAGACTAGCAAAAATATTGTTCCTACTGCTAAGTCAACAAACAAAAAAACAGTCATAAACTCTCATTAAAGGTTCTATATTTGGAGTAAAACCAGCGCCAAAAAGTACTGCAAGTACTCAGCTAAGGATGTTTGATCTCCCAGATCAGGATGGATATTTCTAGGTAAGTGTATCACCAACCATACTCACATTATTTAGAGTCCATGCATACAGTTCTCAGTACGGAAACTCCTCGAGAGACAGCCCATGACCAACAGGTGTGCTCAATGCTAATTCCCCCTAGCTCTGTGCTGAAAGCCTCCATGCCTTTCACTTTCTGACATTATGAAACTCTGTGAAGACTTCACCAATCCTTACCAGTACAACAGTCAATTCCAGTCTGTTTCATAATATATACATTTTCCCTATAATAATGGTTAAATGGTTAGACAAAATGAGGCAAATGAGTCTACAGTGCCCTTCATCTGGATGCTACATCTTCGCAATATATTTAAAAACCATTTTACAGCTGCAATTGGAATATCAACATTTATGCCCTGGTCACAATTATTACTGTGAAGGGTTTTTTTTTAGCAAGACTACATATTCACAAAAAGAAAAATAACAAAAAGTTGTATTTTCACATTTCATCATCTTTTCTATCGCATTAAAATTGCAATATTTGACTTACCCTATTGTAGGTGGTTCAGAACCCTCTATTTCCAAATAATCATATTTTTCTTCCATTTGGAAATCTGTAAATATGAGTGAGATAGTATCACCAGGCTCTGCCACAATTGTCCATGTGCAGTCTGCATTATTATGATATTCATTAGGAAAGTTGGGGCTCGAGATGATTCCACTTGATCCTCTCATAGTTCCTCCACAAGCATCCTCAGCTGTGAAAAAAAGAAAAATAAATTAATATCACCCCTTAAAAATGTATACTTTCTTGCTGGGAATAGAAATTCATTACTGTTTAGGTGAACAATTGCTTAAAAAATTTTAACATGCTTGACTTGGAATTCTGCTCTGAAATTAAGGTGCTAAAAAAGTAATTGCTTCAAGTTACCAATTACTTACGGATAATTATACTTGTGCCAGCACATATTTTTATAATCTACTATTTATTAATAAGTATAAATCATTGTTTCAGTCAATTTACAATAGCATGCAAAATGTCACTATTTGTTCTTTTGCTTTAACCAAAAATGTTTTCATTAATCAATTCAAGTTTAATCCCTGTCATAAACAGTCTGACACATGAAGTGCAGCAGTCACATTATACTGAGAAAAGAAGCACGAAAATCTTACACATTATATACCAATTTTATTCTCATATTTTATTTTAGTGAATATCTAGTCATAAGGTTTATTCTTGAGAAATCATTTTCTCATTTTCAAACAGCTGATCAGTTTTCAAACCAAAGCCATTAATGAGTGATTTCATAATGTCAGATGTAAGATTCTTTCACAATTAAGATGTTTACATCAGTGTAAAAAGTTTTAATAGATCAAATATTTACAATTTTACCATAGGAATACATTTTTCATGTAATATGAAACTGTGAACTGTAAAGTTATTTGACCAATTATCACAATGATTTTTTTTTAACAGTGATCTGAAACCAAAATTCTCTGTTTTTTAGCACGTGATCTTAGACTGGATATACCAGGCAAACATTGGATATTCACAAAATCATTTCTAAAAGAACTTATTCTATGATGAAACAATTCTCAAATGATTGCTGTTCTGTATCTTCTTTATTAATAGTATATATATGCCTAATAACTCAAAAATTATTTTTGAGGATCTTATGTTAAAATTATTTCTGTGAGGTAATAGAATTAATTGTAAATTTAGTGCCTTTTCTTTCAAAAATGGAAATATCTTTCAAATAAATTGAATGGAAATATCATATTGCATTACTTATTCAGTTTATTAGCTAAATATTTGAAGCATATTTGAAGATTGTTTCTGCTCAATTAGAGTGGTAGTATGAATTAAATTTGCCTCAGAGTCTGAAAATCCAGTCAATACTGATGAAAAATGAATGATAAGGATAGGAAAAAAAAACAAAACCAACTTTAAGGAGTATAGGATCACAGAACAAAAAGTTTAAAGAATTCTGACGCACATAATGGCTCACTTCTAACAGAAAGAAAAAAATTAATGACTCTTACAGCAGTTTACAAGTTTAAAATGCCAGGTGTTGTCTTTTAAAAATTCTACTAAATTATGTCATGGCCAGATTATAAAAAAAAACAAACAAAAACCAAAACAACCAAATGCAAAGTAAAAACATATCTTAAATTCATTCCTACTAATTAGGCAAAGCACTTTGAATCTACTAAATATAATAAAACTGGGAAACCTCATCACATCTCAGGTTCTAGCCCCATACTGTGAAAGGAATAAAAAAATATATAGAAATAAATAAGAATATAATGTTTTCCTGCATTACAGACATTCAGAAAAATAATTTTAAATTGCTAATCTACAGTAGCAAACTTTCCTGCTGTATTGCAGAATTCATGTCCTGCTTTTCACAAATGAATTATAGAGAAATCTATCTTAGTTCCAAGAAATACAACAAACTGTTTACTAACAATGCTGCTATAGTATACCAAAATTTAAAAAATTAGTGTGGCATTGTTTAAAAATATAAACAATGTCAATGAGCGTGCAGTTTATTCTGAGCCACAGCTGTTTATTTTCCAAAGTGTGACTTTGCTACCCTCAGCAAAATGGCCCAAACAAATCATCATGGTTTCTATTCTGATTCATGTAGCAAATTTGCTGCAAATACAATTAATATCATCTACATTTAAGTGTTGCATATATAACCAAAAGCACACTCATCTTGGTATATTGCAAGCATTAAAACAATAAATAACAGAATTACTGTACTGTAATTTTATTTTCCTCTGCCTGCAATATAATTTGCTTGGTTCAAGTCTTGCAATCAGATCCCCATAGGTAAAAGCTCCCATCTGTGAGAAGACTGAAAAGCATTATGCCCATGCAAATGTTTGGTGCCTTAAGTTGTGAAGACAGTGTAAAAAAAGATTTGATTTTCAAGTAAATTGACAAACCCTGTTGACAAGAGTTCTACCACTAACTTCATAGTGTACAAGACCCTGACAAATAAAAGAAAACGTAGTAATTGTATCTTGTGCAACCTGCTTTTAGCACCCCTATTTCTATCACAATTGAAGCAGCATATTTCTTAGATGTCAGCTATGAAATGTTGCAAATAAAAGAATAACTGGTGTGGGAACATTTATAAAGAGTAACAGTGGCTGATCTTCATCAATGTGCAACAAACCCAGTAAGGAGATGTGAGCAAGCAAGAGAGGAAAGATAATCTTTGCTGTGATTTTGGTACAGATTCACAACAATCTCTTTCCCTGCCTTTCTGTAACTTTCTGAATTACCTCTAACAAACTACCAAGGTAGGAGTCCTCAGAGATACTTAAGTGCCTAACCTTCTTTTTCCATGGGAAAAGACAAGCCCTTTCATGGGATTGTCTTTGCTCAAGGACCACAGTATCCTTGGTGGCTAAAGCCAGCAGGATGGGGGAACCCAGTGTGTGCCTCAAAGCCATTTAATCTTGGGGAAAAAATAATCTGTGGTGCAAGTTTTATGTTGCAGGGGTAAAACAGCAGGAATAACATGAACCAACGAAGAACGAATTTTGTGAGGAGCAAGGACAGTGTGGCAGTGACCCAGATCTGGCTGGTGTTGATGCCCAATCATCAAGTGTGCTGCTTCTCCTGTCATAGACACCCATCCTGATGAATGGATCCCAAATCATGGCCTACTTTTGAACATCTGGAGGGGAGGATGAAGTCCATGAGATGGGAAAATAATATCTGTCTGTGAAAGGATAGAAGATAGTAGTTAATGAGAATGTATTTATCTGTTTGTTGGTTATGAAGAGAATTTAAGGACGTAGTTATGTTGTATGTGTACGTGCTGCATGCTTCCACACCCAATACACACTATGATCACTACAGTCAAAATGTAGTAGCTAAACAGCAGTAAAGCACCTAAATACCTTGAAAGCATTGTGTGCATCCCTATCCTTTTAATTTCCAGTTAGCAAATATGAAGTAAAACATTCACAGAAATTGTAAGACAACACTTCAGTTAAGACTTGATAGAGTCTGACATTGTTCAATTACAATTACATAGCTAATACTGATTTATTTCAAAGTCTACTTTTAAAATTCATACTCCATACTTTCAAATTAAACTGAATTGGTCATGGACTGGGAAATTTTATCTAATAACAATCTTACAAATGTGATATGAAGGCATAAATGCAAAACATACACTTACTGCCAAAATGTCATTTTTCCTAACATATTTCTCTGATCTTAACCATATGCTGAAAGGGGAAGTTTTTTCAAAGTGATATGCAAGAGGGGACTTGGCATTAAAAAGCTTTTCAAAGTATTATGAATTAAAATTAAGATCTCTGTTTGAATATGCATAAGGGCTCTTGTGCAGAGGGAGTATCACTGATATCATGATGAGTGATGATTATGAAAGTAATGTTTTGGGGGTTTGGTTTTTGTTTTTCTTTTTGTGGACATAGATTGTTTCTATTTATGTTCATAGATACCTGCAGTTTCTTCTCTCTTCCATTTTTTTACTTTTACAATCTTACGATTAAATGCCCATTAAAAAGAAGAAAAAAAAATGTGAAATGTCTACAACTTCAAATAATCTCCAGTGAAATCTGATTTCATAAAATTTTATCTTTTTTTTAAGTCCAGTTCTGCTGTTCACCGTTCACTTTTCATAATAAATTTTGAAAATATATTTCTCTAGTTTTGTCTTATTTAATTTCCTGCTTATTCTTTTAGCTTTGAGTGATACTTACAATAATGTTCCATAAATATTGAACAGTGAAATGGATGATCAAAGACAGGCAATGTCATCGGTGATTTATACAACATGCAAATTTGTGGATTTCATTGAGAATTCAATGAGATTGTATGGTAGATCAAGCTTTAATCTGGTACACAATGTATCACATCATTTTATCTATCTCGATATTTATAGCAAATTAAACAGTTACATTTTCCACACATCCTATACTCCCTTCACAAAAAAACCCCAGCTTCAATTTAGTTTCTTATTCTGTTTCTTCATCGTCTGTGCTACAATTAGCAGAATAGAAACTATACATGCTAAAGTAAAAAGCACCTTAAAAAGTTAAACTCAGTTTTAAAGTCTGTAGTATTATAGTCTGATTATGAAACTTGCTAATGAGCATAGTAATAGATTTCATAGACACAAAAATATCTTTATGAAGCTCTATAGGCAATGCCAGTTCCCCCTGCTTCCTCCTTTGCACAAACAGCACTTACTGCTTTTGTTTCCTGCCCACTTTTCTTGTAGAGTCCTTATATGTCTATTGCAGAACTCCAGCAGTACCAACTGTTTTGCTGTGGCTCTGTGATTTTAATTATGTCATTCATCTCTGATCACATGCAAATTTGCAATTCTTGGGCTTCTTGTGCCATATTTGCTTTGTACAGACACTTGAGAGCTGTTTCTGGTCACCCCACTTCATCAAAAAGAGTGCAAGAAAATCCCTCATCAGTCTGTTCTGTGTGTACTCTGATCCTCTGCTCCTCAGTAAACCTTCAGGCTTTGGTAAACAACCACAAAAACCCAGTGGACCTGGGTCAAAGACCTTCTCATTAGGTTAGCAAGATCTTGCTCTGCTAAATAAAAACTAGCTCTTCAATTTAGTCTCAATAATGTAATGTTTAGAGTCGGAGATTAAAAGAATGGATCCGTACAGTATAGAGATTAGTGTTTAAAGTATAATGTATATTATATTTATTTTATATAATATTTTGATACATTGTAGAAACTCCAAAATATAATGCAAGATAGAGATATAAATATATAATATCTGAGAAACATTTATATGTTGACTTTTTCTACAATCTATAGCAATGAAAATATTTCAGCCTTTCCCCATAATTTATGCACAAAGAATAACTTTACAAATTCCAGAAATTGAAATATAAAGATTTAAAAACATCCATCAACTGAAAATCTTTCAGGATAACTTTGCAGAAGATTTTTCATCTTTGACTAACGTAAAGTTCATCCAGCTTTTGAATAGAGGGACATAAAACAGTTCTTGAGAACAAATGGAAGTCTTATTTTCTGTATTGATTTGTAAAACTCACGGATTTTAAATTCCAAATAAACCCAGTGATAACTATGAATTGACAAGATTCACATCCTCAAATCCCTCACTTTGCACTTTTGTGCTGTATACCAGTAAAATTTATACAGATTTGACAGCCAGCAAAAAATAAAAAAATCAAATAATGCATCTGTAGCTAAAGAGGTGAGGGGTTTAAATGGTGCTTGAACATAGGTTAAACAGAATAAATTGCCTTCCCACATACCTCCACTGAGATAGAACCACAACAACCACCCATGCCAGAGGAAAACACTGCAATACCCACACAGCCTGTGCCTGCCTGGAGGCCAGGGTTGGGCAACGTGAGGTGACCTGTGAGGAAGACGGCCACGCACGGCCCAGGCCCAGCACAGCCCCACCAGCACCGCGGCCTGGCCGCGCTGAGGGCAGCGGGCACCAAGGACACTGAGGGAGGCAGGGGAGGCTCAGTGGTGCTCCAAGGGCACCGAGGGTGGCAGGAGAGGCTCAGTGGGGCACCAAGGGCACTGAGGACACCAGGGGAGGCACAGAAGGGCACCAAGGGCACCAAGGGCAGAATGGGAGTCTCAGTGGGGCACCAATGGCACCAAGGGTGGCAGGGGAGGCACAGCCAGGCACAAAGGGCACCAAGGGTGGCAGGGGAGGCAGACTGGGGTACCAGGGCCACGAAGGACACCAAGGGGAGGCACAGGTGGGACACAAGTGGCACGAAGGGCAGCAGGGAAGGTACAGCTGGGCACCAAGGGCAGAATGGGGAGGCTCAGCAGGTCACCAAGGGCACCTAGGGCGGCAGGGGAGGCTCAGTCAGGCACCGAGGGCACCGAGGGCAGCAGGTGAGGCTCAGTGGGGCACCAAGGGCGGCAGGGGAGGCAGAGCAGGACACCAAGGGCCACAAGGGTGGCAGGGGAGGCACAGGGGGGACACAAGGGGCACGAAGGGCAGCAGGGGAAGTACAGCTTGGCATGAAGGGCACCAAGGGCAAAAGAGGAGCCTCAGTGGGCAGCAAGGGGACCAAGGGCAGCAGGGGAGGCACAGCTGGGCATGAAGGGCACCAAGGGCAGAATGGGAGTCTCAGTGGTCACCAAGGGCACCAAGGACAGCAGAGAAGGCACAGGGGGGCGTGGCGGGCACGAAGGACAGCAAGGGAGGCACCTCCAGGCACCAAGGGCAGTAGGGGAGGCAGAGTGGGGCATCAAGGGCACCAAAGGCAGCAGGGGAAGACACGATTCTATGAGGACACAGCAAAGGATGAGGAAAAAAGGGGAGCCGTGGGCGCTGTCCCCTTGCTGCCAGTCGAAGGCTGAAGGAAGGTGCGGGAGGAGCAGGAGCGAGGGGAAGGGACAGATGGACCCGAGGTGAAAGCACAGGAAATCACTGTTCTCTAACTGCCTAAGTGCTCCAACAACTTGTCTTTTTTTTTTTTTTTTGCAAATCCTGAATCAGTAACTAAACGCTTTTGTTATGTGGCAATAAGTAAAAGGTCAGTGATATCATCAGAGTTATCCCTTTTTTCTCCAAGGGAACGTCATGCTATGGATGTTATTTAGGCAAGTCAGAAAGTCAGACTCTTCGGTACTGCTAAGAAAAGTAACTATTTTCTAGTAAATGGTGCACAGAGGTCTCATTTATTGTTGTTTATTCTATAAAGAAGGAAGGAAACATTTAAACACAAGCAAAGTCTCAGCACATAAAGCCAATACTTTGTCTTTTTTAGAAAAACAAAACACAAAGAAAGAAAAAAACAAAACAAACAAACAAACAAACAAAAAAGCCCCAAAGGATGCAGCCTCTTGAACTCTTACCTATGTATTTGGTTAAAAATGTATATAGAATTATTTTTTAAAATTTTCTGTTTTAGTAGACCAAGACTTGAAATTGGTGGATTAATTCACAAGACTTTTTAAACAAAAATAACCAGTCTGTATATCAGTCAACCGTGCCTCAATCACTATCTTCCAACAAAAAAAATAATTACACTTTTTTCTCACATAAAATGAGCTTTGGGAAAAGATTAGTGTTTTTATTTCTTACAAACCAAGATAATTTAAATTAAAATATTTGGGCAAGACTTGTATGAATATAAGCTCAACAGAAAAATATATAAAGATTTCTTGATGATCAAACTGTTTCCTATTGCTCTGTGAAACAATAAAGCTTAGAAGCTCTACAGCGTTAAGATACTCATTTAGATTTCATGGTTCTCAACCCTGATATTTACTGTTTCAGCAGCTGAGGGGCAGAAGGCATAAGAGTAAATTCATTAAAAATGGAATAAAGAGGAAAGTAGAAATTACTTTAGGTGATTGCTTCAACAAAGAAAAGGGAAAAAAAAAAGCCTAGAAGTAAATACATCAATTCATCAACTTGAAATTCAGCTATTTTTTATTTCTCGTTATTTTTAATATCTACAGGGAAAAACATTTTTTACTATGATTTATAAATGCAATTTTGTCTTTAAAACTTGTCTTGTCTTTAAACCAAGCATGAAAAATGTGAAAGATGATAAATAACATAATACTTGAGATTTTAGAAATTACTAAGGATCTCGTGAATTTTGTTTTTTTTTTTTTATTATTTCCTGCGAGAAACTACATCAAAATATGAACTTGGCAGTGGCTGATTTTTACACCTGGCTTTGCAGTTTTGCCTCTGAACCACAAAAAAATGTGATTAAATTATTGTAATTTAAAAACAAATATTTATGGAAATATATGAAATAATGGCAATGTTGTGTTTTAACCCAGCTGGCAACAAAGCATCACATATCCACTCACTCCAAACGAGTAACTAAGTATTTGAAGTGGCACTATTTATTAATCTGTTGATATTTTACTGTATAAAAGAAGTTTGTTTCTATTCTGTGAAAATCACATGGTGGTAGAGTCAGGAAGAGGGCTGAATCCTAACCAGAGCACCCAGTGTCATCTGACAGACAGTGCCTGCAGAGAGGAAGAGTTAACAATTCCTTTGGGATCAGTTTATACCTCTTAGTTTGAAGGAACTTCTCAGGAGAAGAGTGTAGCAGGCAGGATGTGAAAGCCAGCGAGAAAAAATGGCACAAATGAAGATCATAGTGGGTTAGTGTGGCAAGATTTGGTATCAGGAGGCTGCAGAAGTGATGCCAGGGTCTGTCTCCATGGAGCCAGTTCCAGGATGCTGCAAGATGGAGCTCCACCACTGAGTAAAGCTGAGGCAATTAGCAATATTGGTGGCGCCTCTGTGGTAACATATTTAAGAAGAGGGGGAAATGTTGTACAGCAGCAGAAAGAGGGAGACAGAGAGAGAGGGAGGTGTAAGAAAAATGAGAGATTCAAACTTGAAGACACCAAGTCTAGTGAAGAAGAAAAAGGTATTATAGGCTACAAGCGCAAAAGTTCCCCTGTAGCTGATGAAGAAGACCATGGTGATGCAGGCTATATCCTGGGAGCTTATGTTTGCCTGGGGAGGGTGTGCAACTTACAGCCTTGGAAATAACTGCCTTTAAAGTCAGACTTGAGAAGTCTGTTAGACTTGATAACCTCTTGTGGTCCCGAAATAAGTTCTTCTATCATTCAATATAGTTCTCCTATGATAGCTTCAAGATGGAAATATAACATCCAAGCAAATTGAAAAACTAAAACAGTGAAGAACGTGTATTGTTTGAATTCACTTAATATTTTTTAAATTTTCCTGCACATAATCTAGTAGAACACCTAGAGCAAGAACAGGAGAAAAAGAATGTTTCCTTTGTTTTATTTGCATGTCTCTTGACCTGATTAAAAGTTGTATTATTTTTTCCTCGGCACAGGTGCACTATTTTAAGTTTTGCACCATTCAATGGAGAATGGATTTCAATGCATACATCTTCAGTTATTTTTATCTTAGCTTTAAAAAATGTTGGAATGAGACCACTTCAATGTCTAAATCATCAAGCAAGATTTCATACTAATTTTTCTGTATTACATTCAGTATAGAGCTTTAGAGGCATAAGAGGCTATCATAACTTTCATTGTCTAGTCCTTTGAACCTTCTGGCCTAATGACAACTGGATTACAAGGAGCATGGAGCTTAAAATAATTTACTTTTATGAACTGAAGGAAAATGCAAATGTTCATCAAAATTTCTTCCTAAAATGTGCAATTCCATATGTTCATTTTTGTAAAACCTCTAAACAACAGGCTGTATTCTTACCCAGCACCGTGCAAAATAAGAAGCGCGTTTTCTGTGGCATATTTGTGATCTCTTTACTTCTGTAAAGTTATATTTCTACAAGAATTTGTGTTTCATTGTATCATAAAATACCTAAATGATGGTAAAATGTTTTCAAGGTTTCAGATTCAAGATTTCTGTAGTTGCTTAATTATGCAGAGACTTTAGAATTCAGCACTCCTGAATGTGAACTGTGACTACTGCTTCACCAGAAGAGAGAAGCAGGACTTAACCTCTTCTGAAGACATTTTCTCAGCCAATTTATGACTGCTTTGGCAGCTCTGTTACCTTATTTGCCAAAATTTATCAAACTTAAATTAAGTCTGCCTGCATTTGAAAAGTTCACAGAGACATTCAAATTTGGAAAACTAAAATCAGAACTGGAAGGAAAAGATTTTTACAGCACAGAAGCATTTAGAAATAGGAGTTTCAGCGTTCTGCTTGAGTGATGAACAAAGTTTTTCGAGTAGAAGTTGAATATATCTTCTTCACTTTAGCCAGTAACACTCTCATAGACAAACTGATAAAGTATGGGGTAGTGACGAGTCTGTGATGTGTGTTGAAAAGTGACTGAAGTGCTGGGAGGTGAAATGTATGAAGGGTGATGAAATGCAAAAAGCAGCATAATGTCCAGACAGAGACCAGTTCCCTTGCACCTGGAGTACTGGATCCAGTGATGGCTCCCCAGTATGAGACATGGACAGAGAGAGTCCCACAAAGAGTCATAAATTATTCAGGGACTGGAGTTCCAGACATACCAGGGAATCTGAGAGTGCATGTTCAGCCTGGGGTAGAGAAGGTTCAAGGGGAATCAGCAGCGCTTATAAATACTTGACAGGGAAGTTAAGAAGATGGAGACAGACTCTTCTCAATGGTACAAAGAGAAATAACAAGAAAATTTGGCATAAATTTAAATAGAAATAATACAGTTCAAACTTATTTTTTTCCCACTGTAAGGTTGATTGAATACTCAAACAGGTTGTTCAGGGAGGCTGTGGGATCTCTATCCCAAGACAGTCAAAATTCAACTGGACATGGCTCTGATCACCCCACTCCAGGTGGCCTTGCTCTCAGTGGGGGGACTTGAACTAGATTATATTCAGAGGCGCCTTCAAGCCTCAGATAATGTCTTTGTGATTGTGGGAATGCTGTGCTCTCTCCTAGGTCAAGAACTGAGTACAGCGCAGACTGCAGAAAGCCATGGAAACCACGATATTGTAAACACAAATTGATTGTCACAAGTCTTGACATTAGCCACGGATCAACAACTTTCAGACCAATACCAGAAAATAGAGGAAAGCTGCACAGTGTGGGTGGCTGTGGACAGATCTGATTTCCTACAAAGACCCTTGCCTATAGAGATGTGCTGGAAATATTTTAATTCACCCATACGAAATTGCATAGAAGCAAAGTGCCCACAGTGAAACAGCTGTGTGTTGAAGCCCAACCACTGCATGAACACCAGCACTGAGTGGCTGGAAGGAGCATTGACTTCTGTGGATGTAGCCAACATCCACTCGGGAGTGGTGATCATAATGTACATCAGTGTGAGTTAGGTAAAAGCTTTACCATGACATATCTATTTCCTCTGATCTTCTACCTAAAGGATTGAGCTCTGGCAAGTACATTTTTCAGTATTCCTTTCCCCCCATGAGAATTTTCACAGTGAATATATGCACATACACATACACATTTTTTAGTATCTGTGCTTTTTGTCCCTTCAACATTAATCAAAAATGTTATACATAACAGTTCTTTTAAAAAGCCTTGAATTTAGAGCCATTAAGGCCTACAATATATATCCTTCTTACTTCATACATCAGTGAGTCAACAGGTAGTCATGGCATCTTTGGAGCCATTCTGGTTTATGATAGAAATCCAAAACATTAAAGATGTGTGCTAGAAGTCATTATAGATCTTTTTCCTGGAAAATCATAATGCATGTCTAATAGTCAACTTAAAATCTCAGGCTGCTGTCCATTTTACTGCTTCAGATTTGAAACGTGATTCAAATCATGGTCCAAATGTTCATCTTTTATTTTCATTAGCTTGGTCTCAGCTTTTGAAAACTTTAAAGATTCAATTGCCAGGACTTAAAACATATGCAAAATCTTGTAATAATGACCTTGTGAAAAAAAGCAATGATAGCAGAACTGGGCTAATTATAAATTTTAAAAATCCCATGCATTTTTCCAGTACTGTTTTCAAATAAGGATGTTGCAATACATTTGTTGATATTAAGAGTCACAGCACTCTGAATGACTACAGCTCTTACAGACACTTCCCAAAATGAAAGAGAGCTGAGTTGAAGAGCAGGTATTTAGAGATGCAGCAATCTCACAATTAAAACTCTGAGGTCCCTGATGACAGACCTAGTAGTAGACCACCTTGCTGAAATCAGAATTCTGAACTCTGAAAAAGGTTCTCTTTATTGCCATATTCATCTTTTCTTCCCCTATTAACTCTCTAGCAGGATATAGACTCAAGTAATTGCTTTATTTGAAAGGGGCCTTAATCATCATCTTGTTGCAACCCCTCTACCACTGGCAGGGACACCTCCAAAATACAAGACATGAAAGTATTTTGTTTTCTAAATTCTATCTAAGTAAGTTTAAAATTTTGCCAGAGTTTGAAAAAAAAAGCTGAATATATATGGTTGCTGTCAAGCTGCTCTTCTGATAAAGACAATTAAAATCGGTATCCTGATATAATTTGTGATAAATATTTATTGGTAGTATGTTGAAAGTGAAATATCATATTACAATGGAATCGTGCTAATGAAGTGCCTAGACAAAATAAATATCAAAAGGGAATCAGTATGAACATCTTATCTCAATATAAGCAACTTCATACTCTGACTCTTGTAGCTTGAGCTGAGGTCTATTAAGAGCATAAATTAAAGTGCACTAATCAAGATATAATTATTTGCTTACCTTGACCCCCAACTAAAAGCACTAGAACTGTGTAGCCAATCTAGTAGCATAACCAGTAGTATCTAAGCATTTTCGTGATGTTGTATCACCACAGAGAAACACAATACCCAAGAGGCTTTGAGAAGTATGTGAGTGGTTCACCAAAGGGACAAGGTTGTTTGTAGCTGCTCATAGGAGACATCTTTATAAAAACCCTGCAATGGACTGTCCTGTCCAGTCCATTGTATGAGAATGGCTGTCAAGGACATGTTTTCAAGACCCTACACCCTGATAAATGCATGTGGACATATTTATATACATTCACTTGTAAAACATCTCACCCAATACTAGGTAGATAGCAGTGTTTACGAAGATGGTGTGATTATGTGTACTGCTGGATTGATTTGCTATTCCATCTGGACCAATAGCATTACGCAGGATTTCCTAAAGCAATGTTTTTATTCAGTAAAGGAAGGTATTTAGAGAGGAATATGAGGAAAAAATCTGAGTTCAGCAGACCAAATTTCTATCAAAAGAATTTTAAAACATTAATTCTAAAATAAGTTGGCTTTTAATGTCATGCTGACACAAGACAAATACTGTTTATGTGTCTGGGCACCTTCAGTGAAGTAACAGCAAAGGAAATCAACAAGAAAATACAAATTGGCTGAGGAACCTTGTGCAATTAATTGGCTGCAAAAGTATTTGCATCAAGTGACAATTCTCAAAGCACATAATGTAATAATACAGTAATAAAATGCATAAGGTGCTATTTTCATTGTGATGACAGTGTAACAGTTAGAATCAAAGAAAAACACATTCCTTACATTATAGCATAGTCTACCTGAAAGTTAAATAGTTCAACAACAGCATAAATTATTGTCATATAAATTAAACATTATGCTTAGGAGAACACATAGTGCATATGATTACTTGTATAGCAAAATGCAAAAGAAGCCCTGAAGTGCACTGTTGAAACTTGATGCTGAATTGACTATACAATCACAAAGACTTTCAGTTTGTCTTCTTCCTTCTCCAGTACCTCTTGAATCTATAGCTGGGCTTTTAGCAAATTTAGCAGTAGTGACACATTCTGAAAAACTCTGCTAAAATTTTCATGAAAATAGGCAGCTAGATAGATGTAAATGACTAGTCCCTTTGCAGAATTCACACAATGGAGAGCAAATACAATCATATTATTAGACAATGAAAATTCACAGAAGGGAAAGGACTAGAAAGCCAATATTTTTTTTTACAGCTGACGACCACAGAAAATAAAGATTTTCACCTTGTTTTTTTATCTTTTCTTGTTTTTAAAGGGTTAGATAGGAGTCTGAAGATAGTTAAGTAATTTTCTTACTTTAGATTTTAAATGTTAATAAACACTTTGATATTTGTGATTCTATTAATTACTTTTTTCATATATTCTAAACTGATGTGGTTTCTACAAGTAATTATATTTCTCTGTATCTACAATAACCTCTGCTAAATGAGGATCAGCCCTAGGAACATAGAGCAGTTGGGTTTGAAGAGATCTTAAAGATAATCTAGTTCCAGCCCCCCTGCCATGAGCAGGGGCACCTTCCAACCTGGGCTTATACATCTCCAGGGATGGGACATCCAGAAATTCTTTGGGCAACCTGTTGCAGAGCCTCACCACCCTCATGGTAAAGAATTTCTTCCTAATATCTCATCTAAGTCTACCCTCCTTCAGCTTAATGCCATCCCTTATTGTCCTATCACTACATTCCCTTGTGGAAAGCCTCTCTCTAGCTTTCTTTTAGTAGTCTCCTTCTAGGTATTGAGGGCCTACCAAAATTACTAGTATTTTTGAAGCCATGTTCTATTTACTTCCTACTCTACTCTCTAATGCAGAAATCCCCTATACTTCTGCAGAAATTATTAAAAATTAAGATCAGAAAGTTACCCTTTTGAAATATTAAAACTTGTAGAAAATAAAAAGTACAGTTTTCAGCCTGTGGCATACAGTTTCAAAAATTATAAAATAATAAATATTATTATAAAATAATAAAATATTATTAAAGTACCTAAAAATAGTCACAAGACCATAAATACATATAGCAGGTCACTATAGTGTTTATATAAATATATATTTATGTATTTTATTGGTAAATGTGTTTTTATATGTATAAATAATGTACTGAGGAAAATAACTTTATTATTTGAAATACACATGTGAAAACTTTATAAGACTATAGTTAGATTTTTTTAGCAAATATATAACCTTCATTGAAAATGCAATACTATAATGAATTAATTTTTTCCATTGCCTGTTTGATGCAATTAGATTACTTGCCATTCAGTCTGTTAATTTGTGGTCAAGATAATGTTCATGTTTGTCCTCCTGACACAGTAAAAATCTTTATCTCAGTTCAACACAGGGAAATGTACCATTTTTGGCAGAACACAGTACAGTGGTTATTGATAAATTAAGAGCAGCAGCCTCTAAATATGATCATATGTTGTTTAACAAGGAAAGAAAAAAGAGAAAATAAATACAGACTAGGTCATATTAAAAAATTGCATTGTTTATTTCTCAAAACAGAGTCATATGCATTCAAGGAAACATACAACTTGTTTTTGACATGGAGAAATTTGTTTCCAGTTGTATATATTTATATCCCTTTGTGCACCCTCTCCACTCCCCTTTGGAGATTTGGCCTTCTCATTTGGTCCTTTAACAATACCCTATAATCACTGTATTGTTCTTACTTACTGTTTTATCCTCTGTCCCATATTTGAATTGCGGTCACTTTTTTTTCCATTAACAGTTTCAAAATTGCCTGTTCCATTTCTCAGAATCTCGTTGCCTGCTGTATCATGTGTTCTCTCCTACTTCTTATTCATAGTCTGGTACTTCAGGATAGGTTTTTCCCGCAATTTCTTTCACTTTGCATTTGCAGGATCCACTTAATATATGGAACTGGAAATCTCATCTAATTTTTATATACGTATACACTAGACTTCTGTATTTGAGCTAGTCACGTTACGCTCTTTCATAATAATTTATGAGAAATAGGCACTTTTACAGTGCATCATATTAAAAGACCACTATGAGTGTAAAGAGTCTGAATGAAAAGGTTTTAGAACAAGGTAGGCTACAAGGATGGCTTCTGTGAGAAGCTCCTGGAATCTTCCCCTGTATTAGCTCTGACAGAGCTAATGCCTGCTGGCTTCCATGGCTCTTCAAGGATGAGCCCGTTAGTGACAGTGATAGCACCTTTGGGATAATGTATTCAAGAAAGGCATAAGAAACTGCAATTTTAGCTGGAGAGAGGTATGAGATCATGAGGGAAATGGCCCTGCACACACCAAGGTCAGTTAAAAAGAAGGGCGAGAAAATGCTTCAGACACCACAGCAGAGCTCCCTTGCAATCTGTGGTGAAGACCATGATCAGGCAGGCTGGACTTCATGGAGGTCCCCAGTGGACCAGATACTCACCTGCAGCCTCTGGAGAACCTCATGCTGCAGAAGGTAGATGCACCTGAAGGAGACTTGGCCCCATGGGAACTGTATTGAAGTAAGATCCTGGCAGAACCTGTGGAGCAGCCCACACTGGAGCAGATTTGCTGTTAGGACTTGTGACCCCATGGGATGTCCCACACTAGAACAGTCTGTTGCTGAAGAACTGCACTCCATGGAAGAGATCTGTGGTGGAGCAGTTCATGAAGAACTTCAGCCTGTGTGAATGACTCAGTCTGGAGAAGGTTTTTGAGGGCTCTCTCCCATGGGAGGGATTTCACCCTGGAGCAGAGGAAGAGTCTGTGGAGTCCTGCCCATGAGGAGGAAGGAATAGCAGAGACAATGTGCGATGAACTGGCATCAACCCCCATTCTGTGTCATCCCTGCACTGTTTTGGTGGAGGAGGTAGAAAAAATCTTGAGTAAAGTTAGGCCCAGGAAAAAGGGATGAGTGGGGGGGAAGTGTTTGAACATTTGATTTTATTTCTCATTATCCTACTCAGATTTCAGTGGTAATAAGCTAATTTCCCCAAGCTGTGGCTGTTTTGCCTGTGACAGTAATCCTGAGTGATCTCTCCCTGTTCTTATCTGAATCTATAAGCTTTTTGTTTCATTTCCTCTCACCTGCGCAGCTGAGAAGGGAGAGAGATAGACCCAAGGTCAGGCCAACAAAACAGGAAAGAAAGAGGTATACTGGACTGAGTCAAGTTGAAGGTTGCCACAGTGATTTGGGAGCTGGAGCATATGACTAGAGGAGAAGCTGAAAAAAATAGATATGTTCAAGTAGGAGGAAAGAAAATACATGGGCCACTACTGTCATCTTCAACTTCCTAATGGGAAGGTACTGAGAACATGGAGCCAGTTTCTTCTGAAAGGTAAATAGCAGAAAGGACAAGACAGAATGAACATAAACTGAAACGTGAAATTCAGATTCAATGTAAGGTAAAATAAATTTTCCATGATTGAGGTCAGACACTGGAACTTGGGCCCAGAAGACAGTCTCTAGAGACATTATCTCCATCTTTGAAGATACTGAGAGTAGACACAGGCCCAAGCAAATTACTGCTGTTGACCTTGCCGTGGACAGAAGGCCTCCTGAGGCCCCTTCCAACATACATGATATCACAAATGTATGATTTCTTTTAGCAGAGAACATAAGATGGACCATAAGTGGTTTATTCTCTCTTGTGGCCTTAAAAATATAGAAATGTAGTGAACATGTAGACTTCTATATTGAAGATGCTTGGAGAAATCCCTCTCATTCTGGCTATTCCAAATCTAGCTAAACACCATTCTGCTTTGTAACTTCACTTAAGTTGATAGTACAGGAGACTGATTAACTCTTTGGTCATCTAACAATTTTCCTAAATACTAAAAATGTTGAGAACTGCCATAAAATGAATTTAAAATGTTACATGGTTTTTAATGTGAAATAGTCATACAATATGAAAACGAATCATCGTGAGAAGAAAGGGACATTTGAGAAATGGAAAAAAAAACCCAAACCAGTCTTACTTAAGTTCTGTGTTTCAAAAATCCCAGAAGAGAACATGATACTTCTATTAGGAAGATAACACAGTTTCATTTCCATTACAAAGATAGATTTAACAACGTATTTACTGCTGTCCTGTTAAATGAATATTTCATTAAAATGTTTTCTGATCTAAATATTCTATTTTTGCAAGTATGATTTCTCTGCAGTTGTCAACGAACATCTCAATTGCATACACAGTTCAGAGCCCAGAGGAAATGTTTAAATGCAAACATTCAGTCCAAGAAAGAAAACCCACCCTCTAAGTGCTGGTAATCTTTAAGAGTTATGGAAATTCATATATGGAGGAAGCAAGTTACTAGGCTGATGTAAGTCACATGCCCATACCATACTCCTCTTGCTTTTCTTTTTTCTTTTTTTTAAAGCTACTAGAAAAAAATGAGCATGACAGAAAAATAGCAGTCTAGGTCACATTTCTCATTCACTCTCAGTAAATGAATAGTCATATCCTCTTAATGTAAAACTGCCTAAAATTAGAACAGCAGCTTAAGAGTCACAGAATTTCAGAGCTTATTATAGAAAGGACTATATTCCATTTAATGAGGGGATTAAATGCTTTCATTTATTGCACAATTTGAAATGAAATGCTTATGCACAACACAAACTACCTAAAAAAAAGAAAAGAGGACAAATCAGAGAAAGACAGGACTTTTTTGAGTCTTTAATAATGTTCTTGTTTCCATGGAAACCCTGCCAGTGTGCTGGATAGACTCCTCTAGGGAACTGGTGATCACATAATGCTCCCTAATTGTTTAGCAACAACTTGTTTTATTTTTCAAGTATAGATCTTCACTTAATACCACACATATATTGCCAAAGGATACAGGATAAATTTTATTAAAAGAAGAACAATACAACACGAAAGTACACTGCACAGAAGGACAAGGTAATGTTTTCGGTTGACTTACACAAACTCTACTCTCACATATTAAATACATTAAAATTTATGTAAGAATATTTAAAAATAAGAAATTAAGAAATATAGATAGAAAGCAATCCAATTTTAAGAAGCAATAGAATATAAAAAGGTTCCAAGTGACCCTGTAAAAACCTCCTAAATCTATTCGAGCTGAATTGCACCCAGCCATCTGACACATTTGGTATCCAGACAATATATGCAAAAACTGCAGCTTTTTTTTTTTTAATAGAACCTTAGTGAGAATACTCTTTTTCATCTGAATATTTAGTAGAAGAAATAATCCACATATATGCATATGCATGTACAAAATTTTAGATTTGTTTCCTGTATGGAATACACTACATCATACATACTGAACCTAAAATCACTGTCAGTGGATCTGAGTCTGAAACACAGCCCATACCACCTCTTCCGGGCACTTGCAAATAGATGTCTGAGGCCTGTGCCTTGAAACAGGGCCATCCCGAGTTCCTTTCTTTCTTTCTTTGGGGTAACCTGTGCATCAGTCTTATTCTTAGATGAACTTTCATACTTGTCCTCATCAGCCAGCTCTGCAAAAGTCTTTAGAGTCTCCTAATATTCAGATTCTCCGTAAGGCTTCCGTTTGCATAGGCCTATTTTGCTTGTCAAATATTTGCTCACATTAAATACTGTAATTTTTTTCAGGAGCTTCTAATCTGTAGCTACAAAATAAGTTTCACTGAGGTTTGCAGCCTCTGGGTAGGGGCTGTTATGAGACCTTGAAAATTGTGTGTTGACTGTTTACATACCTACTAGAAGTGACTGTGACTTAATCCATTCATTTTTCTTCATTTGCTATTTAGGTTTGCTTTAGATTTTGATGCAATACCTCCAAAGATTTCAGTTTAACAACATGAAATCTTTGGAGGTAGCTATGACAAATGTTATAATTAAACATGAACAGTTTATCTTCAGAACTCCCTAAATAGATGACAGGGAGAGAAACAAATGCATTTTTGTCCCAGAATTCCGTATTCTTTCCAAAATGTACAAGTTATATGACAGGCATCATTAACTTCATGAATTTTGTTCATTTGTAGGATTTTAATGCTCATATTTTTATATTTGCTTTTTACATATTTTTTATAAACGTGTCTAATATTTATCCACAAACTGAAAGCTTTTACCAAACAGAGATATCTGATCAGTGTCCAGAAATAAATGTGTTCTTTTAGCATGTTAGAGTTGCTCATAAATTTCAAGCTATTCTTCCAGCGTATCTAAATATTGATAGCAAAGCTCCTTGCTAGCAGCTTCTTTATTTGGACCATAGGTCTTTCAGACTGCTATGCAAATGATTGTACAAAAATTAAGAAAGAAGTTGGATCTTTAGAAAGATTGGAAGAGTGAAATACTGGGGATGATGGAAAAGGGACATGTTAGTGTAATTATTTGTACGCATTTAGAAAATCTCTTAATTGGACCTTCTATGTACTAGCCTAGCCAGAAAATGGCTGAAATGCAGTAGAATCTACTAAGCCTGCCAACTCCTGTGCTGACATTGCGCAGATTATACATTAATTTATTCTTGGACTAGAGGGCTACAAAATCACTATTGTCTGTAAACCATTTCCAGAGTGCTGGCACAAAGCGGATAATATGCAGCAGTGGAATTTATGTCTGAGAGGAAATTATTTGGCTAATAGCAAGATCATTATAACATCCTTGTTCAAAATGGCAGGTAGTCTTACAAATAGCAGGGTAGACATGAAACACAAGCAAATATAATCCAAAGATACTTGAAATTAGAATGGTGGGAAGGCTGTATGCAACAGCACAAAACAAACAGAATTAACATGCGGTGTCAGACTTAGAAATTCGTGATATAGGGAACATATTTCTGCCTCTTCTGTGCCCAAATGAACCTTTGGTCAAGCAATTTATCTGAGGTTCTGGGTGGTGAGCAGTAGTATTCATAATGGAGAAACAGGGCATGTAAACAGCAATGTGCTATCGCACACTGAAGATACTGAAAAACCAGATTACCCGGTAGCTTTTCCAGTAAACAGAACCTGGAAAAACTGTAAAATCATTTCCCTCACTGACCAAACTTAGAAATTATATCTGTAATCATAAGAATTAATTTACTGCTATTGAAGAAATGTTGTTTGTAAAGCAACATTAGTTTATGATAATTAAACCAATTTCTTGAATTTCTTGTGGATACCTCCAGAGTTGAGAGGCAGAAATTTGATAGAATGAATGCTTGAAAACTACACTTCTGAAAGATAGATTTGTGTGCAGATGGATATCATCCTGGATTTACATACTCTTTTCCAGAATCATCTTAGGAGTTCTGTAAAAGATAGGATGGAAAAAGGGACCATGGATCCAACATACAAAATTAATATAGATTAGTACTAAAAGGAAAGTCAAGTAGTGGATTTCCTAGGTAAAGTCTTTGTTTACCAAAATATATATTACCCTTCCCAGTAGCACAGTATCTCTGTTGTAGCATAATCCTTTGAATCCCTTCATCTTTCCCACTTCCTCTGTTATTGTTTTTTGGCTCTTACCATCACCATTCAGTTCACTGGAACCTGGGGAAGTGGCTGTAAAGGTTCATGGTGGGAAAGAACCTGGGGGCATTGGTTGGACAGTGGCTGAACATGATCTAGCAGTGAGTCCAGGTGGCCAAGAAGGTCAGTGACAGTCTGACCTGAGTCAGTGATTGTGTGCTCAGCGGGACCAGGGCAGTGATTGTACCTCTGCACTCAGCTCTTGTGGGGCCGCTCCTTGAATCCTGTGTTAAGTTCTGAGCCTCCCACTATAATAAAGACATTGAGAGGTTGGAGTGTGTCTGGAGAAGGGCTGGTGAAGGGGCTGGAGCACAAGTCTGATGAGGAACAGCTGAGAGAGCTGGGGCTGTTTAGCCTGGACAAAAGGAGGCGCAAGGCAGACATCACTCTCTACAGTTGCCTGAAAGGAAGTTGTAGAGTGGTGGCTGTTGGTCTCTTCTCCCAAGAGAAGAGATAAGACAAGAGGAAATTGTCTCGAGTTACAGCAGAAGAGGTTTAGATTGGCTATTAGGAAAAATTTCTTCATGTGAGCAGTTGTCAAGCTTTGAAGTAAGCTTCCCAGGGAGATGATAGAGGGGCGTAGACAGCAAGGCTTTATGATACCTATATACTGATAGAAATTTCTTTCAGAATAGGTCAGAAGGATAAATCTCTGTTCCAAATACTGTGTAAATGCATTGAGGCAAGGAAAAGTGATATTTTGAATAATCTCTCCTTACCCTCTAAACACATCTATGTTACATGGAAATTTTACCTTATGAAGTTTTTATCTGATATGTAACTGCAGGTCTTCACAGAATGTCCTGGTAGCTTATGTACTATTTAAAATATGCTTTGTAAATAATTAGGCAGAAAGAATTAATAGTCAAAACTAAAGGCAATCAGCAGGAAGCTTGGCATGGCAAGAACATGGATATTCCCTTACATAGGTATATGATTGCTTTAATGAGAGTCACTATTCAGAGGAAAAGTCAAATATCATGCTTGGAACATGCTAATGCTGTTTTTAACAGTAGCAGACTCTGAAAGACTAGCTAAACATAACTTAATAAGCAGCATATTCAGGGGATAGCCTGACTAATATAGAAATCTCCAAATCCCGTGAAAACATTCCTGTGCTTCAGAAAATGCTCCAAAATGAGGCAGTTATAATCTAGAACTCCATTAATATATTTTTATAATGTAAATTCATTCAACATCAGTAAACTAATTACATTTTTTCTTGTTTTAGAAATGAGAGAAAAACATTTCATTGAGTATTCAAGATTTTTAATATCACCTTCCTTTAAAAAAAACCAAAACATAAAAATGTAGAAAATATTTGGTTAAACAATACATTCCTGCTACGGTTCTTAGACCCTAAGATATATGAAATCTTTTTCCTTAGTTTCTTTTTAACTTTTAAATGCTATTAGAATAGATAATAAACTCAGTATCTGTCCAATGAGACTACTTGCATAGTTAAACTTTGTGGAAATCTAAATTCATACACTTACCCACTACAAACTTTAAATACAATATGGTAGTTGAATTTCCAAGTACAAAAAGCTAGCAGAGTAGTGAAAATTTCTTACTGATGAATAGAAATAACTTGCTTAGAAATGTCTTTGCACCTGTACTTTTAGGAAACTATGAATGGATAGGTTCACCATAGAAATGTCATTGAATACTACAATAAACTTTTCAGAGTGTAGAAGATCTGAGTCTTATATGCAGTTTCTTTACTCTTACACAAAATTAACAGTTAAATTGTCTTCCTGAAATGTTTGAAATTCAGTCCAAGGAGTATGGTATACTATGGCCAAGAACATGGTATAAAGTGTACTCTGGTCTCTTTGATAACTACAGCTCTTAAAATAACAGTCAGAAATTAGTACCTATGTGAAAATAAACACCTGGTTTACTAAGGCTTTTTGGACAAAAAGAAAAATGTGTCACTATTGGGAATGAAGTGGAGAAAAATAATGTAAAAATCATTAAGATGGTTAGTTGTTTTTCTCTGTTTTGCTAGTGAACTGAGTATAACGTGTACAAACAGCTGCATCAGTAAAGGAATTTGGGAGGGATGTCTTGGTTTAAATTTAAGACAGTTTTCCTTAGCACAGAGAAATGCCTTTTAATTGGTACCTACAGAAGTAAAAACAGCAATATTATAGTAATCAGGTTGTGTCTCACATATTTAATGAAAATATCTAATTTATTATATCTTTCGTCTGATAATTATAAGACCATTAGAAAGTGTAATGAAACATGCCTTACTGTGTCAACTATACATGACTGGAATATCCAGCCACTCTTCCAGACAGCTCCAGATGAAACAAGATCAAAAGGGGAGGACCTTGTTCTACTGATATAGGATTGTCAGAAGGAAAAATAAGTGAAAGGAAAAATGAACATATTTACCATATGTTTAATCTATATTTTATTTTCTGATTATATTTAAGTGCATCTCTATTAAAAAAAAACCCCCAAAAAAAAAAAAAAAAAAAAAGCAAACAAAAAACAAAATAAACTGCTCAAGACTGTGATCAAATGTTAAACCTGTAATAACATGAAAAACAGTTCCCAGAAGTGCCATCAAACTGTGTGAGACATATGAGGCTGTGTTTAATTTAAGGCCAGAGTATACAGACTCAGAAAGCAAGTCATAAATTTGCAAAATGGGAGTTGAAACACTCTTTTAAGAGATCTCTTTAAATAGTAGGAATTTTTCCATGGACATACTTATAGCTGTTATATAGACTTCTTTTTCTTGCACAATTCAAGTTTACTTGAGCAGATACAGTAACCTGCAAAAGAGGATAATGGAGTCACCATGCACCTAGACATAAAGAATAACTGGTTCTACTGGGGCTGCCTGAAACATTTAGAAAGGGCAAATGGTTGGCAAATACTTTGCTGACTTAGCTGTATTTAAAATGCAGCTATTACTCTTCCTCTGCAGTTATTAATCTTATACTATGACTAATGCATCACTGCATGTTATCTGGAAAGAACTGACTTCTCTATCAGGGAATTAGGAAAGGGAAAAACCTATCATTATTGTACTGGAGAATCCAGAGAGCCAGCTATTGTGCTCTCCATTCCTCTGCTTTCTCCCTTCAGTGAAGGAGTGCTCTTAATCAATTTGATTTATAGGTGATAAACCCTAACTCAGTGAGTATCAGTCACTGTATTTTGATTTACTCAGGTAATGGAAGCCTAGTGTTTGTTAATGATTCTAAAATTTTACTTCAGTCTTTGGTGTTCCTTGTGGAAACTGAACACTTTTTAAATCCTTGGTGTATGGATAATATACACAAGACTTGGATAAATGACAGAAACTCTTTAAGCTTTCATCTCCAATTAAAATAAAATTCCAGAATGTTTGCTCATGAAGTTACACTCATTATTGTTATTAATAAATCTCTGCTTTTTAAGTCATGTTCAGATAAAGAAATGTAGAAAAAAATGTTTATCATTTTTTCAGTTTGACATGAAGCAACTCCTGCCTCAGAATTTTCACTTGGTGTTCAAAGATGCAGGAGGACTGAATCTCCAAATATTGCTTTTTCAATATTTGTATTAAATGAAATAAGAGTAAATGAAGAGTTAAACCACAGCATTTTTCCTACAGATGCATGCACTTTGCTTTTTACTTCAGATAGTTAGAAAATTGGAATTTGACACCACATTTTTGGCCAGCCTAGAGATTTATAGATTGCAGTAAATAAACACCATATTATTCTGGGACTTTAGCCAAATTTGTCTACTGAAGCCCTTTAATTTTTGTCTTACCAAAAGTGCTTTGTTCCATGGACAAAACAGAAGGATAAAAGCCTTGCCTATCTACTTGGAATTCAAAAATGTTCTGAAAAAAACCCCAGAAACCAAACAAATCCAAAAAACCAACCAACCAATCAACAATAAAAGTAAAACCCAAATATTTTTAATTAAAAATGTTATTTAAAACCAGGATATTATTTAAAAAGTGCAACAAGAATTAAAATTGTCCTCACAGTTTAACTGGACACATCCAGAGACAAAAAAGAGCATGCTGTAAGTATGAGCTGTGATGCATGAAGCCCAAAACTTCTTAGCTAGTCTTTGCTAATCAGGGCCCAATACTTCAAAAGAAAGCATAGAAAAATTTTAAAAAATCAAGAGGAAATTAGCAAACATTACTAGTGGTCTCATGAGTTTTGAAGTAAGATAGCATTAGTATTATAGTAGTTAAAGAAGACCTAAACTAAATATGTAAAAGGAAATTGCAAAGAGGAAGAAAATAATTGGTTTCTAATGTGCACAGGTGCAAAAGTATACACGGTGGGGAGGGAAGGGGGAGGTGGAAGATAGTATGTTTAAATTTTAATGAGAAAAATACATGTGGAGTAAATTATAAAAGTTCTTTCTAACAATGTTAAATAAAAAATATAGAAAACCACTGCCTTTGGAAAATGGTAAGGTTTTCAAAAATTATCAGGACATTTTATAGTGGGAATAAATCTTGCAGTGGAATGCAGGATTCTTTATCTTTACAGTTTTCATCCTGCCCTATTGCCTTTTCAACAAGAAACAGGAAGGTTAAAATGTATGAGAACTAAAGTGTGTGAATTAGAGACTTCCTTGAGCTCTTTAAAGAACACTTCACACCTTGCCTTGTCCTTATCCTGACAATTTGAGTTCCTTGATTGCTCTAGCAATCGATCCTGATCCACAAACCCTCGACCAGCCCATTCTGCATCTTTGTCTTCTCAAAAGTTTGCATACATCCTTTGTTACATTCCAGCCACTAGAGCTGCCCTACTATCCCTGTTATTCCAACAATGTCCCAGGCTGACCTGAGGCAGGTATGCTTTCACCTTGCCTTACCATTTCTGATGTCACCCACATGCCCATCATTCTGCATCCTTTGTTTATGACCCCTATCCACGGCTACCTGACTTAGATGTGGGTCAAAATATCTGTTTCCCATGGATCTTAGTTTAAAATTATTTTCTTTTCAACTTGATTATGTAAGTATTGATACTGAAAAATATCTGCTTTCCTCATGGTTCTCTAAACAAGACAAAACTAGGAACTAACAGGTGTCAGAAACACAGACTATTTTTTTTTTGCTATTAGTTACACAGTTTTTACAGGTTCCAAGATGTATACAAAAATTTTAAATATACATACTTACAATTACATCAGAAGAAAAGTGTGAAATATGGGGGTCTGTGTCTTCTGTCATGTCTCAAGAGGAAATAGCCTCAAGTTGTGCCAGAAGAGGCTCAGATGAGATATTAGGAAAAAAAAACGTCACTGGAAGAGTGGTTAGGCATTCAAACATATTTCCTGGGGAGGTGATGGAGGCACCATCTCTGGAAGTGTCCAAGGAGCATCTGGATGTGGCACCTGGGGATATTGATTATGGTGGTTCTTGGTTGATGGTTGGACTAGATAGCCTTAAAGGTCTCTTCCAACTTTGATGATGCTGTGGTTATGTGAATCATATAATATTGTGATATTAAATCCTCAAAATGAAACATGAGGGAACTCTGACATGGAGAGAACTGATGCATAACTGCACACCAGGAAGTTTCTTTCTCTGAACTGCAAAATACCAGCCAATGTCAAGAGTATTTGGTCTAGGAAGGTTAAACCGATGAGGCAGATAGTGATCCTAAATTCTCACAATTAAAATTTTTCACCTGCTCTCAGTTTGCCTTAAAAGAACTCAGAATTAACTTGATGGTGTAGTGCAAAGAGAACTTTTACCCACGAACTGTTTTGTGCAGCTGAGCTAAGGTTAGCTCCGCCAGTTAACAGAAATGCAAAATAAATTTAATATGCTACACTTGTACAGATCTTCCACCAAAAGTTTAATCCTAAACAAAACTCAAAAGGCCGACATACAAGATGAAGGAATTAACAAAACAGACTCTTTGCCTATATGTTCATTACAGTAGTTCTGTGAGAAATTAAATCTTTTCTGGTGGAATCTTTCATACCCATATAGCAAAAATGCTACAACTTCATTAAATTTAAATACACTTCTGGAGTCAAGATAATTTAAGGCAAATTGGTTTTAGCCTCTGAATTTGAAGAGCTGAATGAAAACATGAATAAATTTTGTGGAATTCCAAATTTATTTTAGTAACACAACGGCATCATCTTCAGACTCCTTCATCAGTGTACAATTGTAAATATTGGAATTTAAAAACAAGCTACAGTTTTGGAAACCATCCCACAAGACACTAAAAGTGATGTCTTAATATTTAAATAAATCAGCAACACTTCTGCTAATTATGAGAACAAGATTAATTAATGCTTAAGATGAAGATTCATGTTCCATAGGTGAATCAATCTTTAGGCTAAGAACGATGAAGCCTTAGACAGATGTAGTCTTGAAGAATGCTAAAATGCCATGCTAGAATTTTAGCAATGAAATATTTCACCTGCAAAAAACACTACTGGCCATTAGTTATTCTCTTGAAGAAATATTTGAAAGACTATAAGTTCTCCCCAGGAAACTAATTTGCTATAACTTCTGCCTTCCAGATGTAATTACAACTGAGTTATAAATCAGGATTTGCAAAGTGATACCAAAATTCTGAACAATATTCTCACAATTTCATTTTATATCCAGGTAAATTCTCATTTTAGGCAGAAACTGAGAGATATTGAAAGGTTTATCAAGCCATAATTTCAATAATGTTAGGGAAAATATACTAGTCTGTTTAGAAGCCTATGGCAGACAAAGGTTTTAGATTAAGCAGTTTAGTGAATTGAGTTAATGAACCAGTAATTACTTTCAAAGTATCTCAAATTATTTTACAAATATTATTTCTGTTAATGGATAACTACAAAGATTTTATCCAAGAATGCCATATAGAAAATGAACCGTAGAAGAACAGGAGGGTTTTAAAGGGAAACAATTGCCTTGCAAAAGCAGAATTTACTAGCCCAAACTGGGATCAAGCTAGTTATACATTTAACACCCATCCTCTTGGAATAGTCTTTAGGTGTTTTGTACAAATAAAGGTATTAATTTTAAACCAGATGTGAAAGACTGAGTCTTTGTTGTAACTGACAATTCTAGTATGGTGCTTTGATGCTAAACATCATGCTAAACATCATGCTAAACCAATATTTTACTTTTCCAGGTTCCTTCTTCCCATTCATTCATCTTGATTACTCAGAGTAATCCTTATCCCTTTCAATTTCAGGTATAACTCTCACTGTTGTCCTCAGTGAAAATTTCACAACTTAATTTCAATAGCATTGTTAACATTAACAACTTCTATGTCCTTTGTCCTTCATTAAGAAAAATTTTAAGAAAACAGGAGATGAAAGCAGTGTTTCAAGCTTTTCATAAACCACCCAACTAATTTCTACCCACTTGTGTAAGAAGTCCTAATTCCCACCTTTAAAATGGTGGAAATGAAGATTCTGGTATTCAAGAAGTTTTACTGTGTTCAGTATTGGGGTAGATTTCTTGATTTTAAAAGCTGATTTTTCTTTTTTCCTCTTCATTGCCTATATCAATTGTTACAACAATCTTTTATAGTTTAATTTGATCTTATTCGTGTTTTTCTGGGAAAGGTAGCAAGAAAAGGCATTGTTATATCTGTCTTTTCTTTGCTTTGGTGTTAACTGCAACTTTTCCCAAACATTCTCTTCCTGGAATAATTACATATATTTTCTTTCTTCTTTAAGCAGAATTTAATATAGTTAGAAAGAGTTAATTTCTGCTTCTTTCTCCTGTCCTCTGCATACTGTTTGGAGATGTAATGTAAGAGGCTTATTTTCCAAATTAACATGGTTACTGCACTGATGAATTTTAATTATTTTGATGCATATACCTTTGCATATATATATACCTCTGGACTATACCTCTGGACTATACCTCTGGACTATATCACACCTCCTGAGGGTTAGTCCACTGCTCATACAACTTTCTAATGGATCTTAGGAGAACTTCCTTCACTACTGATAGGAATTACCAAAATTGCATAAAGATGTGCAAAGTCAAATTATGTTAACCAAATGGAGTTAATCAGAAACATTGGAATATTAATCAGAAAATCAGAATCTGATGTTCTGATTAATATTCTGATGTGGAGATATACATTTTTAAAGAAAGGACAAGTAAGAAAAACATTTTAAGATATTCAAAGCTTTGAAAATGTAAATCCTGATTAAAAAATGAAGCTAATAAAAATTAATTATTTTCTGTTAGAAAAGTTTCCATAGTTAGATTGCTTTCTGAAAATTTGTAATATTTTTCAAGTGTATTGCTATTACAGTAGCACATCATGGCATGCCATAAATTTTCACATGGGAGCAGTTCTCCATCCATCCTAAGGACTTCGTTATTTGACCACCAATATCATAAATGAAGAGGCACAGAGTCTAGACATTAATTGATTGTATTAAGCCAAATTGGAATTCTCATGAATAGTGTTGCCTACTTAAGGAGAATGTACAGTGTTAGATCATTATTAGTGCTGGTATATTTTCAGTGAGCTAGGAATACATTTAACAGACACTACATATATCAGTGACACTAATATTGTTTTTATTATTAATACAGTAAAACTAGAATATTTTACCATTAGTGTTAAGAATATGTGGTAATTCTAATGTGGTAAGCATTTCTATTTCTGTACCAATCTCCTCATTTACAGCACATCAATAATGACTTAAAATAGCTTTACATAACTCAGCAAAGTTTTACCTCTATTTGCAATGATAAGAAATCCATGGTTCTGGTCACATAATAGAATTCACATGCGGATTTGCTATTCTTCAGGCCCAGGTTTTTGTTTTTTCACACAAGCAGACTGTGCATTATTTCCCCGATAGTGAGTATCAGTAAGAATAGTGAGTATCCTGAGAATAACACTAATATACTGAGAAAATATAAGTGTGGTAGGGTACAGTGGTGAGCAATTTCAAGGCTTTTCATAAATGGAAAAGTTTGATTCTATTGGTACAAAAAATTACACATTTTAAAGATGTCTAAAATAAAGAACTCACAAAGCTCTTTTATTGCAAAAATTCAAAGCAACAAAAGGTATAGTATACTTTGTTATTCAAAATGTCATTCTGGGTATTATTTTGAAGATCTTCTCTGCCCTGCTTGAAAGTACACAGCATGGTACTTGAAAACACCCAACCATTATTCTACTATTTCAATAAAATAGTAGATATTTTTCATCTTTGCCACCCCCCAAAGAATCTTAGTTAATATCTCTAATTCTAGGTAGAAGCATTGGCATTTATATTTTTGAAATACCACCCATAAGAGTGTTAGCCATTCTAAGCCACTGATTACTTATGTCCCTAAAAGGATCTGCAGAAAAACTCTGGAAATCTGCTCATATATAATTGCTTATGTATATATACATAACTCTAGAAAATATTTTTTTGTTTTCTTTTCAATTTTCTCAAATAATCCAACATGTTTCTTATCCAGACTCACACAGCTATACTTGGGCTTTTCCCAAGAATAAGCAAGAGTAACTATTTGTGTATAAGAACTTGCTTCAGGCAGAAAACTGCTCGCTCCCTGTGAGATGTAATTTATTCCTGCTTTCAAGTTAGTGCACTCTATTTTCTTCTGTGCAGATTGTCAGTTTCAATAGTTAATGCATTACATGGCATCAAGTGCAGTACTTTGACTTTATATCCTGCTTTGTTCTTTACAAAGCCTACACAGACCAGCTTATAACAAAGATGCCAAGGCAGTAGTCTTATTTTACTGTTTATATTACGAGGTTCTATTTGACATGATTTCATAAAATCACAAATCCATCTGCAACCAAATATATCTGTCTGTGAAATGCTTACACTGATATATGATTATTTCTTGGTAATTATGTGAAGTTTAATTTTAGTTGTTTTCTTTTCAAAATTCCATACTATTCTATGCCATACATAAAAAACCACAACCATTAAATATAAGTTTATTGGAAGGTCCACAAAACACTTTAATTTAATTTGAAGCTACTCTCTGTTGTATCTGACGTAAGACTTACCTCATGGAGTTAAAATATGTATAGTCATGTATCTGTGTATTTACACAATTATACCAGCGACTTGCAATTAAAAAATTTTTTCAGTCTGGTGGGTTCTGCATAGAGGAAATGGCAAAATATTTAAATAGTGCGCTGAATTTTGACATGTGTTAGATCACTTTTAAAAATAAGAGCTTATAAGTATCTCAGTTAAGTTCATTTGGAATAAATCCACTGAAGAAGATAGGTATAAAGAAACATATCTTGTAATTACATACATATATTTATTGCAGGGGAGTTACAGAATTCACAGACTTGGAATTTAGTATGAACCTCTTCAGCCTTTTACCTGTCATGACAATATATGCAAGAAATAACTCAATGTCCTCCCAGATAAATAGTAAAAAAAGGAGAAACACATTTTTTCAATGGAAAAAATGAAGCTAGTTCGTGGGTTGTGCACTTCTCTGATCAAAATACATGTTCATTTAGACAAGTAGAAAACCAAAGTCTCTCAATGAAAATACAAACAGAGTTTTTATATTGGCAGATATTTTGTAGCTATATGTACAGGCAGTTGGAAGGTCCACAAGACACTTTAATTTAAAGATTATTAGAACATCTAGGAATACAAATATAACTATGTTCTGCACATGAAATTTCTGAATTCTAAAAAAAAATAAATTTTAGAATGGAGAATCTTACAACACCCATTTTAGCATGGAAAAAGAAATTTTTAGAAGACATAAATGTCAAAATACTTCCTTGATTATGAAAGCATCTAATTCTTATAGCCTTTATAGAATGAAAATATTATATACAAGTGTAGCATTATTTATTACTATCAGTAAATTGTTTCTAGTTTGCTGCATTATGGAGAAACTGCAAGCTGCAACATTAGCTCAGGAATAGGTGATATAATTAAGCTTCTGTCACATTTCATGATTAAAAACAACCTTATCAAAATTAGTTTTTCAGGGGAGAAGGTTTATTTAGAAACTTGTCATGGACTGTGCATAGGGTAAATCAAAGAATCACAGAATCGCTACGTTTGGAAGGCAACACAGTGGGTGGTCTGGTCCAAACTTGCTAAAGTTTGGAAGGCAATGCGGTGGGTGGTCTGGTCCAAACTTGCTACTCAGGCAGGGCCAGCTAGAGCACATGGCACAGAATTGCATCCACCAGGACCCCCAAGTCTTTCTGCACAGAGCTGCTTTCCAGATCAGCCCCCAGAGTATGCTCGTCCGTGGGGTTATTCTTCCCCAGGTGCAGGATTGCACTGTCCTTTGTTGAATTTCCAGCAGTCCTTCTCCGTCCATCTTTCCAGCCTGTCAAGGTCTTTCTGAAGGTCTCACAGAACTCAGGTATTGGCCACTCCTCCCAGCTTGGAGTCATCAGTGAACCTGCTGAGGAGACATCTGCCATTTTGTTCAAGTCGTTGATGAATAAATTAAACGATACTGGGCCCGGTATGGAACCTTGGAGGACACTGCTCATGACAAACCTCAAACTAGACCCATGCCACTAATTACAGCCCTGCTATTCAGCCAGATTTTAATCGACCTCTGTCCACTCATCCAGTCAACGGTTCCTGATTTTGTCTACCAGGATTTTGTGAGAGACAGCATCAAAAGCCTTGCTGAAGCCAAGGGAGACAATATCCACTGCTCTTTCCTCATTGATCCAGGTAGTTCTTTCATTGTAGAAGGCAATGTTTGGTCAAGCTTGATTTACCTTTAGTGAATCCATGTTAAATAGCTCTGGTTGCCTTCTTGTCATCCATATGGATACAGATGGCCTTCAGAATGAGGTGCTCCATCACCTTCCCAGGGATTGAAGTGGGGCTGACTTTGAAGACCTTTTTGAAGACCAGGGTGAGATTTGCTTTTTTCCAGTCTCCAGGCACCTCTCCTGATTGCCAAGACCTTGCAAAGATGACTGTGAGTGACCTTGCTATGGTGTCCAGAAGCTCTCTTGTGGACACATCCTGCCAGAGCCCATGGGCTTGTGGATGTCAAGTTTTCTCAGGTGTTATCTAACTCAAGCTTCCTTCACCAAGGAAAAGTCTTCTTTCCAAGACACCTTTACCCTGGTCTGTGTCAGAGAACCCTGAGGGCTGATCACGTTAGTGAAGATTGATGCAAAGAAGGCATTTGAAAACTCTGCCTTCTCTGTGTCCCCTGTTACTAGGGTTTCTCTCCATTTACTAATGGGCCCACCTTATACTTTTGTTTTTCTTCTGTTATTGATGTGTTTTAAGAAACCCTTCTTGTCCTTGACATCCTGGTCAGATTTAATTGCAGACGGGCTTTGGCCTTCCTGATCCCATTTCTACTTTGACAGTCTCTATATTCATTCCATGTGGCTTGATGCTTCTTCTAACTCCTGTGCATTTCCTGCTTATGCTTGAGTAATGACAGGAGTTCTTTGTTCATCTATGCAGGTCTCTCTCCCCCTTTGCCTGATTTCTTGCTCATTGACATTAAGTGTTATTGGTTTTGCAGGAAGTCAGCTTTGGATATCAACAACTCTCTTGGATCCCATTTCCCTGCGGTGCCTTTTTCCATGGGATTTTTCCAAGAAAACCCCTGAAGCGGCTAACATCAGCTCTCCTGAAGTCCATGGTTGAAGTCTTACTTGCTCCTCCTTTCCTGATATGCAGCTCCAAATTTTCATGGTCACACCCAAGGCTGCCTCCAACCTTCACATCTCCTGAAAGGAGATGCTGTTAATTTGAGATTGAGCAGCTCACCATTCCCTGTGGGATCCTCTAATACTGGTGACAGGAAATTCATCAATGTTTTCAAAGGAACCCTGTAGACTATTTTTGCTTTGCTGTGTTGCTTCTCCAGCAGATGGCATGGTAGATAGAGTCCCTCACAAGAGCTGGTGCCTTTGACTTGGAGGCTGCTCCAAGCTGCCTGGAGAAAGCCTCATCTTCCTCCTTCACCTGAGCAGGCAGCCAGTAGTAAGCACCCACAGCAGTGTCACCTTTATTAATGCACTCTTTGATCTGAGCCCATAAAATCTCAACTCACTCATCATCCACACCAAGGCCGATGTTGCTACATTTCAAGTGTTGTCTCATATAGAGAGTAACTCCACCAGGTAATTGACCAGAAAAAATAAATACAATTTAGCTTTTTTATAATTAGGGTATTTTCTTCACTTCTAATAAATCTAATAAAGTAACAATATTTTAATGACAACCAAAACATGCAGGTGAAAATCTTTCTGCATTCAAACAATGTTCAGTTAGAAAGAGGCTATGAAATAAAGCAATCATTAAATATGTCTGCTGATTTTTCAATAAAATCCTATGGACACAAGTAAAGGAATAAGAACCTATTTGAGGAATAACTCTTTCTTTCATGAATAAAATTTGGCCCAAAAATGTATTAATTTTAAAAATGCAAATATTGGTATAGTTTAACAAACCAAAAATTAAAACATTTAGTAGAGTGTCCTGCTTGTGACATTACAAAACACTGTTGTTTTCAATGAAATTCTCCATTTTGAAACATCAATCCATAATCATCACAATGCTAAAGCACAAGCATGACATCTTCCTTATCTCTTCATTTAAAGTGAAGGCAATGTAAGAGGAAAGATCAAAAATTAAAAAAAATCCTCAAATTTATTTGTTCTGGAGTACAAGAGGCAGATGAGAATGATATTTACACACAGCTGATTTACATACATCTGTGATCTTATGTCTGCTGACTTCTAAGCGTGCCTCAAATTCAGTTTTTTCTGAAATGTAAAAACAAGCAAACAAACAACTCTCAAATTAATATTGAACAAAATATACTTTTGTTCTGTTCTTAGTTTTTTTCTTGCTTGTGTCAGAATCCTCTGTGTTAGATGTAATGACCATTGGTAGGGAACAATAAGACATTTATCACAAGAAATCTTTAAGGAGGAGTGTTTAATCAGAGTCTCCATGGCAAACAGTGAGAAAGAGATAAGAAGCTCATTAGTCTGTAATCATCTTTAGCAACCTTTTGCAGAATTCTGCGTTGGATAATTGTATTAGGCTAAATTAGGAGAGATTCATTTGAATGGAATCACAAGGGTGCATTTTATATGTAAAGTTAGATGTTTCTGATATAAAACATTGAGTCACAGAAGGAACTCTTGAAAATAATTTGTTGTTTTTCTTTTATTGGACATGGAAAGAAAATACCTTAACAGAAATTTGTGCATTAAGACTTTAAGCCATAATGTTAAGACTTAAATCAAGAATCTGCCACATTCTTAGGTTATGTTTCAGTAAGTTGTAGCTGCCACTATTAAAATATGTACCTTGGATTATTTTTTATTTTTATTTTTATTCATTAAACTTTTATCCTTTAAATTCCTCACTGCTATTGATTAAAGAATTGTCTTCTTGAAAAAAAAAGTTTTCCTTCGGCATATGTTTCTGCAGTGAATCAAGCCGTTGTCTTAATCTTCTTTCATGTACATGGAAAAGTTTGAGTCCTTCAGTCTCTAGACAAAATGACAGTTTTGAAACCTAACAGAACTTGTTTCCTCTTTTTCTGAACCCTTTCCAATTTGTTAACTTTATTTTGCCTTAAGAAATGACACTGTGCAGATAATGACCTCTCTAATTATGAGTTTTAAAAAATGGTTTTCATATTCTCATGTAGTAGTTATCCTCTTAGAAACTAGTGATGTCTAACCACAGGGCTACTTTGGGAGTTCATCTTATGAGTACAAAATTACACAGTATATTTTCATCTCCCCTTGGAGCAAAACCAAAATATATCCAAAGATCTCCTCAAAAATGCAGTATCAGAAAGAATAATGTGTAACTCATTCAAGAATACAGTTTTTTATGCCATTCATTTAAAAATTGGCAGATTGAGAATTTGAGCAATGGAGTCCATTAGACTTTGATGTTGTTACAAATATGTCTTTTGCAAGTCAACATATTCTCATCATATCTTTTGCATTCTCATCTCCAGAAACTAAATTTGGATATATGCCTTGATTTTCTATCTCCTTCATTATTACCTAGCAATTTTCAGGGAAGTAGGAGTGGAAGATTCAGAATTTATAAATATTTTTACTGGAAAATAGTACTATTAAAAATAATTTTATAATTTTTTCAAGACCATCGATAAGCATATTAAATAGCTGTAATCCAGGAACAGGAAATGGTATTTCCAATGACACACTTTCTCATACATATTTAATTTTTACAATGCTGTTTAACCATGTTTTAACTAATCTGTATTTATTGGGATGGTAATTTCAGCTGGAATTTTTTCTGCAATACTTCATCAACATTTTAGACAAATATAAAGGTTGCATTTTGTAAAATTAAACTCTGAATCTAGAAACTGATCCCAAGGTTACCTGACACATTGTCTTTGGTTTTGTATAGTAGTGATAGTGCCTTCATTTTATCAGCATAACCTCCTTTTGCTGCTCTGCAAACATTATTCATCTTTAACAATATTTCTCTCAGAAAATAAGATTTGCCTGTAATACAGGCTTCCTTACTACTGCTATATTTCTAATAAGAGCAAGGAAAAAGGATTTGACCTACACTACCTGTTAGAATACAAGGGATTTTCTACATATAAATCTTAAGAAACTCAAACCTGACTGACAATGAGGTAACACCTTGTAACTCAATTGTTTTGGCAGTTTCATATTTCTGTTTGCTCAATAGCCAAGTTACTACTAGACAAAAAGTCAGTTCTTAGAAAGCACTAAGAGATCCTAAATCTGTATTCCCATAGTTGCAAGTACATTGTATGCAGACATTTATATTCTACTTATTACTAGATTTCTAGTTCTTATTACATAATATATATTTCAAAAATAAATGATAACTATAATTTTAGTAGAATATTGACCTAAAAATTGGTAGGTATATATGCTGAGATACATCATATATGTGAGCAAGAGATCAAAATATTCAAAAGAGGAGTTCTTTAATCATAGTTTAAAACTTAATTATTAATAGAGAGATTAAAATTTGTTAATACTAACGTATATATTCAAGAGCATTACTGTAGGATTTCTCTTACCTCTACAGATAGGAACAGGAAAGTCCCATGATGCTGTATTGACAGAGCTGGCTATGCAAGTAAGCTGTGGGTGTCCATCCAAAATATATCCAGTTACACAGCTGTATCGGATTTTGTCACCAACATCAAATCTTTGACCATACAAAATACCTTTTGGTGGAACTCCTGGGTTGCCACACGAACTACTCTGTAATTCTGGAAAAGATACGTATTTATGAATTAAAATGCTTTTATACTTAAAATGTTGTGATAAATAAATGTTTCATTTTGCTTAAGAGTATAGAACACAAGGCATCTTAGGACATATAGTGTTTTCTTGGATATTATACAACTCTCAACAGTGAAAATCCATTGCTGACTTAGTGTATTTAACATTTGCTTAAGTACCCAAATATCCAAAGGCAGATGAAAATAAGCATGAGGTTTTACTTAAGTTCCAGCTATCAATATATTCATGTAATTTTTAATTAAATTGAAACAAAAGAATGATTTATTTTGTGTCAATTACATATGAAAATCATGCGAATACCTATCATTACATACAAACAGGAAACAAAGCAGCTTGATATATTTCTGACTTTCAAGTTACACAAATGCAAAACAATAAACAAAATTGTAATACAAACATGAAAGAACATCAGATTCAAATTGAACAAAATCTGAAAGAAAAATAAAATTAATCATGACAAAAAAAAATTTTAACAAGCCTAAGCCTGAGCATGGTCAGGAATCTGTTTAATGATTTAATAGATTTTAGATAATGAGGAAAATGCATGAGATACTATGGGTAACTAATTTCTGAGCAAAGAATTAGTTAATTTAATCATGTGAAATACCTCAGGTCTGGTAACTTTTATAATACAGAGCTTTAAACCACTGAGATTCCAAAATTACTCATGGCCACTCTTAGTCTGATCTCTGAGGCCATTAATTAGAGTTCAGTTTCAGTAGCTGGTACTCTTTTGACTGTGTACCCTTTTGACTGGTTTTTCAGCATCACAAATAGCTTGATTACAACATTTTCAGTCATTTACTACCAATGTCCTTTAGTTAATGAACATTAAAACATAGATTTTTTGCAAGTGTGAACAAAACATGTTTTATAATCCCATCTTAACCTCTTCAAGGCTTGTGCCAAATATATTTACCAGCCTAATGCTAATGGGGAAGAGGCAAATCAGATAAACCCATATTTGGATTCATACCAAATTCCCCTAATCTACAAAGGAAAATGATGAAAGAAGAGAGGGCTCTGTATGTATTGTTTTAATTTCTTTTCCTGAATTCCATGTGACTAAAGCATTCTTCGGTAGCCCTGAATTGCTCATGAGTGTGTGCACAGCATATTTAAATATCTAAGGTGTTAGAGGTTTCAATTAAAAAAAAAAGATATATAAACGTTTATTAAAACAATCAATATGACTCCCAGCATTCATTACTTTCTCAAACTTTAATGCCCAGAACTACCAAGAACTAGGAAATTCTACTAGATTTGTGATACCAGCCATGAAACAAAACTACGTAACAGTTATTTAAAGGCAGAATTCACTATAATCATAAATACATTCTCTACATGTCCATACATATATAAGCACTATATATATTAAATATATGCTAACAATGAGTTAATTTGCAAGATTTTATTTACCAATCATGTTCTGATGTGAATAAGTTAAATATGCATATTAGCTGCTGATGTCATTGCTGCTATTCCCTGCTTCCTCTTACATAATAAACGGTGGGTTTGGATTTGACTTTCATTACCTTGCACAATGACACAACACAGAAGTAAGAAAGTAGCCTATCTCACCTTGGGCACTTCAAAGCTCACCTAAAGAACTGATATTCTTATCACTCTTTTACTGAAGTGTTCTGTGCTGAAGCAACACTCCCCTGCCCTCAAATCTGCTTGCAAGCTTTACAGAGAAGGCAATACTATGGTGTCTCCTGCATATTTGCGCAAAATAATTTCTTTTAAATCCTCTAACAGTTTTCAAGGCTATTCAATTTCTTATTTATCATCACAGCATGTCAAAATGAAGGTAAGAATATCATCCTGTGGATTTTAGTTATCATATGGATCATATTATATTAACTTGAAAACTCAGCCTGTACACTGTTTTCATTTTCAACTTCTCCCAGAAGATGAAGTCTTTCAGAAGCCTGTATCTCTTAGGGCTTTGTAAAAAGGTCACAGAAAGATTCCCTGTCCTTTGAAATAAAAAATATGAAGATTAGCAATGTCACTACCTAAAATTACTTCCTTTACTTTTACTGCTGTCTCACCAAGAATTACCCACAGAAGGCAATTTATTCTTGTGAAATTACATTATAGTTTAAAGCACTAATTAAAAATCACCCTCCTTCTAAAATAAAACTAATTTTCCAGTTGCAATACTATATGACTCATCTAAAAGGAATTCTTGGCATTTTTCATTAACTTTTTAACTTTATGATAAAGGGGCCTGGGAGTATGTTACTACTTCTAACCCCTCAAGCCATTTTGTTCCTGATTCTAGATAAGAAAGTAGAAAAAATAAATTGTACACTTTTAAGTATATTAATTTATTCCGTGTGTATTTTCATTTTGAACATCTACAAGTGCCTTATTTGGGGATGAGAGGGAGATAATTTACCAAAGTAGCTGCATTTGTCTTCTTTGATAGGTAGTACCTATTTTCAAACTGAATGTGACACTGTACTACCAACTCCCTGGCACTTAAAGCTACAGATTGTTACCCTAAGATTGGCATCTGTCAGGGAACACAGGAATTGCCAAATTAAATTGTAATTTTTATTCAGCTCTGCACAGATTCTTGACTTCAGTGACATTTTGATAATAACTGATGATATGAAGGGTGGAAAAGTATTTCCTTTTAAATTTGCCATCTTGCAGTTTGGTTGAACTTCTCCTTGTTCATGTAGTCTGAAAATAAGCATAATTGAATTTTTTACACCTTCCCACTTTTTTCATTTTTGTATATTATTTCTCATCCCCTTTTCAAAGCAAGCTGCCCCAGTTGTTTCAATCTCTCTCAAAGCAGGAATTTTCTTTGTCCTAGATTTAATTTTGTAAACACGGTATGTATGAACATATTTGTCCTCTTTTTATTTAATGTTAAAATATGAAGCTCAAAATATCCTTCAGTGCTGTTCAGTAAGTTTCTATTGAATTAATTCTTATTAATGACACTGTAAATTCTGTTAAAAAGTTGTGGGTAAAATGTATCTGGGAGACTTCTGCTTAGCACTCCCTTAAAGACTTTAATTAGCAGAAATTGAGCCCCTTTTAGATACTAATTAATAAGATATCCAAATTAAATAACATTAAATATAATTTATTTCTGAACATTTTTTTTTAAAAACAAGGCTAGCAGAAATTTAGACTCTCTTTGTCAGCCTTCACTCAGGAGGAAACAAAATCAGAACCAGATATGGAAATTCCAAATTTACTTGATTTTTATTCAGATTTTCAGTCGGAATGTTTAGGGTATTTTCTGTTTTGATATTTATGAAATCAAGAGCAGCATTATCCTCCCTAAAATGTTTAACATTAAATTTATAAACAATGTCTAAATATACAAAACAAATATTTTCACATATTCCAGTAATAAAGATATTTGTTATAGCACTGTATTCTATTAAGCTTAGTTATGAATACTAATGTCCTTCACACACTATTTTATTATAAAATTTGGAATATAAATAATTTTACTTTTTTAAAGGGTTGATCCATATATTTTCATAATTTTTGTTGCAGTTATTGCAATTTATTATGATCTCATTTTTCACAAAGTAAAGGGAGAAATACTGCCAACACATGAGTAGTCACTCATTGAAAGGTGTATGTAATATCCCAATACAGGCTAATATTTGTTTCATTTAGTACTTTTGCAATTAAACACTCCTGGTATCCCTACACTCCCAGTTTGAGATCTCCCTGTATGGGAGTGGTACCAGTCCTAAACTGTTCATTTGTGTCTATTACCCCAAACAGTAATTCCTCTGCCATGCAAACATGAATATGAACATGTTATTCTCGGGACTGCTCCAGCTGTTATTTGGGACAGGATGCGGTGATGTACTGGAAACACTAGAATATGTCTGAACATGGATATCCCTTGGAAATGTGTTCTTTGGCTTACTGACAGGCAAGAATGCTTTGGTATTGAAGACTCAAAGCTGATTTCAGAAGTGCTGCATGTAGTAAGTGTGTGGATATAGGGAGAGCTATGCATTCTAAAGATCCCAAATAATACAACAGGCGCTGCCTTCATAAAAATAAGAAGTAGCCTGAAATTACCTTGTACAAAATTTCATCTATATTAGATCCTATAATAGTTTATTTTAGTTGTCCATTATTTTCCACAGGTTTTGCAAACTAAAAAAGTAACTTAGATACATAGCTTTTAACTCATGATATTTTGCCTAGTTTGCTAACTTTCTCTTCTGTCCTCATTCACATTGCTCTGAATATATGAGTAAGTATGGTCTAGATTCAAATATAATATGGACTAGAAGAATTAACTGATGAGTATAGGAATACTGTTGTCTTTCTACACATATATTGAAATGTACATATACATGCATGTTTCACTTGTGATTACAGAGTGAAGGAAACCACAAGAAAAATTGGGGGTAGACAATATAAGAGCAGTGAAGGAAAAAAATGAAAAACTTAATATTGAAAGGTCAATTTAAATGCACAAAAATGTAACATTCAGAGTGTAAAGACACATTATAAATGAATGCTTTGAAAACAGCACAGACATATTAAAACAGTTATTGAATTTTAAAAATTCCCTCCCCCAAAATCCAAGTTTTTCCTTTGTAGAAGTTCAACAACAAAAATTGTTATCCCTTGATTCCAACAAATCTGTCACCTTAAGATGCAAGTGCAGAATGAAGAGTCACTATTTTGAAATTCACTTTTGTTTACAACAGTGACAGGAACTGTTTGTCTAACAATCTAAACTTCTCTGAAGTTCTTATTTTAATTTCTGCATTTTTTGTGGATCAGTCAAAAAAAACTGTCATATTCTGGCATCTAACTATAAATAGCCAAGCAAGAGAAACTCTGAGAAGTTTTGGGTTTTTTTTTTTCCCAAAGGAAAATAGCATTTTTTTTCCTGTTCTAATTGTTCTTTCTTGATTAATATATCAGCAATAGTAACCTCACTGAGGGTCTCTACTGTTCACTAAATACAGTGAATTACATTGCAGTTTCCTACCTATTTTTCAATGAATGACATTATTTTGCTTTTTTCTTCCCTTTGAGATTATTTTCATGTCAAAAAATGACAGAGGACCCTGTTGTGAGGGAACTTTCAACGTAGATTTTTCATACTGAATTTGACTTTGTTTCTAAGTCCATTGAAACAAGCACTGGTTTTGTCTTCCTTGCCAGCAAGACAAGAATGTTTCTATTTATAGCATAAAGTCATATGCTATTTTAATAGGCACAAACTTGTTTCAGCATTAAGTTAGAACTGCATTAACATAATTCTTCTGCAAGCAAGGGAACAGAGAGAAGAAGTACAGAAAAAACCCTCCAGGATATGTGAGGGAAACAAAGGATAATTACAATACTGTAGTCACATTAATACAATGAGCATGAAAAATGTCCAGGGCTTGCAATATATTCCCTTCACATGCAATACAACTTTCAGGATATCTGCTTCAATCAGCTGCAGATGCAGCACTAGAGGTGAAGGATTATGCAAAAAAAAAAAATAAGGGCAGTTACTAATTTAACTGCAGGGCATCATAACCAGGGACCAAGTGAAACCAACAGAAAGATGACTATATGCTTCAGTAGACATGGTTAAATCTGATGCTTCTCCAGCAGACACACTTCTGAAGTGCTGCCTGCAGGGAATGACAGGCAGGCAAATACCAGATTGTTAGCAAAGCTATGCAGGTAACAGCACCAGCCACGCTTCCTTGCCTATACCAAATTCCACTTGAACAGAGCTCTAGCTGCAGTAAATTCCTGCACAGCTGCTGAGGGCACCAATTTAATCCTGGGTATGGCTGGAAGATAGATGCACATAGTGCAGGGATTGAGGGGGACCATCGGAAACAACAGGAAGTTTTGGCCTGGATGTAAAGTATCAATGCAAGTAGCACAGAGATTGCTGCATCCACCCTGTTATGAATCTATTCAACCAAATCAGTATAACTTGAGTCCTGAGATGCTGTATCTGCCACACGTGACGGTTGTTCAGCTTCTCAGGTGGATGAAGTCCAGACAGATGCACCCTGCCTGCCACGCAAAGGCTGTGTAGATATGCCTATGCATGTGTCAAAATGGGATTGATCTATTTAGACTGCAGCGTTTCCTGAGTACTTTTTTTAATATGGCTGTATTCTGGAGGCAGCTGGGAAGAGGCTGCTGAAATTTCAGAGCCCAGGACAATCTAAAGTAAAAACACCTAAAATTTATACTTTACTGATAATCCTTTTGCAATATATATTTCTTACTAGGACTTTTACAGTTATATAAAACAATTTAATTTTCAATTTCTGAAATATTATGGCAACAACTATGTTATTGTATTACGTTTCTTCATTCCATCTTAGCCTCAATGCCTCATCTGATTTTACCTTGTGTTAGGTAATATAAATGTTGTATTGTTACCCACTGGCTGTTCTTACCTGCAGAATTTACAGATTTACAGCAACCAGATATGTAAAAAGATAACTAATTTAGAAAAAATCAGGTTAGTCACTGAAGGAGGATGTCACAGCACAAACAAGTTTTGTGGTATTATATAGGCAGCATCTCCACACAAATTTTACAAACAATAATAGATACATATGTCAAATGAAAGTTATGAATTTCATATATTTGATGTACTAGCATATCTAATTTCCTACTGAAATTAGGGTTCCATTTTTTGTTCCAAGGTGCAACAAAAATACTAGGAAGATGCATAGTTTTTAGATTCAAGATGATAGAATTTCTGAAATTAGAGAATAGGATAAAATAGCACATTTGATGTAAAAGTACTAGGACTTCTAAAGAAAAAGAAAGAGAAGATTCAGCGAGCACTGATAGACATTTCTATTTAATGCACTGGCTCTTCAGCTGTTAAAAAGGATAATCTGAAAGTTTTATGTTTTAAATTATTGTAAATTAGAGACTGGTTAACCTTACAAAGAATGCAGCTTCTCTTTGACTTTCCTGTTAGCTAAGCTTGTCTGAACTGACCAGTGTGTAGTCTGAGGATACAACCACATGGCTAATCAAGTGTGCTTCATGTCTGACTTACTAGCCAAGGTTTCCCTGCTACAGGCCTTCTTCACAAATTGTGTCTTAACATGAAGGCAGAATTCATGGTATGTTGAACTTTTCAACTTGTTTTAAAAAAAGAAAGAAAAAGGAAAAAAAAAGTAGTTCTTTCTACTACTGTGAATCACTCAGAGTTTAAAAGTGGAATTTAAAGCACAAGATGTGGATACAGGATGTCATAGACATGTTGTTGTACAGTGGCATAAAAGGGCACAAAGAAAACCAGTTTTCTCCTGAAGGGAACTTTGACACATGAGAATTGGGCACTAGGTGGCATCTGAAACATTCAGAGCTATTGTATGATCTGGCAGAGTAACAAGCATTTCCTTTTGTATATATCTCAGAGGTAAGAATATTTCAATTTCTCATATTGATTCCATATGCTTTGTATGTATCTGTTGTTGTTTATGTGTAGAATTAGAATTACTATTAGGAGACACTGTAGTGCCCCATTAGAAATCCTGATGTTTGGGGCAATTGGATCACTTCATTGACCACCTGCTTCTTTTACTGAAAGGCCATGATGTCTCTTACAGTGAAATTTCAATCTGGCTTCCACCATTACTTTTGGTATGAAAACCTGTGACAACACTGGTTACAGGAGACATGTTAACAAATTTAGACTTACATTTCTGTATTTATGTTATAAATGCTTCTGGTTTAGAAGAAGAAGAAAAAGAATAAAATTTCAGAAAAGAAAGATGGCCTTAGTTCTGTAATTTAATTTTCATTTAGAAAGTCTTATGGTTTAGAATTTTCGTTTAGAAGATTAAATCATTGTTCTCTCCAAAATCTGTATCAGAGTTTTTGCAGTACCCCAATTCTTGATAGAATTAATGCCCTTATTGTATTTGATGGTAAAGGGTCAAAATCAGGGGATTTCTTGAGGACATTACCCAACTCTTCAGAGGTCTTTTTTAAATTCCATGGTGCAACTCAGCTGGTGGGTTGAGAATTTTGCTCAGTAGGTAGGATGCATGGTGTTTGGGCAGTGCCTTTGTTGAACCAATGCTTGATAAATTTCTTGAATTGTTGTTCTTTTTTTACAAGTCTTTTTTTTAGAAGACACAACTTTTATGTCTCAAGGTCTCAGAACATCAACTGAAATTTAAAGCCCTCTCTCCAAGCTTCCATTTAAAGTATTTTTGTGAATGCTTCATGGTGCACCAGAATATCTTTCAGGCTTTGTGTGGCTGTCATACATCTTATTCAGTTGAACATGTTTTATTGCATGAGATATCTGTCATTATTATTTATTCATACTCTGAAGAATGCAAATTGTGATGAAGTAGAAAAATAGTGAGCTAACTTTTTTCATTCTAAAATACATCCTCTTACTATTTATCAAATTATTTTTTTATCAAAATACTGAAATAAAATCTCCACTCTAGATTAGGATGGAAGTGTAATCTCATTTGTTTACATCAGTCTGTATCAAAGATCGTGCATTCAGAATATAGCTGAAAACACTGCTGATACATTAAGCAAGAGAAAATTTATGGCTAAAAGTGTACAACTAGTAGTAGTATAGCTCCTTTATTTTGATCATTTTTTTTAAAGTGTTTATGATACAACTCAGAAATACATCCAAAACCTTGCATAATAAAGTGCTATTCTCAGAGTCATTTTTCTAACACAATCATACATTCAAAGTCTAAAGCAGAAGGCTACCTAATTCAGTCCTGTTTACTAGACTGATCTTTCTGGTTAATGCTCATCTTGGGTGTAATATGAATTTTTCATTAAAATTGTCCAGATGAGAGAACATTAAAAAATACTAGACCAAGGTTATTTGCATTATTATGCTTTTAATGGTACTTGCCCTGATAATTTTACAGAACTAAAATGCATTATGGCTTATTGACTCCATTTCATAAGGTGAAATAATAGAACATTACTGATCTTGTCCAAATTACTTACATGATGATTACTTAACCAAGAAAGATGGTGTGATCAAATTAATGGACAGCAATGTACATAAACATCTGCCATAGGCCACTCATCAAGACCAACTACAAAACCTTTGAATAACTTATATTCCATGAAAATTTTGTTTTATGAATCAGTGCTGATATGTGCACCCACAATATTGTACCTTTCAAAAGTCATCTTTCCCCATGGGAGAAAAGGTACATTATACTGCAAACATGAAAAATTTAAATCTGCTTTTTTCCTACCTATTCCAAATTTCCTTTTCACTTTTAGTAAGAATATCCAGATGTCCTTCACTCGAGAAGCAATCAACTCTAATTGTTATTTTATTTCAACATTATGCTATCATTTTTCTGTTGCAAGAGTTAATATTAGTACCACAGAATCGGAGACTGATTTGGCTGGACCTTAAAGATCATTGAGGTCCAACGCTCCTAACATGGGCAGGGACACCTTCCAGTTGACCAGGTTGCTCAAAACCCCATCCAACCTGGCCCTGACTCTGCCAAGACTGGGTCATCCATAATTTCTCTGGGTAACCTGTTCCAGTGTCTCACCACCCTCACAGTAAAGAATTTCTTCCTCATGTTGCTGTTCAGCATCCTATTATCACCTTCGTTGCATGGGCTTACAGAACAGTTCTTAGAGAACATTTCTCGAGTCTCAAAATTTGTGTGCTCTGCCTTATGCTGGAGGCAAGTTCCCAAGTTCCCTGGAACATTTGGAAAATCATTTTCAGAATTCTGAAGCATGGGAGAGTGAAAGTAATGTATTGTTTGATAAAACATGATTTGTTATGCAGGAGTGGTTTCAAATTCTGAAGAAAGAAAGAACTTTCAAACTGATTGATGTACCAACATTCTTCCGTAAGCAAGTATCACCTGGCATAGTGGGCACTGATTTATATAAGCTATCCTTTGTGGATCTCAAGGAAAAGTGGTTAATCAAGACTTTTTTCTCTTTTTAACAGTGAAAAAGTAAATAACATATCAACGTGAACTATTCACAACAGTATTGATGCTGGGCTATAGACTATTGTGGGTATCATTTTTTTTCCCCAGACATTTTAATATCAAAAGTGCTATCTGCAGTTTCTAATCTGAGTCTTGCAGGATCAGAGATCAAACAACTTGCTTTGCTTTACCTTCTTTAAAATAACTGGTTTGAGACGCGGGTAATAAAAGGCATTTAATCTTATTTTATAGATGTAATCATGGAGAGCAACAGCCAAGTAATTAATGTGATGTAAACATGTAAACTTTCTTGCTTCAAAATCTCCTTTTGTAAATAATATAAGCTAGAATTAACATAGAAAGCCTTCATATTGGCAGCCACAATAAGAACTGCTTTTATTCCTATCCCTTCATGTTACCCTCTGTAGGTCATTCCTCTTTTGACGAATTTGTTATTGGATTGAGTAGAAGTGGTCATAACTTGAGAGGAAAGAAAGGATTATCACTAAAATAACTCAAGATTTGCATTAACTTCACATTTAACATCTGTGTAGGCCACCATTTCTCTGGCTATCTCTACATGACAGGTTAATACTGAAACAGCTGTGACAGTCACATCTCTGAACTTACTGATATTTCTGTATTGAAAAATGGCTGGAACAATGCCCTGTCAGCTTCTACTTTTAAATACTTTCAATACTCTCTGATTTTATTGAGAAAAAGAAAAATGTTCTAGGAAAAGCCTGCTGCAGTGCCACACAAATCACTTTTTGACAGAGCTTATGAAGTGTTCGTTGTGGTGCTAACTCACTGAAAGATCATATATCTTACAGAGATCTTTGCAAAACTTCTTTAAAGAGTGACAGATTGGTGTGTTAGAAGAGCTAAACAGCGTCAAAGAAATATATGTTATACAAGTAGGCTGTTAACACAGTGTGAAATGGTGGGGAATACACAGAAATCTGTCCTCTGGCCTATATCTGACACACTCAATCACGTGATACAGAGTTCTACATTAATGTGTAAGGAGCAAGACATTGCCAGTCAATTGACAGACAAATATCCCCTATTTTCAAGATAAGTTTCCATTTTTGTTGGATGCACGCTACCAAACTGATGAACATTTCAGGTTTTTCCTCCTTTTTCCCCTGCAAAATAAAGGTGAACGAGAAAAATGAGGAGAAAAATCCATTTTTAAATTTTTTCCCAACAAGTTTAGAAAGATGTGTTTTCATTCAGGGAAAAAAAAATCTTTCATCACACACATTTGTAACAGTTGAATCACTTTTGCAATTAATATTGGCTTGGTTATCAGATATTATCTGAATTGATGCATTGGCCAACTGTAAACAGAAAGCTATAAGGAAAATTTAAAATAATAATAATTTAAAAAAAAATTGAGTCAGGTACAATGAAGTTTACAGATGTCCAGACTTCTTTTTTGTGTCTCAGCATCCTAAATGCTCAGTCCAACATTCTGCTGTAATAAGTTTTGCTGTAATAAGTTTGCTATTTGGGGATAGCATCTGGAAATCCTGAAAAACAATTATTATTTATCAATTAATCAAATATTTACTAAAAGACATATGACACTACATAGAGAGGACTACAGTGTTCATGTGAATTCTGGAGTATCTACCTTATTTCAAGGAAAATCAAACATGGCTTCATTATATTTTCTTCCCTCTACACATAGTATATATTAAGAAAATTGAGTTAATAACTCTTATTATAATAGATCTGTATGTATATATAAGCTCAGACTTTCGATTATACTTTTGTGTCTCTCTTTTTTCTTATTTCCCAGTAGTTTATTCCATTTTAAATCTCTTACTTCTTTAATGTAATGTTCTGCCTTCTCTTACATTAGCAACTTTTGCAAAAAGATACTGGGAATATGCTGAGACATAAGCAAAACCATGTTGTCTCAACTGCAATGAGTCTGCGTACTTCTGCTCTTCTATGTTATATTTACAAGAGGATTTAAGTATAAAGTCTACAGTTATGGTAGAGTTGACTACTGTTGTAGTCAACAGTGCTGTTTTAGAAAGGTAGCAATACCTAAATTAATCAAATCTACAAATTGGAGATAAATTTTAGATTAGTATTTCAAATTTATATTGTGATCTCCCATCATTCACAGTTTTAATGAGCATTTTTAAATAAATTTGAGAAAGCTTCACTGGTTACTCTGGTGCATTAGTTCTGTAACATTAAAGATTAGATTGAGAGTAAAGAATAAAAATTCTTATTTGTTTAAAATTTTTCATTTGCTTTTGTGAATGAAATAAAAGATATTTGGAAACAAAGTGATTTAATAAAATCAGGAATTAGAAACTTTCCTTAGCAGCTGTTTCATTGCATTGCTACATTGCTGATATAAGTAATTTTTCAACAAAATTATAATTGATGGGACTATTTAGCTATTAGAACGGTTAAGTTATTTAGTTGTGTTTGGATAAGAGCTTAAATACGTGATTAGATACCAAGCTCCAGATGAATAAGGACTTGCTGTACTTGGTGATGAAAATTATTGTGACTGAATAAAGAAATAAAACTTTTTTTGTCGTCTATATTTCTATGTATATGTATACTGGGTTCATGTGAACAGAGATAATAGAAAATGTCTCAGACATAGTTTTTTCCAGAAAATAGATGGGTCAAGTGTACTTTTGGTTACGCAAAGCCAAACTAGTATAATATCTTTCCTTGGAAAAGTACATTAATCTCTCTGCACTGCTTTCTACTTCAATCTTTACTGAGATCAGTCTGCTCCTGGTGGTATAAAAGGAAAACAATCCCCAGAACACCTCAAGAGTTTGACTGCAACATCAAATTTTCTTGCTTGCTCTTCCAAAATCAGTGCTGTTTTCAGCATTGTAGTCCTTTGGCTCATAGCCAAAACTCAAGTTCCAAGCATCAGCAGTGTCCAGAAATGCTATTGTTTATAACCACAACTATTTTCAATTTGTACATGTCAGAGCATCACACAACACTGAAGTGTCCTTTTTCACCACAGCATTGGAATAAAGGGAATTATTTACAAGGGTTTAGAAACAGATGTCAAGGCAACCTCAAATGCAAATCAATCCACATATTGAATTCAAGAAATCAAAATGCATCACCTCAGTTCCTGGTGAAATGCTTTCCTAAATGCCGTTCATTTCTGATTAATAATGGATCCATTCTATACATTTTAGTTCTAACTAATACCAGATCCATTTCAATGACCTATTGATAGTTACAGAATCTTCACTAGACAATGCAATTCTTCAATGTTTTTCAAATTTATATACAGTGAAATCTTTTAATTCTGGGGATCCTGATTGCTTCCAGTTTAAGAAATAATGTTTTCATTTAAATATCTCCCTACTCTTAACAAGTAATAATTCCAACTAATATGTGGAATATATAAAACATGTTTCACAACACAAGCCTTCCTTTTGAACATGAACCATCTAGAATTTTCTTCTGAAAATATAAACTCTGTAAGAAGAATAGTAAAAACCCCACTAATTTCTGAATAAATTCATATATCTATATGCTCATATAAGCCCTTTCTGATATTATTCTTTTTTGTTATCTGTTTTCTGTGTCAAAACCACACTGGCTTCAGGTCATTTTAGAGGATTTTAAATCATCTGAGTCAACAGTTTTCAAGATATACAGGAGAAAATGGTGGCAAAACTACCAGAATGTCTAGAAGGCTCACATAGTCGATTTTTTCCTAAAAGACCTTTCATATTTTAGTTGCTCAAAAATGATGCTGCTTAAAATCCAGTGATTTTATAGCTGAAAACCAAAATTACCAGAAGAAAACTGAAATTTTTATTCAGTTATAAATGTTAGACATTAGGCATGAATTTCATCATTTTCAAAGAAAATATATATAAAAGGAGAGATTATTTTTAAGATATGCGGAGCACAAAGAGGCTGTGATTGCCTGGAAAAAAAAAAGTACTTTAAAAAAATCTGTCAAAAGAAGCTTATAATTTCATTCCCTCTCATTATGCTGATCATCTTCCAGTTTTTGTGAGAGAGAGTTTCTTGAACTGCATCCTCCTTCAATCCAAAAGTACCTCCTAACACTTAGAACAGGCATAGGCCTTGCAGTGTCTCATGTGTCCTTGGTGTCAGCAGCAGAATCCTTGGGATCAGAGGAGAGGAAGGCCCCTCATCTCACCCTCAGTGTTTGGTCTAACAGAGCTTGAGGAAGCAGTGAGAAGCCTTTATCATTAAAGTGCAGAAATTTCATTGCAAAGGTTTGAAAAGACAAAGTCCTTTCTGGTAACTTTCCATAACCACAGTCTCAGAGTTGACCAGACAGTCCCACTGAACTTGGCCTCTACAGTTCTGTGTGATAGCCATAATTAGACAAGGTAATTAGAAACACAAAGTTTACCTTGTTAAAGTTCCAAGATCTTCTTGAATGTAGAAAACTTACAAAGCATTTCAAGTTTTTCAGACAGGAAGAAAAAACTTCCTCCCAGAAATTAACACTTGGAAAATGGGAAAAATTCACTTTAAACATAATGTTTAAAAATATAAACAACAGAAAATATGACACCCCTTTATTAAATGCATTTACATAATGATAAGTAATACACTGTGCAATATTTCAAAGGAAAGCTGTTTCTCACGCTAAATGTTACATATAGAATCTATAAATGACCTGGAGAGAATTTAAAGAAGATTCACTTTTAAAGTCAGTTCTGAAAGAGCATTCCATGAAGTTGTGTTGTAAATATGGCACACCATGGCAAGTAGATTCACTTAATCATTTAAATATATCATATGCGTGAAACATATTCAGATAAGAGCTGTATTGTTAAAGAACTTTATCATTCTATGTTTCAGGTGTTGATATATTATTACCTCAAACTTTTTCAATGCATTAAGTACTTCTTATCTGTCCTTGACCATTTCTTAAAGACGTTACTACTTTGATTGAATTCACACTATTTTGAGATTATTCTAATTTGAGTAATATTTACCTGGTGAAATTAATTAACTTTTAGTTTGCTAAAAGTGCTTTGGTATTTGTATTAATAGTACATTTTCCTAGAATTCAGAGTTACTTTTTCCTCAGTTCAGAGTTTGCTTAGGGTTTAGTCTATTTGTGTTTTCACTTCCAACATTCTTGCTTTCAGTAATCTTTCCTGGTAAAAACATACTGCCTTGTCATTCTAGAAATGTAATTCAATTTCTCTTTTGAAAACACATTATAGTATATGGTTATGCTGTTGGTACTGTTTTGGACTAAGAAATTACCTAAATGATTTTTTATGAAGCTGATAAATCCCATTTTTTCCTCACTTGTTTGTTTCCAAAAAATGTATTTACTCAGGATAATATCTTGAGATCCCAGATAAAACATAGTATTTAAAATGAAGAACATAATCGGGGCATTGTGTCTTGGATTAGAAAATAGCTTTCATTTCAAAATAGTTCAGCAGAGTTAGTTATTCATACTGCAATTGGCTGGGATAAAGGATTTAATATTGGTATTGGTATTGGCATGAAGGTATCATGACATTTTTTCTGATTATAACACTAATTTAGCAATACCATAATTTAGTGCTATCTCTAAGGAAAAATTACAGCTGAGGAGAATAATTGCAAATGTGTCTTTGAGCAGCAATCCAGAGAATATAGAGATTTTGCATATAGATTGAGACATACAAAGGGTTGTTGTAGCTCTCTCGTTATCATCAGGCCATGCTGTTCATTGCAACTTGCTACCCATCCTGCTGCCACAGACATGAAGCTTCTACAGGCGACCACAAGAGATTTTGAGGGCAAAATGTTTTGGGTTTTTTTTAAATTTAGGGACTATTTCAATTTAAAAATGCACATACTTCCATGTTCCAAGCATGGTAAATAGGATGTAAAATAGAATCAGAACAGAAGAGGGTCTGCTACAGGAGCAGCAGAACTGAAAATTTCTTCATTGTGGAAACCCAGGGCACTGGGAATATTTCTCTGTCTGCTCTAGAGTGTCCTGACCCTCAGGGGAGCATTGACTTTGACCCTCATCCATGGAGAAAGTTTCCTAGACTTCAAGATAGACTAGAATCCACAAAAGTGTGAAATAGATTATAGAGAATAGTGTAGGTGTATCACTTAGGTGAGAAATTTAGGTTTTGGAATATTTAGTATGTTGTGGATGGGAGCAAGATGGAGAGAACAGGGTGTTGTCCTGGGTTTCTTCTTTGTGCTTCTTCTTCCTTCTTCTTCATGGGTTTGGGTGGCATTTTGTAATTGGGTAGAAAAGTCCACATTGCGGGCTCTTTGGGATCAGTTATTGTGTTAAAAGAGGAAATAATCTAGGTGTCAGTTCTTAATTGGATAGCTTAGTCTTAGGAGACCTTGAAACAAGAGATTGTTGGCCATTTTTGCCGTACTTTATCCAGTGTGTTAAGTCTGGTGTGGACAGTGTGCAAAACTTTAGATAAGATAATGAAGAACAAGAACCTGAAGACAAAAAAATTCAGTGCACCTCTCTTTCCTGATGCAAAACCTCTCCAGGAGGTTTTCCCCGACAGGGGAGACCCCTGTGAGGGCCCAGCCTGAGGCCCAGAGATTGAGAAATCAACACTTTATCGCTATAACCTTTATGTCTGTCTTCTTGTATTTTTTCCATTATTTTAATTAGCATTGGGCCTTGTTTTAAATCATCAGTTAATTCTACTACACAGAAAGTTGGTAAAGTACTCTGATGGGCAGGAAAGTGGCACTCAGGGTCTCGTTTCTGTGAATGTAGGAGTGAAGGGAGTGACAGTATACTCTTTACCACAAGAAGCAGAGGAAGTTGCTTACATTTGCTTATTTTTATTAGAAGTTGCTTATATTTGTTGGTATTTTGTGATGCTTTCATGATGAAATATATCTTTGGTCATGGAGCCATGGTGTCCTAACGTGCAAAATTCCTTTTTCTTTTTTTTTCAGTTTCTGCAATGCCAGAGATTTGGCAAATTAGCGATCATGCAGATCTTTATATATTTCAGGATGTTGATTGCTATATGCTTCATAATATTCATATTATTCATAATGTTGAACAGCAAAGAAAAGATCTCATCAATGCTGCTATAAATTCGAAGTTATGCAGATGTATTGATTTCAAAGTGGGGCAATTGCCCCAAGGCATAAGTTAAATTAATATCAACAGCATCACTAACTTGTCAAGTATTTTGCATTTATATAAATTTCAAATTAAATCAGATTTAGCCTGATATATTTTATAGACTAAAAGAAACTAGTAGCCTAATATAATATTCAGTTATTTCTCTGCAGTTAGCATATAATTTGCCCTCATCCCATTCATTTACCTCTTTATGTTTTTTAGTTCATTTCTTTTTATATGTCTGCCAGAACACTCATCTCCTGAATGACTTGAGAAATCTGAGACTAAGGTTAGAAGTGACATGTCACGAACATCTTAAAACTTGGGATTTCTAAACCTCAGATCAACAGATTTAGATATATTTTAAGATGCCATCTGGTAGCTTTATACATAACAACACAAATTTTGAAAAATTAAAGCCTTTATTTATTAAACAATTATGTTATCTTAACATAATTCATTTACTAGTAGTGGTGATTTGCGTGAAATAAAAATTGTTAAGCAGCATTCAATTGATTTGTGACACTATACCAGCAATTGTTTGTTCTCTCATGTTTGACGTATAACATGTGAAACTTTACAGACAAAGCAAAGTTTCCTAATGACTTAGAAGCATATTAAATAACTTAAACTATCAATCAGGAAGGCAAACTACCATACACCTAAAAAATATCTTTTTCTTTTTTTTCTTTTTAATATGACTGTTTCTTAGCTGGACATGTACCCGCTCCCACTTTCCAGCATAAGCATGTAGCTTTTCTAGTTGTTTAAGGACTGTTCCTAAATTATGAAAGTAATTCATAAAAGCCCTTCATCAAGATAAATGATAATTTATTTCATCTCCAAGAATATGTGCCTTGGAATGATTGTTTTTTCCAATGCTACCAAACCATGATAAAAGTGACCATCCCTTTTTCTTGCCATTATTTTGAAATCCTTAACTAATTATTTTTTAAATGATTTTGAGGAGAATAAATCCAGTGATGATCTAATTGTAAAAAAGTTGCCATATTCTCTGTTTCTTTATCTAGATTTTAAAGACACATCTTCCAAGGCAAAAATCTAAAAAGTTGAATTCCATGTCTTATTTCCACGTCTTACGTGCTGAAAAAGTGAATACCAAGGAAAGATAGTTCCCAGGTATGGGTATTTACCTTGGGAATATAGAAAATTTGGTAGCTGCTAAAACCATGCAAAGCAAGTGATTTTTATATATTTGTCAAGTGGGAGATTGAAGCTACATAAATGTTAGTAAAGGAATTGGTCAGCAACCATTCACTACCCCTGAGAACAACTGGAAAGCCGTGGCGAAAATCCTTATGTTCTGGTATTTTCCCAAACTATGACAGCCTCATCCACACATGAAATCCCCTACATCATGCCTTTGAATTGTATCGGGGTGCTAATTTATAGAAATGGAAAAAATGCTAGGGAATAAATATTGTTACCATTAAATAGCAGAGATGATCACCTACTAGGGTTGATCTAGACCAATCCTATAGAAATTTGGTTTACCACTGCGCATACAACTGAAGTGACTCAGTCAGTGCTGGATAAATGTCTTTCCATCTGCTCTAATCAGGTTCCTTGTTAATTAAAACCATGGAACTATTCTTACAAAGCTCAAGCTGGCATCATTGTTTTATCTTTAACTTTGATGCAGTTGCAAGTGGCAGATGTGATGTGGATGAAGGAAATGCATTCCCTGAGCAAGAGCTCTATGTAGGAGGCTCTGGGAATCACAGTTAACAGCAGTGTTGAGTAGATAAAGGCCCCTATAGCAAAAATTTGAAATTAAATTTCCAGAATAATGGAAATTTTGGGGGGCAAGCACTCCATATGGAGGGAAGACATACTTGTATTTATTTGTATTGACACCATTTGGATAGGAAATAAAATCTGTGTGGCAGCAAGACTGCTGCTAGGGCTGATGAAAGATGCTGGGAGGGGGACATGGCCTTCCTAATGCAGATGAGTACAGATGCTGGATAAATTGGATTCTTGAAGCACACCTCTTTTTCCTCCAAATTAAAAAGAAGCACAGTGTCTAGGTCATATGTACACCATACATGCCTTAAATTAGGTGACATGGTATTAATCTGTTTCATTAGAATCTAATCCAACCATTTAGGATTCTACACAACTTTATAGACAACTGAAATAGAAAAAAGTTTGGAGTTGGGAATTTTCTTCATCAGATTAAGTAAATATAGCATTTTCTGACTTCATACTTGTTTTGTGTTTTTCTTTGGTTGGTTGGTTTTTGTTTTGTGTTTTGTTTAGGTGCTTGTTTGTTTGAGTGCTTGTTTTTATTTAAATTAAAACATAACTCTTTCCAAATATTTATTCAACATATAACATCCAGATGCTTTGCTGAATTTTAATTTTCTAAATTACATCAACATTTATATCCAGATCCTCTATTAAAAAAATACAAAAAGATATTATCAAGAAAGATATGTACCGATCAAAACCATAAAACTAAAATTTCTTTTAATCTTATACCCACTGACATATAAATTCAGAACTTTAAAAGCCTAAGATTATCCAGAATGCTTCCAGAACCAGTTTTATCAGACCAAGAAATAAAAAAAACCCATGGCTGTTACACAATAAGATTTCCCATGACCAAAAACCAACTTGTTTAAAATAAACAAATTAAGGTTTTTTTCCTCCAAGTACCACACTACACATCCTTTCAAGTATCACAAAGTATCAGAGAGAGAGGTAAAACACTAAAGAATGCACCAGGTTTGGAAAAAACCCAGAGTGCAGTGAACACTAACACATGCATGTTATTTGCAAGAAGCTTAAACCATTTATAATTATTATCTATGATTATGGTAACCCAAATAGATCTTCCCTAGTTTAAATGTTAAAGAACTTTTAGGTAAAATCCTTGCTCAGAATTTTTATTTCTATCACTGTGAATTTTTTTTTTTTTCAGTTACACTTCTGGACCTTGACTGTGCCAGCATGACCTGAGTTACAGAGATGACAAACAAGTCACTTGAGGAACATGGCTAACCCTGAGGAACCCTTTAGAAAGGCTGGTAAATACAATTCATTCAACATAGCCAAAGGTGACCATGCAACAAGAATTTTCTTTAATTCAAGTTTGTTTCCAAGTCATGATTAATAAAGCTGATAGTAGTCCTGCTCAACAGACAGTCACAGCACAACAGGTGAAAAAGCTTCTCCTACTCCATAGGAGAAGCTCAGTCATAGTTGTTTTGTGATAGGAAGTGCTTAAATGTTGCTTTTATGTCAAAGCAAAATAAACTAAAGCTAAAAAAATACAGCAACAGGATGCAAAAAATAGACTTTCCAGGACAACAGATGATTATAATAAATGCAGATATATATAGTGTAGTTATTTATGAACTGTTCATCTGCATTCCATTTATAATTAGTTGTAAGCAGCATCTTTAAAGAACAGTTAATTAGTTTAATGAATGGCATTAGTGTTATACCAAGTTGTATGGCTCATGCTTTATTTCCTGTCATTTATAGAAAAAGAACAGTGATTAGCTCACCTCCAGACATCAATATTGTTAACAACTGTGAATAACGAAGACTAACCCAGCCTGTAAGCAATTCTGAAATAACAGTCCTTAACATAATTTACTTAAATTAGAATATAAAAACGGATTTATAAACACCACAAGACACATGCAGGATCATGACATGAATAGGGACTTCAGAGGCCAAAATAAATACAGGTCTTTGACATAACTGCCTTTTAATAAAGCTGGAAGAACCCTTTTGATTTCAGTGCACAAGCAATGAATTTTTAACATATACAAAAAAATATTGATTCACTATGAATAAAACCCCAATAAAATTATGAATAAAATAATAAAACTAATAATGACAACTTCTGAGGAAACATGAAACGTACAATATTTGCCTTACATATTCTCTGTTTTTATTATATTTAAAGAACAAAAAGTTGAAGCTGAATTCAGGAAGATGCAAGAAATGTGATCTAGCTTGTTTTTCCTCCCCTCTTCTGTAAAGAGCTGAATTACATGCAAAATACCTGTTTCTACTTATTATTTTTAGCATACATTTAAATAACTCTATTGGTGTGGTTTCTGTGCAGCAAAAGTTATACACTGTGCAAATGTCAGGACAATTAGGCTACAGCCAAGCCTTTAATACACCCATACAACTCACATTAATGTAATAGGGAGCTGTACAAATAAACCAAGGGCAAGAAGTCCTGTGGCTCTTTGGAGCACTGTAAAACTGCAAGTTTTTATTAGGGAGTATTTTCTTGTTTTGACATTCTGTGAAAGCACTGAAGTTCTGAATTATAGAAGCAAAGTTTTTTTTCCATGATACTGACTGCTGAATGTTCTGACATAATTTTCTCTCCAAAAAATAATTTTATGATCTTAACTGTGGTCATTTATTCCAAATGAAATGCTAGAATTTATCTTTGCCTTCAGGTAGACTTTGTGAGAAACTATGCTGGAACCCACAGTCCAAATTTTAATGGTGTCTACAGTCTAGACATAAAAAAAAAAATCCTGCAGTCCAGAAGCAGGTCAAACAGAATATAAGCAGCATGTCATGTTTCAGCTTTATCTGACATATTTTTCTACTGAACTATCAATTACCACTTCCCCATCTTGCCTAAGGTTGTACTAATACTGTCCTATCAAAGTGTCCATCTTTGTCATTGACTATCACAAGAATTCCTAGTCACTTCAAAAAGAGACTCTCCCAGCTATGCATATCCAAAATAAATCCCTTATCCAGAAAAGGAGATTGCTTTGTACACAGACTATATTTACATTTCTACCTTGCCACGGTATTAGGAAGCTTTAGTTGATGCATCTCATTTACTACTCCAAGTCCTCCACATGAAGTAAAGCAGACTCTGCCAGCGTTAATGATAGGAAGGGCAGATACAGCTCAAAGCCTGCTTTTCACAGAAATAGAAGTTAGGCAAGAACAAACTGCTAAGAGATGTGAGTGTTGTCATTAACTTTACATGTTAGTATTTGTTCTTCCATTTTTGTACGTATGTCAAGTGCAAGCTGGAGAAAAGATAGTAGTTAAAAAAGAAGTTGGTAAAATGAAGATTTTAAAGGCTACCCCTAGCTCACTCTCCTGTCTCTTTTACAAGACCACTTCTTTTGATGTTTGTTATCTTGAGCAAATGCTCCCAGAAATCACAGATCATCTGCTATCCACACATGTAGATTATAGAATTAAAAATACAGATTTCTTCCCTGGAGCTGAAGGCCTGTAACTCTTGACGCTTGAAACTTGAAAGGGCTTGAATGGTTTCTCCTTCACAATTTAAAAAGTATTTCATACATTTTTCTGCTCTTATTATGTTGCAGGCAGTAGAAATGCTGACGAATAGCATTTTTAATTCAAAGCTTTTGTTCAACAGCTCACAGCAGAGAAGTGACCTAGAATCCTCTAGATTTTCTATGACAGACATGCTGCAGTTATGGACCCTGTAGAGATTATTTTTAAAATATCATTGTTTCTAAAATGAAATCCTACGGTGTCCTGGATCTCTCCTGATCTTTTAAAGGCTTGGGCTAGGGTTGAAGGTGACTGTATAGATATGGAGTCCTTTTTTTTCCATAATCTTACCAAATTTTAGCCTCAATAGTGATTTTTCCACACGTGCTTTAGTGATTATTTAATTTTCTCATTTTTAACATTTAATTTCCCAGTACAGCCAAATGCTATTTGTTCACTTTTGCTTTTCCTATTGATTCACTGAATTGCAGGAGAGGAGAATTCAATTAAAATAGATAAATACATTAGAGAGAACATATGAAGGGTTAATTGAATTTTGCAAGAATTGAATGTAGTAGAACATAGAATGCAATAAGCATTTCATTTAAAAAAAGTGCTTTATTAAAGTTTACTTTCATTAGCTGACTAAAAACTGCTTCAACATTGAAAGCTTAATTGAATACCTACAAAGACAATGAAAGAGCAATTTCTATTGCCACAGTGAAATTCTGTGAACAAGTGATTATTTTATCTAAACTAAAACATATAGAAATATGGGTCTATTAATTACTTGAATAGAATACTATGTTCTTGATTAAAAATATCTAAATACTGCATTTATAGCAGAATTAAAATGCAATATTGCTTATGCTCTTGAAATAACTTCATATGATATATTACAATTTAGCAGATTTTTCCTCTGTTTGCAGGCTAAAGACATCACAACTACATTATGTTCATAACAAAAGTAAGGGAGAAAGTTACAGTGCACTGGGTAGAAGCACTGGCAGTTGTTACTTTGCGTGTTGCACTTCGTACTCTCAGGATAAAGTTAAGTCCTGAACAGTGATGAGCACTGATTCAATCCACATCACACTGCTATTGAACCACAGTCTCCACTAACAGTCTATGAGCCCCTGGACTGGTCTGCAGGAAGAGGAACTAAGGTTGGTTTAGTTTAATGTTACTTCCAAATTGCAGATAATATCTTATGATGGCTAATGACTGTGCCTTATCTTTTTTTTTTCTTTTACTTTCCAATAAAATTATATAGAGCTCCTTTATGCAAAGAATAAAAAAATATCAGGAGATATTTGTACTGACAAATAGTTCTTTAGTAAGGTGCTGGTAGAGTTCTGGGGATGAGAAAAGTCTTTAATTCATTACTGTTTTTCTGCTCCTTTATAGGCCTTTATAGGAACTTTACTGGAAATCACCACCAGGCCCCTCCCTATTCTCAAATCATACCAATGAAGCTGTATGGGAAATAAGAACAAGTCTACTAATCCAGATCTTTTTTTTTCATTATAAGGTCTGGTACTACACAGAACTTCTGGATCTTGCCTTGCCCTTGCTATGAGAAACCAGGGTATTTAAAGTGGTACGTGGCTTTTTAAATGAAGGAAAAATACATTAATATAAATATATAATAGTATAAAACTTGTATTTCAGTAATGTGCACCATACCATACCAATACCTATTGATAATGGTTCTTTCATACAGGAAAGAACCATAGTCAGTAAATTATGGTTCTTTATCAAATCAGTCAATCATAATACTATGCAACAGAATTAATTTATAAATGAAAATATTTCCTTTTATTACTTCATCTTCATCTCTCTCTTGCTATGATCTTACTATGATTTATCATGCTCATTTTCCTTTATTAATATAATCCCCAATAGGACCGTATTTTTAAATGTTTCTGTTTTAAGGAATCATATTTATGTTGGGCAAGATTTTTTTTACAATGTAATTGTACTTTTTACTGCACTACAAAAAAGATTTTCGTGTAACAGAGTATTTTCTTACTAAGATTATCTAAATGTTTGAAATATATGAAGAGTTTAATTCTTCTGTTTTAATACTACTCAGGTCATATAAATTAATGCTTTTTTGCCAGACATTTAACTACATATTTTTAAAATTATTAAAGTTCTTCACAACAAATTCAGAAGAGCAGACACAAAAAAATTGTGCCAAAAAATAATATTATTAATACCAAATTTTTGAATGAGAAAAAAACTTTCCTCATTTTAAATAAAGCTGAAAAGGAAGATATGAAAATGAGTATCTAACTGAGTTATATGAGTTTGCTGAGAAAGAAAGTGAGGTTCTTCAAAGAATCACTTGGAATAAAAGAGACTCAAATCCCTGATGAAAGAAATACCTAATTGTCCATACAAGTGGAGCAGCTGCAACCATCTAGACTGAGACAACCACTACAGATTATCTGTTAATTAACAGGTTCACAGAGTCTAGACATTGAATAAGTGCCCATTTCAAATTTAGCTGAATTTACAAGCAGGGTGGCAATTTAAATTTAGATCTTTTCTTTAAGAAGGGGTTTTCTAATCAATACAAGGAATTCCCAACCTGTTGACAGTTATCTTTTTCAGATTGCAAAGCTATTAATCTACTGGATCTGGTTCTTCTGTATGAGAAATTATTTTGACTTTTTCACTTGTTACTGTAAGATTGAGCCCTATTAGGAAAATGAGTTACTCATCTAAGTTTTAAATTCCTCTTTTCTGTTTTAAAATTTAATCAACTCAAGATTGTTTTTTCCTACAATCTGCAGACTTCTTCTGTTCCTCTTATCTTTTCAACACATTTTGAGGTTCATGATAATCCAATTATCTTTCTTGAACTGCTGAGTTTTTCCATGAAGTCTCAGATCAATAACAATTCATTGTCTCCCCAGCTGAGGCTCTTTGATAAGGCCAGCTATTGATTGTTTGCTTTTGCCATATTTCAGTCTTTCTGACAACCTCTTTACTTTTCTGGTTCAGGTAGCAAAGCCATGCTCTTGCAAATTAGGTCTGTCTAATATTACAGTGAAATTTCTAATGATAGTACTATGAGTTACAGAGATTTTTTCACTTGAAAAAAGTCAATGATGACAAAACTCCTAGTAAATTATAGAATGGTTGACCGTTACTAAAGGAAACAAACAAACAAACAAACAAGAAAGAAGAGAAAAGAAAAAAAGTTAATATTAAAAAATCTTTAATTTTAAGACTTTTGTTAATACATACTACTATTGCTGGTTTTTTAGATAATTTTTAATTTTTAAATTACTGCAGTTTACAAAACAAGTCGCAAACAAATAAGTTCTGCTAATAAGCTCTCAATGGTTTGTTGAAGTAGATGAATACTTCTAGAAAAGTTAAAAGAATGTGCCATCTATTTAAAATGCTAATGTGCCACAGGGTAGCAATAATAGTGTTTAAACAGAAAAAGGCACAAGTCCTTATTGATAGTGATAACTATTTAACCACATTTAATTTTCTTCAGAGCTGATTGTTGGCCAGAAAAATTAGCCAAAAAGTGCAAATAATTTGCTGCATTGAGTTTATGCAGCTTTAATTAATGGAATTTAATTAAGTTACTTTCTAATACTGGTTCAGGAGTAATGAACATTCCAAAGGTATTCTGTATTGGCAATGCAATTTAGACATTTAATCTAAGTTTATAAACTTATAGTAGAAATATTCTCTCTCAGCCTTTTCTCTTGTCCATTGTATGGTCTGTGACACACTCAATTTGCAAACCTTTAAAGGTTAGGAAATGTGTTTTACATGGCTTTCAAATATAATATATAAATTGATGAAACTTTTAAAATACCCAAAATATAATCCACTTAAGTCCATTTCACCAGATAACAAAGTGGCACAATTACATTTTGAAAAGAAAGGAAGTTCACTATCAATATCAATGATTAGTTTTGTTTGTGCTCAGTATGAGACATTCACTGCCCTAGTCCTGCTGTCCACACTACTCCTCACACAAGCCAGGATGTCACTGCGCTTTTGGGCCACCTGGGCACCTGGGCTCATGTTCAGCTGGCTGTTGACCAACACCCCCAAGTCCTTTTCTACTCAGTAACTTTTTGGACATTCTGCCCCAAACCTCTGTTGGGGCAAGGGATTGTTTTAATCCAAGGGCAGTACCCCAGTGTAGAGCCTCCTATAACAGGTGTCAGCCCATCAATCCAGCCTGCCCAGATTCCTCTGTGGAGCCCTTCTACTGTCAAGATCCTCATGGTGTTAGGTTCCTATTTCAGTTGTCAAAATTAAGAGACAATGCTTTCCAGAAAATTGATGGAAAAAAAAATTTTCTTTTCAGAGGATGACTTAAATAAAAAAAAATTCTCTGAGATAAACTAAATGTAGTGTTATAAATACTTTCATCATGCCTTCTGAGCTATTTTGAAGGTAGAAGTCACCTGGTTACAAATGTTAAAATTATTTTCCTGTAGAATTTGACATGATGGTATTTCTGACTTGTCAATTCAGAAATATAAAGAATGAATAATGTAGTAAAGATTAACAGAGCATGTCTGCTTATTTATAGATTTCAAGATATGTAGTAAAACTGCAGGATCTGCACACTTACAGCTATCACAGTTCAAAAAAGAAGGAAAATATACATACACAAAATAAAAATATCTTCAATAACCTGAGGCAGATTAAATGCCAAAGCAGTGAAGGCAGCAATAGAACTTGATCAGCATCTACTGAGGTGTACATTTCTATGGACTCAGGAGTCCCACTTCATCCCAGTCTGGATCCATCAGTGCCCTCCAGGCAGCTTCCAGATGTCTTCTGCGCAGATGCCTTGGCCCTATGATGTAGTGGGCTGAGCTCTGTAAGGACTTTCAGCTCCATGTTGGCACTTTATCTCCAGCCTGGCCCTCACCCTTTTACCAGCCCCTGGCTCTGCTACCCATGTCCCAGCTGTGGGACTGTGTCCCATTGAAGAGAGTGCAGTCTTTGTGAAACTGACCCAGTGACCCTCAGTTTCAGGTTCTTTGTCCAGTCTTTGCTTTTTTCTGACAATAAAATTACATTTAATTGGATCTATGTCAAGCTAACTTCAAAATCTGTCTGTATTTGCAGGGAAATAAATCCTTCAAGAACGCACATTTGAGGATCATATTAAACAATGAAGTTAAAATTATCACTCTTGGTTACTTCCTAAGGGTTGCTTAGTATAGACTCATAAAATAATTCAGGTCAGAGAAACTGACTAGTCCAACCTCCTGCTAAAAGCAGGGTCAACTAGAAAAGTAGACCTGAAAGGGGAGATTCCACAATCCCTCTAGAATGTTTTGGTAAGTATGTTTGTTTTTCCATTCACCTCGATGAAGATCCTTCTCTCTAAGCTCCACACAAGTATTTGAAGAATCCTATGACACCTCTCTGCCCCCAGAAACTCTTCTCCAGGCTGAAGAAGCACATCTCCCTTCACCTCTCCTTGAAGGGTGAGTGCTCCATGGCGACCCTTCCCTGAACTTGCTGCAATGTATCAGCATCTTTCTTGCACCGAGGATCCAACAATGAATGCTATACTCCAGGTTTAAAAGCTGCAGAAAAATTTGCTTTCCCTGGTTTACTGACTGCACTTGCATTGATATTGCCCAGGATGCTATTGACTTCCATGCTTTCCTGGGTGCACTGTTGAATCAAGTAACAAATATTTGAAGCTTATGTTTATCCTGTTACAAGAAAAGAATTTTCTATTAGCATTTTCCCAAAACAACCCAGTAACAGAAAAGATGATTTTAGGCCCAAATGAATGACATGAACAGGTGTTCCTGATATATTAATTTTCTTTTAAAAAAGAGTATAGCATATCTATGAGGGTCTAAAGAAAGAAAAATATTGAAAGGAGTCTGACTGGAATCACAGAAAAGCTATATTTTTTTTTTTTAATCCTGAAGCTGACCTTTTCTGTAATATGAAAATCAGCACTAGATTTATGTTAAAATATTTACTGGAAAGACAAGGGTGTGCAGCACAAGCCTTGAAATAAAGCTTTTCATTGTTTCCAAACCATAATGGTATTGCCTTTTAACAAATCTGCTGCTTTAACATGTAGATATATAAGGGTAGATATGTTTGTTTTGTATACCAGACAGAGAGAATCATTGCAGCAGAATAAAAAACAGGTGATTTTCAATTGATGTCCTGTCTCTTACAACTAATTAGTTCCTTCATCTTGATCCTAAAGTAAAATCAGTTGATAAGTATCTTCAGAATTCTGTGCAATTTCTGTGATAAATGAAATGAAATTAATTTAGTTATTCTCAAAGAAAAAAAAGAGTCAACAGATCAGATGAACTGTGATGAAGTTGTAATTTTGATCAGGAATGGAGAGGCACACATCTAGGCCAGATCTGTAGACCATAACATTAAATATAGAGCAAATCCAAGTAAATTCTGTGAATAAGTTTCCTAGCTTCAGTCTTTCAAAGAAGCAGACAGCAAGAAGACAGCAGACTGAAAGCTACTCTTGGCTTTGTTGCACACAAGCAAAAATCATAGGAAAAATCTACCAGCAAATAACAGGTGAAATGATCAGACAGGTTGGTTGAGGGTAGCAGTATGGAGGAGTTTTTTAATGCTCTGATGAGGACAGGATGAATTTAGCTGAAATACTGCTGCGGCCTTTCAGCACTCCCACGAGTTCAAAGTCCCAGCTGCCCTAGGAGTCACTGCAATGCTCATTTGTGCCCCAAAGGCAGGAGCAGCAATAATGCCACAAGTACTGATGGTTTTCACCATGTCACATGCTCCTATGTGAAAATAGTGTAAAACTGATTAAGATTTCTGGGGAATGGGGTGAAAAACATTTATATTCATATGTGTGTGATCATGGCAATGAAGAGAAAAAAACTGTTTGTTGCAGTGTGGCCCGGTATGACTTAGCTATACACCTACAACTCCTACTCATTTATACTTACTTTATAGCCAGTAGTAAGGAAAAAAAAATAGCATAGTATTCTGGAATTGTTTACCTCTACCCTCTAAGGTACAGGATGTCTGCAATGACGGTACAGGATATTGACATAAGCACTGTAATGTATGTTGGAAGATTTGTGTAGTGAATCATGACCACCTAATCCCTCACACATGATAGGAGTTATAAACTGATGTAGCAATCTTTAAAAATGCCACCTACAATATAGTGTGCTAGGATTAAAGGAGAGAGCTATAGAAACAATGCCATTAAAATGAAAGTTTAAAAAAAATTCCTAAGAAAGGAAACCAATGTCAAAAAAGAGGGCAGTATCCTTTTATCCTTCTTTTACATTTTTGTTATAAGTAGTACTGGCAGTGAAGACTGATGCATGTCATGATTTTCATGGACAGTTCAGAACATTCTATCTATCAAATAAATAAACTTACATTCTAAAATATAGAGACAGGAGAAGACAAAAGAACTCCATCCTGTAGATGTAAATCGTGAAAGTATATTCTGAAATATCACACATGGAAAAGCCAAACTTAAAACCAAAGGGGCTCCAGATGAGAGTTTGGAAAAAAGAGATCTCAGTCTCAAGGGAAATTGAAACAGTCCAGAAGGAAAATAAGTGTTAATATTTAAAATTCTTAAGTTTTTCTTTTGTAACTATTTTCAATCTATAATACAAATTTAATCTTTGGGACTTTATTTTTTTCATTTTTAATCTATAATTTCAAGTCTGCATAGTGATTAAACGGAATTCAACTGAATATAACAGACATGCTGTGTAACTCTGTCATGAAAGACACAAAACCAAACATGACAAACTTGCTTCTTGGAGCCTTTTCAACTCAAAACAATCTTGAGAATCCAAAATACTGTGATGCATTTTCTCCTAAGCACCAAGCATCAGTTTTGTGTGAGTAAATCTGTCAGCAGGTTTTAAGCATTGAAATGCAGATAATTAGTGAGTCAATTTACAGCTCTAAGACTGTTACAACCTCCTATTGTCACTCTGCATTAGACATGATGCATCAAGATGCAATTTGATAAATGCTTTAAATTAAAGTAAATGTGCTGTTTCCAATGGAGATGTGTTTTCTCACAGCATCAGTTGTGTGTATGCCATTTATGACTTTGGTTGCTTGGGTTCCTGCTGGTGGTTTTGAGCCATACAGCAGGCTGGACTAGAGAAAAGGATGAAGAAATAATACAGATGCAGCAAAATTTGTTTTCATCCATATTATTTCCCTGAGATTCCTCCCTATATAGCCTGGTGAGTGCTGAGCAGAGAGGGAGAAAGGAACATGACAATAGGAATCAGATGAAGTCTGTGGGACCTCAAAAGCAATAGTGACATTAAATAATAAAATTAAAATAATTTTCACTACTTTTTCAATTCCTTTTCCTTCTCTCTAGTTCTGACTTGATCTCACCAAGTAACTCCCTGGAAATTTCTCTAGTACTGTGCTTATTTGTCTTGGTCTGCTGGTCAAAACTGAAATGTGTTGCCCATCAACAATAATGTGAGGAGTGCATGTTATAAGAGTCTTCCTTTCACTTTGCAGTGATAACTCAATCTGCTTTGTCAATGCTTAGGTTCTGTCTCCTTTTTCATTTTAATCTTTGAAGAATTTCTTCTTTTGATTTCTTTTCCAATTAACTCCTTGGTTTTAATCAATTTTCCCTGGTTTTATTAAATGTTATTTTATGCTGCACTTAAGGGGTATCCTATGAATAGTAAATAAATAAATATCTTTAAATGATAAAGAAAAAGTGACACAAACTGTGGGTTTAGATTAGATTTTATGAAAAAGAGCATGGTGCTAATAATGCCAAGGTCACAGGCTTGATCCTGATATGGGCCATTCACTTAAGAGTTGGACTCAATAGTCCTTGTGAGTCCTTTCCAACCCAGAGTAGTCTGTGATTCGGTGAAAAATTCTTTGCTGTGAGTCACTGGAACAGGCTGACCATAGAAGCTGTGAATGCCACATCCCCAGAAGTGTTTAAGGTCAGGCTGGATGGAGCTCTGACAAATGAAGTCTAGTGGAAGGTGTCCCTGCCCATGCCTGGGGATTGGAACCAGGTAAGGAATTTCATGGTTTCTCAACAATATGTGAAGCTGGAATGTATTTTAGGTGTGACAGTAGCAGAATTGTGGGTGGAAGAAGAAAGTTTTCCAAATTAAGATGCCTCATGCCCAGAATAACACATTCTTATTTCTTGCAGTATGAGCTCCTGTGACAAGTACAGAACTGAGCAATGCTATGCTGTAATTAAAGATGACACAGCACGTTTTTATTTAACGACAATATTTGCCTATAAACATCTTATTCTTGTCATCTTTCTACTTACTATTAACTAGTAATCTGGAGTGACAGGGTGCTGAGAAGAATGAGCATTTAGCACAGACTTTTATTTCTACATCATCAGTTCAAACCTGGACTTCATGTTGAGAAGCCTTCATTTAGGAGCATTTTCTTACCCTGTGATTTCAAATCATTTCCCATAGGATGCATATTTCATCGCAAAATCAGCTCTACAACAGGCACTAAGTGCATCAGTGTTGATTATATCTTTAAGAGAGACTGGGAATTGAATGCTGCCAGTGGCAACGGGATCTGGTCCTAAAAGAGCTAAGAACACATTGCTTAGAAGCACACTGACAGAAGAGAAAGGGTAGAACAACATTAATGCTAAATTCAATTTTAAAAAAATCTTTTGTGGTCCTAATATTTTTATTTCTTTTTTAATCGTGCAATGAATATATAAGGATGTCTCCAAGTCTTCTAATTTTTTTCATATGAAAACAGTAGGATTATTTTCTGATGTCAGGTTTCCTCATTTTCTCAATACACACTTCACATGCTATTTTATAGCAGGTAAAATGTAGAATGTAAAATTAAAAACAAAAGAAAAGAAGGCATAAGAATTCTGCACCAAAACTTCAGCTGATACTTTGAGAGGTTTTCTTTTAATTATTCCATTGGTACTATTTTCAGAAAATTCTTTTTATATGTTACATTCCACATGTAATGAACTAATGTTTTTTTAGTATGTAATCTTCTAGAATTTTAAATAAATATCTATCAAGAATTAGCCATGAATTCATGAATTTATCCAAAATCAAGAATTTATTATTACTTTTTCTTAGATAAATATCTGTTTAGAAAAATAGGCTATCTTTTAAATTTTAAAAAGAAGTTTTAAAATTTTGTGAATGCTTTGTGATCTTTCCAAATACATCTATAGTATTTAATTTAGCTAAATAATTTTTAGCTGTAACATACTTCTGGTGGTCCATGAAACATAGTGGCCTATTGTCACCTGGCAAAGGAATGACATTTTCTTTATGGTGTTCAGGGGTTCAAAGGAAAAAGAATTCCAGAAAGAAGATTACTATTTGCTTGTATTTAATTATTTCATATATATATAAATACATTTTAATTATACATTACTTTCAATAATTTAAACTTTTTTTTCCAAATTGTAAGGCAGTTGACTGACCATCTAGTTCACAGTATTATTATTCCATCTCAAAGCTCTCCACATTTGCACTGTTTTCCTTAGATGGCCTCATAACTTATTGCGAAATTCTCTGCTAAGAGCTGCTCAAAAAAGTAAATATTTTTCAAAATACACTTCTAACAAATATAATTTCATTTTAAGAGGCAGAGAATTCCAGGGCTGAGTAAGCAATTGCTTTTCTCTTCATGTTAAAATAAAATTGTTGTCATAATCACCACGAAATGATTTTACTGGTATTGTCCAGGATGATGTTAGTGACTGACAAAACTGGATACTTAAATTTCACCTATTTCCAAGTATTTTACATGTCACATAATTTGTGCTCAAGAGTATGACTATCTTTTATAGTTTTAAGTGTCCAAATATGAAATATAAATTTAACTCATGTGAAAAACTTGCAAATTTGAAAATCTGCTAAGATGACAAAATGAGTCTTTTAGGTTACAGTTCTGTATTATTCTGTATTATGTTCTCTCCATAAATAAATTTCTCCATCTGCAGAGCTCCTATGTTTTGAAGAGTTTTTAAGATTGCATGCTGGCATACTGAACCTGTTCTTGCAGATCTCTGTATTTTGATATTATTGCTACAGAAGTTCTGCCAAAGCTATCACAAATCAAAGCCAAAATGCTATCAAAAACCAAATGCAGATTGAATGATTAAGCCATGTAATTCTAGATTTCTAAGTGGTATTTAGCAGCATTTTCATTTTTTATGAATTGTATGAATATTTCAAAGTCTGCTATTGTGAATTACTATTTAAAGATTTCATTGAGCTGTAACTTAAAACTTGAAGGAAGCACCTGCTTATAAACCTGCATTTAATTAGGTACTTTAATGAGCACTATATACTGTTTCCTGCAGAATAAGGTTTCAGCTACATTGGATTATAGTTATCGCTGCTTGTCTAGACATGGGATCAAAATGTGAATCGTAAATTAGATTGCCTTAAGATCTGCTTTTGTCAGGGTACTGTACTTAACAGTCCAGTAGCTGAAGAATATAAGTTCACCAAGTAAACCTTAGAATCTCTTGGGAAATGTCTTTCAAGACTTCCAGTATATATTCAATTATTCTTTTAATGAAAAATGACATTGAAAATATAAGAAAAAACCTGCTAAAGTAAGGCTGACATATAATTAAGATTGCAAATTAATCACTGTCTTAGTTAAGCTTCAATATGAGGCATGTATCAAAATGATAAATTGCAGTACCATAAGTTGACAAATATGGCTTATTTAACAACATTATTCTGAAAGAAATAAATTAAACAGAACATTGAAATAGTAAGTGGATTTTTACCAGACTAAGGGAGAGACATCTTTTTTTTTTTCCAATAATTAAGTTTTTCTCAAGGCAGAAGAAATTATATGTTATTCATTGGTTTTTAACTCTCAAAGAATGATGTTTTTTGCAAAAGACAAAACAAATAAATATATTTCCATTCATTTTGTCTGGAACAATATTATGCATGTTCTGTGGCTCTCTAATGAATCAACTTTTTTTTTTTAAGATTTATCAAAGAAAATTTAGTACTCAACCACCACTAGAGGCTAACTGCTAATTATGGTAGAATAAAACATTAGATCTATAATCAAGCACGTGCGCATGAGTTTTTTCCTAAAAATGATATGCTATTTTTCAAACAAAAGTACAGGGAAGAGAGTGACAAGTCTATTTAGATGAATTTATGACATATTCTCCCAAAAATAGGATGACAAATATTTGGCAGCAGAAACAATCTTTAACTGTACTTTTTGAGTACTGATAATAAAGTGACACAGCCATCTATAATGAGCTTTTGAGAGATTCTAGTGGTCAGATACTCCCTCCTGCATGGTACAGTCCCCTGCCTGCAAGACAGACCTCTAGTCTTGGACTGTGTACTCCCTGCCTGGAGTTCAGGAATATTTTTTTTTACAATTTTATTGAGCAATTGCTCCTTTTTTCAGCCTCACAACTGCGGCTTCATGCTATTCTCTCATCTGAGTGATAATACGATGGCCGAGGGAAACCTTACGCTGATCTAAGATTGATATGGGGTTCTGAGGGGAAGAATGGATGTGTGTGATCCCTTAAGGTGTTGGTATCCCTTTCAATCCTTCTGATTAGGAGAAAAGCTCTGGCTGCAAGTGCATCCAGCAGAACAATGCCTAGTTGCACAGTTGTGTCCGCAGGTTTGGGCTTCATAATCATAGTACCTGATCTGAGGACAAAGTAGGACTGCTGGGAAGAAATAAAACTGCCTGATCAGCACAAATAAGAATATAATTGTATGTAGGCATTTTTAACTCAGAAGGAGGGCCTTTACAAACACTATTTTCAGGGGACAGGGACCTAACTACAGAGTAAAACTGAACCCAGGTTTAGAAGGAAGGCTGAGAAGTAAGTACTAAAATTGGGACACTAGACTTTAAGATATCATATTTGGATTTATTTGGGGAATTGTTAGGCAGAATCTCCTGGGAAGCAATTATGGGGAGGAAGTGCAGTCAGAGAGATGGATGATTTTTTTCTAAATGACAACCCAACTATTTTAAGGGGAAGTGAACTTTGGCAAATGACTCATGAGGCTAACAAGGGAGCTTCTTAATGAACTAAAATGCAAAGAAGTACAGACAAAAAAAAAAAAAAGGAAAATATGGTGGACAGAAAGAGAGGTGTATAGGAATGGCACTTAGGAACAAAATCAAGAAGATCAAAGTCCAAGGGAGCACTAGCACTAGGGAGGAGTTTCATGGATTATACGACGGGCCTCGACAAGTATGCTAGTGGCAAAAAAACAATGGGAAAATTGCAGATTCACCAGGTAGAAAAGACAATAATATTCAAAATGGAAAAGGCCAAGGAACTCCATGCCTTGTGTGTATCGCTCTTCATAAGAAGTAACTTGTTCATGTATTAGTCCAGTTGGGAAGGAGAGTGGCAATTTGTTCTGGGTTTACATTGAAAAGTTGGATATATTCAATTCACAGATTCACCCAGGGGTACCAGAAGAGCTCTCCCACCCTGCTGTACCTGAAAAGCTGCTGTCTATAATTCATAGAAAATTATAGCAATCAGCAGTAGTCCTTCATGATTAGACAGATTAGTGATACACTTGTCTTAAAGAAAACAAGAGGGATCACTACAAGCACTATTAACAAATAATCCTTCCCTCAATTCCTGGAAGTAGCCTTAAGAATGCATTTTTGTAATCCATTTTCCTTCACCTAAAGAATGACTCTAACTGGGAGTAGTTAGCACAGTCTTACCAAGGGCAAACTATGCTTGGTGAACACAAATGATATTTAAGCATCTGAAGGGATCTAGTAAGTGGCCACTGCTTTCAGCAGCAACTGGCCACTGTTTCCAGCAGTTCTGAAATCTGGTCATTTCCTTACCTGGCCACAGGAGCCCAGACCTAGGGCAGCTTGTGGCCTCGTGATGTAAGTCAAGCCAATGGACTTTTTTGCTGCTTTCCTATTTTGTGTATTTAACCAGCTTCACTGCTGAGTAAGTACCCCAGAGAAACACACAGACACACAAGATACTGACAGATTGGGCTACAGACTGCCACAGGCAAGACTATGCTTTGCCAGCACCCCCTGAGCATGAGCACCAGTGGCCAAACCCTCTCTTTGGCAGACACAGGGGGCCATCCATGCAGGCACACACACACACAATTACCTGACTGCATGGGCACATGTACCTTCACAGGTCCCACAAGTACCAGCATGATCCCTCTGCCTGCCTGGAAACCCCACCCAGATTCCAGGCCCTCTTACTGGTCCCAGGAGTCCCGTCATCACTGGCTGGTCCAGCTTGATGCTCACCAGCAAACGTGCAGTACTGGCATACTTGTCCAGCATGGACTCCCCATGCTGATACTCACCCTAGATCCAGAACCTCCTTCCTGCTGGTTAGCCCAGATGGAAAATTGTGCAGGTGAGTGACCCGTGCACACCCGGTGTGGAGAAGCTGAGGACAGTTGTCATCACACTGCCTCAGCACCTGTCACATGCCCTCCTCCAAGAGCTGGCACAGAGCCCCTCCCTTGCTTCACTCAGGCAGGTTCCTCCTGATAGCTGTAGCTGCTTTTTGGGACACACTCCATTCCCACCCCAGTGAGGGGCAGCTGAGATCCCTACCCTCTCCAGTAGCTGGCACAGAGACCCCAGGCTCTCCAGCAGCTGGTACCAGGCCAGGGTTACCTACAAACCCAGCCTGGCTCCAGCAGCTGGCACTCAGCCCTTTTAACCCTCACACATGCATCACAGAGAGATTGCTCTGACAGTTAAAAAAAGATTCAATAAGAAGATAGGAGTGGTTATGGTGATCAGGTGCAGGCCTCAGCCAGACAGGTATACTGATCAGAGCCCTTTTTCACAGAGCTGTAACAAAATGATGAAAATACAAAAGAATGACAGAAAATAATTCATTATTTGGAAAATTAATGTTAATTCTTCAAAAGCCCATATTAAAGAGAAAGAATACTCTGAAGCCTGTGATTTAATTGCAGTACTTAAGAACTTCCATAAGAACTCAGAGATTCTAATAATAAGGGCTCTATAATTTAGCAGATAAAAGCAGAACAAAAGCCAGTAGCTGGAAGTTCAAAAATCAGAATTAAAAAGTCTTACTTCTAAGTGAGGCAGAGTGATCAGCGGGATCAAAGAAAGCTTTCTTAAAGCTTGATGTCTTTGAGAGCTAACTTTGTTTCCAGAAGTTATTCTTTAGCCAAATCAGTGGTTGTGGTATTAAGAAAATAGTGTGAAATGCTATAAAAATTAACCAGATTAAGTCCACAGAGCTATTTTTTCTCTCTACTTCCTCTGGACTTATACAAGAATGATGGTACCAGTACAGCATATAGGTAAAATTGGTAGAAACACCATGGCAACCTGGTAATGTTTTCATATGGAATCTCCTCTCCTCAATTCAATTTAATTTAATTTTCATTAAGGGGTTGTTGAAGCAATGTAATGACAGAGCAGCCACACCCAGAGCAGTTATAGCAAAATGTGATCAGAACAACAAAGAGCCTGTAGTATCCATCAGGTACCAGCTTGGTGACAAACTTTCAGCTTAAATTTGGTGTCTTTTACCATTCCAACCTGGCAAACAATTTTTCAGTGGATTTCTTATAGAGAGCACTCCAAAATCAAACAATAATTCATCAGTAATCTTTTAAATGTTATATTAAGCTACCAGTGATATTATTAGCTTTATACATCTAGGACTTCATGAGCCTTACCTGAATCCCAGATTTAGATTATGCGTAGCCACATTTCTGAATTCTGATATGCAGGAGAGCTAAAAATTTTTTATTCTCCAGCTTTATACCAACTGCCAAAATTATTTTTAGCGCCCACATCCTGACATATTTAAGTCCTACTAGTATTTCTTATCTACATGCTTCAATAATGCTGTACATCAGCTACCGGTTTTTCTTAATATTTCTGAAAGAAATGCATGATAAGTCCACAGAAGTCACTAGATGGAAGTCCTCCTCTGTTAATAAACACCATCTGCTCCTTTCTTTGCTTCCCCACTTCCCATTATTGATAAAGCTGTGATCATGCTTAGAATTTTTAGCATTGCACTCAGATCCCTCTTAAAAATATTTCAGCAGAATTTCTGAACTCCATAGCAGCACTCCAGTACAAATATTAAGAACATTGCATTACTTATACAGTGTCTAATAATTCAGTTTTGTTATATGGATTTAAAATTATGTGCAGCAGTACAAACCAGATAAAGTTATATTTCATAACACTACTATAAATATTTGCAATTCACCTCCTGGGCATTCAGAGTTTCCACTGTAAGGGTGATCTATATATTAAATTTTTATATTCTTTGTCATGGCCAATAGGATAACACAAAAATGTCTACCATATTTAACTTGAATAAAGATTGCCATAAATTCTAGCAGTCCATTTCTTAATGAAGTCAATGATTTTAGCAATATCAGCTACCTGTTTAAAAGCTGTAAAATACCACAGTGAGAACAGAAGGAAGCACTGTTCAAAGCAGGACTAGGTCCACTGAATCCCCTTTGCTGTGCGGCCAAGTTGCTCCGCTGCTTTCTTTCTCAGCAGCTGTATTTCCCCTCCCTTACTCTCCATGAATAAAGCGGCTTATGTATATTAGGACAACAGGAAATGGAAAAGTCCTTCGACCTCTTCTGTTCCAAAACCAAATTATCCCACAAGAAATAAAATAAAAGGGTACATCTACACTGTACTTAGCTTAAATTATCAAATAGGAAATTAAGCATAGCATTCCTTCTCCATATATTAATAAATGTTGTAGAGAGCCTGTAAGCTACTAAAAACCTCCCCATAAACCTCTCCAGAAAAAAAAAAAAAAAAAAAAAAAAAAACCAAACAAAAAAAAAAATAAACAGGCACAGAATCAGCAGGCTTAGAACTTCTCCATTTCTCACTCCAACCAGCAATGCTGTGTTACTAGACAGTGATAAAATTAGCTCCAGGGTATTTTTAAAATCTCTCCTTAATTTTAGTGCACCTCACCATTTCTGTTGTCACTGTAAGCGAAGTCTATTACTTTTGAGTAATCTGTTCCAGTTGTCTCTCATTAAGTCTTTTCTTCAGGGATATTGTGCTATTTAGAGAGGTATGTTTATCAGATGTGTTCTTTTCTGAATAATAAAGAAGTTGAACTTGAAGAAGTTTGTGTATAATGGTACTAAAGACAACTTAAATATGCCACTTCATATAGAGGAAAGAAAAAGGGGGTGTGAAGAAGAGAAAGAAGGAGAGAAGAATGAGGGGATGAAGGTTGCAGACTGAGGCTTATGATATTGATGTTTAGCAGGCCAGGGTTGATATTTTGCGGTCCACAGTGCACTTGGTTTGACTGAATGCAATTGCAGTGGCTTACATATGGTGGATCAGAATATCTTTCTATTATTGATAGAATTTTTTATCTTTTCATAAGCATTTTTATTCTCAGGAGATCAGAAAATGAATATGTTCCTATATGCTATGACCAAGAAATTCCACCCTAGATTCATATTTCCCACAGATCCTGTCAGGTACTCTGGAGTTTATTGTCAACTTTCAACTGCAAATTTGTCGAGAGGATGAGAAGTCACTAAAATAGATATTTGGAGGCTTTGTTTATTTTATTTTATTTTTTCTAAATAGTGAACAGTAATGGGATTTCATGTAACCATCTACCTATGTAATCTATTTCAAACCATCTTGAAAGAAAATGTTTTAAATTATCTCTGATTATGAAAGGTATGTTCCTTCTTTTTCAAATTACGACTGGATCCAATCCCTTCAGATATATGTATCTACTTCTCACCCAATCCTCTCAAGCCACCTCTATCATTTTGCTTTATTGCAATGACAGGTTGTTAATCATGTCTATCTTGAATTTCAAATTACATATCCATAATGAAGCTTTAAATTATGAGGCCTGATATTTAAGGGTACTAAGTATGTAGATGTTTCATCAAAAAGCTAAAAAGGAGCTACTGGGCAATCAACATTTTTGAAAAGTGGATACTAGGCAGAATCAGACCTTAAAATGTTGATTGCAGGGTTATACATGTTCACAAAGAGTACAAGAACAGAAATGGAAATTTCCCTGGTGTGATTATCATTTAAATACATCTATTCTCTCACATCAAGGAAAGAGGCATTAAATGAATGTAATGTAATGTAATGAGTTTTCACTTCTTTGCTATCTGGGTATAAAGAGGATAGCTTCACATGAAGTCAGAAAAAAACATAGTCAAAGAAAAATTCTCTAACTGAATGAAGTTAGCATGATTCAGGTCTTAAAACTGTAGATCTGGCTGTGGTAAGGGAGATTCCGTTGAACTAAAACTCTGGTATTTAGCCTAACTTTTTTGAAAATTTCTAATTTCACAAAAGAAAACATCCGTTTCAAAAAGAAATTAGTATCAAGTTCAAGATAACAAGTTTATGCTTTGTTCTAAAATGGTGATTTCTGTGGTTAAAGGTAAGATTTCCCCAGATTTTATATTAACCTAGGAGCTTGAGTTAATCAGCATGTTATTTTCACCTAGAAAGGAGATATGTGAGGGGTCAGTCATATGTGCAAGCTGAAGTCTATGACTGATCTTCCATTTTAATCTTAATTATTTTCTATCATAACTGAGATGCACAGTATGCTATGTGTTAGCATTAGCAGTGCAAAATCTTTCAGTAAATTGTTTATAAGGACTGATGATATCATATATAATGAATTCAATTCATGCATGAGAAGCATATATTTTGCATAATTAAAAATCCATAGGAATTTTATAGTGCATTTTAATAAAACAGTTTTAATTATCTGCTGCTGAACAGTTACCAAATGCTTGAAAAATTAACAGACTGCAGAGTAGTTGTAATCTAGACAGAACCACTTACATATAGCCTGAATTTCTCTTTTATGTGCAACCTCCCCGCCCAAAAAAAAGATAGTGTGTAATAATTTAAGCTATTTTCTCTAATAAATTAAGGAACAAGAAAGGTCTAAAATTATTTTATGTTTTTCATTTCATATCTTGGTATATAGGAGAGAATTTCTACATGAAGTAGAATTCTAATGCATCATACCTAAAGGTAAATGTTTTCAATGGCTGAAGACATTTTCCCACTGGGTATTTCTGGGCTGTATTTCTACAGCAGGTCTTCACTGCATTACCAATTTTTGGATAGTTTCCTGGCTATCAAAGTGTTACTCAGCTAGTTATTTTCTCAGGGATTAGTGTCTTGCAGATGGGACCAAGTAGGGTACAGCAATGGCCTCAGAACTTCTCCAGGCAGTTTACTACAGCTCCAGATTTGCTGACAGAGACACTTCATGGAAATAGAAAAATCAAGTGTCTTAACACCAAGCGCTCTTAAAAAAAAGGGTGGGGAATCTGAAAATGAAAAAAAAACCAAAACACCAGACACTATAGCAAAGAAAAAAACAACAGTTTCTGCTTATATCCTATAAAAACTTGTTAGAGTTTATAGTCCCTGGTACCAAGAAAAGTGTTTAAAAAATGAATGCATGATATAAACCAACTCTTCAAATACTACCATACTGAACTTGATCATAAACAACATCCTTCCTGGGACATATATATGAAATACTATGAACTTCTAAACTTCAGGAATACGTGTTCCAGCTCATTAACTTCAGTGTCTGTGTGAAAACTACAGACAGTTGTGTAAACAGCAATAGAGAAATATATTTATGTCAATTCAGAGAACTGAGTCAGCAGTTCTCCTGTGCAAACATATGAGAGAGCTTCCATCCATAAAATTTGCAGATGCCACTGTCCAGCGAAATTCAAGACTAACTAGTAATGTCTTGACATTAATTTGAATATGCATGTGTTAGAAGGATCAGAAAAATAACAATTACGTTTTTGAGAATTAAAAGAACTTCCCACTATTAGAGATCATAAAATATTTGCATCTGGATGATACTATAGATTATAGAGTTTAAAATATTTTGGTTTGAGATATGACTATGCATCTGTGAATGATTACATGAAAAGCAAATATAGTAACTTAGATAAGGTTATATACGTGTATTTTTGTATATTTCTGTGGGATGTTTAGGGTTTTTTTAATGTATAAAAATCAGAGGAAAAAAAACCAGATTATTTTGTTAAGAATGTCTTACCTTCGTAGTAAACTTTAAACCCATGAGCGCTAACTGCAAAGTCACTTGTCAAGCGCAGTGAAAATACAGATTTTGTACTTGTCACAGGTGGAGGAAGATGAAATCCTGTTAACCTAAGAAACAAAAAAGCACAATTCATGGTTAATTGTTTGGAAAATAAAACTGTGTGTGACAGATGGCTGTTCCCAATAATATTTCATCACGGAAAGGACAACTGTCTTAAAAGGATGTAGTTTACATTAGTTGCAAAAATTATTTTATATAGTAAATGAGGAATTATTAGAAAATTTGACTATATTTGATGGACACTATACTTGGAATAGATGATAGCAAGATGCAGAAACTGGACTTAAAACCAGTTCAGATTATCAGTAGCTGAAAAAATAAAACAACCAAAGAAATCACAATACACCAGACAATTTAGGGTTTATGTTCAAAAATGTATTGCACTAAATATCTTACACAGGTTTCTGCTAAAATTTGTAGTAGCTGAATTTTTCCACAGTAATGTGATGAAAGAAAGGGAACATGATTCACTTTAATGAGGGAATTTAGTATTTAAACTGCACTTTGGCCTCAGAGAAGAAATTTCTAATTTCAACTCAAAGAGCAGCATCATTGTGAAGTAATAAATCCATACAAAAAGCTCTCTTTAAAGGGATTACAGAGTCATTAAGGTTTGTGTTTTTGTCATTTGTGTGTTTGGTTTTGTTTTGTTCTATTAAAACCACTGTGTTTGAGACACAAATGAAAGAAAAATTTTTTGTGTACCCAGCACTGCTGATAAGCTCTGCTCATACTCACTTCTACATATTTATTTGATGTACATATGACAACTCTTATCTTCCTCAGTTTTAGGAGAATAACCTCATCAGGGTTCTTATCAGACCAACAAAGCCCATAACATTTAACTGTCAAAAATGTGTAAAGAACAAGTTGAAAATTTAGCTGTGTACAACTAGACCAGTGAAATCTAGACATACCTTTGGAACCCACTTAGCCATGTGTGGTCAATTGTGTAGCAGATGGGATTATATATTTTATAAATGATTGAGATTTAAATTATTTTCATGTGTTTTAGATAAGCCCTTATTTTGCATTTTACTTTGAATTTAGAACAAGAGAAAAATGTAGGTCAAAAGGGACCTGTAGAGGCTACATAGTCCAACCTACTGTTCAATGTGGGTTAAAAGGCAGAGTTAGTCTGGGTTGCTCAAGATTTATATTTTCCCTTTTCATTGTTAGAACAAATTCATGGTGATTTTTTGTTTGCTAGGGTTTTTTGTGTTTGGAGAGTTTTTTGGGTTTTTTTTTGTTTTTTGGGTTTTTTTTAATACAGCTGTATATGTGCAGCTACATAGGCTGGTCTTTAGTACACCTTAAGAAACATGTAAATTCTGATAATTTTGCTGGAAGAGATGACATATTTTTGATTTTGCTTGATGTAGGAACAAACACCAATGGCATTTACTGATGTTTTAATACATTTTCTGCTTCTTATTCTGAAATTCAGTCTCAGTCTTCTGAAATCACAAAGTAACTGATAAGTTATGTCCTGCCATTATCAGCATTTCTAGTCTCATCGAGGGAAGGATGTAGAGTGATGAGAAGCCCAGAATTCAAAAGGTCAGGAAATAATTTGCTAAAAAATAGTGTAATTGCAATATTAGCATTTACTTAATGTTTTACTTATTTTTAGCTTTAAGATACCTTTAGATGAGTTCTATACAGTGTACCAGTAATTCACCATGAAGGTTATTTGCTGTGAGGATGATAAAAAGCTTTAATTTTTCTTTGATCTCTATGCACTTGGTGTCCTTAACAGATACTGGATATTGATAGGTAGTATACTGATGTTTTTTTCTTAAGCAATCTTTGTAATGCAAAACAAAATTTAAAAAAACAAACCTCCTCAATACAATAGCCAATTTTTGCCATGTTACAGTCATGACAGATATGAAAGCCAAATGATAATAGTACTCACATCATATACCCATAAAAATGAAAAACATGAACAAAAGTAGAAAAGGCCTCTAAAGAGGTATATATTCACATATTTATATGTAGCAGGTCCTTAGAAAGCTGTTCTTTAGCTTTAGAAAGCTGTTCTTTGTTTTGTCACTGGTATATTCATGAATAATATCATTAAAATAAGATTAAAGAACTTATGTAATTATGAAAAGATAATTATGTACAGAATATTTATGACTGAGAAAATGCATTTTTTATTTCATTAGGAAAGTATATTTTTATTCTATTAATAAAAAAAAGGAAATAAAATGCTTACATCTCCCAAACAGGCATATGCATAATTTTTTAATAAATCAATATCAGTTCATTTTTAATGATAGATTGGTCATCAACCAATAAATAACTTAATTAATTGGTTAGCATCAATACTTTAAAATAAGCTGGCCTAATTTAAAACCAAACCAATAATTAGAATAAAACTCACAGTAGGTTTAGCTGGTTTCCATTTATGTAATCAATGATTTAAAAAGAATTCTGGGTATAAACATATACCCAGCAGAAAAGAAATACAGTTATCCCAAAGTATTGAATTTTATGAGTGGTACAGCTTAGATGGGTAGTAGATTTTTAAAATGAACACATATGTTACTAGCATAGTAAACATTACAGCTCCTGATGCAAAACAGATCATTATAGGAGCTGTTGGATACCATTTAGCTTTCAGCAGTGGGCCTTTTATAACCATCATTATGTTGCATTTAGTAAAAAAGGATAAGCTTGTTTCTTTAATTTGGTTGCTACACTTGAATTGATATGAAGAAATTCAAAGGTGATATTTTTGGTTTAGTGGATGCAAAATTAATCAAAAATTTCAGTAAGTAAAAATTCAACATGCAAATATCACTTAGAAAAATACTACAGATTTTTTTTAAATGTAATTCATATTGAAATAACCTAATACTTGAGTATTATTCATTAGGTACAAAAGGATATTGACCTCAGAGCTTAAGTCTTACTTACATGTTAAACTCTACAAACTGTCATAAGTGTTAGCCTGAATAGTTTTCATTGCCTTTTAAAATGAAACATAGCAAGCACATCATAACTGCAGGAGAGAGATGGCAGGTAAGCAGCAAAATACCTGTAAGATAGTGCATGTGCATAGATCTGATTGTCACTTATTCAGATCAGTCTCAATGTCCAACTAAATGTTAGACAACTAAATGTGTAACTCAGTACTCTGGTAAAAGTGAAACTTTAGGTGGAAAAATTATGTAAAATAAGCAGTCATCTCATTAAGCAGATGTCATATGCATATTAAACACATTTAAAATTTAAATTTCCTCTATCAGCTGAAGTTTTTTTTATCTACAACAATTTTCCATCTTACATTGCATTTGCATATCTCGTTCCATTTGTACCAACTTTTTTCAAATTCAAAATACCTAATGGAATTATTCAGGTGATTCTCTATTGCTGTGTTAGATACTGTGAGATATTTGAAACATCAGCACAGAGTTGGTAGGTATGACATTGTACCACCATGAGATCCATGTGCTTTTGGAGAGATGGAGGCCAGGCAGGACATGCCTACATCTTTTGACAGGCTCTTAAATTATTCCTTTATAGTCTACCACTTTGGCAGGAAAAAAAAAATATATGGCAGATGTGTTTTCTTTTTTTTTTTTTTTTTTTTTTTTTCTTTTTGGTGGGATTATCTGTTCCTTTTCTTCTTTCCCTTTTTGATTTTGGAAGTGTTCTCTGACCTCATTAAGAGATCCCATCAGTACCTGATACCAGGTAGCCATGGGAAACCATGGGAAACCATGGGAAACCATGGGAACTAAAAGGCAATGTCTGCAAAGTTTTAAGAAAATCTATTTTCTTCTGTTTCAACTCTTAAAAACCCAAATTTTATACTGTGGCATTCTACTTGAGTATTTGGTTTTGATGATGCAGTTTAGCTACAGAATGTTATCAAACACAGAACAGTGATAAAAATTTGTAAATGAATACAGTGCATGAATGAATATATTTGGCTTTTTCTTCCTGACGTGTCTAACAAGCTTGCCAGGCACCTAACGCCCACAGGAAATGGACACATTATGTATGTAGTGCAAGGCTACAGATGTTTCTGGGAGTGCAGGAAAAAGTTAAGAGGTATTTCTATTTATTCAACTTTTTTATGTCAGAAAGACCAGATGCTCATCCTGAAATATCTATTGTATATAGAAATTCTAAAACTCCAGTAGTAAATATGGTGAAATCAAAGACATCATTTGGAGACGCAATATGTATTCAGAATTTATATATTACTTGCATGCAAAACTACAATGCTATATAGGTTCAGTAACATGAATCTAGCAATGTATTTGCAATCATCTCAGAGTATAAGAATGAAGAACAGAAACACCCATTGCCTTGGAACCAGAGAAGAGGACATATGAGATTAAATTACTCCATGTGGACCCAAGACTGAGGAGAAAAAATCATCACCATCATACTCTGTGACAAAGAATAAATCTTGCTGGTTTTTGCCATAACTACCCCATGGTGCCATCTTTATCCTCCCAAGGAAAACCAAAGTGGCCTAGGATCTAAATGGACATAAAAAGCACCGCCGACCTCCACCAGAAAAAAAGAAGGTAGATTCTACTAGAATTCTGTACAATTTTAACCACATATTTTTGAATAATTAGTTGCTTTGAGTATGAGTGGTAGTAATATTGTAGGCCAATTAGTAACAATATCTGTTATATGCGCTGCAATATTTTTATTTCTTAAGACTTCTTGGTGAAATAAGACAGATTTTATTTGGGTCCTCAGATGTCTCTAAATATTCAGAGTGCAAATGTATACAATTTCTTGATGTACAAATAAAGTGGCTAAAGGATGTCTTTTTACAGGTGAGAGACTAGTTTTGAAGAATTCTGTTTCTTACGTGTCTTCTGACACCATCCTCATTTATTTTTTCAGTAATGGAAAAAGTCAAATGGAGTTTCAAGCAAAACATTGTCTTATGTACACAGGAATTTCTAAATATTCTTTCAATACCAGTTAAAATACAATAAATAAATTCTGGGCAGTAGTGACAATGTTTGAATCTTTATGCAAATATGCAAATATACAAATATGCAAATTTGTAGTAATAATTATTGGCATTGTAAATGATTAAAAATGACCTCATTATTTTCTTTCAAACATGTCATTCACAGAGTGTGTTCCCGTGTCTCTTCCTCCTGTACTATATTCTGTCACACGCTATAGATTTAAAAAAAGAAGGAACGTATATTAAACAGTTGAATCTGTTTTCATTTTCTAAGCATATTTTAAAACACTACTACTCCAAGAGTAATTATAATCTATCTATTCTTATGTCTCCCACCATCTTTTCTCAATCACATATGACATAATTTTAAAATGACAAATCATCTCAGATTTGGGGTTTCCAAGACTTTAGAGTTCTGACTGGAAATTTCTGCAGTTTGATCAATCATTTGTTTTCTGCTTTTACTGTAGTCCTTGTGATAAATCTTAAATCATATATCACTTTAAGCTGCATGCTGAACTTTAAACTTAACATCAGCCCTCAAGGAAGACCAGCTCCCAGCTTCAGAATCTAAATAGAGCAATCATTTCATAATTGCAAAGTTGAAATTATGGAAGGAAATCTTGATTAGTCATAGAAAAGTGCTCCTAGATAAATTGTTTACTTGAGACTCTGATGTGACGAAGAAGATGACTCTATTTCCTCTTTGCTTGTGTGTCTTAGATATTTGTTGTTTGACATTGATTATGCTTTTAAATAGGTAATATTTTTGCATGTATTTTAACAACTCTTTGTATTGTTTTGTTTTCTTTCCAGGTTCACAAGATTATAGCTTTTCCACAGTTTATTAGTTATTTCCAAAAAAAAATACAGTTCCTCAGGAATATTTCCTCTTACATAGGATAGTATCCAAAGAAATTCACCAAAAAAGTTTTAAGTGAATAGCAATCTCACTTAATCTCAATAAATTTTTGATTAGGTCACAGAAATTTTACAGCAGGAAGAGTTTTAGTCTAATCTGAAAGGTGAAAGAATTGTTTGTCCCCAATTTATGTAAAACGATGCAGAAACATAAAATGTGTTAACATACCAAGTTATTGTAACTTTGACTGTAAAATTAAAAAGAATGTCAAAGCCTATAAATTCTCACTGTTAGTTTGATCTCCAAATAACTGTTTATTCTTGTAAAAAGGAGATGATAGATTCTGAAAAAGAATATGCATAATAAGCAAAGTCTTAAGTATAAAAGAAAGGTAGGTAAAACAAACTGCTGTATAATTTCATTGAGAATCTTCCCCACAAGTAAAGGAAAACTTTCTGAAGACAACAGAAATTTTATTCCATATTTAGCAGTTTACAGGACACTGAAATATCTAATATTTTCAAATAACAGATAAAATATTTCTTTTTTTTTCCTTGTACATGAATGTAACTTTTCCTTCCACTAACAAATTTTTGGTCTTAATGATACATATTTAAGTTGATAATCTTCAGAAAATATTATTCTAAAATCCATAACACATATACAAATGAAGCTTCATCACTAGTGGATTTTTCCCATTAAGCTAGCTATGATCCTTCTACCAGCCATTTTGTTTACTGATATGTCCAGTAACCTGCTGTCTGTTATTTATGCAGACAGTACCAGTCAATACTTAGAAAATAAATACATCTGGAATTTAGTTAGGTACTGTTGGGGCTTGGTTTTGTTGGACCACATACTGATGAATCCATTATTAACTGCTGGAGTCCTGTCTGTGTGATTTTGTATTCATATAAACTTCTATTAATTTTCTAAGTAGCAGATGATTAGATTTAATGTCTGACTAGCCTGATGCTACACTGATTCAATTTCAAATTTAGTGAGATCTTTTGCCTGCCAGATACTTGTTTAACATTTTCCCACTAGCTCTAATTATTATTAAAAAAAAAAAAAGAAAAAGAAAAAAGAAAGCCCTCAACAGAAGGGTTTGCTTATTTGCATTCTCTAAGATAAAAGCATGATTTTCTCACCCAATTTGCTGCTGCATTTGCTGTGGCCAGCATCTACTCAACTAAAATAACAACATTCCTCAGTATTTTTTTCTAGCTGCAATTTTTTTTATCTAATACTCATCAAAAATTTGATTCTGAGGACCATATCCCCTTTATTTCTGCATGTCATGGCATTTTCTTATTTTTAATACCAAGATATTAAAGAAAATACATGAATACTTAATAAAGCAAGGATTTTCTATGTTCAAGGTATCAAATTTGACATCCCATATTTTGGTTGTTAATTTTTTTGGTTGCCCTCTTTCATGAGAATGCAAAATCTAGTATCTCTTTCTCCTTCAGTCTGTTGTGTTATCTTTTTTTTTCTGTGTCACTTCCATAATAATTCATCAGACATGTAAGCATCTGTGCTGATTTTGACTGGGGCAGAGTTAATTCTCTTCACACTGATCAATATGGGCTATGTTTTGTATTTGTGCTGAAAACAGTGAGATAATGCAGGGATGGTTCTGTTCCTGCTGGGCAGTGCCTTTGCTGCTGCCCGCAGTGCCACGCTGGTGAGCGGGCTGGGGGTGAATGGGAGGCAGGGAGGAAACGCAGCCAGGATAGCTGACTCCAAAGGACCCAAGGGATATCCCGTACCACATGGCGTCTTGCTCATCATATGAAGCTGGGGAAGAAGAAGGAAGGAGAGATGTTTGGAATGATGGTATTTGTCTTCCCAAGTCACCATTACTCCTCATGGGACCTTCACCTGGAGGTGGCTGAATGCCTGCCTGTCTGCCTGTCTGAGGGTGAATTAATTCCTTGTTTTGCTTTCCTTGTGTGTGCGGCTTTGGATTTCCCTAACAACCGGTCTTTGTCTCCATCTATGAGTTTTATCACTTTTACTCTTCCATTTCTCTTTCTCTTCCCTCTGGTGGGGGAGCAAGGGAGTGGCTGTGTGGTGCTTAGCTGCCCGCTGGGGTTAAACCACAGCAGCATCTCTGATCTCTAAACAGCAAACTGAGCATCTATCAGTAGAAAGTTTCAAAAGCTCTGAAAACTATTTGAGGAGCAATAGCAGTCATCCGTAAATGGTAGTCAAGAGAAAAGCTAAGAAAAGCAAGGCAATATGCTTTTAAAAACTAAGTGATGTATTTCACTACCAAAAATGATAAAACATATTCTATATCATTAAATACATTATTTAAGTATCAACAATGCTTTTAAGTATATGAAAGAGTAACAATAAATTATTTTTAAAAGTAAAGTCACCTACAATTGTTAACTGCAAATATCTTTGCTTTAACAAAACCTTTAAAGTGGTCCAGAACATATTTACCTATGCTTCTCCTCCTTCTCAGAAATCCATATTCCATACACAAATGCATACAGATTATTCAGTTTGAAGTACATCTCATGCTATTGGATTTCTATATAAAATTCCACAGCCTAGTGCTTGAGATGCAGCTCTAAGGATTTTACCATTTTCTTACTGTCTCTATATCCACTGTAAAGTATCATGAATGCCACAAAAGAAAGGAGATTTTTTTTCACTCCTGTTATGTTTTTCCCTCGCACGTCACCAAAATTACATTAATCATCCCAAATAAATAAATAGAAAAGTTTAAATATGGAAAATATGAAAAATATATGTGAAAATTTCTGTAAAAAGATTGCTTGGATATAAAAAATATTCATTTCACAGCACTAGATAAGAGGATATCAAACAAAGCAGGGGCAGGTCTGAGGTCAAAACAGTTTGTTCGGGCTTTACAGAGTTAGGTTCTGAAAATCTGCAAGAAAAGAGGTGTCTCAGCCTTCTGGCAGTCAGATCCAGTCCTTAACTGTCCAAGAGACACACTAAATCAGATTCAAATTATTCTGTGTGATAATAGCCTCTGTCACCTGATCTAAGTAAGAGACCAGTGATCACAAATACCACAGGAAAGAGAACTTTGAAATTCTAACATGCTTAGTCCGACGGCACATACCAAAGTCAGAAAGTGTTGTTCTTCCAGCGATTGAACAGGTACAAAGAATTGGATACCAGGATTCGGGCTTGTTTTAAAAGCCCTAATCTCTGTAGAGAGTCCTTTTTCACAGTCCTTATGATAAATAAAGTCATAGGAGCATAGAAACCTTCGGGTTGTAAAGCACTTTCAAGAGTCATCTAGTCCAAGTCCTTTGTGATAAGCAGGGACATATTCAACTAGAGGATGCTGCTCAGAGCCCCATCCAACCTTACCCTGAATATTTCCAGGGATGGGACATCTACCACTTCTCTGGGCAATCTGGTCCACTGTTTCACCACCCTCACTGTAAAAAATTTCTTCATTATATGTAGTCCGAATCTAGCCTCTTTTAGTTTGAAACCACTTACCTTTATCCAATTGCCACAGGCCCTACTGAGTGTGTTCCTGTCTTCCTTAAAAGCCTCCCTTAAGTACTGAAAGATCCCAATAAGATGTCCCTGGAACCTCTAACTGAGGGGAGGGGAAAAAAACCCGAATCTTTGTTAGTACTACCACTATTTCTTTATGATATAAATTTTACAAGAGTATTTCTACATCAAGTGGATGTACAAAGTTCATCACGTACTGCATTAATTGCCACTTGAGGGAGTAGATTGTCCCACATTATTCTGCACTGGTGTGGCTTCAGCTTGAGTACCATGTGCAGTTTTGGGGACCACAATAGAAGAAGGATATAAATCTATTAGAGGGAGCATCTAAATGAGGGAAGAAAAGATGTTGAAGATCTTGAAGAGAAGTCATGTGGGGAGAGACTGAGGTCACTTGGTCTGTTCAGCCTTGAGAAGAAGAGACTGAGAGACCTCATCACAGTCTACAACTTCCTCATGAGAGAAAGAGGAGGGGCACCACCTCTCTGTGGTGACCAGTGACAGGACCCAAAGAAACACAGTGATTCTATGATTCTACTTGCACACAAAAGCATCCTACTTTCCTTAGTTTATAGCAAATATTTGGGGTGGGTTTTCTGAGTTACTTTTAATATTTTTTTCCTTTTCCAGATAGAAAAGAATTAAAAGAAGTTTTACATTTTTTAAAAAGACAATATATTAATATCAGTACACCACAATATTTATTAAAGCAAAATAACACTGTTTACATCTTACATATGAATTTAAGTTTCTGAAGATTTGAGAATTGTGTATTTAATCTGATGGATAGCATCAACAATATTTCCATGATTATATCTTTCCAATGACTCTTTCAACCGCCAGAGTAAAACTAATCTCCCATTAACATTCCCATGCATTGGCCTTTTCTCACATCCACGTTTTATGGACCCACCTATGCAACCATGCCTTTTTGAGCTTTGAGCAGAAAAGACCATATCCTAATAGCAAGTTCAAAGAATCATAAGGGTCAAAAAGTCTGCAAATATTAGTAGCTAATCCAAGTGAGGATCAAATAAACTCCAAAAGAATTCTGATTATTTGGATCACACAATCATCTATGATAGTGATCAATCACTCGCTTGTTATATACACACTTAAAAAGTGTTATATACACTTTAGTTTGAAAAGTGTCAAACTAAAACTGGCAAGATGAAATTCAATTACCTTGTTGAACTAGTTGTTCAATTAACCCAAAGGTTTAAAAGAATTCAGAAAGGGATTGCACAGGTAACTAATAAGTGAATACAGAGTTCAGCAGTATATCTGTGATAGAATTGCTAAAGCAATTCATGGGATATGAAAATCCCATAATTCAAGAAATCAATCAATTTTTAGGCAGTGACTGAGGGTCTGTAGTGTGTAAATTTCACGTGAACATTGGGTTCTGGTGTAAAGGTAAGATCTCCTCATCTTTGCCTTGACCCAGGAATTTTTTCATCTTATTTTCTCTTGCTGTCCTGCTGTTGAGGGGGAGTGATGGAGTGGTTGATGGGCATCTGGCAGCCAGCCAAAGTCAACCCAGCACAACCTCTCATGTTCTTTGTTGCACACCAATTCAGAACAAACATCTTTTAAATTTCAGGAGTGTGTTAGAAAAGGATAACACTTATCTCCTGAGTAATAGACAATTAAGTTCAATTCCCCTTAGTGTTTATGTTTTCAGATGTGCTTGTGTGCATTCATGTGTACACGTTGAGAAGTTAATAAAGGTGTTGAATTACAGTTGAGAGTATTGCAAGTCTGGACTGTAACATCCTGGTAAAATTCAGCTTGTCTTTGGTCTTTCAAATTTGTTTCTAAAGAAACAGTTACTTAGCCATTGAATCAGGAAGAAAGTAAGAAATTTAAAGGCTTCCTTAAGAGTACTCCAATTAAAATATTAATAGGAGTAACTCCTACAATTTTTAGATGTCTTTTCAATTGTTTTAAAATAAATAAACAGAATTTAATAGTCTATAAAACAGAGCAAACTTGATTGAGCAGAAGTGGTCGACTAGATTCAAGTTTTACTCTCATTGAAAATAGTAATAAAAATATGCTTTGTTCAACCAGTCATTAACAAATTGACATATGATTTATGAACTAATTTACTTTTTGTCAAATGATAATTTTTTTCCCTGTCAAAATGCAAAACTGCTCATGCAATCTATTATTTTATAATAATGATCATAGGTCAAGGATGAAAATTGTTAATTGAACAGCTGCTTTGAACTAAACAATAAAGTACTCATCAGGTTCTGGTATGATCATTATATTCTGTACGAAACATGTTTCTAAAACCTGCCATCATCCATTATCAGTGTAAAACTTTTATTATACAACTCTCCACTTTTTTTCTCTCATAAGAAATGAAACAGATTTTATAAATCATTATCTTTTCTAAAGTACTCAATTTGTTTTAAGATATAAAACTATCAAGAATAACTTCAAATGATAAATAAGAAGAACCAGATATTGCAGTACCATACAAACAGTCTTTAAAATCTGTGGATGTGGATTTGCTGTCTTCTTGGAGACAAAAATTGTTAAGAATAAAACATATCAAGACAATAACCTTTAGAGAATTTGAAAGCATCCTAGGTCCTAAAAGTAACTAAAATTAAAAAAAAAAATTAAACAAGCAGTACATATTTTTAACCTTGAACATCTGGAACATTGTGGCAATATAGTTTACTGTCCTCATCTTCAAGCTGGGTGAAGATCTATGATACGTTTTAGCAGATCTTGGAGCTTTCAAAGCACCAAAGGAGAGGAACTTGCTCCTTCCAATTTTCCCAGTTTTAACACTGACTTCACACTGGTTCTAGTCATTTGCACCCTTCTCTCTGAATTTATTCAACCACCCTGACGAAGAATTATTGCTTTAAAAATAAACCTGAGTCAATTCAGTTAGCAAAGGGAAGCATATCCTCAAAGTGGTATGCCTGATGAGTGGCAGAGCCAATGGAAAAAAGAGAAGGATCACACAGCCAAAGTCAGAAGAACCCAGGAGATGGGTTTGCTTCTGTGAGTGACAACAAGCTCTTAGATGAGTTGGACTATCTTTTGTAACTTTGCCTTAATGTGTGAAAATAGCACAATATGGAAAGGAGAGATGCCATATTTTGCTTCTCACCATTATAGGTGCCAGGAACTTCCAGAACAGCTCCAAGTTAAACTAAATATTCTGCATCACTTTGGAATTTATCCATGAGCAAAAGGCTTGTGACATTATCACCACATTCTTTATTTCTATTCTGATATAGAGATAAATTTGTAGTAGCAGGCCACATAAAAGAGGACCAACTATATGCATATATTTCAGAATACATATGCTTTTTAATACGAAAAATTCAGCCTTTTAAAACAGAGTAATGACAACAAATACAATAAAACCAACTGATTCATCAGCTAAATTAGCTGTGATACCTAAAAAAACAAGAAAGCAAAAAACTCCATGGATTTTATGTCATTCATTTTCTTCCAGAAAACTTTCACTGAGTCAGAAACAACTTACTTTTCTCACAGGCCCCTGTTCACTTTAAAAGAGAACATATAAGGAGAGTATGCCGGAAAGAGCAAGAGAGGAAAGAGAGGTGCTAGAGTAAAGGTGTCTCTCCACCAGCACTGGGTATATCTATCTTTATACTCAGAGGTCTGGAGCATATGGTATTTCAAGGCAGAGCCTGAATCCACTGCAGTGAGGAAATAAGTATGAATAAAGTCTTTCTTTTTGACCACTGCGGTGAGAAATTAAATTCTGAATTTCTCTGAAATGCCCTTGGGGTTTGGGTAGGTAAAAAAGCAACAAAACAGACAATCAAATTAAATACAAATTAGAAGAAAAGAAAAACAGGTTATAATGGAAAATATTTTACATTTACACATCTAAAATTCTGGAAAAGACAGATCTAAGAGAAATGGTTGTGGCATTTGAGGTGCTTTTCATCCCATCAAACCAGAAATGTGACTGTATAATGATCTTTACAAATGCAGCAAAATAAAGGGTTTAAAATAATGTACCTATTACATAAGTACAATTTATATTCTATATAAACATAAATTAAAAAAACATGCAATTTCCAGTCTCATAGAAGGTAAATTATCAATTCTATATTGGTTACTACATATGAAATACCCTAGAAAAACTTCTAGCAGGAAAATGAAAAGCATTTTTTAAGAAAAGGATACTTGAGTTTAAAATAGAAGATAAGTTCCCTTTTCCAAGGGAGAAAAATCTAAATTAAAATTTGGACTTGGAGAACATAGGAAATATAACAGAAGTGTGTCAGGTACCTTATTCTAACTTCCACTCTTCATAATCTTAGAATAACTGATTGAACATAGAAGAAATACTTCCAAAATTAACAAAGAAATACCACAATAATTTCAGAAAAGAGATTTTAAAAGATTTTGTTATTTTTGCTGAAATCAGATAAGAAAATGCAACTAGTGTTTGTCTTTGCATTTAGGATTGGATAATAGCTATGGCACATAAAATGCACATCTGTAAATAGTTATTGGACTGACAGGTCTAAAACTAGCATTTGCCTTTTAATAAATGGGTTTAAATAAAAAGAAAGTCATAATAGAAATATGAGTCTACTTAGCTGATCCATTTTGCAATCATCAAAGTATAGGTTATCTGTGTTATCTTCGTTCCATATCAGAGCCATAACTCTGACATTAACCGAATCATCATTGACTGACATTAACAGAATCAGATAGCGCAGTAAACAAGACTTTAAAAAGGAAACAATTGTTACTGGAAACAGGATATATCACAAAGAAGAAAATGAGCTGGCTACCCACATTTAATTCAAAATTAAAGAGTTAGAGTTGTTACTTTTTAGTACTGTGACTGATAAAGACAATGAAAAGCCTACAGAGAAAGTTTAAAACTTTTCCATTTTCCTTGCATTTTATGGATATATGCTTTATAAAAATGTTAAATATAACTTCTTCAAACCACTGCTTCACATAATACAAAGTGAGAAATCAGTTTAAAATTATTCTTTAAACAACACATTTAACAATGCATAAAGTGAATAGGGCTTTTTAGAGCATTCAAAGTTGGTCTTGCTTTGAACATTTCTTCAAATTTTACCTTTTAATTCAATATCAAGAATAACTGGGCACTACTCTAAATACCAATCTAAAAAGATACTTTGTTTAAGAAAACACATTTTTTACTAAAAAAACCCCAACCAAACATAAAGTGCAATAAATAAATTTGTTTGTGTGATGAAGTTTATAATTATTTCTTTTAAAAAGTAACTCATGTTTTTGATTTGACCTCTTCATAATTTACTATCAACTAAAAAATTTCTTACAGCTGCATCTCATAAAACAGTGTTAAGAGCCACTTCCATATATGTCTGGAACACATTAGTATAATAATGAAACCTGGTGTTACAGCATATTCATCAATAACTTAGTGCAGTTCTACATAACCAAATGTTTAGACAAAATCCTATGTCCAATATTAGACTGGGAAAAAATCCAAACAAACAAGACTTAATTTCCCTAGACTATCATCAAGAAAACCTGAGATACAGAAAGATTAAATCTACTTCACCCAAAACACAGGGGAAGAGAAAAGGTTTAAAAACTCTACATAAAATTGTTGAATCATGTTAAATTCAATTCCAACTTTCAATATACCCAAAGCTGAAAGCTTACCAGCATATTGCTTATTACAGGTGCAAGCATTAGAGAGACAAAGTTCTCCAGGTAAAGCCGCATGTCTGATGTTCTTTCTAGTTAGTGTATATGTAAATACATACAAACAAACATATCTTTGCACAAAATCTCAAAGGATTCTTTTGGCTTTCTTCAGACATACCAGTTAAAACAGAAGGATCATGCCTTTCTTCAAAGATAGTAGAAATAGTGTATTCATACAGGAACCAATTGTTCAGGGTTTAGTTTAGTAACAATATATGGTTGTTCCAGATATATTCTGGTTCAATTATCAAGTTTATAAGGTATTTTTATTGATACTGCTAACTGCAACAATACAAGGTGAATTTAACAGCTGGTTTAAGTTACCTTTCTGTCATGTAAACAGGTCTAACAGTTAAACCGTCCTGTAATAGAATGATACTTTCCCAAAGACTATAGCTTTCTGGGACAAGACTATTATTCTTTTCCTTTCTATAGCTGAAACGTAGATGAAAAACTAATGGCTACAGAGAGCGCTGGCAGGTTGTGTTACAGTGTATAAATGGCCTCCACAACAAAAATCAGCTTTTCTTTCTAGGTTGTTTCAAATGCCATGAAGCAATTTAGCAACACAAAGAAAAGTGAATAAGTAAAATTTTTGTTTCTCAGAAATGACCATACTCATCTCACTATAAAACTGGCAACTTCACTCTATATATATAGGTGGTTACTAGTTTAACTTAGTTACCAGTTCATCCAAAGAAGACAGAGAATAAATCTCAGAGGCTGTAAAAGAGGTTTTTCTTGCATTCTATGAGAAGTAAACAAGCTAGTCCAATATCCATCAGCCAATTCAAAGCAGCCACACTGGCCATCCAGTTCAGAGAAAGATATCCAATGGAAAGCTGAAAATGGGAAAGTCTCTTCTAATATCAGTTATAGAAAGTTACCTCCACCTTCAAATATAGCCAAAATTTTAGTTGGTTGTTTAGGTTTCATTTAGTTTGGCTTAGTTTGGTTTTGGGTTTGGTTTTTAAATCCTTACTACTTAACTTTAGATTTCCTTTCTAGCTAATTATTTTTTTCAAACCTGCAAAAACCTCAGCTTCTTTGTAGTAATGTAAGTATAAATTCAAGTGACAAGTGGCACCTTGTTCAGACAAGCAAATTCTTTTATCAGTTTTAATTATCTACCTTTCTCTCTCTATCAGTGTCTAGACTTTTAACATCATATAAAAATATTCCTAAGAGTATAGAACAATTGCTATGCTCTTTCAGCTTTGCATTTATAAGCATAGTGCCAAAAATTTTTACTTCAATGTATTTTTTCATAAAGCAAACTTTTCAGATTTAAAAAAACCTCCTCTTTTTAAATGATTTGTCTACTCAGAATCCATCTCAGAGCTAAATATCTGTTTACCTATATATTTAATTCTGTTACATTTCTTTCAATTATCTGTTTCTCTTATCTACAATTTTTTCTGTATTTATTGTTGTGTCCCTGTCAATTTTCAGTTGACATACTGTTCACACAGTATTTATTTATTTTGCAGGATTTATTTTGGTTGTTCTGTGAAAATTTTCCTAGTAAGAATTATTTACTTTACTATCTCATAGTTTTCCGCTTTGGTTGCTGGTTCCTTCTTTATTGGCCTTTGTTGTCTCCTTCAACTCCTTTGGTATTTGTTCTTGTTGCTTTCTGTATCCTTATCTACTCCTTGGTCTTTGTCTAGGATTTATACCTTTTTTATTTTCTCTTTCTTTGTGAGAGTATAATCTGGTTGGTTTTGTTCACTAGTCCCTAAATTCTCAAAGGAAATTCCTTTCTTTCTTCTCTTTCCAGGCAAATAATGGAGAAATCTAAAGAACCATGGAGCAGCTGAAATAAAAATCACTGTGATAAGAGACTTGAAGCTGTTTCCAAAGTGGAGAATCCCTAATTTGATCCTAATCAGCTGACAGTATCTGCTCTGGTTGAAAGTTTGGACAGGAAGTGAACCGTGATGAAAGAAGAAAAACGTGTATTCTTAGGGCATAATAAACAGCTTGAGCTGAAAAAAATCAGAGCTATGGTTGATAATGGAAACTTTTTGAGGTACAGTACTTTTTGAGGTACAATGATTCACTGTCTCCCTATCAACAAGTCCTGGTCTTCATCAATATCCAAAAAGACATAAACAGGAGAGTGAAAAAGAAAGCTCTGTGCTTCAATTGTCAATGTTAGTGGTGAGTGAAGACTGCAAATATGCCACCCTGACATGTCTTAAAGCCCTAACAAAAAACAGTCAGAGAGAGCTTGTCTCTGACAGACTTAATCTAGAACCTCACAGAGCTGAGAGTTTTTTCTCTATTTTATTAGTAGTCTGCTAACTTGAGCAGCTGTTAAATTAGTAGATGTAATGTACAGAATTAACTTGGAGTTAGATACTCCATCTGCTATTTAAAATAGCAATAATCTAAGTGAACTGATAAAATATTCTGAAAGGGTCTTTGAATGGTTTAAGAAGGAATTGTTCATATGAGAAACAACTTAATAAGACAAAAAAGGATACACATACAAGAAGTAAAATGGATCTACATACAACAAAATCTGGATTCAGGAAGAAGAATCAACACACCCTCATGGTATTTTGCCCAGACAAGACATTGGCTCTAGCTCTGGGCACCCTGCACTACATCTTGTAGTACTGTAGATCACCTAAAGGGAGAGGAAGTGGGAAAAGACAGACCAAATAAAACAAATCTTTAAGTCAGGAAATTCTAGAAGTGGAAACCCTGACATAGCAGAAATGGAGGAAGAAGGAGGCAAACGCAAGGCAAAAAATGTGGACCTTTTTTTTTTTGAGAATCAGTATGAGAAAGAGTGGAACACTTGCTCTAATAATGACATATAGTGAATATATAAAAATACATAATAACCTAATCATTTCCAAAAAAAATAAGGTAAGGAGTTTGGCTGGGAGATAGTAAAGGATCCAAGACACATATGAATGATCATAAAGAAATATGGATGAATTTCTAATGACCAAGAAAAGGAAAGGGTCAGGGTCAGAAAAAAACATTTACTGGAGCTACCAGGGTGGTATTAGTTGACAGAACAATGTTAACAGAATAATCTAAGAGCTGCCTGTTTGACACAGACTGATATCTACTGAAAGGAGAAACACATACGTGTCAGAATAAGAAATGCAAAAGCTAGCAGAATTATTAAATGAGGACACTGGAAGCCTCTGCTAGTGACAACACTTATTCTTTTGTCAGCCTTTCTTCATCAAAGTTTTGTAAGATAAATTTGACAATTTAGCACATGAAAGATGTAAATTGTAATTCTTCCACTTTAAAAATAGAAAATTTTAAAGGCAAAATCTAGTCTTCCAAAATATATTTTTTGCCTTTTAAAATTGGACATTGTTAGCATTTAAGTTAGGGTTGTTTATTTTTTAAGTGAGAACATGAAATTAGGAAAGTATTCTTGATTTTGCTTTGGATTTTGTTGGTGATTTTGTTTTGACTTGGTTTTATTTATCCAATGTCCTGAATGGTTTCCAATTAAAATTTAGATGTATAGAAAAGGATGGATAATTCTATGATTTCAAAGCTCTAAAATAAAAATAATAATAATAAAAAAGTAAATTATTCACAAAAAATGTACCATAGATTGTGATTGGTTTTGAGCTAAAACACAGTGTTTACTCGTGTTGTCAGTAATACCTGGCACATTTATCATGGAGAAACAGATATCTGAGAAGGTTTTCAGGCCAGGAGCAGGCACTGATGAGGTGCTCAGATCACCCATATGGGTGTTCCCTCATCAGGTGGGGAAGACACTCCTTCTGCTCTTTGTGTGGTCCCGTAGACCACTGAGACAGGTCAAACTCCTGCATGGTCAGACAAGCCAGTTTGGCTTCTTGTTCTGGCAGCTTCGATGGTTTTCCATTCCCTTCTTAGTTATCATAGCCTTGCCTCAGAGTCAAGTAAACAGACAGTTCACCTACCTACAACTGTAACAGTATTTAATATGAATGAATATTAAGGATTAATTGTAATTTTACATATTTTACACTCTTTTTTGTCTTTGTTTTTACCAAAGTTGGACCAAAGAAATTAATTTTAATTTTACAGTCAGTATGAGTCTGCTGATTAAGTACCAAATTCAAACCTTTGGGAGTACTTGAGTGAGGAGCCAATACCAAATTATATTTAACACTAGGAGCATGCTGAAATTTTAAAGAGCTACTTATTAATCTACTGAAAATGCTGTTTTATCTGAAAGGGGAGTAAATGTTAAAAATGTAGGCATAATCAGGGAGTCAAATGTTTTAGGAGAGTTATTCACCAACAGAGGAAAGGTAGCAGATGTCTCCAGTAATTTCAGTTAATTTCTCCTATTCAGCTCAGCAGGACTGATCAGGTAACCTGTACATTTAATTCTTGGTGGCCTCAGCAGGGAATGTAGATGAAAGGATGATTTATCTTGCTTAAATACAAGAGATTAAAAACTATGAGTATTAACTCCCCTTTTAAACACTATGTTTAAAGCTTCCTTCCATTAAAGTTCCTAAGAGAAAATTAACCATGAGTCGCAAGAGAAAAGATTTTAATATAATTAAATCTTTGGACACAGTGATGTTATCAACATTTAAAAATATCTCTGCAGATACATGCTGATCTTGCAGACTCTCAATACAAGGAAAATATGTACATATATTTATTCAGGGATCAAAAATTTCATTTTGTGGTAAATTCTCACAACTCCACTTATATATTTTTTTAATAAATATATTTATCGTTTTTTTCGCTTATGCAACCAAATCACAAATTATTATACCATTTTTCTAACAGCAGAGCTTTCTAAACTTCTGTACCATGTCTGTCCTTATGAAGACACACGTGATGGAATTTTATGATGCCTTTTACCGCAACATTATGGTAGGCTATTAATTTTCTAAATAATTTTCTTTTTTTACTTTGTAAAATATATCATTTCAGCTACTAAAAAATAGATCAGCATAAACATATGAAAGATTATTTTAGTCAACATACAGAGACAGAATTATACTGGCCTAAATGCTTCAATTTAGCCAACTACAATTGCAGAAGGGATGCATTTTATTTCTCTGTCTAAAATAGATCTGAATTAATTTCATTGATTTCAATGCAATGTTAATTTTGTCATGACTATTTAACAGGTAAAAAAATTTCCTGGTTAAATTAATTAACTGGTTAAGTACTAGTAAGTTTGGAAATATATTTCCTTGGAACTGCAAACAGAGTTTGGGTATACAGTCACATTATTATTCAAATATTTAAAGCTATTTTGAATACTACACTGCAAACTAATTATAGAAAAAAAAGACAACTGCTGAGTACAACACCTCTTTTCAAATTAGTATTTAATTCTAAGCACCTAACTCCTTAATTTAAAAAAAAAGAAAAATACCAATATGCTTTTTGATATTTACTGACAATATATTATGTCTTACGCACAGCAATTTCTTTTAAAGAAAGAAGGAAACAAGATATTATCCAAGATGTAAAGTAAAATAATTGCAAGGAATAGTCAGGGTTCATATTGCCGTTCAGACATCCACCTATATATGCACCACATCACTGCCACAGAGGGTGTGCTTTAAAACTAATAATGGTTTCCATGTGACTTTTCAAGGACTGACAAGAGAAGTACACAATGAAGAATTCATATAGTTAGGTCCATACCTTCTGCTTTATAGGCAAATATTAAATAATTTTCTCACAGATTCTTTTCTGCAGAGTCAGACTCCGAGAAAACCAATAACCCTTCCTGGCCCTAACAAGCCTCAGCTGGTGGCACTGCCACCCCCCACTGTCCATGGTCCCTGGGCCTCTGTTTCAACCCACCCTGAGGCATCCTGCTGCAGCTCTGTCCCCATCCCTCCTGCCTGAGCCTCTCAAGCCTGCTCTGTGGGGAGCCCTGTGTCCTTCTGCTCCCAGCTGCGCCGCCTGGAGGGACCCTGGGCCTGGCTCCGGCTGTGCAGGGGCTGTGCTGGACCCTCTCAGAGTCCCAGCTCTGCTCCCCCTGCTCAGCCCCTGCCGGGCTGTGCCTGAGCTGGATCTCCTTGGCTCCTGCCTTGTGCCTACGTGCAGATCTTTTCTCACCACTCCTTAGGATAACCCTAGTACAATGAATTATTTACAAGCTGCACTAAAGGCTATTTTCATAACATGCAAAGATATTATCAGATGACTCCTACTGGCTATGCAAAGCAGTTGATTTATGTGATGTTTTATTGGTTCAAGCACACCTTCTGCTAACTTCATTAAAGCATGGGATTTCTTATCACTAGTGCTAACAAAACCCTTTTTTCTCAAGCTGGGCACTCAGAAAATTGAAAATATATTATAAGCTTAGCTGAAATGATTCTTGTGCCACACCAAAAAAAATGATAAAGACAGAAATTTGGAAAAAATGGAACAGGAGTTTTAATCTGGAAATGCAACACTTTTATCTAGAACAGGAGTTAGAAATATTAGCTACTTACCAAAACAAGGACAAAACAATGTTTTTAAAAGTAAGCAGAACATCAAGCCCTATTTTTTTTTTAATTTTTATTTTGAGGGGAACTAATTGTATAAACGTGAAAGAAAGTGTACTCAAAAATCAGAAATATGCATTTGGGGGGCACAAGAAAGCTCTAAATATGGACAGTAACATGACCCAGAAATACTCCCAGCTATGAAATTTTGCCAAAAGCTTGGTTCAAATACAGGAAGCAACACTTTCTTTCTGCAAACAAACTTTTTTTTAGGTGATTACAAATAAGATTTATGAAAAAGAATTACATAAAGTTCAGAGTTTTAAGATATTCTGTATTTACAGTTTGAAACAAAGGTTATAATGTGAAATAAACTAAATCAAGGATACAGTAACACAAAGATGCAAGTGAAATACTGACTACATTTTCCATAGCGGTCATATCTGATATGCTTCTTTTCCATTTATTATTGTTTAACTGCCATTTAAGTGCCAAGTAAATCAGTTAAAAGCTGTTGAGCATTTGCTGAAGACATGCGATGTAATTTCAATAAGATTTAATTCTGAGGAGACCAATTAGACGAAGTACAAAACTGGATAAGGAGGCAGTCAAAGGTGATTAGATTCACAAATAGTTGAACTGCAAAATAATTTCATTCATATAAACAGTTATTCCACAATATTAAACTAAAAAACAGTAGTGGCCTTGTCTATCCAAGACAATTTTTTAGCTGTCTAGTTATGTATTTTTTCAAATACACGTGTAGTCCCCCGAAAATATTTTTGCCTGTTACAAAATTAAAGGGAGGGAGAAAAGTGTAATCTGATTACACTTTCATTCATGTCACTAAGTAAAATGTCAAAATACATTGTCATGCTAGAAGGATAGTTTCCACAACAAACGGCTCATCAGTAAAACTTCGCTTATTTGTAAAAAAGAAAACTTAAGGAAACATCATCTTGCTGTAGCAATCTGAGAAAATAAATGTCACTATGAAAGATTTAGTAAAACTTGTGTAATTTCACTGTCATGCTTTCCAAATTTTAAAGCCAATTCTCCACTCACACAAATGTGTACTATTCTTCCACACCCACACTCTGAAAAGATCTTGTAAGTCTTGCAAAAGTAGTCTATTTCAAGCCCTATATTGAGGCTTAATCATCTTTTCCTTTTTAAGCGCTGACTGACTCTTTTCCATATAACTTCTTACACTGTTCTTCACCAAAATCTAATGGCATCCTAAATATACAGTACTGAAACATTTAAGCATGACAGGCTTCCTTGACTTTCTTCTAAGATATTAAAAACCCATATTCTAAATCTCCAGCATTGAAGAATTAGTTTAATTTCAAAAGAATCTTGCACACATATCTCTATAAATGCATATATAGCTATCTAAATATCTATGTATTGATGCATATATATGAATGTATGTGTTCACACAAATATATGTAAACTATTTCAGCAGCTTGAACAGGACATAAAGAAAAATAGTTCTGCCTTTACAAGATATTATTTTCATCTTCTTTTTAACCTGCTAACCATCTTCATCTGCTTTCCCTGATGGTTATTTAAACTGTAACTCAGTAAGGACAATTGGTTCCTAACTGGTATCATAGTTTTATTCTTTGCATTTGACCAGAACATTGTTCACATACTCCTTGAGGCTGCAGTTTAGAGTAGATTCACCAACCAAATTTTCAACTGACAGTGAGGGCCTTCTCAGGCTCCAACATTTGAGAAAATCTGTTTTATCTTTTGAGGAGTGAATAGAAAGGAGAAAAACTTGTGGAAGACAGCTCTCAAATCTTTTATCTGTGGGTTTCCTCTTTCCTGCAGCTGATATCAGAATTGCAGGCAAGCACTCATGAAACAGAAATGAAAACACAGAAGTACAAAGGAAAACAATTTCACTAGAGATGCATCTTTCTGCATCTGCTGACTGTTAAACATTTAAGAGAATTTATATCCTGCAGAAATTTGAGATGTAGAATTTTACTCTTCTAATTTCTTTGTAGTACCAAGTTACATATTCCTTTTAGTGATCAGATGCCAGATTGTTATGCAATAGTTTAAAAAAAACATTACCAGTGTATCAACACTTACCATAAAATATTATGAAAACACATCTCTTTATTTGAGCAACGTTATGTAAAGTAAAATGAAACATCAGGGAACTGATGTTCCCTGATTAGGAAGAGGTATTACATTCTTTATCACAGGATAAAATCATGGAATGGTTTGATTTGGAAGATCACCTAGTTCCAACCTCACTGTCATGGGAAGGGACATCTTTCAGGTTACACAAAGCCAAGACTTTTCTGGGCAACTTGTTCCAGTATCTTACTGCATTCTATATACAGATTTTCTTCCTCATATCCAACCTTATGATAGATCCAAAGAATTTTAAGAGGTTAGAATGGACCTATAAAATCATTTAGTCCCAACTCCCCCAGGGACACCTCCCAGTAGACCAGGTTGCTCAAGGCCTTATCCAACTCTCTCTGAACACTGCCAGGGCTGGAGCGTCCACAACCCATTCCAGTGTCTAACCATTCTCACAGTATAAAATTTCTTCCTAATATCTAACCTGAATTTCCCCTCTTTCAGTTTGCATCCATTCTCCCTTGACCTATCACTGCCGTTCCCAATGAAGAGTCCCTCTCCAACTTCCCTGTAGGCCCATTCAGATACTGGGAGGTTGTAAGTCTCCACAATAGCTTTCCTTCTCCAGGGTGAACAGCCCCAGCTTTCTCAGCCTGTCTTTGTAGAGGAGTTGCTCCAGTCCTCGTCTGTGTTACAGGCTGACATCCAATTTTTCATCTACAAATGTCCCCAAATCTTTCTCTGCAGGACTGTTCTAAATTCACTGATCCAGTAGGCAGTATGGATACTGAGAACTGACCAGGATGCTGCACTTGGCCTCATCCCATTGGCCCACTCGTCCAGCTTGCTGATGTCCCTCTGGATAGCATCCCTCCCCTCAAGCAAGTCAACTGCACCACTCACATCAGTGACATCTGCAAACTTGCTGAGGCTGCACTCATTTCCACTGTCCACATCATTAACAGAGATATTGAATAGTATTTGTCTGAATACAGACCCTCTGAGGGACACCACTTGTTGCTGATTTCTAATTGGACTTTAAGCTGTTGAATGAAATGTTTTGGGTATGGCTATGTAGCCACTGTGTTGTTATTCATCAAACAGTCCACCCAAAGAAATACAAATTTCTCCCCTTTAATAACAAGAATGTTGTGTGGCGATGCCAAAGGCCTTACAGAACTCTAGGCAGATGACAAATTGACTTACAGATAGTAAAGATAACTAGCAAATGTATGAGTAATGTACCTGTTGGTATTGTAGAATTATTGTGTTCCTTAAGCTGCAGCCTTCCAGAACTGAACATTTGGGCTAAGACCCAGAAGTAGGCTCTGATAGAAAATGGTCTGTGGCACATCACACTCTTGATATCTCAAACAGATTTTTTCACTTTTGTAAACCCTTTTTTTAGATATTCATATACAAATACACACACACATTACCTAGTCTACCTTAATTAAATGTTTCCTGATCTCTATAAAAAGCCCCCTTTTCAAAGACTACAAAAGTTCCACTGTTACTAGATCATGTAAACTGAGACCTCCACAACTCATATTCACTTCACATTAAATGTATCCATGCTCATATGCTTCTTAATTAATTATGTTTTGTTGAGACCAATTTTATGAGGGCTAGATTAATTTCAGCCTTTACTTTAACTAGAATTAAAGCACGATATACATTTTGACACCTGATTAATTAGAGGAAGCACACCTTAAAGACTAAGAAAGAATCCATAATTTAAAAATATTAGCTTTAATTATTTTATCAGATTTTTTTTATTTATTACTGCAAGTAAGATTTTAATAATATTTATTCTTTACCTTGTCCTAAAGTTTGCAGGGTGAGGATGCCCATCATATAATGACAAATAATCATATTCTTCTTCTAGAGCAAAAGACTGAAAGACGATCTGTATTCTGTTTCTTTCTTCTGCTATTATAACCCAGGTACAGTTTGCACCATTTGGATATCCATATGGGAAGCCAGGGCTTTCTATAGTGCCATTGAGTCCTTTTAAAGTTCCACCACAGGTATAAATAAATCCTAAGAAAAAAATCAAGGAAAAAAAAAAAGTTAGTTATCCATTTTTATATCAACCTTCAATAGAATACATCACTAGAAAAAGTATCAGAATATTTTTTAGCAACTACTGCATTTAGAAAGGTAAAGCCCATGGTTTTATACAAATGCTGGCCACTTAATGCAAAACAATCCCACCTACCTAACAAATGTGTTTTCCATACTGTTTATCTAAAGACATATGTTAGCATCTTTGAAAATAAATATAACAACATCTATGACTAAATTTGTTTGCTTATGAAGCAAAGTATTCACATCAATTCCCTTTTTTTGTCAAATGGAAGAGTAAATAAGTCTCTTTGGATACAGGTCTGATACAGCTGAAACCTATTAACCTTGTGCTTTTCCTCCATGTATTTGGCTCTGGAAAAGAGTGAAAGCCTATTTATTATGAACAAGCTTTTCCCAATCAATAATTCTGAGTTATGAGAACTCTGTACTTAAGGGCTCAATCTCAACTAGCCATCTGTTGCATCACTACATCATCTCATATAAATATTACCAGTTTACATGTTTTGTCTGACCCTATGTGGATGTTATTTAACTGCAGTGATCAGGTAGGGCCCCAGAGCTGCTCCCTCACACAGTACATCCACACTCCCTCTCCATTCCCCCATAGTGGGATGGAGGAAAGAAGAATAACAGTGAAAAAACTTGTGGGTTGAGACAAAGACAGTTTAATAGGTACAGCAAAAGCTGTACATGCAAGTAAAGCAGATGAAGGAATTAATTGGCTGCTTTGGTATGTGGGTGTTCAGCCATCTCTGAGAAAGCAAGGCCCACATCAGGCCTAATGGTTACATAGGAAGACAAACACCATAACCCTGAACGTGGTCCCTTGCTCCTTCTTTCCATCAGCTTTTACCACTGAGCATGCTGCCATACGTTCTAGAATATCCCTTTTATTGGTTGGGGTTATCTGTGTCCCATCTGTGACCCCTCCCTCCTTCTTGCCCATTCCCAGAAGTATGAGAAGTAGTGGAAACCTGGATGGTGTGTAGGCACTGATCAAATGTTCAGTATTGTTTTGGTCACAAATCTAAAACATAATACCATAGGATCTACCATGAAAAAAAATTAAGACTATCCCAGCCAAATTCAGTACAGTCAGTCAAAACTGAAAAGTTGTTCTGCTGATAGATCCTTTTTAAAATGAACCTTCTTAAATGTCAGAAATTACCCCACATTCAAACCCTAACTTTTCTTGGACTATAACAAATATCCTTTTTATATACAAGATCCATTTCCTTAGAAAAATAAGAGAACAAGAATAATTATAAAAAGGCCTTTCCCAAGTCACTGTGCACTGATAGGGCAGGTCCTTTTCTACACTTTTGTTTCAAGTTCTAATGCTCAGTTATGGCAGTTCTTAACACTTTTGGGACTTTAGAATATCTTTTTATTTTCCACCAACTTTGTACTCTAAATGTAGGTCTACATCCCCTCTCCAGGCTTTCTGCTCTCTTATCCCTTAAATATTAGATCAGTTTTCCTGCTTCGCCTTTTGCACCCCTGAAACTTCTCTTCCCCAAGAATGCTCAGAACAAGCCTCCTCTTCTAGTGGGGGGATTTCATCTGAGAGAAAGCACAAAGCACTGAGTTGCTCTTTCACAGCAACATGATGTACATTTCATAACAAACTACAAACAAACAAACCACACGCCAACTCTTAAATTATACACACATGTATATATTTGAGCTCATTAAATCATCTTCATGGCACATTCACAAGCTTGTCTTCACGTTGAGCATTTAAATGTACAGAGGCCTCTTTCCCTGAAGTACTAAGCAGAAATCTCTTGAGATTTTACACTTTGTATTGCTATTTGTGTTTTGTTGACAGAAAGAAGAGTGTGGCATGTACAAATTTTAATCTCGGCTTTTTCGTATATATTTACAATGGTGAGAAAAGTTGCCTCTTATGAAGTATGACTGCTTGACTGCTTTTTTAGTACAATTATCAGTGTATCATAGATATATAGGACAAAAAGGGAAGGGAACATATTCTTAGAAAGTAATTAGGGTTTTGTTTACCTCATCTGACATGTATAGCAAATTTTACCTTCGACTGCAAGTTGCCTTAGAGGATTCATTCTCATATCAGTGCCTGCACAAACTTCATTGTTAGAAGTCTGTTTTATTTATCTCTTTCTGCATCTCCCTCATATACTTGAACTATTTTTAAATCCTCTTTATGTGTTATTATTTATTATTTAAGCTCAGCTGTTTTATTTAGCACTTTTGGAATACAGTTTTGCACAAGACCCTTTGGAAAATCAAACTATTTATTCATAAGATCTACATCCTGGAACTTTAATACTTAACAAAGACAATCACAGTAATGAGTCTTTTTAAATAGCTGTCTGCACATATTTATTATTCTAGCTTTTCCTAGAAATCTCTTGCTGAGGCTTACTTCAATAGAATTAGAAAAACACTTAGAGACTTGAAAATTAAATAGCATACACGGTTAATTTTTCATCCATCTCTCCAGACCAAGTGTGGAAAGTACAGTATAAACTTTGACTCAAGATCATAATACTGCTCTATAATTCAGAACCTTTGTTGCTGTACCTATTTCATGAAAGCTTTCAATTACATATGGACTATTCTGTTAATTCAATACAAAAAACTCATCTATAATAAGTCTACTGTTACCAAAATAAAATTATATTTAAAAAAAAACACAAAACAAAACAAAAACACAGCAAAATTAAAAATATCCCACGAGAAAACACAACCAAAAAACCCCAGAGCCACAACTATCAGGGAACCGTCTTGCGAGATAACATGCTACTTATTAAGAATTATAATGCTTCATACTCAATCCAACAATTAGTCCTATTCATACACAGATATGAAATGTAAACATCCATGATATATACAAGTTCCAATTACTGCTTTTATTCCATATTCAAACTGTAACAAAAGAGAATTATTCATATGCTGCAAGATGATACAACTTGGATGTTTCTCAGAGATGACTAGCAGAATGTAGCACAGCTATGCACGTGTCAGAAGATACACTTTTAATTCCAAGAATGGAAAAAAAACCCAAACGAACCAACAGTGAAGTTTGATTTTGATAGGTCTAATCTTTAAGTCTGTAAAATAAAAAAAAATCATGCCTACAAAATCCATGCGCACAATGTGCACTTTAATCTCTGCTTTCATATGTTAATTCATTCTGTGATGCTCTTCACCTTGGCAGTCCAACCTGGGTATGATCAAAATAGACAGTGTGCATTAACTGACTGGTCTGATCAAATGTGGAAAACATGACATTTATTTTCAAGAGGTAAAATTTATGCTGAAGTAACTAGTAGCATATACTGTGATCTTTTTCATTTAGATTTCAGAACCAGCATTTCATGCAGAATTTACTTGCAAACTGCTTTTCATTACAGGGATGGTTTTATTCAAAGCATACGACAAAGAATTTTGAAAAGCTTGAAGTTAGACTAGAAAAGAAAAATTCTTGTTGGAATAAGTATGAAGATGAACAACACCACTCATGAGATTCTCTTAATAGCTAGTATGATTCAAAGTTTCTGTTGCATTGTTTTCTACCAGATTTTAAAATTCAGATGTTTAATTCTCATCAATTTTACATGGATAAATACTTCTTGAAATCAGAAAACACAGCTCCTCTTCCTGGTTTCAGTCATCCTTTGATTCATTGTTGGATTATTGTGAACATCAGGAACAGCAGTTCTTAATCCATTTATTCAACATTCATTGCCTTCTAACAAAGCAAGTAGCTCTTACATCATGTCCATACCCCTTGCCCTGGAATGTCCCATAATTACACTCATTCAGTACTCAACAATATTGTCTTTGGCTTTTTCTCTTCCTCCTGACCATTCAATTATACTGTTTAATAACATATTTCTACACCTTTCACCTTCCAATACTTCACACCTTCCATTTAATCTCCTTGTTTAGTGTGTTCTATAATAATAGTCATTAACATAAGATAATTATACTGAGTCTGCCTTGATTAACACTCTTGTACATTTCTAAGTTGCTTGTCAATTTCCTTTTAATTAAGTTTTTAATACTCTCTTTTACTTTAAGAGAAAACCAAGGAAATGGAAGATTATTTGTTCATACGCTGCATTTTTCTTCAATATCTTTTCTGATAATGTGATGTGACCTCCTTTCATTTCTTTCACTTGCACCTATCTTAAAACATAGTCAATCCTACCTTAAAGTATTCCTTAGACATGTCACCATGTTCATGTGCCTTTATTGTGTGCAATATACCCATTTGCAAAATTATTCTTGTCCCCCTAAATGGTAGTTCTATTCAGAATACTTTATTCATTTATCTCTCCTCATGCTCAACACATGTTTCTGCAACACCTGTTTGTGGTCTTTGATCACTTGACTGGATTTGGCAGCAAAGAGTAGCTATTTTTCATGCTGACCATAAATCAGTACAAACTGTCCTGCTAATTCTGTTCTGTTTTTCTGGATTCTCTTTCTGCTCACTTGTATTATCATCACCTTGGTTTTTTATGGTTCCTGTAGGTTCATCCTTTTAGTTAGCACTTCAAAGAACAAGAGATAGATTTCATAGTGATGTGAACTCATCCCTCTGCTGTGAATCCTTTTCTTCTGCTATCAATCTTATCCAGTTTTGTAAAGCTCAATATTTATTTCTAATATTCTATTATTTATTTGTATCTCAACTTTAATTGTCCTGACATGCCTTACTCTCAGATCTTTAAGTCCATTTATAAAGCTGAGAATAGGATGCTCACATCAGATGTGATGACTGTATTTTACTTTTAAGTGTGTTTGAAATGAACCTTTTTATTACTTTTCATCATGCCTTAATTCTCTTTAATTTATTCTTTTCCATTCCCATTATGCTTCTTTTTTGCATAAAATGAGCCTCCTTTCACTAACTTTAATTTCCAATAAGACAAAGTTTTATTGACTTTGTCACATGAATACAAATATGAAAGGTAATCACCTCCTTTAATGTACTGGACTTAGTTCCCTCCTGCCCTCCACCTTTTTGTCTTCCTACACCATGTGTCCAGCAGCTTGCAAGCTTCTTCCTTATTCTAGTGTGTTTTCATATGAAAAGACTGTTGGCTGTTTGTTCTGGTTTGAGACACCCTAGGACTCTGTTAAGGACACTGCCTGGTGTCCCTTCCTACCAGAACATAACAGCCCCTTCTTCCTTCACAGCTCTCCTGTTTCCCCTGTGCTGGCAGGGAGGTGCACATGCAAGCAGCAGCCCTGCAGCACAGCACACCAGGACAGAAGCACACTGCACCTGGGTAGCAGCTCACAGTGGAGTGGGAATCCACATGTGCTGGCGTGACTTTATGATGCTCGTATCCCCATTCGTCTGTTTAGCTCAGAAATAAGTTTTGCACCATTCAGATTGGTTCTGAGAGCAAAGGGGGAGAGACAAAAAGCGTGGAGTTGGTTTTCAGAAATTGCGCTCATTTGTCCACATTCCTGCTCCTGGATGGTGTTGTCTGTGGATGGACAGGCAATGGGGCAGAACTCTCCTTTGCTTTTAGTTAGTTTTAGCTAGCTGAGGCAGAGAAGTTCCCTGGACTCTGTTTCTTCTTTTTCTTTGAACTTGTTTAAATCTGCTCTGGACTGAACACCCAGAAGAGCACCAGGAGCTCACACCTGTGTCCCACGGGCCAGGCCTGGGCTGCAGCATTTCCAGTGCCAGAAGGACTGATAACAGGCTGGGGAGCTGAGCTACAGCCTACCAAGGGGACTTTCTGAGTTTGTCATCTCTTGGAGTGGCAGGAGGTTTTATTGTTTAATATTGTTCTTTTTTTTTTTTCTTTTTGTGCTGGTGAATGCTTTGCCTGTTAAATAAACATTTTTTTCCACTTTTCTCCAAATAAATATTTTCCTGAACCTGGGGGAGGGGCCGCTTGAATCTGCTTTCTAGGGAAACCCCTTTGGAGGTTCTTTCCCAAATTTTCTCTAAACCAGGACACCATGCCAGCCCCAAGGCCTTAGAGCTCCTGCTATTTCAGAAAAGACTATCTTGTATTCCTATAGATCTCTTTGTTTGTTTAACTTGATGTTCTGTACTTCAAATAATTCTCACTTCTTTCTCCCCTCCAAAAACAGCTTTTATAATGAGTTCTCTACCAGCTGAGAAAAGTCTACATTTAATATTTTGCCTGATCACCTATAATTCTTACTGTCCTATGTTTTAATTTCCCAAAGTAATAAAAAGCTTGGAATCATAAAATAGTCTGGGTTGGTAGGGACCTTAAAGATCATATATTACCAAACCCTTCCTGTGGGCAGGGACACCTTCCTTTAGACCAGATTGCCCAACCTGGCCTTGAACACTACAATCATGGAAAATCTACAATTTGGAGGACCCTGTTCCAGTATCTCACCACCCTCACACTGAAAAAATTTCTTCCTAATATCTAATTCTCTATCAGTTTAAAGCTATTTCTCTTTGTCCTATTACTACACATCCTTCTAAAATATTCTGCTCAAGCTTTCTTGTACACTTCCTTTAGGTCCTGAAAGGTTTCCTAAAGGCATCCCAGGAACCTAAACCACTCCAGCTCTCACGGTTGCAACTTTTTCTGTCTTGGTAATGTCTATCTTTTTGAGTTGTCTTTAATTTTTTGTTTTTGTAAATAATTCTTGGTGGTTTTGAAATATAATGCAAATTTCCTTGATTTAAGACTTTTCTTTAGCGCAAGGGAATCTCAGATCTGCTTAATAAAGCCTTATTACAAAAACAAACAAAAAACCCACAAAAATATTGTGTTTGTGAAGTGCACAAAGTACACTGAAGAACCTCTTTGAGAATCAGCTCTTAGGAGTTCCAAGTAATTGTGTATTTCTTAACTAAATTGCCATTTTACTTCAATTTGTTCTTAAAAGCATTGTTGTTTGCTTTCCCAAACAACATATTCTGATGCTTATTCTCTGCACAACTTATTGGAAATTGAGACATTATGAAGTTTAGACACCATGAAGTTTTCAAAAGAAGTTTATCTGTGATTTTTATCATTTTAAGGCTATGAGAAGAGATGGTTATATTTTTTGATAAATAACTGAGTAAGATAGATTGCCTTGCCCTTGCATAAGCTATAATAAGGTACCAAAATGACTTTTCCAATCTTTTGGTAGGGTTGACTGGAAACTCTATAACTTTATCAGTGGAACTGGTACAGAATACCAGTTGAAAAGAAACAATCACTCTATATTATCACCACACTTGAAACACTTTCTGGAGGTATTGCTTTTCCTCCAGAGGGTGATTTCTTATCTCTGTTACAGACACATTTTCTGAAAGAGGTTTAGAATATTTTTTAGTCTTGTCTCCCACTTGTCTTAGTTGTGAAAACTACCAGAAACACAAAAGTTTCTGTTCTCTCCCATCAACCTTGAGTGTGTTCCTTCTTTGGAGAAACATAAGGTCTAAGAAACATTAGGGCTACTCCTGTTCGCATGGAACACATTCTGAGCAGCAGGAGGCTTAAATTGGAAAGGCAGCAAAACAAGAAACTGGATCTTATGTGACAGAAGTACCCATATAATTTTTATTACATGTATTGAAATAAAGATTTATTGCCATTCTTTTTAATTCTTTTTCTACAACAGAAAACTGTAATTTCCTATAATTGAAAACAAAGAGGGTTTAGCTCCAATAGTGTTGTCAGTCTTTGAGGAATTAAAAAAAAAAAAGATGAAACATATATCTAGAAATCACTGAGTAATTCAATAGAAGATTATCACCTTTACAGGAAAATAGAGGGGGTTTCAACTCGCCTTTAGGCATTTGATTATACATAACTCTCTGACATGGAATAGTCTTCTGCTTCTATTTTAAAAGCATTGGTAGCATCACCCCAGATGAAAGTCTAGTTTCAACAAAGTCATCTGAAATACACCCAGGATTTTATCCCCAGTATGTAATTAACTTTCCTTCTAAGGATATTTCAATACTTCTCTCCTATTCCTCACATTATACCTCAATGCCTGGTAGACAAGGGATCATCTGTTCCAAAACAACTGCCTCCTTGCTCATGCAGCCAGATAAGGGTAATCTCTCAGATGTGACAAGCATCTGGGCAATAGAACTAGACATAAAAACAAGAGAGGACATTTGGAATCTCATCACAGAACAAATTAAAAATACTGTCTGGGATTGAAATCCTGCCATATTTAATACCCTTCATAAATGTGAGCACTACAGAATTGCAGGGCAAAATCATATCTTTTATGCTTGGGGAGAGTGTAGATAGATATTAAAGTGTTTTAAGGGTTTTTTTAAAAGATAATTTTGATTTCAAATAATAGAATTTCTCATCTCAGTGGCATTTGGCCATCCTCCTTCTCACTCCTGTGAATAAATATTTTGAGCTATGACTTCCTTATTTTAGGATAATTGTGAAGTTTCTTCATTAGTATTCTGCGCTTACACTCTTTCTGCATGTACCTGCTCTTCCTCCAATTCTTCCACTTGAAAAGTGGAAAGTAACCATCATACATGAGAAATTGTGTCAGGAATCTTCCCAGCAGCCCTAAAGAAAACAGCATATCAAAGGCATAGCTGAAAATGAATTCATGCAAATTTTGTGTTTACATAAATACATAACATAGGAAATTTACTCTCTGGAAGAGACAGGAACAGAGATTCCATTACAAAGATAAGTTGTTGAAAGAATTATATTTATTCTACATTTCCTTTTCACTGCTTCTTTCTCTGTAAATCTAACCACATGTCCAAAGATTTTAATGCTCTTTATTTGCTGGGTTTTTTTTTAATCATATGTGTGATCTGTGAAACTGTTAATTTCATAATTAAATTGTGATATTTGTAAAGTTAACCTTAGAACCATGTCCCAGCAAGTCAAACTGATAGGGAAGACCATTCACAGAATACTATGTATTGGCAATATAATTTGAAGTGTTATGTTCATTTAGAAATAAAATTTTAATTTGCAGAGACTTCCTAACTGATTTGTAAATAAAATACCTTAGAGTAAAATTTTCATTTTATTAAAACATGCTGATAAGTAGCCAGTTCTTTTCATGTGAACCTCATGAAGACAATTGTAAGATACAACTACTGCAGTATCAGGTCAAACTTCTTCTAAAGCAGTTTATAATTTACTTTGCTTTAGAGTACAGGTCTTTGGGTCTCTAGGATATAAATAGATAACAGGGCTTGGAGAAATTTTCAAAAATATAAAGAGTAAATTGAGTTTTCCTTATCAGAATAATTAATTAACAATATGTACAATTTAACAAATGTAAAATTGGTAAATACGACAATTCTTAATTAAGGGAAACAGTCAATAAGGTGTTTGAAGAGTTTTTGCTCTTGGCAATAGTGGAATATAAGAAAATACCCTCTACAAATTATGTTTGAAACAAAAGTAACTTCTGAAGAAATAAAGATAGATTTAGTACTACACTTTTACAGTTCAAATGTCCCATAGCATTAATTAGTTTTCAAATTAATTCTAATGTGACAGGAAAACAGACTATATAATGCTGAGTTGAATTCCCTAAATTTAAAGGCATACACAGTAAACCTCTGTCATTATATACCTGGTTCATTAAAATCTCAGATCTGGGATATGGACCACTGCAAAGGGATTTACACAGAGACATGATCTAGTGAAGAGAAGAAATGAAAGGAGGAGAGGGAAGGGAAGGGAAGGGAAGGGAAGGGAAGGGAAGGGAAGGGAAGGGAAGGGAAGGGAAGGGAAGGGAAGGGAAGGGAAGGGAAGGGAAGGGAAGGGAAGGGAAGGGGAGCCACAGTATGTTTCCTCTGGTGCTGGAAATTTTGCAGCAGTTTCAGATAAGTGACAGAAAAGATTATTGTAAATATAAGTAATCTGCTGAAATTCATATATAGCTTTAGAGAAAGAAATAAACAGTTCACATAAATCTTCAAAAACACCATAGATTTAGTCAACTCAAAGAGGGAATTGGGAGAAGGGGTAAAAAAGTCAGAATAAGGATAAAATTTTTAGTAAGACTTCAGATAGGAAATAAGCACTATGAAATAAATACAATGCTGGTTTGAAGCGACTTCAGCAAGACTAGAAAAGATTTTAAATACTCAATGCTTGGAAAATCAGGACAAAATTAAGGCTATGTTCAAAGTTTCTGCTAATAGACATTGAACAGTGTTTACTGAACACTACCACAGACAGTCTTCCTATATTCTGTTTCCTTCTTCCAAAAAGTGAAAGACTGACTTCTGTGGCAGCTCAGATTACTTTACACATAAACAACCTAGTTCTTCTCATTCACTCATGGGGATGACCTTTAAAAATTACAATTTTTACAAAATAAAATAAAAGTATTCCTACTTTAGATCATATGGAAATTCAGATGTTTGAGACTCTGCTATAAATTTAAGAAGTAATTGCCTAACTAGTATTTCATGCTTCTGAAACATTACCTTCTTCAGTGAAATGTCAGCTTTCACAGCGAGGCATGTATAAAACTTTATGTCAGTAGCTATTCTGCCATTACTGTAGGATTTGGAATGTTGTACCAAATGCACTCCATGTACTCTACAATCACCTAAACTATCTGAGGGTAGCAAAATTAAAGTTGTATTGAGAATTAAAGGAAGCAGCAGCAGGAAAATCCAACTAGTGTCTTTGATATACTCCAGGGGTTTTCTGCTTTTCATTTTCTAGATCACATAATAGTGCAGAAAATCCCAAAACTACTTCAAAGAGACACAGACTATATAAGGGTCAACTCAATGCAGGGAGATCAGGAGAGGTTCTCATGAAGAATTTGACATTATGGGACAGTTTCTGTCAGTTCTTAAAAATGAAGGGAGCACAATTTAAACATCTTGGAAAAATTTAAACACCTTTTATAAACAGAAATTAATACTGTCTTTTACACTTAAAGTTTCTAGAAAGCTAATTTTTGATTTAAGGAGACTTTAAATATATTAAAAAATTCATTCTTCTCATCTAAAAATCTACAGACTGCTATGATTTTTTTCAGTAATTTCAGGTGTATGACTCCAAAAGCAATTTTTCAGATATTGTCAGTTCTGCTCAATTTTTAACTTTCAATTTATTCACATTATACATTTCTGAATTTGCAGGAGGTCAAAGGATAAACTTCTTTACCATGTACTTTTATATATAAATATAAATATAAAGATATATATTTTATCATAAGCCAGAATTTAAATTTCAGTAGTCTGTTGAGACAGTTTAGGCTAAGATAAGATCAAAAGATAAAGGATAAAGACTGCTGTTAGTTACTGTAATATCTGAGCTTGCAAGACTTTTTAATGGTACTTAATTTATTGATGTCATGAAAATAATAACTTTAGTATTATCAGTATTGTTTATATAATTATATTATCTAATGTCTATATTATCTAATATATATATTGAGGATTTGACTTTTAAATATGTAGTATTTAACAAATAAAATAATTTTCTAAAAAATAAATCAGAGATTTATTTCTCCATACCATGGAAAGCACTTCAAAGTCACGACAAAATTTCTAGACAAGGTATTAAAACTATTCCACAACAAAAGGTGTACAAATGTGTCCAACTCTCTGGCGCTGATAGCTTCTTGATTTTTTTTTACACTATTTAGTAGAGATAAGAATGCTAAAATGTTATAGAGCTGAGCAATGCAATTGAGTGTTGTTTCAGATTTTATTTTGGTCCCAATAATTACAGGACTATTGAAGCTGTTGCTAATAATCTATATATTTATTCTGATCCTTGCCAGAGAAAACCTGTTTCACTGTAGAGGCAGACAGGTGAACTTCATACCCTGAGTTGCTGAGTAGGAAATCAGCATATTATGGCAAAATGTTAGGAGTTGATGTTAGGAGCAGCCAAGTTTTAAGCATCAGCTGCTGAGAATTACCCCTGACCAGCTGCCCTTACTATGACTTTGACGTACAGAGAGACAACATGAACTGATTCATCCACCCCAGCTGGAGTTTCCATGTGAGATAAACATCCCCATGTGGAGTCATCACCCTCAAAAAAAGAATAATTATCCCTCTACCCACTTTGATAGAACTTGAAGCTACACTGTGACAATTTACAAAAATGGGAAAGAGGAGTAAATATTTAACAGCACCATTGATTGACGTTCTCTCTTCTCATGCTCCATTGGAAATAGCAAACAGAGAAACAAAAAAAAACCCAACCACACCAGCTCAGCATCAAAGAAAAACCCATTTGTTCTTCAGAACTGACCAGTTACCCTTTTCCATATTCCTGCCAACAACATCTGGCCAAAAATGTTGGATCACCTGAACTGGGAATGCAAAACAAAAGTAGACAAAAAGCTTATGTGAAAAGTAATGAGAAAGGAGTTTATACAAAATATTTAAGAATGGAAAAAAATATCCCGAAGAAATAAAGTCAAACATTGAAGCACAGAAGTAACAGAAACAGGAAGAAAAAATGTTTAAGTAAGTAATTCTGACTTGGATAGATTATTTGGAATGTAAAGTTGTTTTAGAGGACAGCTACACCATTTTTTAAAAAAAAAATATTATTGCAAATACTGAGATATTATTAGCAAAATGTCTTCCTTTTCATTTGTATAGGACAAAGGAGTCTGGCATATTACTTAATTTCTGCCATATCTTCTGATTGGAATTTGGACAATACTTTACTAATGTGATAGGTATTATGTATTCACTAATGCCTCTTACATACTAGTACATCATAACTATTCTTATGCCAAAAATTTATGCATGACAAAAATGCAGATGTCTAGACTGAGTCTTTCTTCTTGGGTTTCAGCTTGTATCAGCACAAAAAAAAAAAAAAAGAGAAAGTGCTAATTATTTCTTGACACTTAATGAAAATTTGTCGTACAATAGCCCAAGTCTCAGACATTCAGTTTCTCCCTCCTTATAATTAATACTCAGCAGGGTCCAGTGTTTTTTTTTTCTGATAAGGTAAGCAAAACACATCATTTTCTATTAAGTTGTGTGACTTTACATCTGTAATTGATGTGTTCCCAAGTTTTAGCTTATTTCACCTTTTGGCAACTGTTACTCCAAGTGTCTCATCCATCCTGCAGTACTGATGTCTGCTTTCAGTAGCTAATATTCCTGAAATTAATCAGTACCCTACATTTTTTAAAAATTGCTGGTAATATTGCCAGTGGCTTATCATGAATAATCACCCCCTCTGACATGACAAACTAGCTCTAACAGGAAAGCTATTACTTTGAAACAAATTGTACTGCACTGAAATATCCCCAGTAGTAAAGCATCTCAACAGAGTACTAAAGCTTGTTCAATTGAAACCAGTGATGAGAGAAACCTTTGTGTCTTTCTCAGGTCATATTCTTTTTATTAAATATCAGATAATAGCAGTGTCTTACCTAACAAAATTTTCAGGAGAGAGGCACTATTTTTTTCTATTTTGATTTATATTTTGGCATTAAAAAGTAAGCATTGGGTCCTCTTAGTATAAATATTAGGGATCTCACCTCTTTTTTATGCCGCTTTTTTTTCCCTAAACCAAAGATATATTGTTATTTGTTAATGATTCTCTACTTCTTCTCAGCAAAGGCAAATGTCTGCTTATAAGGCAGTAAATATGAATACAGAGACAGCCTTTTTCAGAGGAAATATTTTTAAAATACTTGATTTCTGTATGTGAATATAGAAAGAAAGAAAGAAAGAAAGAAAGAAAGAAAGAAAGAAAGAAAGAAAGAAAGAAAGAAAGAAAGAAAGAAAGAAAGAAAGAAAGAAAGAAAGAAAGAAAGAAAGAAGGAAAGAAAGAAGGAAAGAAAGAAAGAGAGAAAGAGAGAAAGAAAGAGAGAAAGAAAGAGAGAAAGAGAGAGAGAGAGAAAGAGAGAGAGAGAGAAAGAAAGAAAGAAAGAAAGAAAGAAAGAAAGAAAGAAAGAAAGAAAGAAAGAAAGAAAGAAAGAAAGAAAGAAAGAAAGAAAGAAAGAAAGAAAGAAAGAAAGAAAACACACATACCTATAATACTTTAAATATTCTTTTTAACAGCCCAAAATGATCCTTGTGATGAGGAAATGCTCAGTCTCACCCTATGTATGGTGTAGGGGTGTAATTTGGATTGATGTTTGATAAAAAAGTACCAGAGATGTGGGGCATGGTAAAAGACTGCACCACAGTGAAAAAGCTTTGATTGCATCAAAGTACCTGTCTCAGAGGAGATTTGATCACCTTGTGTAGCACTCTCTTCAGAGATGGTGCAGTTGGAAACAGAGTTTATTGGAATGTTTGGGTATAACTATTTATCTCTTTTTTTCCTTCCATATAATAAAATTGTGTTCAATCAAAACCTCTTTAAATGTATATCCAAATACATTTTTATTAGGGTTTCTTAGTGCCAACATGAACTTCTGGTCTAACTAAGAGTGACATCCCATGTAATAGCTAGCTCTTCACAGTAATTACTGGGGTATACTAAACTCAATTTCAAGTCCTCAATCTCTGTGTTCTCCCAATTTATGTGTCCCACAGAGTATTTGACACAGGTTAAGTGCAAGTCAACTTCATGCTTGTATCTTCTAGAGTGTCTTAGTTTTCATTAAATTTGTTGCTTAGGATTGAATCCAAATTTGAAAATTGTGTTTCTGTAAAAGCAGATTTATTTTTCAGCCTTAACTGCATGTCAGTAACTTTTCTGCCAGGGTATCCAGAGTCCTCTAGCTACTGAATGCAGTCCAGGGGCTTAAGTCATCTTTATGTTCCAGTACTGACATTTATTCTTCTCTCATCTGCTTACAAATGAGATATAAAGAGCACAATTTGATTAAATGTGGGTGTTTACAATGTCCTAACAGGAAGGCTCCTGTTATTATCAGTCAAGTCCTGGACAATAGATTCAGTGATGATTAGTCCTGTATATCAGACTGCAATCACATAAACTGACTCCATTCTGTTGGCCATAATAGAAATTTAAATATCTAGGTCAATTTAGACACTTGTTCCACAGGTGCCTAAGATCAAGAGAGAGAATCTTGCCAAAGATACGTCGATACTTTAGTCCTTTTCAATTATTTTATTATTGCCTTTTTTCTTCTCTAGCAAGGCAAGGACAGGAGTAAATTAATAGAAAAGTGGACAGTTGCTTATAAACCTCAGTATTTACTTGTCATTTTTACTGTAAGTTTCACAGTGTTTTCTTTTTCTCTGCCTTTTCTGAAAGAGATGAGGGACAGGTACCTGAGCAGTGCATGCTCAATGTCTGGTCTCCATTTCCTACTTGCACATGACAACATAGATTTGCCATGGTTGGTGCCATCACTGTGGAATGTGCAGAAGAATGCAACATGGCCAGCACAGCAAGGCAAAATCTGTCAGCATGTTCCAACAGTACATCACTTGCCATCCTGCCATTAGGCAGGACCATCAAGCTGGTTTGTTTCAACTCTATGTAACAGTTTTTCCCCCAGATCCAAGACGTGCACAAGGTAATTAGGCTGCTCAACTGCTCTCTGCCTCTGTCTCAAATCCTAAATCAGATCTTTCTGTGTGCAAGATGGAGTTTCTTCATAGCAGTGAAGAAAATAGTGCATAATAGCAATACAGCTTAACCAGTTCTTCTAGAGAAACTGAAAATTGTATTAGCTCTGCAGGTGTTGGAAATGAATTCTCCACACTGGAGAGTGCCCCAGCCCACATGGCACCAATGACCAACAGCAACAGCTTTATGGGAACAATCTGAAGCATTTGAACAAGTGCTAAAGAGAAAGAATAATACTCACTGAAAAATATCCTAACAGAAACCCTCTGACTCCTTCCTTCCCACACAGGCTTTTGTTACAAAACTTCTATATTGGTGCAAAATGTGATGCAATAATGAATTTTAATTAGTCCTTAGTGTGCCAGTGGAAATTTCTTTAGGAGTAAGGGCTGGTATAATCTTTTCTCTCTTATTTACTATCTCTATAATTAGGACTATGTGATTATGCTATCAGTGCAATAAAGCAAAAATGAAATCCACATCCAGTATGAATAATTTACCCAGTCTGCATGGAAATTACAGAATTTTCAAACAAAACATAATTATATTTTTATGCTTCTCTTAATTACTTTGTTGTAATTTGAGGGATGTGACTAAGGTATTAACACACTGCAATATGCTGAAGTCAATGCACAGTGAACCCAGCTACTTCTAAAAAAACCACTTACTTCTTGGGTGTAAAGGATGTACTGACTTTGTTGAATTATGGTGGCAAACTGGGTATGATTGACGCTGCAGGAATGGGAATACAACTGCTGCTCAGTGCATTCAAAAATCCTGATTGCTAGGCTATAAAAAAATTGTGTCCTACTAAGACACTGCCATCATTAATATACTGGAAAGGCTTTTTGAATATGTAATATGAGCTGCTATATCAAGGTTAAACACTGATTTGAGTTGATTAATAGACTAACTCAGAACTCACCAGAAAGCTGAAAGGGTCTCCATTTAAAGAACAAATATCTCCTATGCATAGATTCTGCAACTTTTTTCAAAGCTTAGAAGTTCATTAAAGCTCTCTGAAAGTTCATCAAATGTGCAATAAGAAACTTCAGAGAGGACTTCTCAGTACTTCAGAAACAAAACAAACTGCCACTCCAAGTTGTTAGCTTTTAAAAGAATAATGCTAGATTGCATTGCATCTATCTTGTTTGATAAATGTTATAAGAACAAAAGGAGGGAACAGAATCAATTTTAATTGTGATTTAATTTTTTTAAGTGCCACTGGTCTTAACATATTAGGTACCAAATGAAACTAACCCATTAGCTTTAATTTAAAATAGAAGATTAGATACCAGGAATGTGTATACCAAATATTCAGAAATGCTGAGAATAAGGCTGTTCCTGATAGAAATAAGACTATTTATTTACATGAAAATGTCAATATATTTTAGATTTCATTTAGAAAGTGTGGCACATGTTGTCTAGATCCTTTTGATACTTTGTGATTCTGTTCACAGAACAACCTCACAAAAATTCTTCATTTGCACTCAAAAGTCCCTATAGTCCAGTGGATATTTTAATCCAATTAATCCATTTTATAATACATTTTATCCATATACTAAAATATAGAGTGATATATTTCAAAATTATATTTAGCATGGAGAAAATCTGAAGATTTAACTTACTTTCTTTTTACTTTATCAACACCACAGAAAAATCTGTGCTTATTCTTATTAACAATGCTTTGTCAAAAACAATTTATCAGTAATTATGGATAGCACCTTCCTAGATGGTCCTGTTCAGCAAAATAATTATCCAAATTCTCAACATGAGACATTCTGATCTCCTTTGCCTCTAGATTTGTTTAATATTTTCCTTGTGTAAATCTGTAATCCTAAATGTTTGTAGGGTTAATGACACCACAAAGACTAATAAACAGCAAGAATAATTGAAATAATCTATTTAAAATTTTTCATGCCTCTATGAAATTCTAGATTGATTTTTTTTCATGTGAGCAGGAATAAATCAAAACAACTTGTTTCTAACAATTCACAATCAATTAAAGATTCTGGTTTTATAGAGAGACATGATATAGATTTTATTTTAATTTGAAATCCATAAATATTGATGGCTCAAATATTATACAAAACCCATGCTTTGGAAAAAATACTATTTTTTTTTGTATTTTTGGCTGGTAATGCCAGCCTGTTTAACTGATTTCCTTCTAAGTGTTAAGCACTGTATTAAATTCATCTCAGTTTTTGAAATAACAGAGCAGCCAGTTTGTGCCAGTCATGAAATGCATTTCTTTAATGACCATTTAAGTACAAATATTCTCTTCCAGTTACCTTATTATACTATGAACGATAACAAGAAAAAAAAATGTATTACTTATTGACAGTTTATATATATCCTTATATTTTATAATTAATTTAATTTAGGATGCCAAATACTAAAATTCCCATATAAGGAAAAAATGTAAAGATTGTTATATTTTTATTAGTGTATGATAGACAATATTTTAATATCTTGGTAACACTGTGTTTTTATATTTACTACTTTATTTTGTTTCATCATATATTTGTTTCAATCAACTGTTCAGGGTTTTTTCCAGTATTTTCTTCTAGCTTCTGCATGAATTTTTTTTCTCAAAAAAGTCTTCATTGTAATAAATTGCTGTATTTTTGGACAATTTGTTTAAATACTACTTTTATAATTTTCATATTACTGTGGAAATGAAGAAAAAAAGTAGAGACAAATAGTTTTAGGGATGAGCTATAAAACATTAATGATTGTCAATGGCAATTTTTTTAAAAACATACGAGTGGAAACATCTCTTAATCTGCCTTTTAAATTCCATTTGATGGGAATTTATTGCCTACTTAAGCTAGTAACCTTTCTGTGGTTTGCATTACCTGCTACAGGGGAAGATGACATTGAGATAATGTTGAGAAACATACTGGAATATTCCATCTGGCTGAATTACATGATTTTCAAAATGCCTAAGGAATAATGCAGAAGCATTAGCTACAGTTACCCTTCTCATCAGTCCTTGGATGTCAAAAAAAATTGTCTTAACAACAGGTAAATATAATCATATCCCTGAGAGTTTTACACTTCAATGGCTGACCCAGAATCAGGAAGATTATTACAGCTAATGAGCTCAAGAGAGATGAAAGAACTCTTAAAGATTTACACTGAGCTGTTACTGGGTTCACAAATTATGACATTCTTGGTCACTTTTCTCTTTAATTTTCCTCTAACTTAATGTTCCTTGGGATTCTATATGGCAAAACATTTATATAAAAAGTTAAGGCAAAGGAGTTCATAGATCATTATCATTAATTCATAAGGATCAGACCTAACTGATAACAGTATGACATAGCAACATTGACTTTGAACTAAGATAATCATTGCTGCCTTGCCTTAGGAAAAAAAAAAAAACAGAGAAGAAAAGATACTACAGCTATGCACAATGATATCTATGAAGTTCACTGCCCTTCAAACAGCTCTAAGTTACTCATTAGACAAGAAAATTCTCCAAGAGAAAGGAAAGGAAAGAATTCCTACCTGCAAAATTACAGAGCCCTTCTAAATGAGATGTGCTTTTACTTTCTGCCATTGTTATTTTTCCTCTTTTATTACACTACAAAATTCATTATAATTGTTTTATTATTAAAGCTAAAATACATTTAGAACAAGACAGCAGAACTGCAGGTGTTGAAGTCTTACACAGTCTGGCTATAGAGACTTGATTAGCAAGTAGAACATTTACATTAGATTTGGAAGATATCTGCTCATAAAATGCACAATAGGTAACTTTCATGCCCCTCACTCCCCTCCTCTGCCTTCAGAAGAAGAAAAGAAAAAACATATGTTATTCAGTTTATTTCTTTTGCAGTAAGATGCGTATAAAATTCTCTGCTAATTATTTTTTTTCAAATGACATTCAACAGACATTTAAGATACAATGAATTAGATAGTACTATAATTTCCACAAGGCTGCTAAGGAAAACTGGTAATTAAAGGGCCATTGATACACTAGACTTTGGAAAACTGATAAAAATGATCATGAAAGTTATGACAGCCAGAAGAGTATAATCCGGACAGTAAAAAAAAAATAAAATTGTGTTTGAAGACGGCAGTCTTCAAAGTAGTGTCACACAGGAGAAAGAGCAGGTATGACTTATCTGAATGCCCAAAAAGCTTAGGATAAAATCCTTTACAAAAGCCTTGCAAGACCACAAATTAATTGCCACGTGGCAGTGAAAGACAATACATTGATACGGATGCTAGTAAGGAGGTGAATAGAATACATGTTCGATCACGTTTATTATGGTGACATCTAGAATCCAAGAATAATTTAGGCTGGAAAAGACCTGTCAGATCACTGAGTTCAAGCCAGCACTGCTAAGTCCACCACTAAACCGTGTCCTTAAACATCACATCTACCACCACATCTCACATTTTTTATACATCTCCCAGAATGTCGACTGCACAAATTCTCTGAGTAGCCTGTTCCAATGCTTGACAACCTTTTTTGGGAAAAAAAATTTCATTTATATTCCATCTAAACCTTCCCTGACACAAGTTGAGGCCATTTTGTATTGTCCTATCAATTGTTACTTCGAAGAAGAAACTGACTCCCACCTCACTACACCCTCCTTTCAGGTAGTTGTAAAGAGTCATGAGGTCACCCCTGAACCTCATTTTCTCCAGATTAAACACTGTCAGCTCCTTCAGCAGCTCCATTCCCCTTCCTTGGACACACTCCAGTGCCTCAATATTATTCTTGTAGTGAGGGGACAAAAAGTGGACACAGGATTGGAGGTGCAGCCTCACCAGCGCCGAGCACAGGAGCATCATCCCTGTCTTAGTACCTATGGCCACACTACTGCTGATACAAGCCAGGATGCTCTTGGCCTTCTTGGCCACCTGGGTACATGGTGGATCATTTTCAGTCCCAGATTCTTTACTGCTGGGCAGCTTTGAAGACGTTCTGTCCCAAACCTGTAGCACTGCACAGGTTTGTTGTGACCCAAGTGCAGGATATGACACTTGGCCATGATGCATGTGATACAATTGAGGTTGACCTTGATCCGGCTTGTACAGATCCCTTGTAGAGCCTTCAGACCCTCCATAACATCAACACTCCCACCCAACCTGGTGTCATCTTCAAACTGACTGAAAGATTACTCAATCCACTTGACCAAATCATTAAGATACTAAACAGAAGTGGCCCCAATACTGAGCCCTGGGGAATGTCAGCTAGATTTACCTCCATTCACCACCACCCTCTGGGCCCAGACAAAGAAACAGTTGTTTAGAGTGCACCCATCCAAGCCATGAACAAACAGTTTCTCCAGAAGAATTATGTGGGAAACTATTGTCAAATGCTTTTTACTTAAGTCCAGGCAGACGTGGGCAACCTTTCTCTCATTCACAAAGCAGATGATCCTGTCACAGAAGGAGACCAGGTTTGCCAAGCAGGAGCTGCCTTTCACAAACCTCCACTGACTGGGCCTCATCGCCTGACATGCTGTGTCATGATACTGAACACAATCTGCTCCAGGGCCTTCCCTGTCTCAGAGGTCAGGATGACAGGCCTACACTTTTCTGAATCCTCCTTTTGACCCTTCTTGTGTATAGATTTCATATTTTGCTGTGGTGTAGCATGTCACTGATCATTTCCTCTTGGATTTCAGGGGCTTCGTTCTTCTCCCCATCCCTGTCTTCCAGCTCCAGTGTCTGAGAACCAGAGAAGAGCTGGTCCTACTGTTAAAGACCGAGGCAAAGAAATCATTAACTACCTCTGTCTTTTCCTCATCTTTTGTCACTAGGCTTTTCTCCAGATCCAAAAAAAGATTATTCTCCTTAGCCCTTCTTTGTTTGTTATTGTGATTTTTTTAGAAACATATTTATTGTCTTTTACTGCAGTAGCTGGGTCAAGTTTTAGTTGGGCTTTGGCCATTCTAATTTTCTCCCTGCATAAACTCACAATACCCTTGTGGTCCTCCTGAGTTGTCTGCCCCTTCTTCCAAAGGTCATAAACTCTCCTGTGATTCCTGAGTTCTAAACAAAGCTCTTTGTTCATCTAGAATGGTCTTGCCCTCCAGCCTGTCTTTCAGTGAATGGGGACAGCCTGCTCCCGTAATTAGGATTTCCTTATTGAAGAATGTCAAGTGCTCCTGGACTCCTTCGCCCTTCAGGACTACACCCCAAAGGACTCTGTCAGCTGGTCTCCCGAACAGGCCAGAGTCTGCCTGTCTGAGGTCTAAGGGAGCAGGTCTATCAGGCCTGCTCCTTACTTCTCTGGAAACCATAAACTATCATTTCATCATCACTTTGTCCAAGTTGGTCTGCAACCATCACACCTCCCACAAATCGTCTTCATTCTCAAACAGGTTCCTTCCCTAGCTGTCTCCCTTACCAGCTGTGTCAAGAAGCTTTCTTCCACAGATACAAGAAGTCTCCTAGGCTGCTTTCTTTCTGCTGTATTTTATTTCAAGCAGACTTCTGGAAAGTGGAAGCCCCCCACAAGAGCTACTAATCATGATAGTTCTCCCATCTGCTTGTAGAATATTTCATCCATTCCTTCATCCTGATGTGTGGTCTGTAAAAGCCTCCCACCATGTTATCTGCTTTCTTGGTCTTCTCCTGATTCTTACCTAGGAGCCCTGAACCCTATTATCAGCAGCATCAAACTCTAGAAAACTGAAACTCTTCTAAATATACAGGGCTACACCACTGCCTTTCTTTTATTGCCTATCCCTTTGTAGGAGTTTATACCATCTATGAACAAAGCAAAAATCAAATTTCATTGTTCTAAACTTGTATGAATACAGATACCTTCAAAAGTTGGTGTGTCTGATACCTACTTGTATCAGGCTGTAAGTCATGTGGAGTGTAATAGAGGAGAGAAAGAATACTGTACTGCAGCTCTTTTTTCTTTAAACAGATACTGATTTTTGAAAAGGGCAAAGGAAGAGATCAGAATTTTACAGAGATGAAATCATTTGAGAGATGGAGGATGGAAAAAGTCAGGAGGATGTTTGTAGGAAACAAACAAAAATGTATTTGAGAAAATGAAAGAGGATGAAAAGGAACATAGCTTGATATGATTTAACACACTTCTGAGTGAAAATTAACTGATTAAGTGGACATAATTTTGATTATCTGAATAAAATCTTAATTACACTGAAACAGTGATCTAAAATAATTTTTAAATTAAAAATTTGTGTGTGAACACACAAAATTAACTTAATGTTTATATTTTGAATTAATGCCCCTGAAAATTCTTCCTCTGAAGTGCTAAACCGCATCCTCTTCTGAAACATATTGGAATAAATCCAGTGAAGCCCAAACATTTATACTGATATAAAACAGCTGATAACTGATCAACTACATTCATTTCTCTTTAGATATAATACAGAAATTATAAGAAAAATAATATGTGCAGAGATACTGTGAGAATGAATGAAAGGAGGCAATTTAAAAGAGATAAATAAGAATGGGGTATATAAAATGATGGAATGCTTAAATGACAGGTCAGGCAGTTCAGATAAGATGCTCTGAAATTATTATTTTGCCTAATTCTTGAATATTTAAAGAAGATAATTATACATTGTAAAGTTCTGTTTAACCAGTGTTCTGTAGAGGTTGTTCATGCAAGAAAAGACTTAGCACATGAATTTAGTAAAAATGCAAGATAAGCTATCTCAATGGAAAGAAAATAGTTCCCACAATTACATTACAAAGGCATACAAGCAGTCATGGTCCAGATGCTATTGCCTATCACTACATTATGTGATTGCAAAATTACGGCCACTGAATTTTCTAGTATATTTTCTCCAGTTTTGTAAGATTTCTCTAGTTTTTCTTGGATTAAAAAAGATACTGAAGCCCTTTCTTCAGAAATCCCTTCCTTTCCTAAACCTAGAGCATCCTACAAGCCTAACTGAAGTGGCAGTCAGACTGGCAGATGTAGCTCCATCACAAAGAACTCTAGAATAAACCTTTCTATGAATTATTCTTTCCTTTTGCAACTACACAATGATAATGAGTATGAAATTATACAGTCCAAATAATAAATGAAACACAACTATTGTGACTATGTAAAGTCTCTGAATCGCTGTGTATTGTTAATCAATTCAATGAATGATAAGGGAATAAAATACCAATTTATATATGTTAATCCTATATTTCTTCTCTATATGTGTGTGATACCACACCATTGTACCAGATTACAGACTCATTTTGATGGCTACCATTGTCATTTTAAGGTCTGCATGCCTACTTCTTTCAGATTTCCTTTTCTTAGCAAATATTCTGCTATATTTTTTTAGATTACTTTATTCTATACACAAAGAGCTGCCTTCTCTTTTCCTTACTATTGCATACAATCCTCCCAACCAAACGGTAGAGGTTCTCACTGATGGCCTCTAAGACATCAAAGGAAATAAAGAAGTGGGGAAAAACTTCTTGTGTTGGTTGAAATAACAGGAAAAGTTGTATCTCTGACTTCATCCAGATTCTCAAAAACATATGGGAGAGAAGAAAATGGTTTAACAACTTTATCCCTTTCAATAAAATCTTGAAGAGTTCTAATACACTTTTTATCAAAAATACTTCTCTTGAAATGTGGGTAAGTTTTGACCTTTTCTGTATTAATAACTTTGAACTGATTTGAGAATCTGTTGTCAGCATTGCCTTTTACAACTCCTTTTCTGGTTTAAAAGAGAGAGCAAAACAATTGTACGGTAACTCCTGCAGAATAGCAACATTTGTTTTGTTCCTATGTTTTGTTCCAAGTAATAATTCCACCAATGAACCATGTATCTTCCTACAAAAAAACCAATAGATATCATCATTTTTATTCACCATACATATATTTTTCTTATGCTATTACTCTTTTGATTAATTTTTACTCATGAGAAGATACAGCATTTTAATTCAAAACTGATTGTGCAAATCTTTTCAGAGAGCTGAATGATGTTAAGCTTTACATTTTGTTAACATTGTTTTGTTATCACTGTTAATTTTAAAAATATTTTTGAGATAAAACATCTGAGTTTTGGTTTTATGAATTCAAATCATGAGAACGGGGAATGCAGTAAGTTAGACAAAAAACCGCCAGTAGAAAATTATTTATTAGAGCCCAAAAAACTGACATGATAAAAATCATATTACAAAAATATTTCTCTTCAGCCCTGCATACAAGATTTATTCACAGATGCATTCCTCCAGATAAAATTAATTTTAGTCAGATAAGGAAAGTTCTATATTAACATGATTCCTTCTATTAAGAATGAAAGGTACCTTTGTCTTTTTAAACTGACTACTCTAAAAAGATCCAGATTTTATTTGTTTGGAAGGGGTTTGTTTTCTTTGTGGAGTGTTATGGGGTTAATGCCATTGAGCACTTGTATGTTTTCTGATAAGTCCATAAATTTAACCAGGCGCAGAAGCTCTTAATCCAAATGGCAAGGGGGCGGCAGGGGGGAAGTCTATGTTTCTAATTTTTAAAAACTCACATTTTCCTCCCAAATTAAATAAAACACCACCCCTCAAACAAAGCCAAAATACCCCACATCTGTATGAAAACTTTTTAAGTAATTTAAAAGTAGAAGGTATTTGCATTTCTGAAGGATTTTTTTTTATATACAATGATTACAACTGGTGTTTCTTCATAAGAATTCAAACACATATCAAGATAGAGTAGCATCACAATTTTGTTTTTATATGAGCTTATGACCAACAAGTTAGAGGTCCCAGTCAGCTCCTCTGCATTCAGAGATTGCTTTGCTGTGGGGAGGGGAGGTAAGGATGGCAAGGGGTTGCTGGATCCTTGATGTTTGGGTTTCTTAGACCGGCTACTGGGGGATTCACAGTGCGACTCATATTTTAATGCAAAAATTAATTTTAAAATTATATGTGGCACCAATAGAGAAATGAAGATTAAATTTTACTCATCATACTGTTTTACCCTAGCTCTATATTAAAGGTAAAGCCTATTTTAATCTCTAGAAATTAAATAAACCATAATTTCTGCTAAATGGCACATGGAAGATCTATCCTAAAATAATCAAGAGTACAAAAGGGTATGACTAGAGCACAATGAATATGATGTAAACTGAATTGGGGGGGGAGGAAGGTCCTTTCCAGAAAAGATGCAAGGGACTAGATTGTTTGCATAACTTACATAAACCAGCTTAAATTTTGGGAATATACAAGAAGTATACTTGATGCATTCACATTTAGTAATAGTGTTATAGAAATAATATTTGGAAATGTAAGAAGTTTCGTATCACAGTAGCTTCTCATCTGAATGTTTTGAAGCATTTTCTGTTTAAAAGGCGAGGTGTGACTGCTGTGCTGGAGGCTCCGGGGCCAGGTGAGCTGGCGGAGCGCGAGGGGCTGCGCTCCCTGCTAAGTGACACGGTCCCCCGGTAAGTGACACGGTCCCCCGATAAGTGACACGGTCCCCGGTAAGTGACACAGTCCCTCGGTAAGTGACACGGTCCCCCGGTAAGTGACACGGTCCCCCGATAAGTGACACGGTCCCCCGGTAAGTGACACGGTCCCCCGATAAGTGACACGGTCCCCGGTAAGTGACACAGTCCCTCGGTAAGTGACACGGTCCCCCGGTAAGTGACACGGTCCCCCGATAAGTGACACGGTCCCCGGTAAGTGACACAGTCCCTCGGTAAGTGACACGGTCCCCCGGTAAGTGACACGGTCCCTCGGTAAGTGACACTGACCCCCGGTAAGTGACACGGTCCCCAGTAAGTGACACGGTCCCCAGTAAGTGACACGCTCCATCTGGCGGCTCTCGGGGGCGCGGCACAGACGCGGAGCCGCGCTGGCTCCCAGCAAAGGATGCTCGCCCTTTCCTCTGCACACCGACACTCCGCCGCAGCATCAGCAGTTTGTCACAAGCACACCAGAGGACATCTGTACCTTCTAGCATCCATAGGATCATGTATTAGCCAAATGATGCACATTTTGCCACTCATAAAGAGCAAATCCTTAAGTGTTCCCCAGAAGTTAGAATACTATGGATTTCTGTTGCAGAACTATGGAAATTTCAAAAAATCTGAATCAATCATGCAAAAAAGTTAACAGGGTCTAAAATACCAGAATTATTTTTAGCTCCCCTTCTGTCCAATTGCTATCACAGTAACTTTCCTGATCAGAATTTAATTTACTAAATGATCATGGCTGTAAAACTTCAGTGACCCACACTGTGTAATGCAAATTGTTTTGGAGCAGATGTGTTCCTTGCAGCCTCTTACCAATAAGAGCCCTCATCTCTTTCCTTCTCTTTTATATCTACTGAGAAAAATAATGTTATTGAAGGACCTCAAACCCAGCTCTGGGAATAAATAGATTTGGTACCAATAAAGAGTTGCATTGTCAGACAAGCAAAAATCTGCATTATTACATCAAAGGTCAAAAAATCTCCAGCGAGAAGTTTCCATATGTAGATTCCTCTTTTGAATTCTAGGCAAGTGCAGATGACAAACTTTCATGGCATGTAGCAAGGGACAAGAGGAAAAGAGCACTTCAGAGGTGGGAAGTAGCTAAATACTAAAGGATATTGTTACTGCACACTTGCAAGCAAGAATCACTATCTATCTGCACTGGATTCTTGCCTTAATTTTGCAAAATTATTCTGAGAAAAATGCCTCGGTGATTTCAACTGCAAGCCTATAATAAGTTTTAATTTTAGTACTTCATAATAGTGAACACATAAGTGTTTTCTTCTGATTTTTCTTTGAAGGCAGAGTACCATGAAATTCATTCAAATAATTATTGAAAACCCATTTATGGAAATTGTGTGCAGATATCCTGTGCTACATATTACTTTCTCTAGTATATTTTTCACCTGAAAACCAAACTTTATCTGGAAATGCACATAGAAGTTTTAAAACTGCTCTGATACTATAGGTTCTTTAATTTTCAGGCTTAGATATGTTGAAATAATATAAACTAAGCTGTTATACTTATTTACTTATATACAGCAAATGCTAGAAAATAATAAACAGGGATTGAATAAAAAGAGTGTTCAATATGGATCCGTAATTCTCCTTTTCCTATTCGTATTGAGTACTTCCACTGAAATCATTGGAGGTTTGACTTTACATGGGCAGAATGCAAATACTTCAAGTATTTTTAAGAACAAGTCATATTTCTTACATATATGCGAAAGATAAATTTAAGAGAAAAATCAAAAGGAAAATAAAAGCTGCATTTTAGTCATTTCTACTTGAAATATTAGAGACAGATGTTACCAAAATATATATTATTTTCACAATGATTCTAGTCATTAAATGCTAGAAAATGTAAGTAGTTGGTTTTACAATTCATACCACATGTACACTTAACTACATGCACACTTAACTACCTGCTAACTACATACTTCTCCTTGTGTGAATGTGCTTTTATGAAATTCTCAGCAATTGCAGAAGTGGAGAGAAAGCATAAGTATGAAAACAAGTTAAGAAAGGCAAGAATAAGGTAAGTGCTATGAGTAGAAAAAAGGATTAGAAAAGGAGATCACTGAGTATAGGAGAAAATTTATATGACTGAAAAAACTTAGTAACAAGTAAATTGCTGCGATTTCTTTAAGGTTTACTCTCAGTTCTTATTCCACCACTTTTTATACAATGTTGTGGTCTTAAATAAATTTTTGTGACTTTGCATCCCATTTACAGAAATAGATTATTAAAAATAAATCTGTCCCTCAGGCTTAGATATTGAAATTGTTAGTTCCACAAAGCAAAAGCTAAGTATTTTTTCATGTGTTTCATTTCCTCCAGTACTGTTTGGGAAAAAAGTACTACTGCCAAATACTAAAGGTCACTGCTACTAATTGATCTGATACTAGGAAAGATATTATTGTAAACCTCAAAAAATCCACGTCCATAAGCATGTAAGTAACTTAATTTTTTATGGATAAACTTTTGTGAGAACAACTTTAATACTAAAAATTCAATAATCTTCAAGACTCACATTAAAATATAAAGAAATCTTAACTTCTTTTTAATGTGAACCAAGGTGGGTGGGTTTTGGTGGGTTTTTTTGTTTTGTTTTTTTTGGGGGGGTTTTGTTTTGGGCTTTTTTTTTGTTTTGTTTTGTTTTGTTTGGGGTTTCTTTTGTTTCTTTTCTTGGGTTTTTTTTCTTTTGTTTGTTTGTGGGGTTTTTTTTGTTGTTGTTGTTTTGTGTTTTTTTTATATGGTAAGTCATACCGGCAATAAACAACAATGATCAAATGGTCAGCTTTACCAAAAAATTTTATATTTAAAATAGTATAGCTATTTTTATATTCAATGTCATAGGTCAATATGAACTGTACTTTACATTTTTTAAACAAGAGAAATTATTTAGTACGGTTAGTTTACTTTATTCAGTAAATTTTCTGAAAAAAATGAAGGTTCCAATGTTGTGTTCCTTTCCAAAATGGATGCAGGATCTGAAATCACAATATTTACTTCAAAATCATTTGTGAATAACACTTCTCTTAATTAGCTTTTTATGTATTTTATCTAATATAGTTCTTTAAAAATATATAATATCATTTTGTGTGCAAGATTGTTACTACTGTGTTGTACTCCATCAATTTAGCAGTTAATGTAATGCACCCCAGGCTCTGTTTATCTGTGCAAGGATGCCTTGGAGTCCTTGCACCTTGGGGAACTTGCAATACTTGGCACTACTTTTGCTTACAGGCATGGAAATTAATTTTCTCATCTTGGGATATGAGGCCCCTAATTGTGTCTGCTCAGTTCAAAACCTGTCATTTTCAGCCATGGAGATACCATTCCCACTTGGGCCAACCTTTGGTTGACAGGGATTATAACAAATTGGCCACATCTTGAAATGCATGCCTTCTTCTTAAGCTAAAATCAGGCATGAACATCCAGTTTTTGGGTTTTTTTTAATCTGATACTAAAACAATATGAAAAGATTAGAAAAAGCCTGCATGTGAAATGGCAGAGACAATTTCACTACTGAAATACAGTGCCTGTTCCTGTGCCTCAGACAGAGCAACCCTTCTCTAAGTATCAGCTACCAAAACTGTAAACATAGCTTCACCAAAAAATATCCATGCTAGATTAGCTAATACTGTTTATAGAAGAGGAACTGAATCACATAGCCTTCAAATCCAAAAATAATTACAAGGTTTGTATTTAAAGTCATCTCATTTTTCACACTACTTAGCAGCCCGTAACATTTCATGAGTTCATACAAGTCCAAAAGCGCTGTAGTGCCAGCTTCCATTGGAACTGCAAGTCTTAGTGCTCCTGAAAACTCAGCCTCTGGGACCTTGGATCAGTTACTGACAAAAACAAATGAATCCCTTTAAAGTTTTTGTTTTAAGTAACTTATCACGAAGGACTCTGGATCACAAGAAATGTATGGGCATTTTAGGCACCTAAGTCCAGACTTCTGATCCTGAAAATCCTCACTCAGCTTAACACAGGAGGTGCCTACATTTCATTGACAAATTAATTTACCACTTCAAATTATTCAGAGGCTTAAAAAGGCAATCTTATCCTATGATGATTTCCAGTCCAAATAGTGTGCCAGTTTGTCCTAATTATTTCTCTGTGGAGCCATACTTGTTTTCTGTTCATGTCTGGGAGAAATTTGTCACAAAGCTTTGTTGCTTCATGTTGTTAAGGGTCTTTATAATCTTCTAAAGGAACTGTTATAGATGTGTGAAGTGTTACTTGGATTCACATTTTCTTTCTAAAGAAATGAAAGTAGCTTGCAAAGTCCCACTTCTACTTTGTAAAACATGAAAATCCTGAAACTAAAATATTAGAAATATGAAGAATTCTAAGTGCTGCCTACCTAGTGACCAGTATTATTTGTCCCAAGTGCAACCTTTTAATTGTCATGTTTAAGTGTCAATCCTTTCCAACTCTTTCATTATTCTATGCATATCATGCATCTCTTACTGCTCTCACTACACAAAAAAGATCCATTGATGCAGAAAAATACAAAAAAATTATTGGTTTTCTACCATTGACAAAAAATGAATTGTAGCGCCATCTTGCCAATGAACAGTAAAGTATGTGATTTCTCTTTAACATTTGTGTCCCATCTGTAGCTTTATTCTCTGAAAGTACAATGAAAAATAAAAAGCTTTTTTGAAAAGTTGTATTAATATTCCTGTTTAACTTTCCTTGTCTTGGTAGAACCTAAAAATCTATGTATGCCCATCCAGTACTGTTTAAAAATAGTTCTTTCTTTTAAACACAAAAGGTTAAAGAGCCTAAAAGATCTGAGGTTGCAATCTCTGAAATACTTTCTCTGCTGTCCTGGGAGTCTGACAGTCAGCAGAGATGAGCTGCCTCTCGCATCCGTTGCTACGCAACCTCTGTGGCATCCCACCAGCTCAAATGTCTCTGTCCTGTACTTCATGCACAAAATGGGGAGAGGAGCTGTCAGCTTTGGCGGTTTTATCAGTATTTTCAGCTTACTATTCAGCCAAGAGAATTTGTGTAAAAAGGTCTAGAAAACTGAAAGACAGAAAGAAACTTTAACCATGGGCAACATGGTCTTAAAAACAATCTCTATCAGTAATTTATATGAATAGCCAAACAGCACTTTGTTCACTTGAATCCTTACTGGGTTTTTAATGACTTGTAACAAAACCTGGACAGGATTTTTTTTTTCTGAACATCCTGTAAAATCTACATTTCCAAAAATATTCCTATTTGGAGAAAAAGAAGCTGAGCTGAAAATAAGAACACAAGAACAAGAATAAGATAGGAAAAGAAGGAAAAGGAAAATAGGAGCTTTCATTTGTTTCTCCGGCACCTTAATCTCTATTTCATTGACTGTTAAATTTCTAATTAAAATAGAAATGAAGCATGCTTTTTCTACTAAAAAAAAAAGGAAAAAAAGTGCTAAATTATGAGCTGAAAGTTCTTTTTCTTTCTATTATGCCTGGGGAAGTCTACTTGCAGGTCGTTATTGCTTCTTCTCTTGGTGTTTTTACAGACAATTTTACAAGCAGCTTAACTTTGTAGTAATGCATGCAGTCTCTAAGCTACTTCAGTTCACATGTATTTGTAATGATAATACAACCTACTTGGAAAAAAAATACTTTATCGGAAATTATATGGTACCATCTAATTTTATCAAGAACTGGCACCAAAGTTACTAACTCCATGTGAAGTTAAACCTGAGTGTTTTATGGCAATGAAACCCAAATCATAGTGGAGAAATATAGTTTTATGCCCATATTATGCATAAAACTTAGCAAAAATTCCAAAATTAACTTAAGATGCATAACATTGGCATTCAAGAAAAAAAAAGCTATTTAACTTTGTGTTAACTTAGTTATAAGAACATAATAGATTAAGTCTCCAATCTAGCAGTCCCTATAATCACTAATTGTGTCATATCTGCTGTGATACGACACCTTGCTTTAGTCTTCTCCTCCATTAAAAAAAATCTTTCATACTGAAATGTTCTGCTGAAAGACTATGCACTGAGTGAGACCAGTTAGGAGCAGGTTTGGTTCATAAAAGTTTGTAAGGTTTTTAAAACAATGTTTGCATTAACAGTAGCTATGCTGTTAAAGCAGACATTAATTTCACACGGTAAATACCAAGAGAATTATTTAAAAAGAAAAAAAAAGTAGAGAAAAAGGAGCCATTTTTAGAAGTTTATCTGAAAATTCAGTGTGAAATTCTGAGTGTTCCCAAAATGGAAATTTAAATCATATATTCAGATCATTACCTACGTATTTGGAACACTTTTATTTAGGTCCTATTTAAATTTCCAAAACTTGATCATTTGAGATTGAGTTCTAGAAAAAGATATCTCCTACATTCCTATTAAATGAACTAACACAGAGGATGACCTATGACTTGTAGCTGTACTATGCTTGTCTTTCTGTAGATTCCATATCTTTCTGAATTTGCTGTATTTTATAATATATTAATGAAGTAACCTCGCATCCAGATTAATTCACTTTATTCTTTCTAATAGATCCTAAGTTATTTAGTTTTTGGTGTGAATTACAGCAGTTTAAAGGAGGTTTTACTAAGTATTGATTTTTACATTTTTTTTCCTCCCAATTTGCTGTCACCTAGAAACTCCACAGCTTTCTTCTGATCATAGATAAAGGTGGGAAATAAAACAGGTCCAAGACCTTGCCCTTGTTATCAGCCTCTGAACTGTCCAACTCACTAACCACTGTTCTTAGAGTCCAGCCGTCCAAACACTTTTAGCCATCTCACTTTCCACCAATCCAGACCATAATGTTTTATGTGGCTGAGAGTATTACAGGTTTTGCTATAATCAGTGTAAATGACATCCACTGCTCTCTCCTCATCTGCATACCCAGTCATTTTATCATAGAAGAAAATCAGTCAGGTGTGATTTACCCCTGATAATTATGGCCCAGATTCTCTGCTGAGCTGCACACCATGTTTTTCCTCTTTGAAATTACTTAGGACTGACTTCTAGAAGTCCTGATCACCTCCTTTTTCCTTCTTCCCTTCAAAAGTCTCTCAGACAATTTAAACCCAGAATTTACATTAATGTAACAAAAAATAGTGATTATTTGATGTTGCATCCCTTGCTATCCAAACTACATCTGCACTGAAGGCTATGGCTATACACTCACATAAACATAAATACATGTTTATATAGAGAGAATTTTCCACATCAAGAAAAGACTTCTTATTGTAGGCTTTGATATAATCATAATTTAAAGAAATAAATTAGGAGCCAACAAATTGCAATTCCCCTAATAGAGTGTAAATACTGTATAACAATGCTTAATGCGCTTAATTAGAAGGCAGATTTGAAATTAGTTTTTTTTTCTCAAAAATCATCAGAGAAGCAAAAGGAACACATTTAATTAGTGTTATTTTTTAGAAAGTAATACAGAAATAGGGTTTTAAAGACAAAGTCAGCATTTGGGAGGAACTTTGTCCTACACAGATAAGATTTAGAATATCTGCCGTCTTGATCTTGAAGTGTACAAGCTTTAATCGTTGTCCACACATATATATTTAGACATTCTATTCACAACATACTTGTGTTCTATTTTTATCATTTCACTGTTTTTCTTCCACTTCTTTGATATTTTGATAGTGCTTCTTTCATGGGAAAATCAGAAAATGTTTAAGTGAAATTCTGTTATCTCTCAGATCATCAGGTTGCAGAGGATGCTGCCTTCCTTTCCCCTTATGTGACTATTTTCAGCAACAACCAGGTACCTGTAAGTAAGGAAGATAAGTAGTGGACTAGATCCCTTTTCTTGGCTTGTTGAAGACTTGTGGATAAGAAACAAGGTTAAAGAAGGAAAAAATAAGTTTTAGAAAATGTATTCTGATAGCTATTACAAGTCTAGCTTCTGTACTCTCAGGAGCAGAAAGACGATGTGCTTAGAATCTATATGTCAGATTTACAAACTGATGCATTCAAAAACAAATAACAGAATCCATAATGTATCTGACTGTACAGGTAAACTGTTCATAAAGAAAATTATTTCAATTTTAACTTATTTAAAAGGAATTCCAGCAGTTCTGGTCTAAACCTGTGTGCAAGACATGGCAAGCCAGGGACAAGGCATCTGACCAGCTTACTTCCCCACCCTGATTATACCAAAACAGAGCCTTGCTATGAAGTAATTCATAACCACATGTAAGTGTTTTGGTTCCTCCAGAAAGACTATGACACAGGTTGCTTAACCAAAACATTTCCATATCCTAAAATCTCCAAGCCAATGACCTGCTAGGCTGTAAATTATTTGTTTGCCATTTTCATTAAGGTCACTGCCTTAATAAAAGGCTCACTTCTGTTATTAATTCACTGGATGAAATGGAGGAAGTTCAGTTCTGATGTCTTTGTTACAAATGGACACAGCTAAAGACATACTTTTCATAACTCCAATTCTCATATCCCTACCTTTCTTTTTAGTCAAGTTCTTGACATCTAATTCTAGACATTTTTGAGAATAAAGACTGGAGTTCCAGAATAGCTAATTTTAAAAATATTTAATTGTGTATGCAGTTCAAATGCTTATAACCAGCAATCACAAAAGGCTAGTAAAAGTGCTTAAAGCAAATAAAAGATGTGAATTCTCACCCTTATGCTTAATGGAACATTCAAGAGGACAATACCATACTCACAACCTAATTTTTCAGGAAAACTCTTTCCAAATTTCCTTTTAAATGTTCATTCTTCACACCTTCACTTTCTCCAAAACCATTTTGTAGAAGTTTTCATAGAGCAACATTCATGTTTCAAAAGCTTAGAATGTCAGCATTTCAGAGAACATTGTTCAAAGGAATAAATTAAATTATATATGTCAATACTGTCAAATACTATTTATAACCCTATGTTTATGCATATGTGATGTTACTGTAGGCAATTAAAAGGCCAGAAAACTTTCTAAAGAATCAATATAATGGTAAATAAATAATTATTAAAAATTGTGGAATCAAAGAAATACAAATTTTAGGAAGGTATAAGAAAAAAAAAAAGGAAGTCTTTACACAGATCACAATAATGTCTATATCAAAGCATATATTGAAATGTATGTGTCTCCATAAAAAAAGTGCATATTCCCACTTTTACATACTATTGTAATCTGATTCCCAAACCACATTTTTCTTCTCTGCTGTCAAATTCGATTCTAGAGTGTTACATATTTAAACATACTCTTCTTCTTTATTGAGATTATACTTGCTGAATGTAAAACCTGCAGATTAAGGTAGATCAAATTCAGCTTCCATACACTTATGGTTCCTTATACTTTTCAATATGTAAAATGGGATATGTACACACGTGTGCACATGCACACACATTCCTTACTCCAACTTTGAGGCTTAGTCACCCCTGAATTGCTACTATAGCTCTCATTCAGAACACTCAGAATACAGAGTTATTTGCATGAGAATACTTTTTCTTGTTGTTGGTTCTCATGATATTATCTATCTTCAGAGATGGAAGAAAAAATCTAAATTCAGTAATACCCACAAAATTTCTGAAATGTGAGCTACAAAGGACAGGAGCTTCACTTTGAGTCCTGGAACCATTGGACGTGACAGCAGTACTCTGCTTCTGCTTCAAATGCCTGTTCCTTCAGAATCCATTAAAAATCTCATAAAAATGTAGCATGCAAAAATCCATTTTTCCTTCTTTCATCTGGAAACTGAGCTTCAGCAATTTACTCAGAGAAATAATCCTGAAGAATCGTCTCCTGAGAAAGTGCCCGCTGTTTGCTGCCTGCACATTGCCCAGCCACACAGCTTGGTCTCTCCTCTTCTGGTTTAGACAGGCTTTTAAGGAAGCTCTCACAGTCACTTTTGTAAAGAAGTATTCAGAAGATCTAGACTGTAACTTAGATTTTCAGACAGATTCACACAGGTTGCACGCACAGTTTTTCACACATATTGCATCTAATCACTTTGCAAACACTAACAACCTCATATGGAAGTCCAACAGTGCGTTCACCATTATCTTGAAGATTGTAGAAATAAAAAATTTTGAATAATTTGGAACTCCTGAATATCAAATAAGTTTTCTGAATAATTCAAAACAAGTACACGATCACTGCGAGGACATAAACGCTCAATGCAATTATTAATAATTATCTAGGTAAGTAGAACACTACTAATGTAGAGTCCTCAGACAGGAATATTAGCAAAAATTTCTGAAACAACAACCTGAACATGGAACCACATGGATGCACAAAAGTCATCTAATATGTGTCTTCTGATATCACCTACTGATATGAGGTAACAATAGTTCAGCTCCTCTCCAACTGCTCTTCCTTTAATCACTTAAATGAATGTTATTCAGTTTCTGAAACTGAATTATGATTAAGAATCTACACAAGAAAATAAATAAAAACAGTAAAAATGAACAAAAAGTAAACTATCTTGACTGGACTGAACTGAACTGAAGTAAATAAATTTTCTAAGGTGATCCTCAATAAGTTACTGCAGCACTCAAGCCTTTTGTTGTCTCAGTGCAGGAATGAATGTCTATCTGGAAGATGTGTTTCAGACAAGCACCACATTGCCCTTATGTGCAAAAATAATGAAATTATTTTATTCTAATCCTGTTATGCAAGAATAAAAACTATATAATTTAATTGCAACTTTAGTCTTCAAAGCAGCCTAATTCTGACAGTGTTAAATTCTAATTCCTAAATCAAATTGTAGTACAGACACTGAAAATAGTAAGAAAACATTTTTTTCTTTTATATCATTTTTAAAAGTAAATTTTTCACATAGAGACTTCAAAGAAATAATTTGAGTCAGATTTGTAGCTATCAAAAATTTTAACACTGCTCCAAATTTGAGAACATCTTATTAGGACTTCAAAAAAAAAAAAAAAAAAAGAAGAAGAAGAAAAAAAGCAGAGAAAACTCATGTCCTCAATGCCAAATTCTGAAACATGATGTGATATTTAAAGCTTCTGGTTCTTTAGAGAAAAAGAGAGAAGAGTTCAGTAAACATATTTTACCATCTGCTTGGGATTCCATAAATTAAAGATGTCTGGGTATTTTTGACTGCATTCATACAGACTTGAGTATCTTCTCTCTGTTTTGCATCTGTCATGTTTAGCTTCTTGGTATAAAACTAGCAGAGGGAGTCCAAAAAATACAGAACATGCTCCTACTTCTGGATTGTGATACAGTGCAAAAAGATACTCACACACAACTTGGTTTAAGATGCTAATATTTACTACAAGGTTTTTACTATCTTTCTATTAAACCTTAAAATTCCTTTATCATCTATTATCTACTCATTGACAAATTCCAGAAACATTAGAAAGAAATATAAATGTTCAAAGAAAAACAAGCAATGTCAAAGACCTTTCCCTCAAAAAACATGATGCCAATCACAGACTGTTATGGTTCTTTAAAAAAATACATTATTATTTAGATAATAGATTTGTATTTTAGTTTTTGTTAAGTAATGTATAAATATAGATTCTAAAAAAATGAATCTAATTTAGAGGGGTTTCTTTATTATTTTGATACATTGAATAATATTTTTTTATGCTTTCCTGAAAGATTGTGGAATTTGGATAATTTGATTACAGTTAGCAGCAATTTTCAAAAATAAACTAGTAAAAAAACCTGTGTATCTGGAAATTACTGGAATGTAGAAAGTTCCCATTATAGTTCTTAAGCAGACCTCCAGTAGAGATAAAAGGTTTTTAATGTTTTTCTGTTTTTTCCCTGATGGGTGATAACAGTCATTACTCTTTATTTTCTACTTCATGCATTATGAAAAGAATTAAGATATAGTGACTGCATTTTCTGCAGGGAAATCTTTCCATCTTAAGATTCTCCTGAAATCCTTCTTTTCCCCAGAGGGATCTCTCCCAGTCCTCACAGAGCTGTGGATGAAGGATAAGGTAAGATGAGCAGAGAGTGAGGAGAATGGGATGGCTGGACCCAGGGGGTGGTGATCAGCAGCATGAACTGTACTTAGAGTACAGTAACTGGTGATGCACCCCAGGGGTCAATTCTGAGCCCAATTCTCTTTAACATCTTCATTAATTATCTGGATGATTGTATAGATTATATCCTCAGCAAATTTGATGAAATCAGAAAAAATGCTAGCAGAGTGGTACTTGTTATCTTTCTTCCTATATAGCATACCAAAATTGTGAAGAGGACAGTGTAGGAAGATGTTGGAACACTGTGAATAGAATAAAGAACATAACACTATGTATGTAGTATTTCCATAGGCATCAAAATGCAAAACTAGACCAGGAAGAGGTAGACAATCTCCAACACATGCAGAGCTGTTGAATGAAATCATGCATCCATTAGCTCTAGCAGGTACCAGAGAACACAAGAGAAAAATCAGCACATCAGTTCATGTACATTGACAGCTTCTCACAAACAAACATAAGAAAACACAGAGTTTTATTTTATGAGGGTGCTTGTACATCACAATCTTTCCCGAAAAACTGAAAGAAACAACCTAAGAAAGACTGAAAGCAGTAGTATTAGACTCTCACCAGCTTCAGCACAGAAGAAAAAATGGCTACTAACTACCCTTCCTAAGTTTATGAATCCTCTGCTACTAGTGATTTAATAACAACACATGGTTCAAAAGCAAATATTTTGCATAAAAAGTTCCCATAAATGTATTCATCTTCTCAGGTGTAGATCGGGCAACAAAATCAATTCTTTTAATGGGCCTTGTATGGATTCTTTTAAAACAATTTATGTTTTTACAGTAGATAATTTTCTAAGGAAGTGGTAATTCATGTTCTTATCTCAGCTTTTTTTATCATGGGAAAATAATACAAGCTTTCTTACCACCATGAATACAGCCTGGGGCATGAGTAATAATACACATATTTTTTTACATTTGAAAGTCATGCATTTGTTAAAAACTGGTATTTTCCTCACATTGCTATTACATCCCTAAAAAAAGAAGCACAGTAAAACTTAGACTGGCTTATATGCATGATATATTAGTCAGTAAATTAAATTCTTGGAGAAGAGTATGAAACAAGGAAGCATGCAATAAAACTTCCTTGGTATTTTCTGCAGTCAAATTCCTTGGAAATTTATTAACTTAAGACATGTTCCTTTATGCTTAATATTTCTCAAGGATTTTATTTCCCAATAGTTTTAGAGGGAAGGACACCCAATTTAAGCATAAGACAGGCATTCAGTAAAGATGTGATGTATATGAACTCACTGATTTTGATACTATGACAAGCAAGTTTTAAAAATATCTCGACAGAAAGCACCTGTGTAGGTTGGGAGAATAAAAGCAAACCAGTAAAAACACAGTTCTTAAGGAAAGTAGAGGAACAAAACATGTTATGTATCATTATAATAACTTACTGTATAAGCAAAGAAATACTTTCCATTCTTTTCATGGATCACCATAATCCCTTTCCCTAATAAGTGTATTGGGTTTGCATGGCAGGGTTTTAGGGGAGGCTGGGGGCCTGCAGGGCTGACTTCAGTGGGAAGCTGCTGGAAGCTCCCCCTGCATCTGACAGCCAAGGCCAGCCGGCTCCAAGAACAGCCCGGCACTGGCCAAGGCTGAGCCCATCACAGATGGCAATTATGCCTCTGTGGCAGCGTATTTAAGAAGCGGAAAAAAAGAAGTTATTGCACAGAAATAATTGCAGATAAAGAGTGATGTATATGAGAGAAACAGGGTCAGTGAGGAAGGAGGGGGAGGAGGTGATTTAGGCGCCAGAGCTGAGATTCCCCTGCAGCCTGTGGTGAGACTGCTGTGTCCCTGCAGCCCTTGGAGGGCACAGGGCAGCAGAGATCTGCCTGCAGGCCCTAGAGGAACCTACACTGGAGCAGGTGGATGCCCCCAAAAAAGGCTGTGACCCCGTGGGTAGCCCATGCTGGAGCAGACTCCTGGCAGGGATCTGGAGAATCGTGAAGAGAAAAGCCCACACTGGAGCAGGACTGCTGGCAGGAATGATGACCCTGCGGGGGACTGATGTTGAAGCAGCCTGTGCCTGAAAGATTGCACCCCAGCAGTTCATGAAGAACTGCATCCCACGGGAAGGACTCATTTTTGACAAGTTCATGAACTGTCCCTCCCCCCATGGGAGGGACTTCGGGCTGGAGCAGGGCAAGGACTCTCGCTGAGGAGGAACCACCTGTGATGGACTGACTGCAATCCCCATCCCTGCCTGTCTGTGCTGCTGAGGGGGAGGAGGTGGAGCTGGGAAATAGAGAGGGTTGGCAGGAAGGTGTTTTTAAGATTTGCTTTACTTCTCATTATCTGGCTCTGATTTTGTTTGGTAATAAATTCAACTAATTTCCCTAATTCAAGTCTGTTTTGTCTGTGATGGTAATCAGTGAGTGACCTTTCCTGCCCTCATCTCAACACACCAGTCTCATTGAATTTTTTCACCCCTGCCCAGTTGCAAGAGGAGTGATAGAGTGATTTTGGTGGGTACCTGGCACCCAGCCAGATTCAAACCACCACAATAAACAATTCTGTTGCTTGCTACTGCTGAATTGATAAGATTTCTTTTAAATTATACCCATGATAAACTGAAACTATTTAAAAGTACTAATTTGCTGCTATTTTGCTCTCTTTTTTCTGCTTTATTTTCTCTAATAGTACAAATTATTTTGGATGAGAGCATTGCTTTGCATTGAAAACATCTGTTTCATTGAAACTAATCAAGAAGAAATACAAAAAAGATGTAAAGGAGACCAGGTCAAGGAAGAAATGCTAAAAACATCAAGAGGGCTCATGGATACATGAACTACATAGATATTTTCCCCTCTACTTCCTTAATAAATGATGATATGAAATTGTATTTCTATTTCTTAATTTTACTTTTTATAGACTCAATTGATTTCAAATCAAAGTTGGTGGCAGTAAGTATATAGCAATTTTTTAACTCTTTCTCTAATTAAGATTAATTGTCCTTGCCTATAGCCGACATATGCTGTTAGGGCACTGTAGTTTAAGCAGCAGAACATCTGTATCCCACAGGCCCTGACTACATACATTAGAGATAACACTATTTTCCATAATTTATAAACCAGTTCATTCTTCCATGTGTTTATAGTAAGTGCTTGATGAGGGTGGGCATTGCAATCAGTGAGGGAAATACCTAAGAAGTGGATTGTTGTTCTGAGTGGTTATCACACTGCTGTAAATGAAAAACAAATTCTATGGTTATGAAAGAGAAGCAAAAGTATCTTGCAGTGTAGCTTTTTGGATCATGTATTCCTTCTGCATTCACATCCATCTATTTTAACTCTCTAGTAATTAAATGCATACGTTGTAGATTGCTTCAAGACTTTGTGTGCAATGGACCTTTCCCTCATATATATAGTAGATACTCATGAGGAAATTCTGTGCAACATTATCTTCAGGCTGAGCAGTAGTGTGAAGGCTACTTATCCCTAATCATTGGCCTTGTGGATGAATAATGAAAAATGCTCCTTAGCTTATAACCTTGCTGTGAAACTCTGAAAACTTTCCACTATAGCCATCCACTCCCCCAGTAGTGTTTCTCAATTTTCCTCTCAGGGTTTTGTTACTTTCCAAGTTTGGTAGCAGGCCAAAAATCTACTCAGTTCTAATATGCTCATTTTCATTTCCCATCAAAATTGAGCTAGTTTTGAGGAGTGAAAATATCTGGAATTAATTTTCTTGATAATTTGCATTGGGAGGGATTGATGGCATTAGATTTCTGATATTGCATTACTTCACAGAGAACGAAAACAATGAATTATAAAACAGTGTCATATTTCAGCCTCAATTTTAGCTAGTAAAATTTACAAAGTAAATTATTATGAGGTTAGTAATAGATGTGATACAGATTAGCTGTTATCTACATACCACCTATAAACTAGAAGGGCAATTAAGTACCTCTGTTATCTTCATCCAGTCCCGAAAACAGCATCCTACTAGCAGAATTATTCACATGAGAAAGCAATCTAACATCCTCTGAAATCCTGTACCAATTTTTTGTTCTGATTTTTCAACCCCTTGTTTTTCAAGAAGCCTTGTGAAATGCTAGGAATTCTGTTCAACTTGCTCACCACAGGAAGAGATGGTAAAATCTGAGTCAGGCAGAGGGGATTATTTTAAACTTCTAAGGTACTGAGAAGATATAAATGTACAAATTCAATTAATATTAATTTGATATGGTTTTATAAGGTCAAATTCACAACATCAGGATATAGAGAATATATTTCTTCAAGATTAAACACCTGGCTCTTTAAGAGGAAGCACTTCTGTAGCCATGTAAAAGGGATTGCAATGTTAATACCAGTGCAAATGCTTATCAGTACCAGATAAAAATCAGAGAAAGAGCTCAGTGATTTTTGATATCATGATGTCTGAATAAAAAAACAGGTCATTCAGCCTTAAACTAAAAAATGTGAATTTTCTACCACTAGCTTGTTATGTCTACATTAAATTTATTGGCCTTTGAATTGAGGTTTAGCCATCTGCTGATGCAGAGTGACCTGTAAATTAGTTATTTAAGCACAATCGATATTATAACTAGATGCACGTCTGTATTTTCTGTCACCTCTCTATCTTTAAAATCTTACAGTTACAGTTTTTTACTTTAAAGAGGATTATTATAGAAAAAAATACACTAGTTTTTATGAAAAAATAAATTAGTTGATGTTTATTCCTATGTGCATGAGGGAGAGTCTAAAAAACCCCAAAACCTGACCCAGCTTGAGCAGCACAAGTTTGTATCTGCCAGTGAGAAGGATGTGTGTGAATGTAAGCGTAGATTTAAAGTCAGAGAAATAGTTTTCTATGCTGAGATTTTCCTGATGATTATGACAGCTGCAGTACTCAGTTTTGCAAAATGTATTTAGTGTACAAAAATATTTTTATTCTGAAACACAGTTTCAGCACAGTGTCTGGTTTTAAAGATTAAAGATGCTCATCCTTAGGAAACCCTGGAGGAACAAGTCTCTGCAGAGGAAAGGAACCGATTTTCTTTAAAGTTTTCTTTTATCTATTTCTATACAATTTAATTGTGATGACCCAGATAGGTACTTCGTGCTATCATCTTTTGTTACATTCTGGACAGGGAATACGGTTTAAATACAGCTACAGAAAATGGGAATATAAAACCAGATATATGTCATGTTAGCAAACATCACTATATCCATATTAAGAGGAATTTTTATTTGTGGAACACAGAATAAAACACATTTTGAAAACAAAACATATGAAAATAATTTCTATGGAGAATACTGTAGACTTTAAAATAAACTTTCAGTTTTAGTCAGCTGAAACAGTCAAAGTTGAGGCACAAGGAATATACAATATCATAATTTATGAATCACTGTTATCTGCACAGTTCTTTGCAGGGATAAGCAGGAGTGTGGATTCTTTTCTTGGAAAAACCTTATTATTATATAATACTAGTAATTATAGAGCCTTATTAGATATAAAAACCTGATAAACACTTATTTTTACTCTCCAAAACATGGTGAAAGGCAACATTAGTTGTGTTTCCTACATATCATATATAAACCTGAAGTTGCCTTTTAACATATTTTCTTAATCTCAGTTTTTTAATATATTTTTTAAGGCTTAGGTTAATCACTGCTCACTATTAATTCTAAAACTCCATGTTAAGAATAATTGCTTTCTGGTTTAGATGAATTTTCAATCTCTCCTAAGAGACTGAAGGGTTACCTCTTCTGTTCTCATGGAGCTAAGTAGCAGAAAGTGGATGTAAAAGTGCATAATTGAGAATAGTTCTTCATGAAGACAAAATTAAGAGTAATCCAGACTGTACTGCAAATACAGCTACATCTGGTAAGAAATTATGAAATTAAAAGCAAATTATATTTTTGTGGGCAGAAGGAAAGATAATATTGTGATTTCACTAAATTTTAATGGCTGTTCAGCTACTTTTTCTAACTTTTACCTATTTGGGATATCATTGTTATCCACTTACAATACAGTTCTGGAATTCTCTAACTGCTTCATTCAAGTAAATAGGGATTGTGAGAGTTTGTGTCAAGGTTAAATTTAGATGTATAGGGTAAATTATGTTCTGTTTCATTTCACTGTAAATACTGAGTAATTGAAATCAATGGACCTACTCCTGATTTATACCAGTGTTAGTAAAGGCAGAATTTGATGTCTCTCAGGTCAATACCAAGGGTCTTGCACACAAACAATTAAATTAACCTATATCAGCTCTGCAGCTGCGTCAAGGATATCACTATGTGTAAAGTTGCAGCATTTTTTCCGGGCTGAAGATTAACTGAATCCAGAACAATGTTCTCTTAATGGCATTAATAAATTTCCATAATAGAGGTGAAATAAGTTGTGGCAACAGTAACAACCTTCTGAAATATACAACATAGTCACTTTAGTGCTGATACAGTATACATTGGCAGTCAGAAACATAAAGGCTACCTGCATGAAGTCATTCCAACATTGAAAGGACCCTTTGTTTCCTCTTATGACTTAAAAACACTAGAAACTTTCATGGAAATAAATCACAGTGAATAGGTGACCAAAGAGACAGCTAAAACTAGGCACGAGTAGATTTTTTTTGCTTATATTTGAAACCTTATTGTCAAGTAAATGTCATTAAAGATTATTATAAATGAAAGTAAATTTTATAGAGGTAATGATTTACCATCCATTTTAATAAATTGATTTTAGTGTTTAACATGTTACTTAGTTAAACCATTGAAAATTAAAATTAGACATAGGGAATTTTTTAAATGGGACAGCTAAAATAAAGTGCTTAATCAATGCCACTTAAATTGTAACAGATTTTTAATTGTAAATTTGATAGGTCCTGGAAACAATGCTGCAATTCCATACTGCAAATTAGTATATTTCAGTAGTAGAAATCAACCTGCACTAAATTAAGCTGGTCACTGATGGATTCCTAAAGTAAGAATACATTAGCAATGTCATTGACCTTAGCAAGTGATATGTGTACTGCTTGCAGCACCATTACATACATAACAAACTAATAGGACAAATATCTGGGTCATAAAGCAGAGCTGGTGGATTGGTGAAATGTGAAGAACGTTTATATTTCCAAGACAGAAAGATTAATAACCATTTCCACTGCGGGAAAGCATTAATTTAATGTAGGGCCCACTATTCTTGGTTTGCCTTTTCCCTTTTCTTATGTCAGCTTTCCTTGATACCATACCATAACGGACCTGGATTTTGCACATGGAGGTTTTTTTTTTGTTTGTTTGGTTGGTTTTTTTGTTTTTTTTTTTTTTTAATTTCTATCTAATAAAACATTACCTATTATTTTTAAAAGTCCTAGTTTTTCACTCTTTATATCTAGATTTCCAAGTTGATGCTGATAATCAGAATGATTTATATATTATTCTACCCAAATGACAGTTGTGAGTGTATTCTCTTCTTATTTATTCAATTTCCAAATAAGAATAAATATAGAAATATTTTAAAAAAAATAAAACAGAAGAAAAATATTAGGTAAGGATTTCTTATCTAGAGCAAATCTGAAAGCACCATTTTAATTCTTCTCCTGTTCCTGCAGCTTTCCATTTCTTCCCTTGACAGTTGCCCTGGCACACACACAAACAAGGAATTCCGCTTGCAGTTGCTCCACAGCAGTCATTGGAAGAGTCACTTCAACAGCTTTAAGCCAAAGCCAAGTATCTTCACCTCTGGAAATGTGTATAAACACTCTCAAATAAATCAGTCTGCTGTGTATGGAAAATGTCTAAGAAAGGTAAGAAGAACTCTAACTACCTCTTGGGAAAACAGGATCGGGAGAAGCACAAACAGAAAACGGCACAGAAGCAGAGAATTAAATAAAACCAGGAATAATTTAAAAGTGAGTTTTACAGCTTAAAAAAGACGGAGGGTTTTTCCTGGAAGGTACATGCTTCTGTTTCTCTACAGAAAAGCAGCAATTTTAACCTTCTCAATCCTACCCACATTAGTATGACCTGAGGTGGCCACCTCCCAGGCCCATCCTTCCTTGTGACAGTGGTCGCAAGGGTTTTCAGGATGAGGGAAGAGACATAGATCTGATTCCATATTTAGAAGGCTTGATGTATTATTTTAAGATATATACATATACTATAACTATACTACAAAGAAAAAGAAAGGAAGGTTTCTAGAAGCTGCTAAGCTAAGAATAGGAAAGAAAGAAGAATGATAACAAAGGCAGCTGGCCTGGCAGAGAGTGAGAGCCAGCTCTGCCGTGACTGGTCACTGAACTAAAACATCCACACGAGACCAATCACGGATCCACCTGTTGCATTCCACAGCAGCAGATAACCATTGTTTACATCTTGTTCTGAGGCTACAACTTCTCAGAAGGAAAAATCTTAAAGAGAAGATTTTTCACAAAGAGATGTCTGCGACATTCCTTATATGAGTCCTGCCAGCAATAGCAATATTGGCTGTGTGAATCAATTTAGTACAATAGATACTCTCAATGTTTTATTAGATTATCCAAAGTATGACACAAATGGGGAAAAAAAGCTGAAAGAAAGTAGGTCTTCACTACCAAAAAGCACGAGAAGAGCACTAAGATGGAAATAATTCTAAAAGGGTTTTTTCATTAAGAATCCTGCTTACAATTTTCAGGAAAATTGCAAATGTAGAATGTACAGGCAGCTCACCATCTTTACCCTCTCCCTGCACTGGTTGTCATTCTCAGTATTCCCTGAACACTTGAACTCTCAAGACTTTCAGGAGTCTCTGGTGTTTATGATTTTGAACTATTTCAAAATGTTGAAAATGCTAAAGATATTTGATCTAGAACTCCTCCATGCCCAACTATTTTGTAATAACCTAAATGTTCTTTTTTATGAAAGACCAAGTAATGTGTCATTCATGTTGTTCAAGTACTTTCACTGAGAGAAGGAAGAGAAGTAAATCTGACTGACAGACCAATGGACAGTGGAATGACATTTAAATTAGAGAGATAAACCCAGACAACTTCTAATAGGTACAGCAGTTATATTTTTACACAGTTGAAGAGTGTTCCAATTCAAATTGCATAATATACTTTTTAATGAGCTCATTCCAAATGCAGATCAGAGGATACAGCATAAGAATTCACAAAGGAAATATGGTGGCCTATGTCTGATTTAGAGATTTAAAAGTTCTATACCTTTACTTGAAAATTACTTACTCGTTTAAATTACACTATAAAGTATTTAATTTTTTTAATTGTAAAATTTTATTTAAAATTAAATTGCATTATATTAAACTAAAAAATTGTATCTGCATTAAGTTACTGATAATTAAAACTATGATTAGAGTAAGCCTATATATTGTGACAATCAAGCATCAAGGATCTTTCCCGTCAGTCTCTCAAAACCATATCAACTTATTTATCCTCATTCAGTATAGGCAATTTTAACTGAAATGGATAGGTGGCACTTTCAGTACTGAAGTGTTTGCCTGAAGATGAAGTTTCTTGTCACTCACTGCTGGCATTATTGAAATGTCTAACTTATAAGTCATGAAACTTTCCATTGAGTTTTTTACATGAGATTTTGTATTCCTAAAACAACACAAAGTGCACAAGTACAGCTAAAAATAATGGATAGGATTTGCAGTAGCACTCAGGTCTGACAAAATCCCTTCTTTTACAGTCACCAGAAGTATCTTAAAGGGGAACAAGATTAGGTCAATACTAACGGCTTTCAAAATCTTACTCCCTATATTATGAAAAGCTAAAACATATACACCTTAAAAAGACAGCACAATATCTACATATTGATATTGTGATTACAAAGAAAATAATTCTTCGTTTTTTTAGAAAAAGCCCCTAACTCTATAGGGTACAATCTCGCTTGTTTACATAAGCAAGTAGCTTGCCTTTGTCAGACACCCTTTTTGGCTGTTTTCAGTGACATGAATTGTTAGATTTTGCTCTAATTAGTCAGTTGACTATGGAATTTGAAACAATGGAAGTTGCCAGGGGAAAGGGAACCTCAGTCCATCCCACTTCTACCACTGAGATACCAGTGCCAGCAAGAGATGCCCAGAGCCTGGAGAGGAAATGCAGGTCAGCAGGAGAACACTTGAAGAGCAGCACAAAGGAATTCCAGCCATGCCAGACCATAGGGCAGCTTCACTGGGGCTCCAACTCAACCTCTGTGCAAGCACAAGCAGAATGGGGAGTAAACAAAGAGAGTCAGAGATGTGCACATGCCTACAGGGATGTGATCTTACTTGCGTGACATACAGACCTGGTGAGATGGATGTCTCCTATGAATGGAGTGTTGAAATGAAAGGATACAAGATCTTCAGGAAGGACAGGTAGAGGAATCAAGGGTAGGGTGTTGCATTCTTTGTCAAAGACCAGCTGGAATTCATGGAGATCTGCTTGAGAATGATTGAGGAGCAGACCAAGAGCCTAACGACCATCAGACTTAAAGTGTGGGAGGATGGATTGTAGGAGAATAGAGATAGTTCTGAAGGCAATCTCACCCCTGAGGAGCTGCAGCTGTACTAATTACCAAAGAGTAGGAAACAGCCCCGCACTTAACAGGGCACAGCTGTGTCCAGTAAGGATGGGTGCTATAAAAGAGTGGGTTGGCTGAGTGAGAGGGGAGTTGGAGTTTGTTGGGTGTACTGTGAGGAGTAGTAAGGGTAAATATGTGCTGTGAGGGACAGTAAGGGTTAAGCAGCTGTGCAAGGGACAGGAAGGAGTCAGCTGGCCATGCAGAAGGAAGAGAAAAGGAGTCAGCATTGTGAGAAGCTGCCTGTTGGAACTCACAGAGAGAAGGCATGAAAGTTTTATAGTAACGTGATAAACTGATGGTGACAGTCAGATTGGTACCAACAATTTGTGGCCCAGATGGGGATGAGTCCTGACATTAAAGGAAGGGCAAGGCAGGTGACATAGTCACAGAGGTCTGCTACAGGCCATGCAACCAGGAAGATTGAGCGTATGAGGCCGTCTAGAGATAAATGGGAGCAGCCTTACATTCACAAGTCCTGGTTGTCATGGAGGACTTCAACCACAGACACCTGTTGAAGGGACAACACAGCAGGACATAAGCAGCCCAGGAAGTTCCTGGAATGCATTGATAGTAACTGCTTTCTCCAAGGGACAGAAATCAGCAATGAGAGGTGCTGTGCTCGACCTTGTTCTCACCAAAAAGGAGGGCCTGATCGGTGATGTGAAGCTCCAGGTTGTGAAGGAATATGAAGCCTTGGCTGTACAGAACATTAATTGGCAGAGTTTCAGATCCTTAGGGCAGCGAGGAGGACATGCAGGAAGATCACCCCTGGACTTCAGGAAGAAAGCCTTGGCTTCTGCTTGGTAGAGTACTATGGGATAAAGCCCTGGAGGCAAGATGGCCCAAGAAGATTGGTTAATATTCAAGGATCACCTCCTCTAAGCTCAGAGTGATGCATTCCAACAAAGATGAAGTCAGAGGCTTGCAAGGATGAGCAAAGAGCTCTTGGACAAACTGAAATACAAAGAGATATGGAATGGAAGCAAGGATAGGTAGCCTGGAAGGAATACAGTGAAATTGTTTGAGCAGTAAATGATCAGGTTAGGAAAGCTACAGCCTTGACAGAAATCTGGACAAGGAATGTCAAGGACTACGAGAAAAGCTTCTACAGGTATATTATCAGTAAAAGAAAGATTGGGGAAAATGTGGGCTCTCTATGAAAGGACACAGCAGACCTGGTTGCCCAGAGTACAGAGAAGGTTGAAGTACTCAATACTCAACAACTTTTCTGTGTCTGTCTTCAGTGGCAAGTGCTCCAGACACACCACCCAAGTCACAAAAGGCAAAGGAAGTGACCGGAACAATAAATAAATGTCCACTGTATGAGAACATCAAGTACAAAACCACCCAAGGAACCTGAAAGTGCAGAAGTCCTTGGGACATGATGAGATGCATCTGACAGTTCTGTGGGAATGGGCAGATTAAATTGCTAAGCCACTATCCAGCATAATGGAAAAGTGAGGTTCCCACTAACTGGAAAACTGGAAACAAAACTCCCATTTCCAAAAAAGGCAATAAGGAAGACCCAGGAAACTACAGGCTGGTCAATCTCACCCGTATGCTTGACAAGATCACAGAGCAGAACCTGCTGGAAGATATGCTAAGGTAAATAAGTAGATGATTGGTGAGCACCAACATCCAACATGGCTCCAATAAGGGCAAATTGTGCCAAAAAATTTAATGGCCTTCTATGACGGGTCTATAGTGTTGATGGATAACGGAAGAACAAGTGCCATCATCTACCTGGAATTGAGCAAAGTATTTGACACTATCCTACACAATTTCTTTGTCTCTGAATTGGAGAGGCAGAGATTTGGTGGGTGGGCCACTCAGCGGATAAGGAATTAGGAAGATGGTCACACTCCAAGAGCTTTTGTCAATGGTTCACTGTCCAGGTGCAGACCTGTCATGAGCGTTACTCCTCAGGGGTCAGTATTGGGACTGGTGCTCTTCAGCATCTTTGTCAGTGACATGGGCATGAGATCTGGTACACTCTCAGCAAGTTTGCTGACGACACCAAGCTGTGTAGTGTGGTCCACTCTGGAGGAAAGGGATGCCATCCAGCAGAAGCTGGCCAAGTTTGAGAGGTGGGTCCTTCTGAACCTCATGAAGTTCAGCAAGACCATAGGCAAGGTCTTGCCCCTGGATCAAGACAATCCAAGCACAAATACAGTCTGGGCAGAGAATATATTAAGAACAGCCCTAAGGAGAAGCCACGTGTGGGGGTGTTGGTGGATAAGAAGCTCAACATGAGCTGGCTATGTGCACCTGCAACCCAGAAAGCCAACTGTGTCATCAAAAGGATCATGGCCAGCAGATCCACAGATGTAATTCTCCTCCTCTTCTCTGCTCTTTTGAGACTTCACCTGGAGTCCTGCATCCAGCTCTGGGGTTCCCAGCATAAAAAGAGAGAGTCCAGAGGATGGCCACTGAGATGATCAGAGGGCTGGAATGCCTCTCCTATGAAGAGGGGCTGAGAGAGTTGGGATTCCATAGACTGTAGCTCACTTTAAAACAGTCTTCCAGTACTGTCAGGGGACCCAGAAGCCTGAACAGGGACTACTTGTAAGGACATGTGGTGATAGGATAACAGGGTATGGCTTCAAACAGAAAGAGCATAGGTTTGAATTAGATATTTCTTCATTGTAAGAGTGATGAGACACTGGAATACACTTCCTGGAGAAGTTATGGATACCCCATATCTGGTGGTGTTCAAGGCCAGGGGCTCTGAGCAACCTGGTCTAGTGGAAAGTGTCCTTGTCCATAGCAGAGAGGGTTTGGAACCACATGATGTTTAAGGTCCCTTCTAACCCAACCTATTCTATGACTTAGATTCTGTGAGACAGGCTGTTCCCTGCAGTACATGGAGGGCTATTGTGGAGAAAATAATCACCTGCAGCCCATGGAAGACCCAGTGTTGGAGTAGATGGATGTGCCTGAAGGATGCTGTGACTCTGTGGGAAGATGGTACTCCAGCAGGCTCCAGGCAGGACCTGTGGTCTCATGGAGAGAGGAGCCCACCCTGGAAAAGGATTCCTGGCCAGACTTGTGACTCTGGAGGGGACCCACACTGAATCAGTTTGTGAAGAACTGCATCTCATGGGAAAGACATACATCAGAGGAGTTTGTGAGATCTGTCTCCCATGGAAGGGACTCCACACTGAAGCTGGGCAAGAGTGTGAGGAGTCCTCCTCTTGAGGATGAAGGATTGGCAGAGACGTGATGAACTGACCACAGAGCCCATTCCTCATCCTCCCTAAGTTGAATCTGTTTTGCCTATGATGGTAACTAGTGAGTGATCTCTCCCTGCCTCGATCTCAACCCATGAGACTTTTTTTGTATTTTCTTCCCCCTGCCCAGCTGGAGAGAGGAGTGATAGAGCAGATTTAATGGGCACCTGGTCCCCAACAAGGGTTGAACCCACCACAGGCTTTTTTTAATGCCGCATGAGAAGAAAAGCTGTTTGTTGCACAGAGATGCTTCATCTGATTATAACCAAGAAACTTCTGGAAAAAGTAGAAAAAATGCCTGTAATTCATGGAAGTACATAAATTCAGTTGCCTAATTTTAAGTATGTGCTGAACTGTTCTGTATTTTAATGAAATGTCAGCTTTATATATAAGGCCATTGAAGGCATTTTCTGCTGCCAAATGTGGGAGCAAGGTATCGCTGTAAAGGGTTAATAGTTGTTTACTCTGATTTTCCTTGCTTTCCTTTGCTTTTCTCCTCCCTTTTCATTTGTTTGTACTTTCAAGTGGCTTTTTATATCTCCACTTTACCTAACAAGCTTTGAAAATCATCTTCTAAAAAATAAGAAAAGGAATTGGATTTTTTTTTTCAGATAGAATTGCTTTTGCTCTAAAATACTCTGGGAAATAGTCTCTGGGAAAAATGCTCTTGCATGCAACACTGAAATGTTCTATGGTACAATAATTAAAACATCACTTCAGATTTATAACTGTATAATTGATGGGTATGTGAGAAATATTCTTACTCAATGCTTTTTTTTTCTGTCAGCACTTTTGTTTATATGTTGGTTAATTTCTGAAGAGAAAATCAATCCTGTATATATGCACATATTGCATGTGCATTTTACTGCTTTTTAAGTGCTTGGTAAAAGTAGATGCATAGACTGATAGGTGATCTCTGTGAAATCTATAAAATCTGGATGAAAGGACCATTGAATTGTTGGGGGGAAAAAAAAGGGCTTGAGGCAATCTAAGCTTTTACCTCAGTTAAACACAAGTCACACACAGACAGGAGTAGAACAGCTCTCTTCTAGCTTACAACATCGTTTTTTTAGATGGCCTCTGGAAGGGAAGGAGGGAAGGCAACAGTATTGAGGGAGCAAGAAGGGAGCAAGTAAATGCTGTTTGTTCTCTGATACCCGTGTAATTGAATCTAGCCACACAATTAACTTTTCATATTAAGAAATTTGTCTGGTTCTTCAAGTCCTGTGGGAATTTTGCCATTTAGATCAACAGGAAGAGAACAGGAAAGAGTTAGTAGGATTATTTCACTGTAAATTAAATTAAACTTTTGTGTGCAGGATCAGACATAGAAGTAAGAAGATACAGCAAGGTATTATGCTGCATAATGGATATTTCATCTTTTCCCTAACATTTTGGCTCATAATCATAGAATCCTTCACAAATATTATTTGGTGCCTATGATATACTTTTAGGGAATGAAAAGGAGTTTTCTCTGCTTATAAATTTTTTGAAAAAAATGAAGATGCGTGAATGAATTATGAAAATTTACATGAAGTTTTGAGTATTTATTTTATTATAAACTATGCATTAGAATCTTTACACAAGAAAATCTATGTGTCACTAGTAAAAGATTGTTTATATATGATGAAATTGATGCAATTCAGAATTTACATGCTGAATTCATCTCATACATTTTAGACCCACAAACAAGGATTTTTAGAGAAGTCAGCTTTATGAGGCTGAGTTATCAAATGCAGGATAAATAATATCAGAAGCCTGCCAAGAGCAGCAGAGTAATAAGATGAGAGACTGACTTGCCATTATCAAAATGCACTGACAACAGAGGAGTAGCCATATCTACTATTTCTTGAATACTGAAACATTTTAGTATTGTTGCTGTGAACATTTGCTCTTAACAGCAATCAAACAAACCAACAAAAAACCCCAAACAGCAAACTCGCACCAAAACCAAGGTCCAGCTGGTTTAGTTTCAGCAGCCGTGTGCAGTAAATGAATGCAGTTCCCTTTCCCAGCAATATAGATGACAAACAAGGTCCATGTGCATGCCAAGTTTTTCTGCAGACATTGTAGCACAAAATAGAGAAGGTTTAATCCATAATAGCACAAAGAGCGGCATTGGCTTGAACTCAGCTATGAGAAACAGAGCAGTTACTGTGTTTTTGCACGTAACTGTTTCATGCATGGCCAGTGAATTACTTCTGATGCATTCATATTTTGAGAATTTACAAAACCAGAGGGAAGGAAAGAAATAAACATCCACAGAAACACAAGATACACATGCTTCTTTAAATACCCATACAGGAAACAGACAAAACCCATAAGTAAATGCAGTTCCCTCAACAAACCATGTATTATTTGGTAGTAGTTATTTAATCCTTGTTATTAAAAAAAAAAAAAAGAAAATCCAGTGTAAGACATTTAAGCCAAGGTATTTAAATTCAACTACTTTTCATAATTATTAAGATTTATCACTACTACATGCTATTTTGACTTAGTAAAAAACCGTAATAAAACATTTTCCCTTTTTTTCCACCTACAGATCTCCCAAACAGATATTGATGAATCCATAAATAATGATATGTAGCAAATCATGTTCATGATTTGTTCTGTCTACTGGATAAGTGTTGATGTTATCCAAGTATGCATTTTGGCTACAGGATTTTTAGAAAGTATTAGGCATAGAGAAGTTCTGTGTTAAATTGGGGATTAAATAAGTTGCTTCAAAGCAACTGACACAATTGGAACGGGAGTTGGAGTACCTCTGAAGATTTGAGGATTTTGAATGTGAAACATTCACAATCTACTTGGCTGCCATTAAAAAAACCCAAAACAACAAGGACAGCATAAACTTAAAAGCTTGGGGTTTAGTATCATGGAGTTGAGATACTGAGAAATTCTCTGATACTTAGTCTGGACTAAGGCCATCCTTTTTCTCCTGTCTTCAGAACATCTGGTAGGCATTCTAAAAATGCATCTAATAGACTTGGTCTCCGGTCTGTACTGATCTTTTGTTTCCACGAAGGGTAACAAAGATGGTGAAGGGTCTAGAAAATATCTCAGCAGGAGTGGCTGAGGGAACTGGAATAGTTTTGTCTGGAGAATAGGAGGCTTGGGGACACCTCATTGCTTGGTTCAAGAAGCTGAAAGGAGGTTGTACTGAAGTAGGGATTTGTTCTCTTCTGGCATGTCTCAAGTGAAACAGGGAGAGGAAAAGGCCTTAAGTTGTGCCAGAGGAGGTTCAATTAGTTATTATAAAAAATAAAATTACTGAATTAGTAGTTAGGCACTGGAAGAAGTTGACCAAGGAGGTGGTGTGGAGTCACTGTCTCTGGAAGTGTTCAAGAGGGGTCTGGATATGTCACTTGTGAATATGGCTGTGGGGTTATTATGGTGGTTCTGGATAGATGGACTAGATGATCTTGAAGGTCTTTTACACTCTTGATGATTCTGTGATTTTTAGAAAATGTTAAGAGAGACACAACTTTACTCAAAATACTTTTAATGTAACACTCTGTTCCTCTTTCTAGTTGTGGCAGTTTCAGTTTGAAACCTCCTAGTCTCAAAAACCTCCCAAAGAGAAAAAAAAAAGTAGAAACACTACAATGAAGCTTATAACTAGAGTATTCTCCCTGATTCAGAAATTGTTGATTCTTCATGAAGCCATTCACTTGTCTTCTATATTTTCCTAAACACCAGACTATGATTTTTGGACATTCTCCAGTCCTTCATTTGTAGTCACTCTATTGCGATTTGGCAGAAATGTATGGAAAAAAAAAAAAAAAGAAGTATACATTTGGACACAAAAGAAAGATCGAGAATACAAGCCAGAAAATGTCCTTGGTTCAAGCACTAACAATCACTTAAATAAATTTTCTTTCTGTGTCCCATGAGTTACACACCAAACCAAAAGATGGCTATTAAATCATACGTAGAATCCCCTGCCTTGAGTATTAATAATAGCTGTTGGCCAATACAACTATAGCAAACATGGACAAAACCCTCCAAACTTCAGGGAAAAAAAAAGATAATTTAAAGTTTATATTATTTGAACTTGTAATGGATATAGAAAATACATATCAAGATAGAATATTTACATACACCTGAGACACCACTAAATAAAAGTGCAAGATAAATACCAGAACCTATGTCTTCATTACTCTGCATCTGGTCTGGTTTTCTACAACCTTGCAACCCCTTTTCTTACTGTAAATTTTTTATAAGAACAATGTAAGGATGGAGCTAAAAAAATAATTAGCATCTTACAGACATAACTAAACAATAGCAATGTAGTGGAGAAGCATATTAACAATAAATACTTCAGTATGTACTTTATTACAAGAGTGAATTCCATACTGGCTGGCCTCTTTGGTTGGCCTCTTTGCATACAAATTTGAGTGGGTACTAAGGGGGTGGAGAAAGTTTGGCCTTTTTTTTTTCCTGAGATTTCTGCACATTTCAGCATATTGTGTGGATAGTTGCATTTATCTGCTATCCAGGGATGGAGGTTCAGTGTGTATATGTCAAAATTATCGTTAATGTTTGGCAAAAATGTGTTCGACTGTTATTAAATGAAATTTGGACAAGAATGCAGACCTTCACAATGCATATTTGAGAAATCAGAATATTTGCAGACTGGTAGGCATATTTTTACTGCATATCTAGCTTATAATGTGACGATTCATTTTTCTAAATTCATGCTTAAAAACCTTCAAGAAACCACCAAATTTTTCTTCATTGAAAATTGACAATTGATTTAATATGAAAAAGTTCCAGTTAAAGTATGAAGTTGTTTGTGACATTCAAGAGAAATATTTTCTACTTTACACTTTAATATAACTAATAAATCCTAACAAAAACCAAACTAACTTTGAAGATAATATGTTATTGTTACATGTATTTTGATTAATCATTAATCAGTCGACTGAAATATGCTTAAGAGATTAAAAACTTTTGAAGTCCAGTTTATTTATAGGCCAAGAATCCCACAGAGATTTGGTTTGATCTTTCATCTCCATGAACATCCTTTTGCCATTAACGTCTTTGAAAGTGGACATAAATTGTTGTGTATTGAAAGTGCAAAATTATGATTTGGTTGTATTTCATACCAACTCTGCCTTTCAAAAAGCAGCAAGCAGTCAATAATTAGACCCACTGAATCATCTACATGCATAGTTTCAGCCATTATTTTGTAGCAATATTTGTTACGAAAACAAAACCAAAATATTGACATATACAAGGTGCATGGTATGCTACACACTGCACTGAGACAGGAAAGACACCAACTTCAGTTTGGGAAGACTGCAGGCCAGACAGAATGCAGGATAGTGCAAGTGCATGCAGACTAGACAGCAAAAGAACGTGCAGACTAGGGAGCACAAGGAAACAGTGAGATGGTGCTAATCACCATAAAATGCAGTGTTTTCAGTTCACCAGCTGCCAGACGTGTACCAGGTTTAGAGAAATTGTAGCAAAAAAAGTCTCAAAAGAGAAATCATTCCTAGTGCATGTCAAAAACCTCTACATTAATTCTTTTTTTTTACCAGTCTCATTTACCAAATCCAGCACATATGTTTTGGAAGTACAGTTATTTGTATATTTTAGTCAACACTAATAATTCTCATATGCATTCATTGTATTTGTGTTCCTTTCCAATGGCTTTGACTCTATATCAGTTTATATGTCCACTCAAATTTTAATATTTGTGACAGAAAGTAATGCCTAGTAATTAAAGGCTTGTGTCCCTTCTATTTTATGAATTATTGCACTAGGCTGATTATTTAATATGTAAGGCAGATCAGTACTGAAAAGTGGCATAGAACCTAACATCTTATTAGAAAAAAATAGAAATTCGCAATAATGTAAAAACCCCCTTGGACATTGTTCCTTTATACCTAGTAGCAACATGGTTAGCATTTTATGTTTACTCATAGAAAAGGAGAGGATTTTTCATGGATCACTGTTAACAGAGGTGTCCTGGAATCAGGAGACATGGCTTCAGCTTTCTGCTTGTTGAAAGACTTCTGTAACTTTGGGAAGTCACTTGGGACATTTTTAAAATTCTTTAAGATTTTTAAAAGGTATTTTCCAGAGAGGGCATAGCATGACTTTGAAAAATGTAGTACCTAACACCTATTGAAATAATGGGTCTTACACATTTAGGCTTCTGTCAGTTCCGCTAGGAACTTGGCTGGATCATTAGGTACCTAAATACCCTGAACAAATCCAGCCCATAACTGACTTGCCGAAAGATTTTCTATCTGCAAGCAAGGCAACAGGTAATAGTATTCCCTTATGACATTGGTAGAAGGAAGCATGCATTAAAGATTATAGCACTGCTATATATTAAAGCATGGGTTAGTATATCAATATGTAAGACAGATCATTAAAAAATGTCATTACATACTATTAATGATGCAGTAGTATCTAGAAAACTGCAGACAGTAGTGCCCAGCCTGTACCAGAGATGACACTGCAGAATTGAAGGTTCTTTAAAGACTGCGACAAAAAGGATTAAGTGCATTGAAAAAAAGGTGTGAATAGAAGTTGAGAAGAGTTGAAAGAAACTCAGAGACTGGAAAACAAAAAGGAAACCAAACTTTCAATCAAGATCTTAAAGGATCTGGTATACTCTCTTTTCTAATCACCTGTACTTTGTACCAATTTGCTTGCATTCACACGTTAGACTAACACTTCAGCTCTAGGTATTTTCCATTTCTCCTTTCGTTTTGATGCACCATTTGTCTATCAGATATTCTGTAGTAACAAAGGTATTTTACATTAAAAGCCAATATATGTATGCGTTCAATTTCAAAGCTTATCTTTGTCTCTGCTGTTTTGTTTGTTTGTTTGTCCTGAGTTGGCATCCTCTTTTCTCTATAACTACTAATCGGATCAAAAGAACACTTCAAATGTCCATTGAAATAGGTGTGAATTTAATGCATGGCACTGCTAATGACTGAAGTTTTTGCATGAAATTATTGTACTGATGAAATAACAACTGTCAATAAATTGTATGATAGAAGATAATAAGAAATGTAATGCATGAGAGAGTTAAAAAAGTCACAAATACTCTTGCAACATGACAGACTATGTCTAACCAATCTGTTCTGGATCAGCTACCTTTAGAAAGTTTTCTAGAAATATTTTTCATATTCCTTTTTTCTTCTTCCCAGTGCTGCTTCACATATACTGCATTTCTATTTTACTAACACTTCATATTATCTTAGAGGTCTTTTGGACCACGATTTCTCATAACAGCATCTTTGTGTCACTGTTGTTTTTTCAGTATTTTAAAGTAAGGCTGTTATCCTGGAATGGAGAAATCTGCTGTTGGCATGTGAGTAAAACAATTCCATTAGAAATGAGTAAGATAAGGTAATTTTCTGGATTTGCTCTCTTTCCTCTTACTAGGAAAGAGAGCAAATCTAAAAAATAATCTCAGTTTTAATGAATCACTTTGAAATACAAAATACAATGAGGAAAGATCACTAAGAAAATTGGACCTGAGTCTTAATTACTACCAAATATGTTACATCCCACTAATAGTATGCATTTATGTGACAGATAATGTATTGACAGAGACTGGAAAAACAAGAGCAATCAAAACCCTCATAACCAGCTTGAAAATTTTAAAACATACTTCAACATTCACTTATTAGAAATTACTATCACATTTTTATATATCTAAGCAGCATTATTAAAATCCTTGAGGAAAAAGTTAACTGCCAGAGATTATTAGAAAACCAGTATTCTGTGAAAGATAATGTTTCTTTACTCACATCTCAAAACAGTGACAATATTTAGCTGACCACCACATGAACTGCAGCTTTTAAACATGCTGTTCCTAATCAGTAGCAGAGAGAACTTGTATTTTGGAATAAAAATAACCAAATCACTGGGCAAATAATCTGCCCGGGTGCCACTTTCTCCCCTACACATCTCCCCCTTTCCATGACTTCAAACATAGAATGTATGTGGTTTATTTTGAATGTCAAACCGTGATTATATGATCATAGATTGCAATTTATTTTTAGCAATGAAAAGGAAATATCTTTGTCTTTTTATAGTTCTAAGCAATTAGTGATGGATTTACATATGTTTCACTGTTCATACCGGTGATGTCTGTTTTGCTATGGACCTGAAAGCTTGTGAAGTCAGCCACAGGCCCTATGAATTTGCAATGCTAAGTGTAGTGATGTTTGGTTCAGTACTTGACAGTGAAAGGAGCTACATGAAATCCAGCAACAGTGTGGTGTGTATGGCAATCTTTGTGAGACACTTTTTTTTAAAGACTTGCCATGGACTCTTTTATTTAATTATAATTTTTATCACTTTAAAGTTCTTACCGTATGTAGAATATGAGGCTAATAACAGTTTCATTAAATAAGTATTTCATTTTATTCTGTACATACTTTAGGTCCTTGTTAATCTGTCATGTAGACATAGGAAACAATGGACAGAATTCTGCTTCAAAGAACATTTTACTTTTTCTTAGTCCCAACACAGTAAGGTTCTGACACTTCCCTTTAGCAATACTAATAACACCTGAGATATTTTTCAGGTAGTGAACTCCAGAATATAAATGTTAAAGAATGTCATAATTACATATTTCCCTATGTTTAAAAAGTTGCAATGAAAATGTCTTTTAGGAATTACATTAACATTTTCTCAATGAGAGGTACAATGTTAATATTATGTACTGCAAAAAAAACCAGATCATTGCATAAAGGAGTTTGGTCAAGACAAAGAAGAAATAAGGTAGAGTTGAAATCTATTAATTCTCCTGTAATCTTCCTTAGAAAGTCTTTTCCCAGCTGAAGAAAAAAAATTCAAATAGATCTGCTTCTGCTTTAACTTCGCTGGGTTGAATGATTTTGCATTGAGATCCACAGATGGCTCCCTGAAGCTGATTCCCCATTACATCTCAGCATGTCTGCAGTTCAGACATTGTCAGCAGTGAAAGCACTGATAACTGTACATAGATTAACTTTTTTCCAGCATGTTCCTCTTTGAAAAATCACCTCCCATTCCCTTATCCCTCAAAGTATATGTCCCTCAAAGTACAAGTTTTTCATACAACACAAAAACAATACAATTACTGGAATGAGCCAAAGACACCCATGAAGACTGTAGGATAAGCAAGCCTTTTCTTCTTTTCTGTGGGAGGGGAAAGCATAGGGATTGCTGCCTAAGGCATTATGAGCCTGAGAAATTTTCTGTAAGTTTTTAGGCAAAGTGACAATGATAGGAATATTCAAGCCATGCACTCATTTATGCAGTGAGAAAGTGAAGAGTTGATTTTTTTTTTTAATTTTGTATAATTTTTGTCTTAACTTTTCTGACTAGCTTCGTATAAATTGGTAAAACTTAATTGTGAAGTATTGCTGATATTCTTACCATTGTGTAATTTAGCACTTATATCCAAGGAGAGAATAAAGATGGAAATGAAAATCTATTATGTTATGCAACAAAACACTAATAGAAGAATGCATATAGAATGAGCAAACTTCATACAGGCAGAAGAAAACATCCTAAGAAAATGAGAACCTTAAAGAAGATAATTTGAAAATAATATGGTGTTTGTATGCAAATAAGATACTGATGATCTCCCTTTTCTTACAGTATATTCAAATAATTTGCCATGAGGCAATGTAGGAAGTGATAACAGTGAGCTAGCAGAGTAGGGAACCTTTGAATGTTCAAAGGAGACATTCAATCGTTTAAGACTCACAGTATAATGTGGTGTGAAATTATTATAATACGTTGGGAAACGGCCTAGTTAGCACAGAGGATGTTCCACTCTGCGTGGCTTCTTTGTGCTCTGTGGAGGAGCATCCAGTGCTCCCTGCAGGTCTGCTTGCTCTGCACAGGTGAGCAGCCAGGCTGCCTCACTGGCAGATAAAGCCCCCAATTGGGCAGAGAAAACAATAGGAAGATACCTAAAATAATTGTACAACTTCCTATTGAAGTAATGCTTACATGGAAGTAACAACTTTTAACCCAAAGGAACACAAAGCATACAACAAACTGAAATTTGAATTGTCCTTAGTACCTGTCTCCATAGATGAGCATCTGTGGAGTCAGGGCAGAGCGTGTGGCCCTAAACGCTCTCACAAGGTTTGTTTGGCTCTTTTTTTCATCAGTGCTCACTCCTAAAAGAGAAAGTTTGTGAAATCTTGTAATAATGAGACAAAAAAGAATCCCCTACCACTTCTCAAATAAGAGCAGAACAACCAACCAACCAAAAACCTACCACAATGTTTATAATGCAAACAGGAACAAAAAACTAATTTTGGTGAGGTTGCCTAAGCAGTTTTGATAAACAGGTGTTGAAATGTCTTGGGACGGAAAAAAATATATCAAAGGCAAAACCATAATTTGTAATTTATTTGCAGTTAACTAGCAATGTACAGCGCATTCTTATTAAAGTGCAGAAACAAGCAACAATTACTTTTGCTTATTATTTTTGCAAATATATAACTTCTTTTCTCAAATTTCTGTTTTAGTCTTTGAGATGTAGAATGAGAGGCACTTGAGGAATCCTCCCTTTTTTCTTCCATTTTCTGAAATTCAAACTCTTTTTTTAGGAGTTGCCAGAAATATATTAAAAATAAAAAAAGAAAGGTGTGCTATTACAGAGGACTGAGTTCACAACCACAAGTGAGTGCAAGAGGAAATAGACATTCTCATCTATTTTGTAGTTGTGTAACAGCAATTCAAAAACCTGCTGCCTCTTAGTTGAAATGTGCTGATGGACTGTAGGAAGTAAATTATTTCAGCACTTGTAACTGTGTAAGTTATTTTATACTGTGGTATACCTTGAATTGTAAGAATGGACAGAGCGAAATTTTCCACAAGTTGATACAAATAACCAGCAAGCTCAGAAGGGTGGGAAATTGAGCAGATGCATGGGTCTAAATAGCCATGGTGATACAGTTGTTTGACCGTGGTTTTAATTTTTTATATGTTTCAGCATTTTATATAAGAATATTTACTCCACTAGTCAGCAGGAAAATGTTTGATTTTAGGTGCAAAAACATGGTATGTTAGTGAGTACAAAATCAGAAATAATACATATATAAATGCAAATTGAAATGTATTACAATTATGAAAGTGGGGTAATCATCAGGAAAAAAATCTTTCATGTATGAATGAACTCTTACTCTGTGAATTTTGAAAATGTTCCACAGTTTCCTTTGGTAGAAATCAAGCATTATCTGAAACTTTATCTGAAAAGAGGTATGTTTTCTTCTCCTAGTGAAAAATCTAATTCTCAGAAACTAATACCCAGTTGCCCTCTTAGCAGCATGCATTAGTGAAACACAATGATAAAAATGAAGAAATAATTGGAAGCTTGGAAATAAATCCTTCAATCAAGTCTGATCTCAATCATTAGAATTTTTTTTGTGCTGTCTGCACTGGATTTGGACCCATGCAACTTCTCAGAGCACTTATAAAACAAACCATTTATTGCTGTTTCTTAATGCAGATATGAGGTGATATTACTTGCTCTTTTTCACTTTGCTATTTATGTAACTGAAAAAAATCTTGCAATAATACCCCCTGAAAAAGCATATAAAAAGGCTTTTATGAATAATTATTCATGGTTTCCATCTGTTTAAAGTAATTAAAGCAGATGATATTTGACCCACTAACTTCAAGATTTTATTTTTGGTTTTTCTCTAGCAAAGGATAGTAGCAATTCCCTTGAAGCCAATTTCTTACACAACTATAAAGAACAGAAGACTTCAAAGTGCATTTCGAACTGCAATATATATACTGAATCTTTTTGGCAATGTTGTGTTAAATTGCACACCAAAGTACCTGAAGTTTCACTAACCAACAGATAATGAAGCTGTTTAACAGAGAAATAAGCTCATTCCATTTTTCTCTTGATCATTATCTTAAGAATGCTGCTACTTGGTTTGGAACTGTGCATATTGTGTTACACTCATATCTACTAATTTTTTATTCAAACAAGAAATGAAATGAAAATTCTGTACTGAGGAGGCTCCAAAATAGCAGTCAATGCAGTTTTTGGCAACAGCAAGTCATAGTGACAATCAGGCCAAGAAGTTCCCTGTGTTTCTGTAACATCAGAGAAATTAAGATATCCTTAATCTTCAAGATCGCAATCAACTCAACCACCTGCACTGTAATAACAGAGTTTTCTTAGAACCAGACTTAAATGCTTTCTCAAAGGGCTATAAACAACCTCTGCTTCCATTTCTTCCAGACATGCATCAACCCAGTGAATGCCTAATTTGAACATAACATTACCTAAAATGATCTTGTTATTGTGCTTTTTAAACAGATTGGACTGAGCTTAGACATAGTTTAAGAGCACAAGTGGGTATGATGATTTTTTTCTTGAACTAAAATAATGCCAAACAGTAATAGGAGTCATAGAATTACTATGTGGTTGTATTGTTCTCTATAAAGCTCCCCGCAAAAAAGTTTTACTGTGAACCTGTACAGAGTTCTCAAAAGGCAGGGTGGAACAATCATGAGCAAAAATGTTGACACTGTTGTCTTTTCTTCATAGAGAGCAAAAATCTTTGGGCTTGATAGAGGGCATTCTGTGGAAGGTAAATAAGTTTGGAGAAAGGGTACAGGACAGGGTTTCTTCTAGTTTAACACAACTGTGTCAACTGTTTCATCCAAGGAAAGATGGAGATTATGAATATGAGAACACCTTTTGAGTCAAGACATTTCTGTGGCATCTCTTTGCTTCCTGTCTCTTTCTTACTTTGCTGAATGCTGCTACTTACCATCAGGCCAAGAGGGAGAAGCAAACACCACTTTTGATGGACCAATGAGCTGATGCTTAACAAATTATCCTCAAACTAGTCCAATAATTACACATGTTCAAAGACACGTCAAGCAATTGTGATTAATATTGAATTCCCTTCCCTTCTCTTCTCACATTGAAACAAAGAACTGAACTAGTATGTAATCAGCAAAATGTTGTACTCAACTACATCTGCAATATTTCCTTTTCATCAATTTATTTCAAATCTGGGACTTGACTTCATGACTGGTCCAACTGACCCATTTTATCCCTTTGATTTTTTTCATATCTGACGAAGTTCAAAGCTTTGCACAGCTTTGCACTTTTCTATATTCTCCTGCGTACTAAAGTTTTGTGTATTAATCCTTCATCTTGAAAAGGAAATCTTTATTTCAACCTTCAATAACTTGTAAATTTTCCAAAAATTTCTATATGGATTTCTCCAGGCTAGTGCCTCTCATCTTGGAAAAGCATATTGTATTGTTTATCTAAAATGATTCCATGAACTCTTAATTAAATTACAGCAATCTTGTTAAGGAGGTATTTCCTTATTTTCTTGTACAGTGCTAAGGAGCATTTCCTACACCAATGCTGCTGTGTAATTTATCACTGAGCACTGAGTAGTCATCACACCTTCTAAAAGAGGTCCTTTCCCCTTGCATTTAGAAGCAGCTGCCTTTTAGATTAAATAGATCTATTATTTAATAATTCTCAGAAATGCCCCTCAGAAGATTAGAAAAGGAAGTGTAGAAGGTTATTTAACACACTCTGCTTAGAGAATTTAGATAGCAGACTGTAATTATCCAAATTGGAATTCAGCCAGCAGATGAAGGCTAATAACAATCTTCTGTGAAAAATACCATGCAATCTTTCAGAACCAGACATGCCAGCAACATCTCATCTGAAACATGAAAACTGAGGGAGCTCAGTATCTCTAAATTTTGCTTGGAATAGTAATTTGTTAAAATTCTAGAAAATGCTTCCAACAGAAACAGCACCATTTCCTACAACTCCAGTAATATATTTTTAAGTCAGCTATTAAAGTACTAAACAGTCTCATTGTACCTCAGAAGTACTATGAAAAGTGCCCTGATTTAGAAAATATTTATGGTTCTTCTGGGTAACAGAGAAGGCTATGTATACAGGCAGCTCTTCTCCTGTGGCTTTTGGTCCTTGGTTAAAGCTATCACACCAGGGAAAGGAATTCTGGGTATAGGTCCATTAATCAGAAAAGCTAATTTTTTAGGTTTAGTCACTGTGAACATGCAAAAATCTCTTGACAAGGCTGACCACCAAAAGCTATTGAAAATAGTTTACTACAGGATGTATGGAAAGATCCTTTAATGAATTTAAAGGTGTTAAAATATAAGACACAGAATAAGTGATGATCACTTGCTGAGATGATGAAACAAAGTGGGTTGCCGCTTTCAGATTAGTGACGGCATCAGTTTTCCTCACATCTCTATCCTCAACAGAGTAAGAAGTATGTAGGGAAATTTGCTAGACTGGAGATGTTAAGATCTTTGGGGTAATCAAATGATGCACCAATGTCAAGTTACTCCAGAATGTCCTCACAAAATCAAAAGGTGTGCAGATGCAGAAGTAGGCACGTTTCAGAGATTAATATGCATATAGGAAAATATAAGTAAATAATACCTGCATGAAGATGAACTTGGAACTCAGAGTTTTGACCTCAGACACATCACTGAAATTTCTTTGAAATTACTGGCTTCATGTTCCATGGCACTTCCACAAACAGGAAGACTAAGACAAAGACAGTGAAATCTATCCCCTACAAAAAACACCAATGCACCCCCATCTTGAGTACTGCCCAGAGTTCTAATCTCCTTATGTCAAGAAAGGTAGACTGATATTAAAGATACAGGGA